>NC_137126.1:17479845-18112944 GCF_949319135.1 Squalius cephalus
CACTATTAAAAAACAACTTTTCTATTTGAATATATTTTAAAATGTAATAAATTCCTGTGATGGCAAAGGTTCTGGAAATAGTGATACACCATTCAAAAGGCTGAAGCTACAGGAAGGATGCACAAATTTTATCAAAAGTGACATTTTTAATTTTACAAAAGATTTATATTTCAAATAAAGGGTGTTCATTGAACATTCTATTCATCAAAGATTCTGAATTCTGAAAAAAAAAAACATCTCAGTTTCCACAAAAACATTTTCAACACTGAAAATAAGAACAATTATTAATAACTGAGCACCATATATTATATATATATTATATATATATATATATATATATACACACACTAAAACAAAAGTTTGTTTATATAATATATACATACATATCTATGCGTGTGTGTGCATGCATATATATCAAACACAGACATGCACACACAGAAATATATATATATATATAAATAAATATACACATATTATATAAACAAACTTTTATTTTAGAATCGATTATTCCATTTGACAGCACTAATGTGTATGTGTGTAAATTATATATATAAAATAAAAAAGCAGCAAAATTACTCACTGGCAGATTCAACTTGATAGCATCCACAGGTGTGTAAAAGGGCCACGCAAACTGATGCTTCCACAGAGTCTTCACAACCACATTCTGCATATACTGTAGCTGGTTGGTTTTTCGGCCAGGCTTCCCAGGGTTCGTGACCTCAGGTGGGGGAGGGTTTACAATGGCTGGAGGCACCTGGGCAGGGGATGTGACTACCGACATACTGGTCAGTTAAGGGAAAGAAGTTGCTTGAATGACGTCTGTACGTCTCTTAGTTCAGCTTCAATGATCCTCTTGCTGCTCCTTAGTCCCACCTCCACACACACATCCCATCTCAGGACCTGAGTGTCAGCACGCTGCCAGTAAACGTAGAGAAATAACTCATTGAAGAAAATACAGCTATGAAAATAAATGACCTATTTATCTATATGGTGTGTATATAGCATCATTAGAAATATAATAGCAGAAATTATATTAGTTTACAGTATGATTTTTTTTTTTACATTATATTGCTATTTGCACAAATGTATTTCACAGTGTAGCACAGAGCCAAAAATAAATAATCAAATTTAAAACTTAAGACCACAATCATGGTGGAAATGCATGTTGTAAACAAACAGTATTTTTAATAACTGTTATTTTCTATAGCTGCATTAATATAATAATTAATGTACACCAAATTAATTTTATAAAAATCATTTTCAGGTAATTTGATGTATAGCTTAATTAATTATATGCATCTTCACCAGTAAATTAGTTAAAAGTCTGAATTTCAGTATCGGGGGTTTCACATGAATGAATGACTAGAAAACCAGGAAAAATCTGAATTTTTTTTTTTTTTTGGAACTTGTGCGTTTCATTTGAACCACTTCAATAGTTTTAAACACCAACAAAACGATCAAAATTTCGCGTGCCCATGAGAGGCCATGAAAAATCGCAGGTTTAGTCAGAATTAAACCAAAACATCAGCTAGCAAATTGCGCCCCTGCGCGCCCTTAAACGGAGCTCGAACTGTAAACTTAACTGGAAATACATTTTGCAATCGCGCGTTAAAGTAACTGCATCAGGCGTGTGTGTATATAAGTTCTTGAAAAGATGGCGGGCACGGGAGAGACAGGGCATCGAGTGAGGAATGCCGAGGATCGAGCCCCACCATGTCTTTAACACAACCATTGTGTGTGCATGCCGTTCAGCCAGCTAGCTACTCAGCGGGCTAATTTGAAATCATCCCACAATTCATCCACCAGTCCTATTTATACACTTGATACAACGGAAAAAAAACAGCGCAAACAATTACAGCGATCTCTACGTTTACAGATCGAAACGGCTGCGCGTGAAAGAGGGTTTTGTTACATTGTTGCAAAGCGCCGCTCATCAGCTTCACTCTGTCAGAGGAGATCCTGCTAGCCACATTCAGCTGTGTTTTCCCCCCAAAACACCAATATACATCACCTAAACTGAATATAAACTTCGATCGGAATGCACTAATCGTAAATATATATGTTATACTTTATTACTTTCACTCCAAGCAGCTCCGGTAGCGTTTTCCTTGCAGATTTTCGGGTAGCTTTTATTGCGAAGAAGCATAATAGATGGCTGGGGTCGACACTGGTTGGGTAGTGTTGTGCGCATGCGCGCTGCTTCGCACGGTATTGTGGTTGTTGTTGTTGTTGTTGTGTAAATGAACGCTCTCGGCGCCGATCGGCCTTCAACATTCTCGTTCCAAACGTCCAGTATTCTTTTGTTTTCTTTATTATAAATATCAAAGTAGCATATTTACAGAGAAAAGTCAGTAGATCTTGATCAGGACCACGAAACGCTGTTTTGTTTCACCGTGGGGTGAATGGGTTTGTTGTGAGTTGATGATCAACATAGCTAACGTTAACGTTACTTACAAAATAAATACATGCGTGGACGTGATATATTGATTTGCTGAAATTAACTTTTATTAGCTTACTTCTAGACAAACATTTGATGCTGTGAAAAAAATGTGCCGCACTTGTTTTATCCTGCAACACTGGTCAAAATAATAATATATCAAAATAATATAATGTTTATTAATGTCCATTAAAAACAAAACAAACAAAAAAAAAAAACATAAATAAACAGTTCCTTTGTAATGTTCCACATCTCATGATGTCACCAAACAATTAGCACTAAAACAATATAAAACAGTAAGACTGACTGATCCTAGATCTGTATAGAGCGAGATCCTTTAACACTTTTACACACTTACTCGCAAAGTACTTAAATAAAAATACATGATTTCGTTCACAGTTTATTCAGAAACTAAAGCTGTGGAAAATGTATATTGGTCGCATAAGTAAAGAAGACAGCCATCATAAGAAACTCAAGTTGTCATTACACACTGCACATGCGCGGTGGCGCGCGTGTGTAATTTCTATTTGGCTCAGCAAGTGTCCCGACGTGTCTTTTCTGCTAGTTGTTTTGTAACGAGAGTGGCTCGTTTGAAGCCGAAACTTTGGTTGAGAATCTTCTAGTAAGTTATTATTTTTTTTGTTCGTGTTTCGTCGCTTATATGATTTGCAAACCTGAGCTGAATGCAAGTACTCTGGTTCGGTTGTTAGCCGTGCTAGGTGTGTGAGTGGACAGCAGTGACAGGCGTGTGTGCATGATAGGGCGTTAACTACATAGTTGTTTACTGTTCTAACTGATTCATGTGTGTCTGACTGTCAAAATATACGCCGCACCATATAGTAAATAAACATATTAATTAGTCAGAGGAAGTAACTGGCTTGGCTGCCATGCTATTGTAGCGAGACTTTCCTTTTAGGCCATGTGCATTTTGAAGCAGCTCAACGCTGTCAAGTTTGCTTTGTTGATATACAAATGGCATTTGAATCCTGTACAACTTTCTAGTCTCTTAAATTACTTGATGATCTCTTTCTCTGTTATTTAGAGTAACTATTTGACCACATGAGATGCAGTGATGGCATCAGAGAAGAAGCTGGACACAGAGACACATAAAACACATGCAGCATCATCATCCTCTAAGGTAAAAAAGACAGAAAATAGCCCTTTGGTTGCTTTGCTCTTTTAAAGTCACTGTGATTTCAAATTTGACCATTCTTATTCTCTTTTACGGAATATTGCAGTGTTTATTATAGATGATTTATCTGTGCACATCATATAAAAAGCATTTGTCCTTGTAATCTTACTCAAATTAAAGGGATGGTTCGGAGTAAAATCAACCTAGGGTCCTTTGCACCATGACCTCGAGCCAGAAAGCGATGCATAAGGATGTAGTGTAATTATGCCCAGTTCCAGGAATGCACTAATATTTTGCAACGATTATTAGTTAACACTAAGTTGTCAACACTTCGGAAAAAATAATAATTCGTTGTTACACTACATCCTTATGCATCGCTTTCTGCTAGGGCTTTTATGAGCTTTTCCCAAATCACGGAAGTTACCTCGGCGTCCGGATTAGCAGTAGCATTAGCCATCAGGCAAGTGTTATTTAAATAAACTCTTGATATACTTACAAACTTTCCAATGCCTCATTTTATGAGTACAGAACCTATTTGTACTACTGTAGAAGTTTGGTACCATTCTGGGCATTATTAGTGTGGTAATTTACGAGATACAACCTTGGATCCATTAGCGCCTGCACTAAGCCATCCGGCTGATATCTCTAAAGAAGCTCTAACTTTAATAATGTTCGACCAAGGGAAAAAAGGCTTCTGGGGGGGTGTTTGGCTCGAGGACCATCCCTTTAATTTCCGCTCCCTCTTGCAATGAAATCTCTTCTCTTCTTTGATGACTGCCGTAAGGGCACGTTTCATGCCAACTTTAAATGCAGTTTCAGCCAGAAGTTAAGGTGTTTCTCTGTTGATGTAATCTGTATACTTTTTTTCCTCAAGTCTGCCCCTGTGAAGCCAAACTACTCATTGAAGTTCACCCTCGCAGGCCACACAAAAGCTATATCATCAGTGAAATTTAGCCCTAGTGGTGAATGGTTGGCCAGTTCATGTAAGCAGTGTTTGTTTGTTTGTTTGTTTTGTAACATTCAATTGTAATCTATAAAACGGCAAACCAATGTCTGAAGATTTTAAAAATGACAATCTCTTTTTCAGCGGCAGACAAGCTCATCAAAATATGGTGCACTTTTGATGGAAAATTTGAGAAGAGTCTTGCCGGACATAAACTTGTGAGTTTAATGAAAGTTAAAATTAACATGAAAATTCTGTCATCAATTACTCGTGTCCCTCATGTTGTTTCAAACCCATTAGACTTTCGATCGTCTTCAAAACACAAGATATTTTTAATGAAACCTGAGAAATTTCTTCCCTTCATTGAAAGTCCATTCCACTAAGACTTTCACTCTTCAAAAAGTGCTTAAAGTCATCTCAAGTCTGGTTGAGCTGTAATTGACCGTATTTCATGAGCTCTATGTATGTCCTTTGATCATTGTTTATATGTACATAAAAGCCTAAACTAAATATGTTCATCATATAAAGCAATTGTGTATCTTGGGAGACTTTAAAGGGATAGTTCACCCAAAAATGAAAATTACCCCATGATTTACTCACCCTCAAGTCATCCTAGGTGTATATGACATTCTTCTTTCAGACGAATACAATCAGAGTTATTAAAAAAAAAAAAGCCCTGGCTCTTCCAAGCTTTATAATGGCAGTGAATGGCCATTTCTGTTTTGAAGTCCATCAAAGTGCATCCATGATAAAAGTGCTCTGGGGGGGGTTAATAAAGGCCTTCTGAAGTGAAGCGATGTGTTCGTGTAAGATTCGTGTTCGTTCATGTTATTCGACTAAAATAACTAGCTTCCGCCAGATGGCCTACGCAAGTCGACTTAAGCCAAAAGAGTAACACTTGACGATGTATGACGTAGGATTGTAGGAGTAGCGTAAGCTTTGACGCCTCTCACCGTTCAAACAAACAGGGCTGGGTAACAAACTCAAGCTCCCTCGACATTTCTCTTTAAAAATTGTCGTTTTAGACTTCTAATTTTTGACTGGTGTCTGCTCTATCCTCTGCACTTTCGCGTTCGTCATTACGTTGTGTGTGAGATCAAAGGTTATGCCATAATAAAGCTTGGAAGAGCCAGGACATTTTGGACTCTGATTGTATTCTTCTTAAAGCCCTGCATTTCAGCCCGAGCCCGACGGGCCCCGACTTATTTACGCCCCTAGGGCCGGGCTTCGGGCCAATTTTCACGTCATAGTTCACATGCGGGCCGGGCCTCTGGCTTTTTTTGGGTTATCCTTCTTTTTATATTTTTAGACATTAATTAAAAACAATATGAGAAGTTGACGACGTCGATAGAAAAACAAACATAGGAAGACATTTCATAACCTCATAACTTTCATAATCTTATAAATACACTGACATATGACTGACATGACAGTCTCACGCACGCACACACACACACAGAAGGTTTCCCGTCAGCGTGACCCACGATTCACCTCATGTGCAAATAATGGAGAATATTAAGAGCAAAATCGCAGATGGCAAACTTAAAACGCAACGGGAAGAGTGATAGAAGAGAGGCTGACTGGGTTATAATTGTCCACTGTGGATGCTATTCTTTTTCTCCACGATGCTCTGTAAGAGACTGTTCTAACTTTTCGTTTGATTGGACTTTATTTTCGTTTAACTGTTGGAAACTAGGCTACAGATGTTTTTCGTTTGATTTGACTTTATTTTCATTTAACTTGTTGTTGTTCTGTGGTGCATTTTTGAGGTAAGATAACCTGCAAGTTTGTTTTTAATTTATTTAATTTAATTTGTTTAGATTGTAGGCTATGCTAATTTCGTTTGCGAGCGCTGTTGCGAGCAGCCTGAGCCTGATAAATAAATATTTATTAAACTAACTGTCTGAGTGATATGCTTGATGTGTTTTATATGGATTTTATTGTAGCCAAGTAAAGTATTAGCGTTGATTTGATAGGCTAAATTGATCAAACATGTTTTACTCGCTGTCGGCTCAGCTGCTTGGTCGTCATAAAAAAAAAAAATGCTCCAAATATTTGTCTAAATTAACTTAATAAAGAAATGAAAAGAAACATAACTAACAAAACTGACCTATTTTAATTCTGCCGCTGTGTAATGAAAAAAAAATGAAAAAAACCGGGCTCGAGTCGGACTCGGGCTGATAATTGTGATGAGCTGTCGGACACGGGTCGGGCTAGGGCCTGAGCGTCTCGGGCAAGGGCCGGGCTCGGGCCTAGATTTGAGGCCCATGCAGGGCTCTAATTCTTCTGAAAGAAGAATGTCATATACACCTAGGATGGCTTGAACTATCCCTTTAAGAATATTTCTGTTCCAACATTTAGAAATCATATTGTGATGTGTTTTACAACCCTGTGTTGTATTTGGCAGGGAATATCAGATGTGGCCTGGTCTTCAGACTCAAATCTTTTGGTGTCTGCATCAGATGACAAGACACTGAAGATTTGGGATATGAGTTCGGTAAATCTTTTCAAACATATATTTGCACACATGTATATATTCTGATGCTGTAGGTGTCACCTAAAATATCAGTTTCTGAGTTTTGTCCCCAAATTCTCTGCCATGTTTTTAAAGGGAAAATGTCTAAAGACACTAAAAGGCCACAGCAACTACGTCTTCTGTTGTAACTTCAACCCACAGTCGAATCTTGTTGTTTCTGGATCTGTAAGTAAACAAAAAGATGGATTATTTTTTAAATGCAAAAACGATTACAATGATATGTCATTTAGTGATCGAGTGGTGTGGTTCATGTTGACAGTTTGATGAGAGTGTACGGATTTGGGATGTCAAAACTGGGAAGTGTCTGAAGACCCTGCCAGCTCACTCAGACCCGGTCTCAGCGGTAAAAATAGATTCCTAAAAAATCGTTTTGTTAGCTTTCATGCAGATTTTGATGATGTCATTTTCATTTAATGTTTCCAGGTTCACTTCAACAGAGACGGATCTCTGATAGTATCCAGTAGCTATGATGGTTTATGGTAAGTTGAGTAGCGCCTTCTATTAAAGTACCCCTATTATGCTATTTTGAATAGTATTCAAATGCAGTGTGTAATATAGCTGTTTCTGAATGTAAAATGTCTGCAAGTTTTTAAAGATCAAAATGCACAACAAAAAAGTTATTGTCTCCTAAAATAAAGAATCGATTCTGAACTGCCGAAACGAGTCGTCAGCTATTCCAGTCTCTCTTCGTGTTACATAACTACGTAACAATGTAACAAATTAGCATAATTCCAGCCTATGGTCAATCATCATTGGCTGCCCCTAAACAACGTATACTTTGACCTGCCCACAAAAAAATGTAGTTGTAGCTGAGGCCTGGAAGAGTTTGTTTCGTGTTGTCGATATGTCGAGATAACGCTTTTTAGGACTGCGAATCAACTTTGCTTGCTCTTCAAAAGGATACGAACTTGCACTGGAATTGATGTGAAAAAACTGATGCCATCATCAAGCCTCCAGAGCTGAAATTCATATATGGTAATAGGCGTTTCATTTTCTGACATGCACTGTAAGCTGTAGACCAACAGACTGGGCCTTCTAACCAATCAGAGTAGGCTGGCAGTAATGAGAGGTTTAGAGAGACTGAATCCTCAAACAAACTGTTTTCAGACTCTTTGAAAAATTAGGTGATATACAATGTATATTATGATTAAACTGTAGTATGAGCAAGCCATAATTGTATGAGTCAACACAATTTGGAACCTTTAAAATAGAATAACAGAGGCACTTTTAATGTGCTGAAAGTCATTTCAGTGTTTTTGGTAACTTGCTCAAGACCACCCCCATCTGTTCAACCACACACCCTCTGTCCAAAACCCTGCCCTCCAAAGGCATGTCAACAAATCCAAACACGTAAAAGGCAGAGTGGCATAGCACATTCTCTGTCATGTAGAGCAGACATACTAAACATTTACTTGCAGCACCTCCAAGTAAGCCACTATCCTTACGTTTGATTCTTTAAGACCGATGTGATGTTAATATTTATCCATTCATGTTACTTACTGTATTTCAGTCGATTGTGGGACACTGCTTCAGGACAATGTCTGAGAACTCTTATAGGTATGTGACTGTTTTCTCTGTAGTATGTACCATGTGTGCTGATGAAGCTGGTGAGCATGATATCAAGTTTTCCAAATTCAGTTGGACTTTATTTTAGATGTTGAGTGTTGTTGTGGTGCCAGATGGCAGGATGTTGTGTGGTGCATAATTTGGATAAATGTGGCCTCTCTAAATGCAAATAAGGAGAGTCTGTTGATGGAGAACTGATCCTTTTTTTTATTTCAAGATGATGACAACCCTCCTGTCTCATTTGTAAAGTTTTCTCCAAATGGAAAATACATTCTGGCTGCAACACTGGACAAGTAAGTGAACTCATCCCCCTAGTGACTATTTATTCCATTCAATGCAGTCTCTGAGACTAAATTAATTCAGCAAAACTGTCAAAATTGCAAACATTTGTAACAAATGTATAATATAAATATTATGGTAACACTATACAATAAAGTCTCAAGTTCCCCCAATGTTTTTTTTAATATTCTTTTTCATGCAGTGTGTAATATAGCTGTCTGTAAATGTAAACGGTCTGCAAAGTTGTAGTCGAAATTGTATGATGAATAAAGTTATTGTCTCCCAAAAGAAAGAATCGACTCTGAACCGCCTTAATGAGACGTCAGGAATTCGAATCCCAATCAGTTACGGCTACACGTCACTAGCCAACACATTTGCATAATGCCCGCCTATGTTCTACGTTGTCCTTTCGCAAACAACTTGATCGGCGGGATATACAAAATGCTTGCTTGAAAGATGGGTCAGTACCCACTTTATATGGATCAGCTTGCTCCTCAGAATCACAACCTGTATGTATGATTAATTATTAATGTATATATTTTCTACTGGGTGTTCAAAATATGTAGTTTTGTGTTTTATATTGTGTAGGTCTCTGGCTAACTCAAGTTATTACTGTCTTACTGAAATAGTTAATGCTAATCAGCTGTGTGCCCCTTTTACCTAAAAATGTGTCTATTAATGCAGAGTGTCTGTCGTTGCTACTTTGAGTAATGATTAAGAATTGAGCAAGATTTGTTTTACAAACTTTAATGTTACATCAGACATTCACGTTAGTGCTCGGCTAACATATGCTCTGATATTGGCGCAGTTAATGATACAGTTTAATAAATTAGAAATATAGGCTACACATTTGTTGATGGACATACACATTTAATGCTGGTGGTGAGGAATTACAGTTGCATAATCTCATAAATGTACCTCAAACTGAGTATCTTATCACTGAGAAACATCTTCTTAAGTCGCCCTTGCTATGGAGATTCGGGTTGAATAACTAGTTCTTCCAATGTTTCATCATTGGACTCGTGCTCAGATTGATATGATGCAATCGACGCCATCGTTACTGTCTTTACTATGTGTACAATTGCTGAGGACTGAGGAAGCCTCCGGAGCTGATGTTCAGTTATGGTAATGGATGTTTCATTTCCGACACGCTGTATGTGGTAGACCAATCACAACAGACTGGGCCATCTGGCCAATCAGAGCAGAGTAGGCTCTCATAAAGGAGGGACTGAATCATCTGACAAGTCGTTTGATGTTCATTGCAAAATCTGGTGATGCGCAATGTATATTATGAGAAAATTAAAGTGTTTTTTGACCTTTGATGCATGTCAACCTGTTGTAGGAGACCTCTGAAACAAACTTAGGAACCTTTAAAATAGCACAATAGGTGCACTTTAACATTAGTCAGTGCATTAATTTTTTTTTTTTTTCAGTGCATAAAAGTTTATATTATATTATATGTATATTTTTACAGCATTTATGAACATTTGTTAATGTTAGTTAATAAACATGCTCTTGTTCATGTTAGTTCACAGTGCATTTACTAAGGGTAAATAGATGAAATATTCTTTCTTTTTCCTTACAGTACCTTAAAGCTCTGGGACTACAGCAAAGGAAAGGTTTGTAATTTAATTATAATGAATTTGTACTACTACTGATTTTTTTTTTTTTTTAAATGTATTGTATTCAAATTAATAGTGTATATATTATACATGCTATTCATTTTACTAAATTAAAAAAAATATATTTTATGACATGTTGATAATGCTAATTTGTATGCATGTGTACAGGATTGACTATTCTTGTGAGGTCCAATTTATATATAAATCTAGTGTTTTGCACAGGTTTCTGTCGGGTTAGGTGATAACAAATATCATTAACCTTATATATATATATATATAAACAGTAGATGTCCATGAGATGTCCTCGCTAATATAGTCAAACAAATGTGTTTACACCTACTTATATAATTTCTGGGTATAAATTGATCCCCCAAAAAGTGTTAAATCTGGCAAAACCTCCTTTTGGGAACATCCTAATTTGTAAAAAAAATAAGTAAAAAGTAAATAGCTTTTTATTTTTTATTTTATAAAAATGCAGAATGTTTTCTGTCAGTGTTAAGTTTCTAATTGGCTGTAGGCCTATATAAAAACAATTGAATGTCATTTAGATAAGTAAATTTGTGTGGGTAATGTTTCATGCTTTTGAATGATCTATTGTATCTTTTATATTTTTTAGTGTCTCAAGACATATACTGGACATAAGAATGAAAAGTATTGCGTGTTTGCCAATTTTTCTGTGACTGGAGGAAAGGTAGGTTCAGTTTAACTTTGTCAAAGTATTTGTTTTAATACATATTTATATAGTTATTTTAGGCCAGTTCCTGTTAAGAGCAAGTTTTTTAAATAACCTGAATCTGTCTTGGTTCCGTTCAGTGGATCGTCTCAGGCTCTGAAGACAATATGGTGTATATCTGGAACTTGCAGACCAAAGAAATTGTGCAGAAATTACAAGGGCACACAGGTATATGACATTTGATTGACCTCCCAGACACTGCAGTCTCTTTCATTTTGTTAACATAAGAGGTTGTAAATATGATGTATTTTTTGTCCTTAGATGTAGTGATCTCGACAGCTTGTCACCCTACAGAAAACATCATTGCATCAGCATCCCTGGAGAATGACAAGACCATCAAACTGTGGAAGAGTGATTGTTAAGTTAAAGCATATACTTCAGAGGCTTTAGTAGAAAGATTCAGACTGATGACTTTAAATAGTTTCTGTCTTTTACAATGGTTTGATAGCACATGGTTCAGGCTTATCTGAGAGATGGGCAGGTCCTATCTGCTTAGAATAGTGACATCTCACTTATCAGTAAGATTTTCTCCCCTTAATATACTGTATCATCTACTGTAATGTTCTCAGTTCATTTTAATTTATTACAGAAGAGCAAATGTTTTCTATCAGATCATGAATTCTATTGTTTCATGGTTCTATTTGGGTAAAGATATATGTACTTCTGGTAGACATACCAAAAATGTATATATAAACAGTTTTGTTAAATGAGAAAATGTCTCTTGATGTAAATTTTTGCAATGTCTGTTTGAACCTTCAATTGTTTCTAAACATAATTTTCCAGCATTTCAGCTTTGAATCTGAAGGTATTCATTCGTCTTAGTCTCAGTTTTATTTTCATTCTCATTTGAGCAGTAATCTCCATAAAGTGTACAATCTTCTGCACACTTTGCTATAGGAGTATATAGAAATATCGGTAACACTTTACAATAAGGTTCATTAGTTAACTACATTAGTTAACATGAACTAATAATGAACTGCACTTATACAGAATTTATTATTCTTTGTTAATATTAATTTCAGCATTTACTAATACTTTATTAAAATCTTATTAACATTAGTTAATGCACTGTTAACTAACATGAACAGCTTTATTTTTTATTAACTTTAACAAAGATTAACAAATACAGTAACACATGTATTACTCATGGTTAGTTCATGTTAGTTAATACATTAACCAATTAACCTTATTGTAAAGTGTTGCCTTATTGTACTATCAATAATTCACAACTATCAAATAATTCTGTTTTCTGAAGATGACATCAGCCTTTTTTACAATCGGAAATTTAATAGTCCTTTGAGCAGACATTATATAGCAGGTCAATACACAACACAACCTCAATTTGTCTTGTAAAAAAGAACGAGGGAGCCATCCTCAGCTCTCAGGTGAGGGTACCACGAAAACAACAGAACAAGCTTTTGCACCTTTCCCTCAGTCCAGGTTTAAGGGCATGGCTCCAATTAAAAATGAATATTTACACCAACAATGTGTACAACATGGAACTGATAAAATAATGCTACAGAGAAAAAAATTACACTTTGTACAAAAATAGATAATTCTCTTAAAATGCATCTCTTTTGTGTTTTGCTAACTTGTCCTGTGATGGACCGGTGTCTCACACAGTCACAGGGAACAGATTTAGAGAAAGATGTCTAATTGCAGCTGATATCAGAGAAGATGTGCCTGGCTCCTCATGGTCTAACAAACCCTGTTTGACGACTAGTCCAACACAGTGTAAACCCAAGCGCTTTACATGTATTTACCACAGCAAGGGGCTTTTAGTTCTTGTTTGCACATTCAAAATATGCTGGTTTTAGAGAAATGAAAGGCCAAAGACGTCCAATGACAGCACAAACAAAAGTTCACTGATCTTCCCTGACGGCTGATTCAAAGCATGAAAAAAACATGACCGCTATAATTTTAGGTTCTGTATAGCAATCATAGACAGTCTATGCTGTTTGTATGCATATTAGACTGAATACTTTGTGGTCATTTTGCTTGTGAGGCCTGGCGTAATAGACTTTTGGCAGAATGTGTAGTCTAAATCAGCAGGTCTGCTAATGACAATTCCTTAAATTGCTGCTACACAGCTCACATACTCCCCGAAATCCAATAATAATTACAGTAGTCAACATTTGAAGTGGATCAAAAAAGTTCATCAAAGTTGTCCTAAGACGAGAACGTTTTTGTTCAATATTCATGTATAACTTTGATGCAAGGTTTCGATCCACTTCAAATGTTGACTACTGTATTTTAAATTCATCGGCATCATGAAAACACTGCTTCAGATTGGCTCAATCTGCAACTGAGGTTTGATGGGTCAGTACAAATGGTATGAATCTGTAATTATCAACATTTACAGTTTCTTCCTTATGATACAGATAAGACACTGCACAACAGAACCAAAAACACAAGAAAATGTGGGATTTTGCATCAACCTGAGGCGCAGAAATGGTTATTTTGCAATGTTTGCCAAGCATTTTATGAAAACCCAACTCTTAAACTGTAATGGCAAATGAGTGCAGCTGCAATGTCACAACTCTTCCAATAGGGGACAGACGTAGCACTTCTTAAACCTCGTGATTCCCTGAGGCCAGACTATCATCTGGATTCCTTTAACTCGTTGCATATTTTCAAATCACAAACGCCCTCTTGCTGGAAATTATCAGATGATATATAAGCATTATTGAAAATCTTTGGAAATACTTAATACATATTTATGCTGAATTATAGAGGCAAAACATCATGAATTTTTTTTTTTTTTTTTTACACAATTCTAACAATGAATCATTGCATTTTCATCCAGCGTGAGTTCAGCCAGGAGTACACCTGCTTTTCATTCTTTTTTTAGACCATTCTGTTATTCACAGGCCCATTTATCTCCCAAAAAAGAAAAGGACAAATTGCGTGCAGTTTCTTCCTCATGAAGATGGACTTTCAGCATCCTGACGTATGACAATACCACTTGAAAGAAGCATTTTATAAGTGCCTGAAAAATAAACGAATGTGGTCCTTTTAACACTGTTAACACTGAACTCTGTGCTACAGTTTGAGCAAGAGCTTCTAATGGCAGATACAGTGATGTGTTCCTTAAGGACAGCTGCATGAAGAAGTGCATCTGAGGTATTTTTTTTTAATCCTCTCATGAAATTTGAAAATTCACAGCAAAATGATTGTGAGTTCAGAGATGAGGTGGTTTGGCTGTGTACTCAATGGAAAGCAGAGGTAGACCTCTGTAAGGCAGAAGAAATGAGTAACCATAAAAATAAAAAAAAACTCCAGCACTTTGTGAGACTTCCCAAACGTGCATGCAAACCAGGAAAAACTCACTTAATCCATCCTGTATGGGATTCCGCAATGAACAGTTACTCAGTATTTTGTGGATTGCGCAATGTTTTCTGAAGAAACGCCAAGGTAGAATTACTCTTGGATCAGTCCTCTCCTGTGAGATCAGAGATGTGTCCTGTCCGGCCTCCTGTGGTGTTCTATACATAAGCTGCACCCTCTGTCAAAGGGGCGGAGATGAAAAGAAATCATTCCCTCATGTCATTTGGTGTGGCGCCTCGAGCATTTCCATTAGAAAAGTGTCGATGGGAGTGTCCCCGATTAACTTGAAAAAGAAGAGATGTTCAAGACACTTCAGGCCGATGGAGCGCAGGGCAGGCAGACGCAGTAACAGCTTGGCAAATCTGTTCATGAAACAATGGATGTCAATGTTTGGATTAGCACAGTGTAATACTTAAAGGATTAGTTCACCCAAAAATGAAAATTCTGTCATTAATTACTCGCCCACATGTCGTTCCAAACCTGTAAGACTTTCGTTTACCTTCTAAACACAAATTAAGATCTTTTTAATGAAATCTGAGAGCTTTTTGTCCCTCTATTCACAGCTAGTCAACTGCCAATATGATGCTTCAAAAAGTTCATAAAGAGATCGTAAAACTTATCCACATGAATTGGGTGGTTAAGTCAAAATTTTCTGAAGAGACACGATCACTGTATATGATGAATTGATTTAATTTAGGCTTTTATTCACATTTGAACATCCATCAACTCACACATCAGTTGTGGTAAACGGAAGCTCAAGCATGTTCGTTTGACGTTCATTCTCATGTGTTACGCAACACGCTTGAGCTTCCGCAAGAACCAATGACGTTTTTTCCCGCGAGTCAAGCAGGTTCGGTTGAGCTTCTGTTTATGTTCGCTGATCAATGTTTACATGCGAATAAAAGCTTAAATTAAATCTGTTCATCACATAAAGCGATCGAGTTTCTTCAGAAAATTTGGACTAAACCGCTCAATTCATATGGATTAGTTTTACGATCTCTTTATGAACTTTTTGAAACGTCAAAATGGTGGTTGCGTAGCTGTTACATGATGGTTCAAAATTCAGCAGCCAGATTGTTAACAGGAACTAAGAAAAGGGATCATATCTCCTCTGTACTTGCTTCATTGCATTGGCTACCAATAAAATATAGAGTCGACTTTAAGATCCTTCTTTTCGCATACAAGGCACTGCACAATTTGGCCCCGGATTATATTTGTGATTTTATTAGGCCATACAGCTTCTAGGTCACTAAGATCTTATGATCAGTTACTTTTATCGGTCCCACGTTCTTGTTGTAAAATTTAAGGTGATCAAGCTTTCTCTGTAGTCGCCCCAAAGCTCTGGAACAGTCTACCTTTGAACATTAGGGCCTCTCTATCACTGGATGCTTTTAAATCTAGTTTAAAGTCTTATTTTTATTCTCTAGCATACGAGTGATGCTGTTATGTATATACATTTTGATTGATTTTGATACTTGATTTTTATCTCCATTTCTGTCTTTTTTTCCTGCTCCTTTTCTCTCTTAAATTCTGATTTATATTTTCATTGTATTGTAAAGCACTTTGGATCAACAACGGGTGTGTTAAACTTTTGCTCTATAAATAAAACTTGACTTACAATGGAGGGACAAGTAAGCTCTCAGATTTCATCAAAAAGATCTTCATTTGTGTTTCCGAAGATGAATGGAAGTCTTATGGGTTTGGAATGACATGAGGGTGAATAATTAATGACAGAATTTTCATTTTTGGGTGAACCTTTAAGCTGTTTTCTTAAAATGTTAAGTTAAGGTAAATCATTCTTTTTTTTATTTTTTTTATTTATTTATTTATTTTTTTAAATTAAAGAAACTATCGTTCAAAAGTTTGGGGTCAGTGTTTTTATTTTATTTTTTATTCACCAAGGACACATTAAATTGATCAAATGTGACTGTAAAGACATGTATAATGTAACAAAAGATAAATGCTATTATTTTTAACTTTCTATTCATCAAAAAATCCTGAATGTATCATGTTTACCCCCCCCCAAAAAAAATTAATCAGTTTTTTAATCAATTAACTGTTTTCAATGCTGATAATAATAAGAAATGTTTCTAGAGCACATAATCAGCATAATAGAATGATTGGTAACACTTTACTTAAATCCTTTATGTATAATGCATTATAAAAGTATTTTTTATAATTATATAATTTTATAATTATGCTTTGTAATGCACCTAATAATGCATTTTATGATCTCATGAATAATTGTAACTACCGTTATGCCTTTAGAAAGTATAATGCATTAAAAGACAAACCAATTTCAACCAATTTCAGATGTAACCACGAATCTTCAAACATTATAATCCATTTATGGTAAATAATGGTAAACCGTTATTTTAAATTGTAATAATATTTTGCAATATTAATGTTTTTATTGTATAAATAAATTCAGTCTTAATTAGTATACAGGTTTTTTTTAAAACATGACAAAATCTTACCGCTCAAAAACTTCTTAACAGTATTGTAAAATATATATTTTGTAAATATAAAATAAGCAAAATTGACTTTTACTCTAAGTAAAATTGGTTGTGAAAATGAAATGAACATGCACATGAAAAATATATCATGCTCACTCTGAATCTTTAGGTTTAGGGGTAGTGTAAGGGGATAGAATATACAGTTTGTACAGTATAAAAACCATTACCTCTGTGGAGAGTCCCCTGTGTGTGCGTGCATGTGTGTGTGTGTGTGTGTGTGTGTGTGTGTGTACCTCCCAGGCTGATCGGGGTATTTGTGTTTACAGTAGGCCTCTAGAGAAGCATACACTCTTTCCCTTAATGCCTCCACCTCTGATGGATTAGACAGTCCTTTTGAATCTAAGAGTTGATAAAAACACAAAATCCACAATTTTTTGTGAACTACCTAAGATAAAGTCATATTTACACACAGCTTACATAAGAAATGGCATGTAAGGATAAACCTTGCCTGATGCTCAGCAAAACAAATAAAGTCATGTTAAAGGAATAGTTCACTTAAAAATGAAAATTCTATTGTCATTTACTCACCCTCAAGTTTTTTCAAACCTGTATGAATTTCTTTCTTCTGCTGAACACAAAATAATATATTTTGAAGAATGTCGGTTACCAAACAGTTGATGGACACCATTGACTTCCTATTCCTTCCCATTGACTTTTTTTTTCCTATTATGGAAGTCAATGGGGTCTGGTTACTGACATTCTTCAAAATATCTACTTTTGTGTTCAGCAGAAGAAAGAAATTCATACAGGTTTGAAACAACTTGAGGGTGAGTAAATGATGACAGAATTTTCATTTTTAAGTGAACTATTCCTTTAAGGTGTCATTTTATTAGATGCTACGCTACTGTTCAAAAGTGTGGGGTCAGTGAATTTTTTTAAAGAAATTAATACTTTTATTGAGCAAGGATGTGTTAAAGGGGTGGTTCAGGATTTTGGACATCGGACCTCATTTCCAAGTTAGCCTGAGTGTTATTTATCAGTGGAGACAGTTTTCAAAAATGTTCACCCAGTCCTCCCAGTTGCATAGTTCGCTGGTGCTAGGCTAGCGCGAGTCAACGGTAACTGCTAGCCTGCCATTAAAACAGTTTTACCCACTCCACAGTACACCAAAATCAAATAAATTATAACGCCAGATTATCGATGTAAATGTCAGTTGAGAGAATAATGTTAGAAATCAAACTACTCTTGCATCTCAATGATCGCATTACATTTACAGGAACTAGTTTCTCAGCAGCAATAAATACAGGGAACAAAGTATAACTATTGCAATGCGATGAAAGGGTAGTTTGATTTCTAACATTATTCTCTCAACAGACATTTACATCGATAGTCTGGCGTTATAATTTATTTGCTTTTGGTGTACTGTGGAGTGGGTAAAACTGTTTTAATGGCAGGCTAGCAGTTACCGTTGACTCGCGCTAGCCTAGCACCGGCGAACTATGCAACTGGGAGGACAAAAGATTTCCATTTCAAATAAATGCTGTTCTTTAGAACTTTATATTCATCAAAGAATCCTGAAAAAAAAAAAAAACAGTTTCATGGTTTCTACAAAAATAGTAAGCAGCACGACTGTTTTTAGCATTGATAACAATAAGAAATGCTTCTTGAGCAGCAAATCAGCATATTAGAATGATTTCTGAAGAATCCTGTGACACTGAAGACTGGAGTAATGATGCTGAAAAATCTTTCAAAAATATTACAAAATCTTACCAACCCCAACATTTTGAATGGTAGTGTATATTTGTGTGTATCTTGTCTTGTGGGTGATGGGTAATGGTAGTTTAACCAAATAAATTTAGGCTGTAGATTTCAGCTATTTCAGAAGCAGCAAACCTCTTTCCACACAGCATGATAGTACTTTGTCACGACATTAGAAACAAAGTGCATCGCCTTGTAAGAACGTTCTTCACATACTGTACATATAAAGAGAGGATGCTGAGCATACTATTTTTGGCAAAGCCCTCAGCGTCGGATACCATATCCCACAATGCAATGTGCTTGAATTGACCTTTTGTCAGGGGCGCCTGCAGGATTTCAGAGGAGATTTATTTATTTATCTATTTATTTTTGCAAACACAAACACTAAAAAGTTCAATATATGCTGATGTTAAAAATTCCACTCTGAGAGAAGTTTTAATTTTATATAGTAAAAGTAAGAGTATAGGCGCTTTTCCACTGTTGGGCCAAACCATTCTCGTTGCTTAACCATTCCATTCTGTGCCGATCCGGCTCAGTACGGACATGGTTTCATTTTCCACTGTGGGCTTGTGAGTAATAAAGTCAGAATTGAGTGATATAAAGTCGCAATTGTGAGTTATAAAGTCAGAATTGCGAGATATAAACCTGCAATTCTGAGAAATAAAGTCAGTCTTCCTCAGAATTGGACTTTATAACTCGAAATTGTGAGTTTATATCTCACCATTCTGAGAATTTAAGTCAGAATTGCGAGATATTGTCACGGTTATGGAATTTTATTTAGAAATTTCCATTCTATTCTGTTTTTTTTCCCCCTCCATTCTGTCACCTGATGGAGTTTGTGTTCCTTGCCACTGTCGCCTCTTGCACGCTTTGTTGGGGACACTTATTATTCTTAATATTTTTTGATTTGCCTGTTTTGACAACATTGTATGTATTATGCATGCCAGAGAAGTAGTTGGCAGTGTCAGTTCTCTTTGTAGAGAAAGACTACGCGCCTGTGCACATACGCATTCAAATGCGCATGCCTATAGACCAAACACGTAATACGCACGTGCGTCACCGTTTTCACAGATTCACGTTTTTGAAGTTTACACAGAACGGCCAGAATGCATAAAGTTTTCTGTTTTCAATGAACACGGTGTTGTGTAAACGGAAACAATCTTTGTTGCATTATTTGTTATCACTGTAAAGCTGCTTTGAAACAATCTGTATTGTAAAAAGCGCTATATAAATAAAGGTGACTTGACTTGTTTCCTTTAGTTCATGTTTTCCTGCTCTGTTTAGTTTCGGTTATGTCCCAGTTTATTCCTGTGATTAATTCTAATCAGCTGTATCTTATTTAGTTCCCGATTATCCCCTGCATACTGTATATACATATGCATATAATTTTGACATTATAACTGAGAGAAAAATTGGAATTTCGAGAAAAAAAGAATGAATTTTGAAATAAAAAGTCGCAATTATATTATATGTTTTTTTATTCCATGGCAAAAACAAGCTTTCATAGAAACACGTTTCGGTGTAAATGTCCGCTAATTCACATGACACAGTAGTTGAATTCTTTCAAAAAGTAGCTTTTGTTTGAGTTGTTGTTTAGGGGAATATCCATTTCATTCAATGCTGACAAAGAACCAATTCAAAAGAACGATTAATTCACAAAATGATTGTCATAGATTGTTTAGTCGACAGAAATACGGGACACGCGTAATAACTGCAGAAATATTAGCAGGGAAGACGTTTATTAGGTCAGTCAGAGTGCTAACGGTGCAGAAAGTGTGTACATCCATACAGCTGCGGGTGCCACCATTAAAATGGTCAAAAGTGATCTCTTTCTTGACTCATTATTTGACTGGACTGTCAATATTTAAGACATTTTTACACACCAAAATGACAATTTTTATTGTTTGAAGATGAACACAGAGGACACGTGGGAACAATGTTGCAGGACATAGCTATAAGCCTGCTATACTGGGGTTTACAGTCACAGGAATCTCATTTACCCTTTCTGGCTTTATTTCAGCCCCTTTTAAATAGCAAGATAGCTTAATCACAGCACTCTTATGCAAGTGCGTTTAAAATGCCACTTCAGTTTAAGTATACATTACTGTACCTGGATTGAAGAGAACAATGGCCCGCAGGCATCCAAGTTCAGTCTTGTCCATTTGCATGTCTCTCATCTTTGACACAAGCTCTGTCAGCACTCTGAAAAAAAAAAAGTGAAAAAATCTTTACGCTCACAAGCAACTAAATTATAGCAAGTTCATTTTTCTCAAACATACCCTTAAAAATGCCGGTAAATGTTCTGTAACATATTAAACAGGCTCAGTGAGTCATCGCTCTGCTTTATATTTAGTTTTCATATTGCCTTGAAAATCAAAGTCATTATGTCTTATAAGACACATTCATCTCGACTGCAGACAGACCGGGCAGCATATATTTCATTAGTGAGGACACCAGCATATCTCACGCAGCCAGTGAAACATTATCACAGCGCTACATAAAAATGCCATACGGCTTAATGTAAAAACGGCATCAATCAAGAGTAAGATGTGCAGGACACTTTCATGATGCAGCGTCTAATATCATTATAGGGGTTATTTTCAAAAATTCATGTGTGCATGACCTACGGCTGTCACAAATCTTCCACAGGGTGTAGGCCTACTATCAGGACACAGAAAGGTTTCTTAGTAGATCGCAAGACCCTACTCTCTATAAACTGAACACAGACACTGAATTTAAAACGATAGTTCACCCAAAATGTAAATTCGGTCATCATAACTAGGGTATATTTTGCACCGGGTATATAAGAACTCAGTTATAGGAACAAGCCCCTATTTACTTTCTTTCTCTTTTTTGTGGAACACAAACTATTTAGGAGAATGTTGTAGCTGCTCTTTTCCATTTCATTTAAGTGAATGGGGACTGGATCAACCATGCTCCAAAATAAAAAAAAGTACCTGAAAGTATCATAAAAGTATCACAAATGTAATTCAACTATGTTCCACGTCTTATAAAGCCCGATAGTTTTGTGTGTGGAAAATGTGATTTGAGATTTGAGGTTTCAGTGAATAACAACTTTGGTCTGTCCTTCATACAAAACTATCATAAGGCTTCAGACGATTTGGTACAGTGCAACAGTGTCCATCCACTTTTTCATTGGCCTTGGTTCTGAAAGTATATTTCCCATTTATTTTTCCTATAGGGATTTTTAAAAAGTCTTTGTTAAAGAGTTCAAATGCATGAACTAAACCAACCAGCTATGAAGAGAATAACAACATTACAAACTTTGATTCGAAGAGACGGATGAAATGGAATCGAAGTGTCCGGTCCACGCCCCCCAGGGCCCACTTGTGGTGCCGACACTGAAAATATACATATATAGGAGCCCCTAAGGGGACGGAAAAATATGAGATGGGAGAAAAAAATGTATTTCAATGCTTTTCTCTTGCAAACGTATTGCGTTGCACAGAGAAACTTTGCATTCACTCGCAAAAGCACTGAACTGACTTTTACGCCATTCACAGTGCTTCATGGAAATCAGTGGCTTCTTTTGGTGTGATTTGCTTGTTTCGATTCTTTGATTGGTCGAGATTTCTCTGTAGAATCATGAGAATCGTTTCCTGATGGAGGGAACAAGATGTTCTATCCCTCCTGCCACTGAACTGACCGCTGAAATGGCCGGGACAAATCGAAATAAGTGAATGCACGCTGCTACTTATGTGGGGGAGTGGCAAGCCACTTTCACTTGCCAATTGTCATTGGCGTTTTCTGAAGTATCAGAGGTGTTTGTGGTTCCCATGTGAAACCCTTAGTGTCGTCATTCGACACGACTGGGCTTACATCAGGTATTCTGCAGTTAAACATGATAATTTAAAAATAAGTTGAAATAATGCAGGTTGATGGCTTCAACAAAAGACTAACATTGACTAACAACCTTGAAGCTCACAGTACAGCAGTGGCTAAAAGTGATTTCCGGAGGGGATATTTGTTCATTATGACCCTAAAAGTTTGATTAAACCATCGAAACATGGATAAAATATTTTTTATTTGTTTTATATTTATTTTAAATATGAGGAAAGAACAAAAGACTAAACCTCATAAATGTATTTATCTGAAAAAAATATTTTGCAAAAATTGCAAACTATTACTACACACACATATATATATACAGTATATATATATATATATATATATATATATATATATATATATATATATATATATATATATATATATATATATATATATATATATATTTTTTTTTTTTTTTTTTTACTTGGCCAAAAAAAATGCATAGAAAAACAAAAAGCTCACAGGAAAAAAGCATACATTGACTATTAGTATTATTAATATTTTGTTTGTATGACAGCATGAAAAACAAATATGTCGGCACAATTTGGCATGTTTCATTGTGTTATCACAAATAAAACAATTGACTCCAAGCACAACTACGCAATATGCAAACAAAATCGTTAATACATTTTTAATAATATTTGAATAAAGGGTAAAGATTATAATTTTACTTGGCCGGAAATCACTTTTGGCCACTACTGTAGATCTGACTTTATGTTTTATAAGTTATTGTTAAAAATCAATTCCCAAATGGAGAAAATTAATTGGGATTTTTTTTTTTACTTACGGAACCGGACTATTGCACTCTATAGTAAATGAGCCGTATACTTTTATTGGAGTTTTTAAGGTGCCATTTTTGTATTTTGTAAGCTTGACATCCCCAATCCCCATTTCGTTATATTTAAAAGAACATCTAAAATATTCTTCAGAAATTCACCTTTTGTGTTCCACTGAAGATAGAAAATCATACAAGCACAGAATTTTTTTTCTCTGAAAGCTTCGACTAACCTGTCAAAGATGGCTCCAACACCGGCAGTATGTGCGCTGTTTCTATGGACATGAAGGCCTGTAGCTAATAATATCCCATCTTTCACAGCTATGGAACGATGCGAAAAAGAGGCAATCAGGAGTTCATTCCACCCTAGCAACAGAGGACAGGAGCACAACAGCACATTGATAAGTGAAAAAACAAAGGTAGCAAGAAAGGGAGCAAAACATCTACTTTGTATCTGTGTGTGTGTGTGGTGGATTTGTCTGCTCTATTTGTTTACTCATATAGCTCAATATCAACTTAAGTTGTATGTTCTTAACCAAAATTGTGTTTCGTTTCAATGAGGACATTTCTATACATGTTTAAATACATTGTCACAGTTTTATATGCTACAATCCCATTTCTGAGGCTCTAAATAAAACACACTGAACAGAAATAAACTGAGAGTTTGGTTGTCCTCAGGCAACCTACAGCCTAATAAAATAATGCAACATGTGAATGGCGAGAACAATCCAGCCTCTTATTCTCCCTCGCTCTGTGTAAAAGCCATCATCCTTTACAGAATAAGGACTCTAACTCCGAGATAATGAGATGGAATTCCTTCTTTAATTGATGCTATGGCCCAAGGCTGGATCAAATGTATTTGCAAATCTATATAATGCTTCTGGAATAGACTGTAATGTCAAAAAACATACTCATTTCATTTGCTGATGTTTTTTTTTTTTTTTTTTTTCAGCTGTAAGTTCAAATCAGGAAGAATAGATGTACAGCAAAAAGGGTCATTTTAGGTCGATGTCTGCATGACTCAAAAAAAAAAAAAAAAAAAAAACGGTCTGTGTTTATTTACTGACGCACCTGCTCGAAGGAGGATGACTTGATCGTCCAACGGGAGATCAGAAAAGTGAGGTATCCGCTTGGCCCACTCCACTAAGGTAAAGAGTTGCTTGGCAGCTGCTTGGCAGATGTTTGTTACAGGGTCGTTAGGCTAGAGAGAGAGAAAGAAAGAAAGAGAGAGAGAGAGAGAGAGAGAGAGAGAGAGAGAGAGAGAGAGAGAGAGAGAGAGAGAGAGAGAGAGAGAGAGAGAGAGAGAGAGAGAGAGAGAGAGACTCTATGTCAGTAGCTTTCCTGGCTACACAAAGAGAAATCAAAATGAGTTCTCAGTGGTTTCTCCTAGAAAGCAATGGAGAGGAAACTTTTACTTTGGTGTCCTGATTCTCAGATTTTCTCCTGGGGAAAAGACCCTAGTGAACTCCAAACAAAAAGACAATGTCATTATCTCAAACTGCCAAGATTCCAGGATCTGCAAATGACAGTCAGTCTCAATATGAACTCAAACATTTCTTATCAAATTGGACTAAATTAGACCAAATTATTTCAGTGATGTTATCCACATGAATTGTATAGCTCTATACATGTCTTCTTTGTTTCTATTTTAATTTGTTATATGGAATTTTAGGAGAAACATCAGAGACATAGGTGATATGTATCTTATTATACAATAATCTGAAGGAAAAACAAGTTAGTCTTTGTAATTTTTCATTAAAATGTAACAACTTGCTCCAACTCCAAAACAACTTTCCTTTTTGGCCAATGTCATCAAAACCATATATGTATATGTATATAAAATATCCTGTTTCATTTAGAGATTGGAGTTACAGTATGAAAGTAAAATGGGTTGCAAATGCCATTTAATTTTTTATATTTCCATGTTCTGTTTGTTTGGACTTTTATGTTGTATTTCTAGTTTCCTGTCTCTAATTTTGTAGTCCTTTTGTTTCACTTATTCCCCTTGTTTGTTGCCATAGCGATTTATTTTCCACACCTGTTCCTTGTCAAGCCCTCCCTTGTTACCCTGTTTATTTATCCCCCAGTGTTTCCTTTGTTCAGTGTCTGGTGAACAATGTCTGGTCAATTGTGGATGTTCCGCATGCGTTGTTTCAGATCTGTTTTACCTGCCTTGCCCATGTCTGAATGTATTGTTTTGCATTTACTCTGGATTTACTAATGTTATTTTATTAATAAACAAATGTTGTTGTTGCGACTGGATCCAACTCTCCATCTTTTCTGAAGCACACTGCGTGACACTGGGATTTAAAAGACCAACTTTTGAGATACAATTTTCCACTGTGTGAGGATGGGGAAGATATTGTATGGGTTAACATATTATCAAAGCACTTTATACTTTATACTAGCATCTTAGAATGATTTGTGATGCTGAGGGCTGAAGTAATGATGCTGAAAATTCAGCTTTGCCATCACAGGAATAAAATACATTTTAAAAATATATTCAAAAGGTAAACAGTTGTTTTAAAGGTGTTGTATGTAAGTTTTTGACTGTACTAAAGCATACAAATACAATAATATGTCTGTTTTTGTTTTGGTCTGTGCGATATCGCACGTTGCCAACTCGCCCAATAGTATTTCGCCATCACAGGTTACCAGCTGGTGAAAAACACAGCGTATTGCAGTCATGGAAGCCAGTGAACAAACTGGGTCAGAGATCGCAGATTCTACCTGACCTAAAAAGCCTCAGCACCCATATAAAAATCTCTATGAATGGGAGCATATTAAAACGCACTATCAACTCATAATAAATCAATAAATCAACTCATCAATTTGCAGTGTGTATATCTCCTCACATTCCATTGTCAATTGCGCTCGTTCCTGTTGTGTGTCCTCAATCTGGCAACCCGATTGAGTCGAGTTTGAGCAGTAGGGGGCGGGGGAAAAACTCTCTCCAATATTTTGAATTTGTACTACAGTACCCATTTCAACCGCTAGCTGTCAATCTCACATACTGCACCTTTAAATTAGAATAATATTTCACAATATTACTATTTTACTGTATTTTTGATCAAGTAAATGCAGTCTTGGTGTTTCAGGGTTCTGTCACTTCTGTCTAGTTTATTCTTGGCTTTGTGACAGCCCTGACGCTGCTGTATTGTCTTGTCATTTGCCTTGTTCAAATACCCACACTTGTGGTTTTGGCCACTTGAGAGCGCATGCACGCAACAGGAAGTAAGTGCGCAAGACTGTCCCATGTCTTAAAAATGCCAAAGTGCAGTGCCCTTAATGCACACTAAACCCACACTATCTTGAATACCAATTCGGTGCGTTATTCGAGCCTAAGCGTATCCCATCATGCATTATGTTAGGGAACTCATGTGCCCCGAAATCGCAAGATGTCGAAGAAAACATTGCACTGTAAGTTAAATTAATTATCTATATATATAAAATGGTAGTATAAAACATAAAGTGTTGCACATTTTTATTGGGGCAAAGATGAGTATGGTATGTGTAGGCCTATTTTGCACAACATTTGCAACTGTTTTTTATCACTTAATTAGTAGCACCACAATTTTAAATTTGTGTCTTCTGTTAGTTACATAGCGACTACTGAACAGACATGTAGAAGTTTATTTTAAAATGCAAAGTATTGAAAATAGAAAGCTCTGTAAACAAGACTATAAGTGTGTTCCATCGAGTAATCAAAAGTTCTACTTGTAGTCTTTAACGCCTACTTGAACACTTGGGCCAAATAGAGGAAATACGTCATGCAAGTAGACAAGTGGTCAAGTGCAAAGACCGCAAGTGTGGGTATTTGGACAGGGCATTTGTGTGGCCGTGCGGTTTTGAGCGTGCTCGAGCCGTGCACTCTCATCTGTGTGCCTTGTTTCATGTGCGGGGCATGGTGTTTGGATCCTAGCACTTCGGTCTAGTTTGGTTTTGGTTCTGTCTTGGGATTCGGACATTCATCCTCTGCATGTTTGTATTCAGTTGTGAGCGCACAGGATGAACATTCGCTCGTTCTCGTGCTCTCTGTCTTGTCGTGTGAGCGTGCTCGTTCTGTTTGAGCACATGGCTTGTGATTAAGTTTGCTGGCCATGTGCTTATGTTTTTGTCATGTTTGGTGTGAGAACATGGCTTCTCATATGTGTTTTCTTGTGCCATGTGCTCTCTGTTTATTGTCTTGACCCCGCCCATCTTGTTACCTGATTATTGGTTTATTTGCCCTACCTGTCCTCCCTTGTTACCTGCCTTGTTTGCTTCCTATTTATTCTCCTTGTGTTTTCAGTCCTGTGCCAGTTTGTTGTCTTTCATTCCTTGTGTCTTGATCCCTGAAGCCATGTTGTGTCCTGCAACCAAGTCTTGTTCTGCCAAGTAGGGATGGGCAAATGAAGCCTCATGAAGCACTGAGGCTTTCCCCTGATTGTTCCGGGAAAAGATTTGAAGCATCAAGAGTGTCGAAAACAGCGCCATCTTGTGGCAGGTCAAATTTATAGCTTCCATAAACCTGAGTGCGCAGCGCCGTTGTTTCATCCATTAAGCACAAATAAAAGCCTCACAACGCTAAATATTCCGTTTTTTTGATGACATAATTCACATATTAAAGCAAATTAATGCAAAGTGAAACATTCACGTGACTTGAAAGAAAGTGAGGCTTCGTTTTTCATTGATCACGTGTTTCTCTGAAAACAATACGCGCTCCGGCACGGAGCTTCATGAGAAATTGCGCTGCATTCTCGATACGCGCTTTGTGCCAAATATAAAAGCTATGAAATAGCTTTTGAGTGTTATTGACTTCACTGTGTGACATGTTACTTGCCTTATCTGCATTCTGCAAAGATATCACCCAGAGAAACTCAACTGTCAAACTCAGTGATGTGAGTGGAAAATGAGCAGATATCTTGAGAGAAGTCTTGTGGAAATCATTCCTATCATTTTCCCAGATGGAATATTTTTATTCCCTGTTTAACTTTTGCTCTCTAAAAGCCTTTCCTTCTGCTTGAATAACCCAAGCTCTCCAGCCCAGAATCAATCAGAATAAGCACTCATGAACCAACAGCCTGGCATGTTAGAGCACTCTGTGCATGTTCTGCTGTTGTCATGGAGCAAATTCTGTCCCTGTAGGATCACAAAATCACATCACTGAAGCATCGTCATTATCAACCCAGAGCAAAAAGCTCTTCCATTTTAGTGGTATAACATACCCTTGTGAAAAAGAAATACTCTTTAGCATTCTTTTACAAAGAGTACTGAAAATAATTCACTTCAAAAGAATATAGCCAACTTGTTTGAAACTAATGTATGTTTTAGACACTTAACTGCTTGTTAACTGCAATTAAATGAAAATGTATTATAATATAAATCTATATTAAATGCAATAAGTTTTTTTTTTTTTTTTTTTTTTTAACCCACTTAAGTAGGACTTTCATACATGTACATGTAGTGAGCCTACGTTCTGATGTACAACCCAGAAGCGCTGCGCTGTTACACTACATTAACTCACATCAGAGGCCCACACATAAGAAAATGAATAGTTGAATAAAGTCGTTTTTTTTTTTATGTTTTTTTTTTTTACGCACAAAAAGTATTCTGGTCGCCTGATAAACTTAAGGTTGAGCCACTGTAGTCACTTGGACTATTTTAACAATGTCTTTACTAACTTTTCTGGGATGGCAGATATCGATTACCAAGCAGCCTATGTAGAAGTGATCCAGCTCTCAGATTTCATCAAAAATATCTTAATTTGTGTTCCGAAGATGAACGAAAGTCTTACGGGGTTGGAACAACATGAGGATGAGTAATTACTGACAGAATTTTCATTTTTGGGTGAACTAATCCTTTAAAGCATACTGACAAGTGTACTGACAAGCATTTAAATGGATAGCTCACCCAAATACGTTGTTCCAAACTTGGATGAATTATTCAGCTGACCACAGAATAAGATTTTGAAGAATGTGGATAACCAAACAGTTGATGGTAGCCATAGTATTTTTTTTTCCCCCTACTATGGAAGTCAATGGCTACCATTTGGAGCAACTTGTTGGTGAGCAAATGATGACAGAATTTTTTATTTTTAGGTGAACTATACCTTTAAGGTAAACTAAAATGGAATTTCTTTTGAGACTTTTGTCATGTATTTAAATATATTTCTAAATACACAGGTTGCAATGTAGTACATTTAAAATGTTAACTTTAAACTTAATATTGAAAAACACACTACAGTTAAAATTGTAATCAAGTACTTTACATGTGCTTTAGTATGTTAGTCATCAAAATAAATTCTTTAAAGCATGACAATGTACTTTTCTAAAAAAAATAATATAATATTACTGTTCTCTTTTTAAAATTATGAAAATTGTGAAAGTGTACTCACACTTAAGTACACTTAAGTGGCCTTTTATTTAATTAATATTATATCTGCAAGTACAGGTTTATATATATATATATATATATATATATATATATATATATATATATATATATACTTTTAAGATTTGAAGTACACTACAAGTGCACATCCCGTACAATTAGGCTCACTTCTTTTTCATAAGTGTATTCATGATTGCTCAGTTCATATCACCACCATACTCAAATATCATATACATCTTGCTTAAAAGTCTCCTATTCTATGCGGCTTTCATTTAAGATCATCACGTCTTAACAGTTTTCCAATCAACCCAAGAGGAACCCAAATTCATTAGAGCCCTATTCATGTGAGAGGACCTTCCCCAAGGCTCAAGGACGAACACACAGACAGCCATTAAAAACAACCGACTGTGGGGGAAACAAACACTCTGAAAATTCAAAGTAGGGAAGACAAAGCATATGCCTCTTTTTGCCTGACCTCTACCTGATTTAGAGCTTACAGCTGCACAAAACAGAGGACAAATGCGCACAAGGCATAAATATACACGGCGCTAGCCTCGGTGTGTCAAACTGACATGGTTAATGGCTGAAGCTCTTATCTAGTGACATGACAATGTGCTTCTTCTGCAGTATGTCCCCTCTCGAGGGGTCTGTGCAGAGGCCTTCAAAGCCAAAGAGCATTGCTATGTAGCCGAATCCATCCACTGGGAGTGGGATCGTAAAAATAGCCCTTCTTATTCACAAACAGAAATGCATCTGCATCTGACTCTTTCTTGGATCTGCAAAACTCTTAAAACTGTCTTTTCGTATATATCTGCAGGCAGGCTGGAACCTTACTTTAGTCTTGACATTCAGAAAATGATCGAGCCCGGCCGGTTCACTGAGGAGCAATTGTGAAGTGTAACTCTGAAATGGCACATTTCAGACGAGCCAAATGTTCTCCATAAGTTGAATGTCACTGAGTGTGATTTAGAGGGAGAGATTGGCTTACAGAGTTGGCAGGCGGACTCAGGTTGGCCTCCACGTAGGTCTCCGTCTTTGGTTCCACTGCCAGTTCGGCATCCAGAATCTTCTCCACGGGCATGTCCTCGTTGGCACAGCTGCCGAATTCAGCCTCGCTCCGCTCCTTCGCCCGCTGCCGCTCCTCCTGAACGGCTGCACACGTGCACATACAAAATTAGAACGGCTTGCATGTGCGACATGTACGGTTACATACACAAACAAAACAGTGACCTTGCGCACAATAACACGCAGCTGCTTTTGGTTTGCTAGCAATCTACACATTTCCACAAAAACAGCTCAGGCTGTTTTTCATCGAGCTGCAAATGCATCCAGCCCATTATTCATCAACTTCAGAGGCTAAAAGTTGAGGAGGTCATTCTACGTATGGAGTGACTTTATATACTCTGCTTTTTAAAATATGTATATTTTATTTGGGTATGATCCAGTGCAAACATGATTCTGTGCTCCTATTCAGTCTATGGACATGGGCCATAAAACCGTCCTTCGAAAACTTTCGGTCAAACGATTAGTTATGCAGATTGACAATGTAGTGGTGTGTGTGTGCCACATTTGGGCAAGCATCTGCGTGTTGTGTACACAGCGCACACGTTTGTTTGGCCTGGTTTAGAGGGGGAGCCAGGTCTAAACCACACAGTCGGTCTACTGTGGTCTGGACCTGGTGGAAATGAGCCCCGTCTGCCTCGCCATCAGGCTGTGGAACATTTCAGCTTTCCCTTCTGTCTGTAAAAGCCCTGTTTTATGACTCTCTCTCTCTCTCTCTCTCTCTTTCTCTCTGTTCGAAAGAAACCGCTAGCAGATCATGAGGGGAATTCTTGAGTAGGAGCAGCAGAGAGCCGTGGAGGTCAGCTGAAGGATAAAGCTTTACTCCAGGAGTCACTGAGAGGTGAGGAGAGAGGCACAAGGAAATTATTTTAGCTTTATTGTCCTCAGAAACAGAAAGACAGAGCGAGTGGTTTGTGGGGGAGAAGTGTGTCAGGTTACCTCTCTCTCTGAGGCCTCAGTATAGGGGGTCCAGGCCTCACGTTCAAGACCATTACCTAACGTTTTAGTATCAGGTTTATTCTTCATGACTTTTTCTACTCTTTTGAAAACAGATTATAAACAAAATTGATAGCACAACACAACAAACATTAACATACTTCAACTTTCTTCCATTAAAAAATGTCACAATGCAACTTACTGTATGTCTGATTTAAAGCAATGGATAAATTCAATCAGTTTTCACATGCTAAACTTTACATTGTATCACACTGTAATGACACACTGCTGGTTGTTTACTGTGACTTCTTTTATTGTACTTTTCTACAGTGTGTTTACAGGAACAATAAGAGGTTAATTTTAAAGTCATTAATTTGACATTTATTATTAGTATTTTCATTCACGCATCCTTGATTAGGACTCCAACTTTAAAAAAATATATATGTGAAAAATAAATGGATAAATAAATAAATAGCATGCTTCTAAACTATTGGAATGTTCTCATGCTTAAAACATTCTGAATACACTCTGAATAAATTACATGTAAGCCTACATTCCATTCCCACTATTCTCTAGTGGAAATGCTGGGAATACAATCTCTAGCCATTTAATTATATTCCTTTTAGATGATTCTAGACTTAAAATGCATAATTTAATCAACACATTAATGAATCTCATTCATTTCCTTGACAACAGCATACAGCAGTCCAATGAACTGCAAATTGTTGGTCATTGGTGCTTTCAACCACCATGTGTTGATTGTTTATTTCTTTTAAGTTTGTAAAAAGATCTCCTCCAAAAATGTGTTCTATTGATAGTTTGACTTTTCAAAACTGACATGTGTCTCATGTCTCATTTGGATATAAAAAGTGAACATTAGATTTTCAGAATAAGGTGGTTTCAAGAAGCTGGAATATTTGCTCTGTTTGACCAGGTTAAAGGGATAGTTCACCCAACAATGAAAATTATCCCACCCTCAAGCCATCGGTGTATATGACATTCTTCTTTCAGCCGAACACAATCAGAAGGGAGTGAGTAGAGCCTGTGTTTTTGAAGCTCCAAAAAACGCATTCATCCATCATAAAACGTAATCCATACGACTCCAGTAGGTTAATAAATGCTTTCTCAAGCGAAGCGACGGGTTTTTGTAAGTAAAATATCCTCTGACATTTTTCTTTGAACCTTCTTGTTTTAGATTCCTAATTCGTGACCGTTGTTTTGTTTTGCCCTATCCTCTGTGCTTCCGTGTTCGTCAATTCTCACCTATACGCTGTGCCTACGTCCTACGTTATCTCAGAGGTCATCCTTCCGCCGGAACTCGACTCTCTCGTGAATGCTCGTATGGCCGTTGCCGGAAGCCAGTGGTTATCGTTTAGAAAGTTTTAAATATGGATATTTTTCTAACAAAAACGTGTTGCTTCGCTACAACCCACTGGAGTCGTATGGGTTACTTTTATGATGGATGGATGGATGGATGCGCCTTTTGGAGCTTCAGAAACTCTGGCACTATTCAATGCCTTTAAAAAGCTGAGAAAAGCCAGGATATTTTTTAAGACTGTGTTCAGCAGAAAGAAGGAAGTCATATACACCTAGGATGGCTTGAGGGTGAGTAAAATGTGGAATAATACAAATTTTTGGGTGAAAGATTCCATTCCATTGGATATGACCCATCCATAATCACAATGTGACTAAATTCTGATATTAAACAGAATTGTTATGTGTTCAAAGAAAAAAGCAACGCACCTTCTCTCTTCATTCCCATGGCTAAGCACTTCTGATAGCGGCAGTACTGGCAGCGGTTGCGTTGCCGTTTGTCGATTAAACAGTCCTTGTTGTCTCGGCAAGTGTACGTCAAATCCTTTCTCACTGTTCTCTTGAAGAAGCCCTTACAGCCCTCACAGCTGTACACCCCGTAGTGTTTACCTGCCGGCAGACATATGCTTTAGTATTCTTCCCAGCAGGGTTATATTTAATTGGCATTTGATTTCAATAATTCAACAGCCACACATCTGTTTTGTCACTCAGAATATATAGAGTGACCAATATTATGACTGCAGTTTAACAAGTACAATAAAGCATATTATTAAACAGCTCTTTTCAGCCACTGCATTCTTTTCCTCCTGATTTTTTTTTCACTGACTCCTCTTTTTAGCGCAATTTTCCACCGGACAAAATTGCGATTGTTAACTCATGATTTCTGTTCTGTCTGTGCGCACCAATCTTGCACTTCAATCTACTCCTCAACCAGACCACCTAGAGACTTCGGGTTTTCGGCATTATGTTAAGGAAGGTCTAATCTCGGGAACGCACAAAAAAAATCCAGGAAAATATTTACTATCTCTTAGTGTTGTGATCCCATGACGTCAGAAAATTGCGCTAAAACACTCACTGAGTTTTTATTACTTGTTTTGGTTGTGTTCTACTGTAACAGTGTGAAAAAGGACAACATATACTGTGGATTTGTGACCTGTTCTCCCAAATTAATTGACGATATATCCCATTAATAATTCACTGGAATGCACTAAGAATATCTTTATATTACTACAGAGATATTTAACACGTCCGTAATATTGCTGCGGAAATAATCAGAGTTATTCATAGTCTGTGGTAGTAATTTGTTAATAATTTTACACTTTTAAATGTCCTTTTAATGTCCGATGATTGAGGGGTGAGTAGAATAATGTCCTCTTATTGTAACCAGATTTTGAAAATGCTTATTTTTGTGTTCAATGAGTGAACCTTTCGCTGATTGTTTACAGTATAATGGAAGTTACTCCCATAATTTGCACAAAGCATTATGGGACGTAGGAAAAATGTGGATAACGACTATTGAACTTATGGTATTATTGCAATTAGACATGCCAGTCTCTCATATCAGTCTGTGGGCTCTTTTGTCTTACATAATAAAACAAGTACTATTTTCAATAAAAACATTTTTTTTTCGGTGCATTACTTATTATTTCGGTAAGTAGCTGTGAAATAACACAACACAACACTTTTTTATCATTTATGTATGAATATAAATGTTTTGCTCATAGATTATTATGCTGGTTTAGCTATTTCGTTCTATTCTATCAGAGACAAATTACAGAGTGCATGAATACATTTTTTAAATCATAGGTATGTGTGTGTGTGTGTGTGTGTGTGTGTGTGTGTCACCTGATGAACGGTCTCCGCAAATGGCACAGATGTGTTTTGTCAGAGAGAGGGATGTGCCTGTGGGCTGTGCCGGGACCTTCATCATCCCGTTCAGACCCAGAGGGGGTTTAATGTCTTCCGAACTACTGACTGCATTCATGGGCGAACTGAGCTAAAAAAAAAAAAAAAAAAAAAAAAAAACATATTACATATCAAACCATTACAAGCTGATAATAACTGATCAAAATTATTTGATCAAAAATACAGTAAAAACTGTAATATTGTTAATTTTCATATTTTTATGTTTAATATTTTTGTGGAAACCATGATACATTTCAGGATTATTCTGATAAATAGAAAGTACAAAAGACCAGAATTTAGTTGAAATATAAATCTTTTGTAACATTATGTCTTTACTCTCACTTGTTGATCAATTTAATGCATCTTTGCTGAATAAAAGTATTCATTTCATTCAAAATTAAAAATAAATCTTACTAACCACAAACTTTTGAATGGTAGAGCAAAATTCCACATAAAAAAAGTGTCAGTTGGAATTGAATCAATTCCACGTGGAATTGATTCTTAACTACCCAGAACTAAAGTCACGCAAAATGTGATGATTGATGAGCCGACCTGTGAAAGACACAACAGACACACCTACAGGAAACATTACGACGAAAGAATGTTCACTATGTTTTTCTTTGGTAATTCGTGAGGGACTGATACATGAAACTATACAGCTTCCTGAAGAGAGGAAAACATTAAAGTCATTCACCAATGAAAGTGCTAAACTCTTTCTAACAGCAAAGTCTATGATATATGAGTCAAGTATTCAAATATCCAATAGTGTTGAAATGTCAAAATATTTCAAGGCAGACAGCAGACTATTGTGTTCATTTAACAAAAACCCTCACCTGGCATTTCCACACCTTAAATTGTGTCAGCATTATTTTGTTTGCCCTATTAAAGACAGTCTGACTCATGACAAATGTTTCTGGTTTACGACACATCTCCACACCTGAGGTCAGGATTACCAATGTAGATATGACATATTAGTCCTGCATACAGACTCTTCAGTCCGGGACAAACCAAGCCGACGGTCAGCTGTCAGGCCGTTTTTGAGCGTCGGCCGGCTTTAAAGGGGCTACTGACATTCATAGTTAGCATTACACAATGGGATGCTTTAACATGGAGCTTTCAATCCTGATTTATTACTTCTACAGGTCGGGAAAACATTAGCCTGGTCCTACCAGACTCTCGTACATTTCATTTGTACAGAGAGTCTGGCCACTCTCCATTGACAAGTGTTAACTTCCTTGAAAGCGGGAACTCTGTTGAAGTTTAAAACTATTGGATCTGCCCAGAACCACTCTGGATCTGCCATAACCAATCGCTAACGTTTGGTTGTGACGTAACCCTACAACTCAAACTAGCGCACAACATCAATGTCATCTTTCTCAGCCACTCCCTCAAAAAATTGGCCGGAGAAAAACCCAAGAATATACCGCAAACCCAGACGGAGTACTGAAGGAAAATGAAAATTGAGCGGAAGTACGTAGGAGGGCGGAGCCAGGCTAGGAAAATATATAAATGTGACCTAAATTTGTTTAATAAGATTCTAACAGCTTACCTCTTGAGTAAAGAAATACAACAAATCTAAATGCAAATGCAGCCCAATGTACATGTAAAATTGTGCCATGTGCATACATACTGAAAACAAAAGAACTTCCAATGTGATTGCAAGGAGTGGCAGGAACCCAGATATATACCACTAAGCACACAAAAATATATCTACCTGCTGCCTGCTTCTATTCGGATGCAGGCATGGCTCTTTTGACAGTCAAATCCTGGTGGGTCACAAGAGCGTACACACATACACCCTCCCACCACCCCCCGTACACACCCACAAACTTTAATTCAATATGCTCAGTCCCATGGGACTGGTATAGCCTCTAGATTTAGACCAGGAAACAGAACAGACTAACAGTCTTAACTTTAAGCCCTTAAAGTCTCAGATCCCCACATTCATGCACTCTAAAATCAGTAATCAACAGCAATCCCCTAAACGCCAGACAAACAAGAAAAACCTAAACAAATTAGGGTGCATTCACACTAGCACTTTTGGTGCGATTGATGTCAGAGTTGGATGATGTGAACGCTGTTTTCCGAGCTCAGTGGAACCGTACCTGAGTCCGCCTAAAAAGGGTGGTCGGGGTAAGGTTCATGTGACCTCCTGTACAGTTTGCTGTTAAATTGTACTAAATCTCGGAAGTGAACTGCAATTGATGACATATGATTCAATAAAAATCAAGCGTAGCAATAGTTCTGGCAGGTCACGTTAGTCAAGCTCGCATCAGCTGACTCTTAGCTGATCCACATCTACCTATAGGAATATGACGCCTATCACTGTATACATATATAAGTTCCTTCAGTATTATCAGCAGCTATCGCGTTTCTCAGGAGCTAATCACCCTCCTCCATCTCCAGCTCCTCCTCTCGCCCAGTCAGGATTTGGCATTCTGATTCCCCTTGAATCAGAATAAATTCTTGAATCATGTTGTACTTTAAAATCTTGAATTAAATATATTTGCAAACATTCATGTTGGTTCTGTTCTGTTTACCCCAAGGGGGGTTATTGCTGCTCTCCCTGCTCTTATCCATGCTAGGCTGCATGGATGCGCAGGGAGTTCTCGCCCAGAACAGAACCATACCACCAATCCAAACTGTATGCTAATTGTCAATCGTATTTGACGGTAGTGGTCCTGACAGAACTGTGTGTTTGTGTGTGTTCTCAATCACTTTCCTGTGTAATCGGAGTAATCGAGTTTGGACCAGGCAATCGAACCAAGTGTAAGATTGGATAAAAGCATCTGTCAAATGTGGAAATGTAGGAATCCGAGGCGTCACACAACCATGTTTAATATGAGGTGGCACCAGTGATGGAAAAGAAAAGATTAGATTTAGGTTAATATTCAGACTATTTTATTTTTCTATTAACTATTAACTTCATGGAAAAGAATACATAGAAAAGAGAAGCTTTGACATCTTGATAACTCCTTTTTGAGATATGTAAAAAAATGTGGCCATGATGCTTTAGGTAGAAATAATTAGGAGGCATCAAGACTTTCCATAAAGCAAAACATTCTCTTATAGTCCTGTGGAAAGAGTGAATGACTGGCATTTTTATAACCCAGAGAACCGTCTATGACAACCAAATTAAAATAAGTAGCATGTCCAGAGAGATGGAGACAGACATAATGAACAGGGAGAAAATACATTTTATTATCGCGTCTTACACTGTAGAGCCCACAGCAGCTATTAGAAGACAGATCACATGTGCCATGTGACCATCTCATGCTGTTGCTTTGTGTGTAGAGCTTTTAGAATGGTTAAATCTGTCCACAAACTTGTGTTGCTGCATTGCACAGTCATGAGATGCTGCACACATCAGTCACTGACCATAAACATGCCCAAAATATCATCTGTGCTCTGAATTATGCTATAAACCTTTTTCTGTATGATGCATAAACATTTATATTGAGCAATGATGGGGGATTTACCACAAATGCATTGGAGGTTCTATCCTAAAAACTATAATGAAACTCTGTTTATCATATTTACATTCTAGATTTTAAACAAAGGATTTTATAATTCCCAAAGAAAATGTGACTGGTGCTTGCTTGGTGAAAACACTAGCCGTCATGATGCTAGAGTGCGAAGTTGCAGGGTTGCTAGGGTATTCTGGGTGGTTGCTAAGTTGTTCTTACTGATCCAAGACAAAAGAGCCCTATGATATTGACTGAGGTCCCTTTTTTAAATCCTTAAATATAAGCAATAGAAATGTAACAAAATAAAAAGTGATTTAAATCCATGGTCTATATTTCTAGGTTGTGCAGTAAAGACTTTTATAATATTATAAAATATTTTTATTTGAAAAAAATCTGATTTGCCACCACAGGATATACAGTATATATATATATATATACATATATATATATATATATATATATATATATATATATATATATATATATATATATATATATATATATATATATATATATTCAAACATAAAAAAAAAATTATGTTAAATTGTAATAAATTGTGCAAATATTTCACAATATTAGCCTACTGAGCATTATTATGATAGTGAATATTAAAATAAATAAATAAAAAACCTTATTTTAAACTGTAATAATATTTTACAATAATACTGTTTTTTGTCTATATGCCAATAAATGCAGCATAAGAATTTTCTTTCAAAACCTTTAAAAATCTTACTGATCCCAAACTTTTGAACATTAGTGTACATGCACAAATGCAGAAATGTGGATCTGTCTGTGTGTATTAGAAGATTGAACTGGCAGGGTGTTAAAAGAGTTTCATTCTGACACACACCACATGGCTAAACTGCAGATTTTAACAAGCCAGCTCATTTCCTGTGCAATTGGGCCCTGACCAGGTCCCAACCGGGCCTCTTCTGAACCCATTTAGCATGCCAATAAAAAGTAGAAAGCCCATGTGGCACACTAAGGCCGTGTTTGACACCATACGGTCAGAGATCAAGCACTCTGACGGGGCTAATGAGGATGAATGGGGGCCAGGGCACCTCTAAGACGCCTCTCCATAAGCCCAACCACCATAACTTAAGGCAACACCATTAATGTGAAACGCCTCCAGTCCATTTAGCAGCCTAATTAAAGCTGCCTGACATGAGGTGGTGGAAAGAATAAAAAACAAAAAAATATGATTTCTATGCCAACCCAAACTTGTTTTTAATATGAACTTCCATTTTGGGGTACAACAGTAACGACTGAACATTTTAGTAGTGGAAGGGAGGTGAAATAAGGGGGAAATAAACGATCAGAAGAAACCCTTTAAAATAACTTGTCCCCAACGAGTATAGTGTGTGGTTTATCTTAAACTGTATTGCAGGGATTTCAGTTCTCATATACCATCTGGTGTCTGATAACACCCCACGATCTTCAAATGAATTTATAAAAGGCTGTTATTTGATATGACTAGTTACACTAAATGGCTTTACTTATTCTCAAATGACTCTGGCAGGCACTCAGTGATCTCACTGTGCCAAAGTCTGATTTAAATCCATCTTACTTATCTCACAGATTTAAAGTTATACATTAATGATTTCATTTGTAATTCAAACACACTCATACAGAGTGGTTCTACAAATTCCAGTGCAATGAAAAAGATTCAGCTGGATCAAAATATTTGTTCAGTCAGTTATATTATGTTGCTCTACAACATGCCCTTATGTTCTACACTTTACACGGACAATATTTTAATCAAATGACAATTGGCTACTATGAAAAGCATTTAATTTAATTTCTTGTATTTAACCGATAAGACACGCAACAAAAAATGCAATAAGATGTGACATTCTATATTCTAATATACTCAACATTCTATATCCTGTATTCTACTTAAATGTAAAACAGAAAAAAAAAAAATTATCCTTTTTTTTTTTAATCAAACCTATAGACTTTAAACATCAGTATTATTTAGTGTTGTAAATAATTTGTCAGACAACAAAACACATCAACACACTAATACTATACATGTCACACGATGAAGATGATGAGGATGAGGATGAAGGAGAGATCAAACTTAAATAGACAGTGATAATGAGCAGATGAACAGGTGTGATGATCTGATGAGTGTCCATGGGAACTGATGACTGGCGGGAAAACTCAAACAAGGGAACACATGAAATGAAAACAAAACTTAAAGTCCATGAAAGTAAAACTAAAGATGAATGAGTCCAGATAACTGTGACAGAACGCTCCCAGTAGGCGCACCTTGCGTCGTAGTAGCAGAAGTGAGGGAGGGATGGAGCGGGCTTAGGAGGTGGCCGAGGCGATGACACAGTGAATGAGACAGATGATGAGGGGATGGTGTTATTCGGACGATGAGACCCCGACGGTGATGATGAAGGGCATCCGACAGCACAGACCCAGAGCACAGCACTCGAGGGAGGGAGGAGCCAAGGTGGCGTGGAGGCTGAGGTCAACTGGGGGACGACCGTCGGAGGCGGAGCCGATGGATCCCAGGGCTCAGACGGAGAGCCGATGGAGAAGAGCAACATCACTGGTACAGGAGGCCTAGGCGATACCGTGGCGACGATTGTCTGAGGAGGACTGCCGGAGGACTGAGGCGATGCTGGTGTGATATAGGGACCAGAAGGGAAAAAAGGAGCCAGCTGCAGCCGTAAGGGTGGAGGAACGGAGCGTAGCAGAAGGTCCGCAAGTCTGAGGAGGAGTGACGACTGACCAAGGGTGAGCCGGTGGGATGAAAGAAGCCGGTGGAGCTTTAAAGCAGAGGGTGTCTGCGGAGCCAAAGATGGGAGGAGCCAAGGTGGAGCAAGACAGAGCGAGACGACCAGAGGCCAGAGGTGGAGCCACTGGATCTATCCGTTCAGGCGCTGATGGTGGTTGCAGGACCTGAGGCTCGACATGACAACCTTCAGCAGAGGCAGGGCTGGAGGACTGTCTGAGAAGGGCGGTGACAGAGGCAGAGGAAGGCTAGACAGGGTCGAAGGTAACAATACATTGTCCATGCAGGTGTCTGTGCTGTCTAGAAACAGCGATGAAGGTTCAGAGGAAACAGGAGAACGTTAATACAGTCCATGGTGCTGTCTAGGAACGGCAATGAATAATCTGAAATGTGGTGGTATGGGGTGGGAGACGATACCTCCACGCTGTCAAGTCAATCAGCCAGTCCTCAGTCTCAAAATCCACCAAAATACCCTCGTCACTGATGTCATGGGCTCACACACCTGGTCAAACTTACTGGGGGGCTCCTCTTTCGGGGTGAGGGTCCGCTCTTATCTTCTGGCACTGGCTGATGTGTTGTAGCAGGTGGTAGCTCTCCGTCTGCGGGGGGCTCACACGTTTCCTCTGTGGCCGATGGTGGTGGAATGGACTCTGTGTCCGATTGTATTCTGGACTGGGAGTAAACACTCTCCAGACTACGGGGAGATGGGAATTCGCCCCGATCCATAACAGTGACTTCAGGGTCTTGTCGTCAAAGGGGCTGGTGACGGCAAGAAGGCAGAATTGTCCAGTGAAGGTTAAAAAATCCTGGCTCTCACGAGCCAAAACAGAAAATTGTGCTGCATGTTCGATTTGGTCAGTTGTTCTGTCACAAGATGAAAATGATGCGGATGAATTAGAGTTCAAAAGGGTCACAAAATGGTCTTTTAATGAAAACAAACTCAGGTAATCCATGAAGAGTAAGGCAAGTAACAGCGTGTATAACAAGCACACACAAACAGCAACCAACGAACACAGAGTGAAGGTGAGGAACTTAAATAGACGATATTGGAACTGATGAAAAAATATACCTAAATTACGACATATGCTTTCAATGACAAATGTGCAACAGTTAGTTCATGCGTTCATGACATCAAGGCAAGATTATTGTAATGCTCTTATCGGTGGTTGCCCTGCATGCTTAATAAACAAACTACAGCTGGTCAAAAACGCAGCAGCTCGAGTTCTTACCAGAACCAGGAAGTATGACCATATTAGCCCGGTTCTGTCAACACTGGATTGGCTCCCTATTAAACATCGTATACATTTTTAAATATTGCTGATTACTTACAAAACACTAAATGGTGCCCCAGTACTAGAGCGAGCTCTTAACGCATTATAGTCCTTCACGTCTATTGCGATCTCAAAATTCCAGCCAGTTTATAATACCTAGAATATCAAAATCAACTGCTGGCGGTAGATCCTTTTCCTATTTAGCACCTAAACTTTGGAACAGTCTTCCTACCATTGTCCGGGAAGCAGACACACTCTGTCAGTTTAAATCTAGACTAAAACCACATCTCTTTGACCTAGCATACAAATAACACATTATACATTTTTATAATTCAATGTTAGGCTGCATAGATTAGGTCAGCCGGAACCGGGAACACTTCCCATAAATCCTGATGTACTCGTTACATCATAGGAAGAATGGCGTCTACGCTAATATTAGTCTCTCTGTTTATCCCGAGGTTTACCGCAGTCCTCCGGATCCAGGTCGTATCCAGATCTGATGAAGGACCTGCGCCTGGACACGACGACAACGCAGTCCTGAAGTGTCAACTAGACCTCCTTCCCTTCCCTTTACCTCTGTACAGATAAAACATTGTCAAAATGATTCCAGTTCACATTGATATGCGGAAGCGACAAAAAAAAAACGGTATTATGAATTTTTAAGGCCAGACAAGAAATTTGGTGAGGTCATTTTGTAAACAAAGACTACATGCCTGTGCACATATATATTCAAACGCGCATAGCTATAGACTGAACACGTATTATGCACGTACATGCCATCACCGTTTTCACAGATTCGCGTTTTTGAAGTTTACACAGATGATAACGTTTTCAACGCTTGCACCTTGGAACCTATTTCAAGGTTTGCGTTCTCGAGCCGCCGGGCACTGTTGTTGTGCGGATGAGCGGGCTGGAGCGCATTAAGAGTTTTCTGTTAGAATGCTGTCGTGTAAGCACCCCCCTTAGTTAATAACTAATGATCTCTGCAACGGAAGTGAATCAATCAAAACTAACAAAGGTGGACAATAACTTTATTCTAGAGCTGCTGTAAAGCCAAAACAATCTCTGTTACTTTAATTTACTATTATCACTGTAAAGTTGCTTTGAAACAATCTATATTGTTAAAAGCGCTATATAAATGAAGGTGACTTGACTTGACATGACTGGTGGGGAAAACTAAAACAATGGAACACCTGATGAATACTAAACTGAAAGTCCATGAAAGCGAATCTCAAGATGAATGAGTCCAGCTAACTGTGACAAAACATGTCTCTTATAATTATGTTATTTCTGACAAATTATTATTAAAACAATATTCTGACTAATGGTGACACAATCTCTGAAATATATAGCCAGTTGCACTTTGAATATAGCTTTTGCCTTATTGTTCTCATCTATTTCCTTGATCTATTTCTTTCTTAAATATCTAACACCTAATATTGCTTTTAATATATTGCTTATATTAAATACAATCTATGTGTCACTAATTAACTCTTCTGTGTATTCAAAATTCAGTCTCATCATATGATTTAACATCATTTCATTTTATCTCATCAATGTTATGAACCCCTGACAACATAACAGTCCTGAATATGCCAACTGATAACATGGACATTTAAGTTTAATCATATTTATGTCTATGTGTATATTCTTCAATTACTTAAAACTAGCATTACGTTCATTCTAAATGAGTAAGAACCAACACTGATGTAGGCAATCAGATTTTAAAAACAGAAAGAGCTCCACCTGCATTCACTCTAATTTTTATTTTTCATTTACTGAAGCATACACAGGGAATAACATGTTCTGCTTTAAATGTTTGATGCTTAAATGTTTATCGGTTTATTTCTTATCTAGGTACCTTAAAAAAGGTTCAAGTAAACCACCTACATGTATGCTTAAATATAAAATATGAATCCAAGCTACTTTCCTGGAAAACTAACGTAGACAATTATAATACAAAAGTGGCATTACATCACTTGGAAACTGTAATATTCCTTGTATTATGTCTCATAAAACCCCACTCATAGTGAGAAGGATTTAACAGAAATCCAATAACACCACAATATTTTTACAAGAAGCTGCATTTTCCACCAATAAAACGCTGCTTCAGCAGAACTTTTTAAGCTATGTGTTATTAAATAAAACCCAATCATAAAGCTGATAGCACTGATGCCGAATTGATTAGGTTTTCTGTGAATAAGCGGAAGACTGCAGCACGAAAGAGAAGCGCAATTGAGGCCACTAAACTCTGATTGATCAAATTAATGAGCTACACACTGTGTATAAAATGCAAGTGTGTATGCATGTATGCTATATGGAAAATACAATGAAACTATTTATGTATTTCTAAATACCTTGAATATCCAAACTTTATAATTACTAGCATTTTTCACTTCTGAGAAACTAGAAGAGCTTTTTGAACTTATGCAGACGGTCTTTGCCACTATTGCCAAATCAATTACATTTGACCATGTCTCAAGCAAGATGACCATGTCTCATTGTAGCAATAAAAAGCTAGTTAAAAGCAATTTTTCAAAACCTTACTAAATTGGCTGATTGGCTCAATAAATGAGGCAAAGATTCGAATAAATGTTTGTGTTCCTGTGTGTGATTTTGTGCACCATCGAATCAGCGATGCAATCAAACCCATTTGAGCAATCAGACTCTTTAAAACATATCTTTAATTTCCAGCAGAGTTCAGGTCAAGTTTAAGCCAATTGAGCAGGACATTTCAGTTTCTGAGCCTGAGAACATGTTGAAAAAAAATATTGATTGGTTGCATACCTCTGAAAGAATCTGCAATAGCACTTGGCAATTCTCAGCAATTGATGCTGAAGCTGTTAAATAAGTCCAGAGTTAATGCAGTGATGTCTTACCTGTGGGCTTAGACTGGGTCTGAAGGTCATGCTGGTGGAGGACGGGCCGCTCATGGAGGGATGGCCCATGGGCGAGCTGATGACGGGGAACGGCGAGGACAGGCCGTTGATGGGCGAGTGCAGCTGACCCGGGCTGGAGCTCATGGCAGACGGGCTGAGCAGGGGCTGGTGCAGAGGATGGTTACTGATGCCTCGGTGACCCATGGAGGAGCTCAAAGGAGGCGACGAGAGCTGACCGGAGGAGTCTGCAGGACGGCGAGAGGGAGAAAGAGTTTTTTCAGGAATATTTTGCATTATGAGGTAAATAATGCCATTGTGTCTATGTTAGGATATTTTACACAGCTGCTGTTGTGAAAAGGTTTAAGAATGTGAAAATAGAGTGCAAATATCCATTCAATTAAAAAAATTGACTAATGACCAAGATTTTAAGGTTTTCCTTAAACTTTTAAAATAAAAGTGTTTAATGCACAACGTAAACATTTACAAAAAAAAAAGTCCAGCAACAAAAAACTTCTAATTCAAGAAGTCACAGAGAAGGTGCTGCTAAATCATCATAAAACTATGACTATGAAGTTGAATTATTAAAATAATTAATATAACAAATTAATTAAATATACATTAACAGTCGATTTTGGTACATAATAAGACATTATAAGTGGATGTCATGAAAAAAATGAAATGATAAATTATATTTTATATTGATATTATATAATATTGACATTTCTATTTAAAATAAGTGACATGACGTGAAGGCCAAGTTTTAACCCATCCAAGTAAGTGCACACACATTAGGAGCAGTGAGTAGTGACACACACACACACACACACACACACACACACACACACACACACACACACACACACACACACACACACTACAAACTGTGGAGACACCTTTCTATTCATCACACAATCCTGAATTGTTTTTATCATGTTCCCACAAAACTATTGAGCAAAACAACCATTTTCAACATTGATAATAATAAGAAATGATTCTTGAGCATCAAATCAGCATATCAGAATGATTTCTGAAGGATCATGTGATACTGAATACTGTAATTTTGCTGAAAATTCAGCTTTGCCATCACAGGAATACATTCAAACAAAACAGTTATTTAAAAAAAAAAAAGTTATAATGTTTTTACTGTATTTTTGATTAAATGAATACAGCCTTGATGAGCATAAGAACGGTCCCGGTTACTTAACTGTAACCTTGTTCCCTGAGAAAGCGGAACGAGATGCTGCGCTGCTCAGCGCATTGGGAACGTCTTTAGTCATGACCAGCTGTGAATATTGTGTGTAACACGTCGATAGAATTGACCCGGAGGTAATATAGCCTCGGTCGATGACGTCATCGACGCGCACCCGCAACACGAGGCTATAAATAGATGAGCCACAGGTGCATCGTCAGGATATTTTGTCTGAAGAGCAGTCCTGGGACATCTTCAGCACGGCAAAGTAGCGCAGCATCTCGTTCCGCTTTCTCAGGGAACAAGGTTACAGTTAAGTAACCGGGACCGTTCCCTTTAGAAAGCTACAATCGATGCTGCGCTGCTCAGCGCATTGGGAACGAGAATACCCACGCCGCCGTGCTTGGAAATATCTGGACCCCCACGGTTGTGCATGTGCTCACAAGAACGCAAGAAGGCCTCAGACATTAGCTTGTGACGTTGACTCAAGGACATGAGAGCCCGGAGTGGCATGAACATCCAAACTATAAAATCTTATGAATGTGTGCGGAGAGGACCAACCTGCCGCATCACAAACCTGTTGTAGGGGGGCACCCCTTGCCAAAGCACTAGAAGAGGCGACCCCCCTGGTGGAGTGAGCCCTAAGACCTGTAGGTGAAGCCTGACCGCGCGCCTCATAAGCAAGAGCAATAGAATCCCTGTCCCAATGAGACATGGTCTGCTTGGTGGCAGCTGCTCCTCTGTTACTACCACCATAACAGACGAAGAGTTGCTCTGACTTACGCCACTGGCTAGTAAGCCTGGATGTAAGCCTGAAGAGCACGGACTGGACACAGCCTATGAGATTTCTCCTGCTCTGGCGTTGTGAACGGTGGAGGACAGAAGGCTTCTAGAATGACCGGATGTACAGCCGAAAATGGAACCTTAGGCAGGTAATCAGGATGAGGATGCAAAATCACTTTCACCATTCCTGGGGCAAAGTCTAAGCAGGATGGAGAGATAGTCAGAGCCTGCATATCCCCAATTCTCTTCAAGGAAGTTATTGCCATGAGAAAAACCATTTTTAGAGTCAGAAGTTTATCAGACGCTGATTCTATAGGTTCAAAGGGGGTTTCAACCAGACCCTCGAGAACTATAGCTAAGTCCCATGAAGGGATCTTGGTTTTTACAGGAGGCCTCAGTCGCCTGGCCCCACGAAGGAAGCGAGAGAGCAGAGGGTGTCTCCCGAGTGGCGCCCCGTCTACCAAGGCGTGGCAAGCCGAAAGAGCGGCCACATAAACCTTAAGAGTAGCAGGGCATGTGCCTGTTGATAATTTCTCTTGCATGAAGTCCAAAACTGAAGCAATCTGGCAGTTGACTGGATCTACATTGTGTACAACACACCATCTTTCAAAAACACCCCATTTACTGGCATAACTTTGTCTAGTGGAGGAAGCCCTAGCACTTAGAATGGTCTCAATAACGGCAGGCGAAAGCCCAGTGTCCCTCAGTTGGTTCCCATCAGGGGCCAAACGTGAAGATTCCACAGGTCGGGCCTGGGATGGAATATCGTGCCCTCCGCCTGAGACAGAAGGTCCCTCCTCTCCGGAATCGCCCATGGCGAGCCGTCAAGGAGAGATATTATCTCTGAGAACCACACTCTGTTCGGCCAACGTGGCGCTATCAGCAAGAAGCAAGACCCTTGTTGGCGAACTCTGGCTAGAACTCCCGGGAGCAGAGAAACTGGAGGAAACGCATACAGGCGTATCTTGGGCCATGTGTGTGCCATCGCATCCAGACCCAGTGGAGCTGGGTGACTCAGAGAGAAGTAGAGGGGACATTGCACTGTCATTGGGGCATACGTTGGGACATTGTCTGTTGTGAGGCGAAGAGGTCCACCTCCGCTTTGTAAAATTTGGTCCAAATCTGTTTCACTACTTCCGGGTGGAGTTTCCATTCCCCCGTCGGTAGTGTCTGTCTGGTCAGTAAATCTGCTCCCACATTCAAATGCCCTGGAATGTATACTGCCCTGAGTGACAGGAACTTGTTCTGGGCCCAGAGAAAAATCTGCCTCGCTATTCTGTTCAGATTGCGAGAGCGCAGACCTCCCTGGTGATTTATATAAGAGACTGCTGCTGTGTTGTCCACCCGCACTAGGACATGACAGCCCCTCAATTGATGGAGAAAATATTTCAGAGCCAGAAATACGGCCATCAGCTCGAGGCAATTGAATCGAGCTGATGGCCCTCCCATTCCCCTTGAGCTGGACGGCCATCTAAGACCGCTCCCCAGCCCATCAGGGAGGCGTCCGTCGTTAGCAGTCTGCGACGACACGGCGCCCCTAGAGTGGGACCCAAGGCGAGGAACCGGGGTCTGAGCCACGGAGATAGTGTACGAAGCCCGCGGCGCGTCACTTTTATTTGCCTTTGAGGATTGGCTCTTGGAGGAAATCCTCTGGCTTTTAGCCACAACTGAAACGGTCTCATGTGCAACAGCCCCAGAGGAATCACCGTGGATGCTGACACCATGAAACCTAACATTTTCTGGTACTGAAGAACAGTGCGTTCTTGGCCTAGCCTGACTTTGCTCATGGTCTGCCGAATGGTCTCGATTCGAGTGGGAGACAGTTGTGCCCGCATCGTGATCGAATCCCAAACGATCCCGAGATAAGTCGTTCTCTGGGCAGGAGAAAGAACACTTTTCTTGGTGTTGAGTCTCAACCCTAGAGAAACTAGATGAGCCAACACGATGTCTCTGTGTTGGAGCGCCATCTCTCGCGATTGTGCTAATATTAACCAATCGTCGATGTAATTCAAAATGCGAATGCCCTAGAGTCGTAATGGAGCCAGTGCTGCATCCATGCATTTTGTGTATGTGCAGGGTGACAAGGCTAGGCCGAATGGAAGAACCCGAAATTGGTACGCTTCGCCCCCGAAAGCGAACCTCAGGAATTTCCTGTGTTGTGGCAATATTTCTATGTGAAAATATGCGTCCTTCAGATCGATCGTGACGAACCAATCGTGATGTTGAATTTGCGTCACGACCGTCTTGACGGTTAACATCTTGAACTTGAGCGCTTTGACTGTACGGTTTAAGCCTCGAAGATCTAAGATTGGACGCACCCCCCCATCCTTTTCAGGAACCAGGAAGTATCTGCTGTAATAGCCCGACTCTCTCTCTGGAAGAGGAACATGTTCTATGGCCTCTTTGCTCAGAAAAGTTTGCAGCTCTTGTGACAGTACGTGCATCAGCTCCGGTTTCACGGAAGTGAAAACCACGCCGTTGAAACGCGGAGGACGACGAATAAATTGGATTCTGTATCCTATCTGTACTGTGATTAATACCCACGCAGAAATGCCTGGCAGAAGTTTCCACGCTGCCAGACTTTCTGAGAGTGGTATCAATTTTAATACTTCCTTTTGAGGGGATGTTAGATGTTCCGTGTCCTGAATGACGGCAGGAAACAACGGAACTTCATCTAACATTTCGCTGGAAACCGCTGTCCCCCGAAGCACGAGAGGTGGCGGGGATGGAGAGGTTTTGTGAGGGTAACGGGAAGGGGCGAAAAGATCTTGAAAGCGCCCCATCCCGTGAGGGGCTACCCCCACCAGATTGGGCGCCAGACCATTAGGGCTTTCGCTTTCTGTTAATAATAGTCCTGAGGTCTGGCTTGGGAGGTTGCTGAGCGCGGCGAGCCTGTCCCCAGTCTTTACGAGGGGGAGCACGCTCCGCCACGCTCTGCTTTTTAACCTCCCTGGCTTTTGAAGGACCGGGGCGGGGCTGGGTGGCCGACGGCCCCTCCCCTTGAGTGCGGCGAGGAAGCAACTGAACGAAAGCTTCTTCGTGTTTCTTCACCTCTTTAAATCTAGTAACTACTGTGTTAACAGAATCACCAAATAATCCAGAGGGAGAAACAGGGGAATCTAACAGAAACAGTCGATCTTTTTCTTTGATGCCCGTCAAATTCAGCCACAGGTGCCTCTCCGTGCTGACTAAAGCAGACATTGAACGGCCGATGGTGCGGGCCGTTTGCTTGGTCGCACGGAGAGACAGATCTGTGGCTCGACGAAACTCAGAGAACGCTTCCTCGTCGATGGTACTGCCCACACTCAAGTCCTTCAACAGGTCAGCCTGGTACGCCTGTAACACTGCCATAGTGTGCAGCGCAGCACCAGCCTGACCTGCAGCTTGGTAAGCTTTACCCACTAGTGATGATGTTACTCTACATGGTTTAGTGGGGAGGGTAGGTTTCTTTATCAAAGATGCGGCTTCGGGCGAGACATAGCTCGCGAGCGTCTCTTCAACCCGAGGCATCTCCGTATACCCCCGCGACTTCGCACCCACGATAGTCGAAAAATGATAGTCGACGTCGAAGGCACAAAGACGCGAGAAATAAATGGTTTACTCCATGACTTAGACAGCTCATCATGGAGGTCCTCGAAAAAGGGGAGAGACTGATGTTGTGTTCTCTCCCCCCTGCCACCGGACAGAAACCTATCCTCTAGCTTACTACGTTTGGGGGTCTCTTGTTCGCGTGGCCAGTCAAGCTGTAACCTGGCCACCGCGCGAGTAACCACCTCGAGCAATTCCTCGACAGATCTTTTTTCGCGAGAGGAATGCTCAGAGGTGGGCTGCTCGTGGTCCGAAGACCCAAGAGATATATCATCCCCCTCGTGAACCAAAGAAGCACCAGAGCGCGCTTCGGGATCACGAGAAGGGATGCATGGATCTGGTGACGCAGCAAGCGAAAGGGACGGACCTGTCTCTTGCTCGTCATGCAGATCCATACGAGAGCCCCACGATGGTAATGCGGGTGCGGACTGGAAATAGTTCAGACGAGAGCGAAGCATTTTAACTGTGAGCTGGTCACAATGCTCGCACCCGCCTTTCTCTATAGCCAGAACCGCGTGCTCTTCCCCCAAACAAACAAAACAGTAATCGTGTGTATCCAGCTCAGACATGGGATGGGAGCATGGAGGAACACAACGCTTACTGCTTTGTTGGCTCATTTCTCTTCTTTTTTTTACTTTTTAAACTCTTTGTTGTAACGTGAGAGAAAAAGATTGAGAATGAGAATTTTCTGCACACTGCCTGGCAAAACTAACTCCTAGCAAAGATCTGAGAACAGATGAGAGATAGAGAGTGTTTGCGTTCGTTCTGCACATGCACAGAATGGTCTGAAGACAAAAGACCTGACGATGCACCTGTGGCTCATCTATTTATAGCCTCGTGTTGCGGGTGCGTGCCGATGACGTCATCGACCGAGGCTATGTTACCTCCGGGTCAATTCTATCGACGTGTTACACACAATATTCACAGCTGGTCACGACTAAAGACGTTCCCAATGCGCTGAGCAGCGCAGCATCGATTGTAGCTTTCGAAAGGGAACATTTTTTACTGACCCCAAACACTAATGTATATTATTATATATCCTTCAAGAAGCATTATCATGCTAATTATACGTGGGTACTCGCACAGACACTGTGTACATACACACTGTGTTTGACACATTTGTTTGTGTGTGTGGTCCTAGTAAACCTTATACGTTATGGGGATAAAATGATTGCAATATCAGAAATCCTTGTCCTTGTGGGGACATTTTTGGTCCCCATGAGGAAAACAGCTTGAAAAATGTTTGCTTTTTGAAAATATAAAAATGCAGAATGTTTTCTGTGATGGTTGTGTTTAGGGTTAGGGACTGAATATACAGTTTGTACAGTACAAATATCATTATGTCTATGGAAAGTCCCCATAAAACATGAACATATGTGCGTGTGTGTTTGTGTTTGCTCTTCTATACGTATCCTACATATTTACCGTACTGTCAGTTGATTTGTTGACATTGTCTATTCTGATAACACAGTGGACTTCAGCCACAACTTGCCTTCTCTTTACAGAGAGAGTAAACACATGCTGAGAAAACACAGAGGGCTTAATTACTCATCCTTGTTTTCCCCCCACAGCAATAAGACCTTGACTGAAATGAAAACAATATCAATCTTCCTATACATGCAGAAACACATCTCAGGAAAAGGTAACAGTTCAAGTGTCATAGCAAATATTGTATTGAAACATCAGCTTCGGCTTATTTTCCCACTCTGACTATTGTGAAACATTCTGAAGGCCATTAGTCATTCAGTGTGTTTCTCTGGGAAAAGAAAGTTTGTAATATGATTTTTTATTTCTGTCTATTGAAAAGCATGAACACAGTCATGTTATTCTATTAAAATCAGCAAGGTTCACATGTCCATTGACAAGTAACATCTTTACACTGAAATGTAAACTACTGAGCGACAAAACAAAATCACTGCTTATTATAAAATTATGTTTAATATACAATATAGGGATTTGTCACTGTGGGCGGAGCTACATGGCAACTGACAAAATGTCCTGTTACTCATCACGGGCTGCACTGTTAATTGGGACAAAAAAATGATGTCGTTCCTGTGATTTTATCATGTCAGCTCTAATGCTAGCTTACATGGAGAAGACGAAAATGATGAGGAGAACCGTTTATTCACAATAGTGAAGATCCAAAACTGTGAAACAAAAAAACACTCAATCCTGACATGAAACAAATCATAAACTATGAACTTAACAATAAACAATGACATGGATCATGGACCATGGAGCATGGAACAGCATACTATTCTTCAATACATGACAAAGTAACACGGCAAACATGAACAGACATAACTAATGAAACAAGAACCAATGAGAACACGACACATGAAACAAAGTAACCAATGAAAACAAGACACGTACTAAGGAATAAATCAGAACATGACACATGACAAGGAATCACATGACATGAACAGGTGACCCAGTAAACATGAACTTCAAAATAAAAGACATGAAAATATAAACTGAGAACATGAAAACATGAACAAAACCTAAACAGTCGTGACATCAGCAGTTACTTTCTTTAAGAGATATTTCTACTTGATTTGATACATAAAAAATACTTTCATTGGTTTATCTCAATATTGTCAAGTTTGTTGAAAAATATGAAATAATTTTTTTTGACTTGAAGCAGTCCATTTAGATGTTACCACATAATGTTTAGATGGCAAAACAATTGTACAGTGTGTTTAAGTTTAGGCTATAGAATATGCATATTATGACTATGAGTATTGCTGGGTGGTATGACGGTACACCCATAGGTATAGTGTGACACTATTAGATTTTGTTATACCATAGTAAATACATGTGTGCTGTTATCAATGGGCAGTTATTTACATGCTATTTACATTTACATTATGAATTTTCATTTTGGGGTGAACTACCCCTTTAATGCAAATACCAATCAAATACCGAAGATTATGAGGAGCTATGTAAGTTTAAGATTTGTCAGGTTGGATTTACGCCAGGGATTCTTTCCGCCAACCCAAACCAGCCCTGTACACTGTCACCAGCATTTCTCCAAAACGTATCTTAAAAGAGCGGAAAGCTCAAGCACACTCATGTTTTCTTTAAAAAATCTGTCTGAAAGCCCTCGCTGGACAGTTTAAATTGGTTGTGATCTGGTTTCTCATCCTATCTGCATGACAGATTATGAGTCGGCGACAAATGATGGTTGGCGATATGTGTCTCTGACACACCACATACTGTACATGCACACACCTTCTCCCCTGCCAACATATTGCACAACTTTTAGGCACAGGTACATATAGGCATGTACATTCACACAGACTATAAACATCAATACACACCTATACACACATTCCCAGAGCACTGAACGAACATTTCAGATCATAAACAAGGTGTGTAGGAAGATCATTAGAAGGCTCAAAGTTACTTTTCGCCCCCTCTCTCTCACACACACATGTTCATTTATACACCACAAAACTAATTTGAATGAGAATCAGAGCTATTCTGAGCAACAGAAAATTGTGGTTTTCTCCCAAAGATGACCACATGCTGACAGCAAGATTTGCAGCTCAAATCCTTCCTCTGAGAACTACAGCATAACTAAGCATAAATCTGGTCTACACTGAAAAATATGTGGTGTTGGACTTACTTTGAAACAACTCAGAAATTGCAAGTGAATTTCACAAATAGCTACAAAGAAATGGCAAGTAACACATTGAATTAAACATGAAAACTTGCAAAACGTACTCCAGTTAGCTTAGTTTCATTCACAACTTCGAAAAATCATTTGTTACAGTGTACAGTTCACAGAAGTCTCCTGCTTCACATTTAAGTTTATGTCCAGTTTCAAAGCTAAACCAATGGAATACAAAAATAATGTCATTAATATCTCAACACTGTGAGTTTTGGCTCGGTTTTATTTTACTATAGACAACCAGTAGAGTCTCTGTGTCAATTAAGAATATGATTTGGCCTTATCGCGTAAACACAACAATCTTGACTCGACCGCTATATAAATACTGGCACACAAAGTGTTTACTCAATCGCCACAAACACCTACTCACTGAAATGCAAATCAAGGGTGGGAGATAAACAGACTAGGGGATAAGGATATACCGCCAGCCTAAGCAAAATGTATTTGAGCAAAACATCGTTACAGTTCGCTAATGAGGCAGCGAGAAGCAGAGCAGAGGCCTGATTAGTCGGGAGGATGAGGGATGATGGGAAGGCAGAGGAGAGGGTTGACTTCATCACAACACAACACACTGCTGAACCGCATGGACACACAGATGACAAGATCATAACTCGCAATGCTGCAAAGTTTGATGCAAGCAAAGAAAGAGTGGCCATCTTTATAGCTTAACCTTCTAATGTATTTTTTATTTATTTATTACTTTGTACTTATTTTATTTTATTTTAATCCAGAATAAAAACACATACTTAAATGTGTATGTACTGACTGAGCACTTTAATTGTATTTCTATTTTCTTTTCTTTTCTTTTCTTTGCTCTTGTTAATACATTAAATCTATTATTACTTACTCTTTATTGTTATTTTTTTATTTCTCATGGACCTTTTATTATTATTTGTAGTCAGTTTTATGTAAAGCACTTTAAATTTCTTTATTGCTATTAAACTGATTATTAGATACATTTAAATAAATAAGTATGAATAATAATTCATATATTGCATAATATCTCTACTATTATTTAGGGCTGGACCCGAATATTCGAATATTCGAATATTCGAATATTCGTTCGGTGGGTTGGTATTCGATTTGAAAATTTGACATTCGAATATTCGTTTTTATTTTTGTTTTGTTTTTTTTGCACACCTGGGATCCCCCGCGAAATGGTTCTCATTCGCGCTTGAATCGGCGACACACTGGCTGCGTGGCGCGAGCGTCTCAGCTGCGTGGCTGTCCGTTTTTATTTCGGCTCCCATGTTAACAGGTTTGCAGAGTTTGCACACGGCCTGCGTGAGACATGCGTCTCAGGCGCGGTTTGAGCCACGCAGAAAAGCGTGCATGCTAGAAATAGAACTGACCAGCAACTGGAGTGTTCCCTGGCTATAGAGCGCAGAACAGCGGAGTTTGTATGGACCGAAGTGCATGTCTGAGCTTGTGTTTTGGGTTAAGCTGCGTTGCTTTGACATTGTGGAAAAGAAAATAATAGAAACAAAATGTATTAGCCTTTTTACCCGTTATTATCAATCTAAATTAATCTCGTTTTTAATTTAACTTAATTTCGTTTTTCTTTATTTAAATTTTGTTTTTTCTTTATTTAAATTTCGTTTTTCTTTATTTAAATTTCGTTTTTTCTTTATTTAAATTTCGTTTTCTTTATTTAAATTTCGTTTTTATTTATTTAAATCTACCCTTTACTGTGTCAGTAATTTGTTAGTCAGAAAAATATTAGACTACCTTAAAAGTATCGCTTAAGTTAACAAACTGTGTGTGCGTTTTATATCACTAGTGTCCGTTCTCGGAGCATAAGCCCTGCCCGCGTGAGGCGAGCCGCTTCCCGCTCGCGCTATTCTGTAGTTTACTAAAAGTTTATTAATTCTGAACGTGCGGCGTCTTGCGTGTCCATCTAAATGCAACAATGCACTCCCTTGTGAAGTCGATTGGATGAACGGTTCTCGAAATAATAAAAAAATGCAAACAGACGGACAGACACATAGAGAATACTGCCTTTATTAGAGAGAAGAATATGTTCAGCCCCCTCTCTCCGAAGCTTCGAATATTCGATGTTCATTACTACCGAAGCTTCGAAGCTCAAAAAATGGTATTCGGACCAGCCCTACTATTATTTTACTTCAGCTGCAAAGAGTAAGAGTGATAACATTTAAAATATTTTCTTTGTGTTGTTTTTCATAGAAATCTCACCACCACAATGCTATGGTGTTGTTGGTGACTGCCAGGTTGTTGCTATGCAATTTTTGCTATGCATTTTGAGTGGGTTTTAATGTGTTGCTATGTGGTAGGGTGTTATGGATGGTTGTTCTATAGACGGTTGCTTAGTCTGTTGACCTAAGTCAAAAAAGTCATTTTCTCTATGATATTCTTCTTCTAGTATTTATCCACCGGTTTTATTTTGCTCTGCGTCTGTCAGTGTAATACTAAGGCTTATGCATTTGTTTAAATCCCTACATATGAGACCTATTAATAATGATGCTTACCTTAGCACCATTAATATTAAAAAGCATGGTCATCATTGAGTAATCATTACCTCAGTATTATTGATGAGGTTAACATTCGATGACTCCCAAGATTATTATCAACTGAACTCTTTAAACGGGTACAAAACAAGATACTTGAGCTAAAAGAGGGGTGAATCAGTCATAAACAACACCGATGAGTCTGTTTTCAATTCGCTCTAGCTCAGCAGTGCTGCAGAGTCATTTGAATATAGAGGAAGAGAGTGGTTTCGTGGCTTCCTACATTCAATCAGCACATAGTGTTTAAATCAAACCTTCACTAATGTGTTTAGTCTGACACTTCCTGAGCACCTTATTTCTCCTCTCTGTTTCATCCTACTTTTCTTTAACACTGGTCTGATCTTTGCAGATCTACACAAACACGGGTTTGTATCACGCAGTGCGTGTGGCCATCGGGTCCAGGAAGGACATTTAAGTTGACATAATATGCATTACATGCTCACTCACTCACCGTCTCTCTTCATTTCTCACTCTCACTCTCACACACACATAAACATTCTCATACACTCATATATTCATGCGCACATACATATACATATGCTGCAGACAAAACTCAAGACTATCCAGCCCGCTGAGATTTAATTACACTACCAATTTGGTCACATAGCAGTTTGGACTAAAGAATCATTCGGGTTTTGAGCCCACTACAGTTTCACACATCCGGCTATTTCAGATAATCAGCACTTTAGAAAATATGCAGTTGTTCAAACAGTCATGGTGAATAATGCAAAATAAGCAGTTGGATGAATAATGGAAAGCACAATGACTAATCTATATAAGATTCATCTCCGGCTGTCACTTTTAATGAAAACTTTGAACAAAGACAGGATAAATATTTTGAAACTGAATGTCCGGGATTTCCTTTACAGGTTTAATCCCAGTTTAGACACAAAATCTTCACAAATTATTTCATGACAAATTACAACAATGCGATGGCTTAAAACAGATAAACAGGACGTACATTTTACAACAATTCTCATCCTGTTCAGAGAAGAATATAAAAAATTATCTAATGATCTCAATGCATTAGCATTTTTTGTCAAGTGGTACAAAAAACAGGCAGCCACTGAGATATGTGAAAAATTCATGATCCCTATTCCCCATCTCGGTTTTCCTTTGAAATGACGGCCATAATATTTCAATCTCAGTTCCAAAGAGATTACATTTTAAACAACCTTTTATCTCGAACCGATAGACAGAGACTGTACATCACGTATATGACAAAGTGGTCCGTGTAAAAAGTGTTCTGAACAAGTTCAACTGGACACATGATATAAATCTCACTGCTTCCACCTGATTTAGTATCACTTAGAAATTTCATATGAGAATAGCTATAGGAGTCAGCAAGTTCCCACGGTGATTCCCAACTTTTGCTGGCAGAGATGGTGACTTGAGGCGCTTACTCAAGTAAAAAAAGAATGATTGTAAGCTTGACTTAAACTTATAAACAATTGACATGAGCCTTCAACTGGACCTCAAATAAAAAACTTCTGGATGTGAAAAAAGCATTAGGTTTACAAAGAGAAATATTTTCGTATAGAGTAATTCTCATACTTTATATTAGGTGTCTTTAACTATTATGTACTTGCATTAAAAAAAAAAAGTACAATGTACTTATTGTGTTGATGTTGCTGCTACTGAGGTGGAATACGGGTAAGGTTAGGGACAGGTTTAGTGGTATGGGTAGGTTTAAGGGTGGGTTAAAGTGTAAGGGAAGGGTAATCAATTAATTATAGCTGTATTTAGAGAAATTAATTACAGATGTAATTCCATACAGGTAATTATAATAATATAAGTAAAAACATGTATGTACTGTACATAATAAGTGAATTGTATCAAATGATCAATGTTAGTAGTATAGTAGTTCAGTGTTCAGTGCCATTCGTCTTTTTTTGTAGATAAATGGGATTTTTTAATCGCACGGCAGTAAAGATGATCTATTGAGTTAAGTAAAAAAAACCTGAAACTTTCTTTTAGATGACTTAAAGGGATCATCCACCCAAAAATGAAGATTATTTCATAATTTCATACCCTTATGCCATTCCAAACCTATGACATCCTTTTCTGTCAAACATAAAATAAGATATGTTGAGAATTGTCTCAGTGTTTTATATAATGGAAGTCAATGGTCACCAAAACTGTTTGGTTCCCAATATTCTTCCAAATTTTTATTGTATTTTATGTTCAACAGAAGATAGAAAGTCATACAGGCATCAGGGTGAATAAATTATGATAGAATTCTCAGTTTTAGATGAACTATCCATTTAAGTATCAAGGAAATGCCTAGACATTACAGAATTGACCATTAGAAATACAGCACTGGTAATATTGCACATCTCCTCAACAAGCCACGCAATTCACGTCCATAGCGCAAACTGTGAAGGATGGATTTAAATACTCTGCCAACAACCAAACCCTACAATCTGGTTGAAAAGTTGAAACCAGTACCAAAAGGATACTAATCCAAGATGTCGCTGAACATTTCCGCGGACCAGATTGTTTAAGCTGAGCTAATATAAGCATGAGAGCCCAAGGTGATGCACCTGTTTAAAGGTCTTGCTGACTGTGTCAGATATCAGGCCAAGCATCTGCTCTCCTTATGTCCTTGGCATGTTAAAGTAAACATCTGCTTATATTATTTGCTTTATTTGTCAGAACCATGCTAATGTAAAGGCTACAGACACAGTGTCTGTCTGATTTCAGGGCATGGGAAGCTGGTCCCTAAAACCGAAATGTTATCAGTTTCCACTACAAGACTAGAGTGAATGAGACAATCAGATAAGCGTCTCTATAGCGCAGAGAGAAAGCGAGCTTTCTATAAGCCACCTGTGAGATTAAGCCAGTGCTATCTGACACACTCGGCTACACGTGTTTGCACAGAGATGGACAGATATGAACTGCTGGTACGGAGAGAACTGCTCAGCGTCCAGGGGCCAGGGAAAGAGCACATGCATTAGTCTAAATGACACAATGAACATACAGTGGCAACATGTCTGAAAAGATCACAGACCTGGCATGCTTTGAATTCAATGCTTAAAGGATTGATTGACTAATGAATGAACTTTTTTTTTTAATTTTTTTATATGGTCTAGTATGATTGAGTGATTGATCACTTTTTATAAGATAAGACTCAGATAAGTCTAAAAGAGAAATTCCTAAACAGTGGTATGTCTTCTAGAGGGGGTCTCTGGAAAGATTTTAGATTTGGCTTTGTTAAAGAAAATAGAAAAAATATTAAAATGACTAATCATGACTAATGTTTTATTTTTTTATTTTAGTTTATTTTCAAATAAAGAAAACGTTATACATATCTAAGGGTTAAAAACATCATTTTCATTACTTGAAATAAAATAAAATATATAAAAAACAAACATTTCTCATTTTCGTTTAGTTTAAGTGGAAGAACTAAAACGAAAACTAAAACTATACTAAAATTAAAATGAAAAAATAAACATCATAAAAAATATATCAATGATAATAAAATAACATGGATGTGTACAAAATTAAATTAAATGACATTAAATGACATTTTACATTTCATTTTATTTATCTAGAAGCCTGAAATGTAATTAACTCTAAGAATTTGCAATAATAATAGTGATGTTAGCGTATATAAAACGTCACTAAGCAGATGAGCAGATGAATAATTGAAACACATACAGCCTATGGTTTGAGTTAATGAAGAATCACTTCCATCAGCAACAAACAAAAGATTCATGTCTGCTGTTTTAATGTGTGCTGTACATTACAAGCTTCTCCCTGCAATGCCTGACAATAAACCATCATCTCTACAGACCCCTTTCTTCCCTCTTTCTGCTTTAAATCGTGACAGTAGATATCCTGTCATTCTCTCCCAGTCTATCCCTGCAGTAAGATTGCAGGCTGCCCCACTTTTTAGGTTGCAAAAACACAAAGATGCACACACACATTCTTGCACAATCACCGGTGGGACTGGATGGCTGGCCTGGTGCCCTGAGAACTGGAGCTTATACTGTGCGTCTGCCAATCTGAGCCCAACAAGCTGTTTTTAGGGGGAGGCATGTGCATTTAATTTCATTCTCACAGACCATCAATGTCCTGCAAAAAGGCCAATATAAACCTCAGTCACTAAAGAGTCTTCTGAAAAAGCCTTTGTCACATTGCTCTTGTTAAAAGATCAAGAGGAGAGGAACTATTCCTGGATTCTCAAAGCAAAAAGAGCAAGAATTCAAAATGAAAAATGATATTGTTTTTGATACAGATGAGTGAATTGTGTTCATTTTCCTCTATCTCTTCCTTTTGACTGAAGTTAAAAAAAAAAACTGATAGGTGCAGTTTAACAGTGGGACGTCAGAAATGAGATAATATTTCATTGTGACTGTGCCAGAGAGATAAAGAGCTCAGCGAGACCTCAGGAGCTGATTAAAGCTGATACAGCTCCAGGACTGATAGCTTCCCTCCAGCTTCTGTGTAGTTAGCCGCTCCTCTCAATGCCGTGTGTGTGTGCACCATATCCAGAGAGTCAAAATTATGGAATTAGATTGGATACTTAGATTTGAACTAAACTGCTGCTTTTGAGCAGGTTCATGTCATTGTTGTTGTTTTTAACTAACTAAACACTTTATTTTTTATTGAAACAGATCTTTGTTGTCTTGAAAAATGTTTTTTTTATGTATGGATTTTGTTTTATTCTTGTCTTTAAATCATTTTCAATCGTTAAATAGAAAATCCACTAGCCTATAGAAATATGAATTATTACATGTTGTCGCTGTCGAGAAGAAACCTCGTATCTCCATATTGCATCATTTGTTTTCATAAATCATTACTATTGGTTACCCTTTACGTCTATATGTGGGTTTTGCAAATATTTAACCAATGAAAACTATTAAAAAGAGCTTATGACTAAACCTTGCATCTCCAATGGATCCTTAATCTGTCGGGAAAATCTGATAAATCCACCCTGCCTCTATCGTGAATGATGTGACGCACACAGTTTGGACCATCTCTGCTTGTGTGCAGTGCAAAGGTAAATAAAGAACTGGTTCTTTGAATAGGCCTAAGTAGCCTACAGTGTTTTTTTTTCTTTACTCAAGAAACACTATAGATAATGTTTTATGTATTTAAGGAGCGGAGAAAAATTAAATGTCTTAGTGTAGCAGTTGTCGTCGGGTCATTGACAATACTGCCTTAAATAGCCTGTGTGTAGCACTTTATCTTTAATAACATGATATTTTCTCCAAATGACAGAAAAAAATTTGCGCCCACATAGCCACAGTAATCTTTATAACCCATAAGTTGATACAAATTTAACACAATGCACATACTACCTCAGATGCGGCCATTCTAATGGTGGACGAAACACATAGGCCTATGAACTAAATTCTCAGAAATTCGATTGTCAAATACCTTGTAACTCCATTTGAGCTTGGTTTTGGTAAAATATTAATAATATAATGACTCGTGCAAGTGTCTGACCATATATAAAGCAACAATATCAACTTTCACAGTGTTTATATCACAATATTAGCCTGGCTAACGTCAGACCTCGTCTCATTGAGACATGGTCTGGGAACCACATTTTCATTTTCTCGTATTTGAGGCGTGGTTTACGAATGCCCAGAGCCGTTTATTGGGCGCTACGAATGTCTATCAAATGCGCCTGTACGTAGCTCATAGCCAATCATTTCAATTATACCAGATGATGTATGTAGAGCGACAGAAATTCGACGAGGGAGAAGACGAAATAAACTTGCGTTCTGAACTTAGAACACTATCTAAGGCTGCATCGGAAGGTAACTTCGCGTCTGATTCCATGTTGGATCCATAGATATAAACAAACTGCTTCGGTGTGTCGCATAGACGTCGTCATCATCTTGCTGCTCCCTCCCCGTTCTGTGATTGGTTCCCTTTTTGAGGGGAAAATCTGGTCCATGGTATCCAGGCTGCCTAGCAGCATGAATAAAATCGCTCATCGCTACTTCTCATTTTACTGCAGCAAGGCAGCATGGGGAAACCCAGGCTATCACAATATCACAGTGTTTAATCATTTTAAAAATACAGTGTTCTTTCCATTTCCTGAAAAGTAGCGTTTTTGGAGATACAAGGCTTCCGATATTTAAAATCATGATGATCTAAATTTAGAGTGAAATTAACATAAAACATTTCTTGTTTTAGAGACATTTACAAATTATGCACAAATTATGACTGTCAGTCAGGCAGGGCTATTATCATTAACTAAATCCATAAAAAAAAAAATAATAATAATAATAATTTGTAATAAAATAAACATTAACCAAAATAAAATAAAATAAAATTTAAAAAACTTACAATTTATTTCAGCTAGTTGCAAGGCAACATTTATCATTTTTGTTTAGTTTAAGTTGAAGTACTAAAATAACTAAGACTAAAACTGTAAAAACTGTTTAAAAAATAATGAAAATAACTAAAAAATAATAAAATCAACATTAAAATGCAAAAATAAAATCTTATTATAAATATTAACAAAAACTATAATAGTATGTCAATGATGCTAAAATAACGCTGCCCGCAGACGAGGCGTCATTTCCATCAGAATCAACAATTTTGCTAATTTAGTTTTATCAAAAGTTGATACTTCGTTTACAAAAGTAACAACAGTGTCAATGAAGCGCCACATGAACAAGGTTAATATCATTCAGAATAATATTTGTATTGTGTATTGTTTCCAATAAAGCTGTAATTTTTGTCAAATTATGCTAAAGTTGTGAACATTTTATTTGATTGTGTGTATTTAGCATACACAAAATGCTAGCTATTAAATGACCATTATCAAGACAAGGGTGACATGTTATTTGAAAAATGTAAAAATAAAAAAACATAAAAAAAAAACATTTATACAGCTGTCATTTAAATCACAGATTGTTATTAAACATAATTGTAACACATATGAGAGTATTGGAAATGACCATGGCTTGTGCTTCAATAAATTTTGTTCCCTTTCGTAGTCACTCCGAGTTACGTCGGATGACGACGAATGGAGTTTCGCTTAGAAAGCCTATCACCTTCGAGTATATAAAACGAGCCAATGGCAATGAAATGCCATGGGTCTGCGGAATTTGCATAGCGTAACTCCGCCCCACCCTGGGGGTATATAAGGAAGTACGCCGGCAACATGCAGATATGTTTTCGCTTCGGAGCCAAGTTGATGTACTTCACTCCACAGCCAATCCTGAGATTCATCTCTCTTTCTCTTCGAGACGAGCCTCTCTCCAAGTGTTGGTATGACAGCGAGTTCCAGCGAGTGCACATTCCCTGCTTATCTGTGCAGTGATTTGCCAGTGTTTGTGTGTTCTCTCCCTGGTCGCTTTAGCATTTGCGGAGAAATCTCCTTTCTAAAAGAGCTTGCACGCGGCACGTCTTTTTAAAGATGCCTCGCCCGTGCACTTCTGGTTGCGGTCTTCTCATTTCTGACTCTGATGGGCACAATCGCTGTCTTGTGTGTCTGGGTGTTGAGCACGCTAAGGCAGCGTTTGTGGATGAGTACATGCCCATCGCACGGTTGCGGTCGAGACTCAATGACCTTTATGGTAGAGTCCCCTATCCGCACCCCGATCTACGAGCTCCATGAGAGCTGGTACTTCGGCTGGCGGCCAGGGTGACCTGAGGGTTACGGTGTGGAACAGAGCGGCGACTATTCCACGCTCCACACCTCCCTCTACCACCGTGCAACCCGTGAGTGTTCCGAATGAGCCCGCGGTACAGTCCTCTGACTTGCCGCGGGTCTCATTCGGCGCTCCAGAGGAAGATGTGATGTCGATCGCTGCATCACAAGCTGGGCAGGGGTCCTTGGGAAGTGACGATTCGGCTGTGCTGCCACCTTCGGGTGTCTCAGCATTGCCCGAGTCTGATCCCGAGCTGACGGCCATGCTTTCCCAGCAGCCGCGGCCATTGGTCTTGAGTGGTCCCCGACCCCAATGCCTTTTTTCCCGGATGTGCATGAGGAGGTCACGAGGTTCTGGAAGGCACCCTTGTCTTCCCGTGATCGCTCGGCGACCTCCTCCGCCTTGCCTCCTCGATCAGGCGGCTGCCAAAGGGTACACTGGGGTTCCCCAGGTTGAATGCTCTGTTGCGATGCAACTGTGTCCTCAACGTGCTTCTTCCCGTGGCGACCCAAAGCACCCCTCCAAAGCCTGTAGGTTCTCCTCCACCCTCGTGGCGAATGCCTATAGAGCTGCGGGGCTGGCAGCCTCCTCACTGCATGCCATGGCGACGCTGCAGGTCTACCAGGCCTAGCTGTTGTGTGACATGCACGAGGGGAGGACTGACCCAGCACTCTTTGATGAGTTGCGTGCCGCCACCGACCTCGCTCTCCGGGCGACGAAGGTGACCGCACGCTCGCTGGGTCAGGTGATGTCCACTTGTGTGGTCCAGGAACGACACCTGTGGCTCAACCTGGCCGATATGCGGGAGGCCGAGCGGACCCGGTTCCTCGACACCCCCATATCCCAGGCTGGCCTCTTTGGCGGTGCAGTCGAGGACTTTGCCCAGCAGTTCTCGACTGCCCAGAAGCAGACTGAGGCTTTAAAACACGTCCTGCCAGCTGCTTCTGGGCCGCGTCGTGGAGGAAGCCGCAGGAAGGCGCCACAGCCCTCTCCCGCCCCGCGCCCCGCTAAACGCCAGGCAAAACGGCGCTCCTGAGATGGGCTGCTCAGAGATGGCTTTGAGTTCTTTTCAGGAGACGGTAGCAGGGCCGCTCCTTCCCCTGGTGGAGGGCCGGGGGAGAATCCTTGGTTGTCCCACTCCTGCTGCTCGTCCCCCGACGGGCAGCACCCTATTGTGGTTAAAGAAAGAACTCACTCTCCCATCTCTGAGCACACAGAGGTCTCGGGTGACAGTGCGCACCGCCTACGGGCCTCGCCACTCTCGTCCCCCTCTGTCGCCAGACCTCTGCCAGAGCACGCCCCCGTGGGACGCTGGTCCTCCCCTGGCCTCCTCTGGCAGGACGCGGCTAATGACCATGCCCCCGCACCGGGCCGCTATGCCACCCACGCCTGGGCCGGTCATTCCGCCTCGCTGCACCACCGAGGGTACGTCTGTGGTCCGCATGACCCCGCTGGTACAGTTTTTGGGAGCCTGGTTAGAGCTTCCCAGACTGTCGCGCTGGGTCGAGAGGACCATCAGGCTCGGCTACACGATTCAGTTCGCGCGGTCTCCTCCCCGCTTCAGGGGAGTCCGCTTCACTTTGGTCGGTGGCAATGCCCCTGTCATGAGAGCGGAGGTCGCCGCCCTACTGGCGAAGGGTGCGATCGAGACTGTCCCTCCAGCCGAAATGAAGTCCGGCTTCTACAGCCCCTACTTCATTGTACCGAAGAAATCCGGTGGATTACGACCTATTCTGGACCTGCGCATCCTGAACCGCTCCCTTCACAGGCTGCCGTTCAAGATGCTCACGGCCAAACGCCTTTTCGAATGCGTGCGGCCGCAGGATTGGTTTGCAGCGATCGACCTGAAGGACGCCTACTTCCATGTCTCCATTCTTCCTCGACACAAATCGTTTCTTCGGTTTGCTTTCGAGGGGCAGGCATACCAGTACGCGGTTCTCCCTTTCGGGCTAGCCCTGTCTCCTCGCGTCTTCACGAAGGTCGTCGAGGCAGCCCTTGTTCCCCTACGGGAACACGGGGTTCGCATCGTGAATTATCTCGACGACTGGCTGATCCTAGCTCACTCTCGAGACCAGGTTTGCGAACACAGGGACTTAGTGCTCCAGCACCTAGCTCGTCTGGGCCTTCGGGTCAACTGGGAGAAGAGCAAACTCTGCCCCGTGCAGAGGATCTCTTTTCTCGGTATGGAAATCGACTCGGTCGCCATGTGGCCCCCTTGGTGTGACGGCTCACTCCACCCGGAGTGTGGCATCCTCTTTGGGCTCTAGCGCATGGCGCCTCGCTAACAGACATTTGCAGAGCTGCAGGCTGGGCGACACCTAACACATTCGCGAGATTCTACAATCTCCGAGTGGAGCCAGTTTGTTCTCATGTACTCGCTTCAACTAGCCGGTACTAGATTCTGCTCAGGTGTCTTCGCTTGCTCGCCATTCCTCTCCACGGACGGGATACGTGCGATATTCTCCTCAGGTGAGCCTAATAAGCCCTGAGTCTCCTCCAGCACTGACGACGTCAACGCCAGATTTATGCCACCGGCAGCTTTCGCGCTTGGCTAGGTGCCTCCATGTGCATGGTTCCCCCTCTGGGTGACACCCACATATGTATTTCCACTGTAAGCCTCTCTGAGCATGTGTCTTTCCCTTGGCAAGCCACCTTGCCACCCCTGGGGTTGAAATATTCCACCTGCGGCTGGACACCCCAGTGATACTCCATATGCAGCCCCCCGGGGTCATATGTGTATTCCAAGTCCCCCCCTTCGGGCTGGGCATAATTGCATATTTCCACTGAGATATGCTTCCCAGTGTACCTTGGTATTCCTGTGTTAAGTAGGACTCCTTCGTCCGTGCTAGTCTCACGACAGGGAGCTCAGACTTACGCAGGGCACTGGAAGACAGTCGAGAGGTGGCGTGATTAGACTGGGAACCCCATTCGTCGTCATCCGACGTAACTCGGAGTGACTACGAAAGGGAACGTCTACGGTTACGTATGTAACCCTCGTTCCCTGAGAAGGGAACGGAGACGTTACGTCTCCCTGCCACTTCCGCTGTACCGCTGGAACGCCTGAGTTCAGTCTCGGCTCCTCAGCGAAGACATATCTGCATGTTGCCAGCGTACTTCCTTATATACCCCCAGGGTGGGGTGGAGTTACGCTATGCAAATTCCGCAGACCCATGGCATTTTATTGCCATTGGCTCGTTTTATATACTCGAAGGTGATAGGCTTTCTAAGCGAAACCCCATTCGTCGTCATCCGACGTAACGTCTCCGTTCCCTACTCAGGGAACGAGGGTTACATACGTAACCGTAGACGTTTTCTTTGTTTCCAAAGTTCAAAAATAACTGTTTCCTATGTTCCTTTGTTCCCACCAGTTATTAGTTGCCATGGACACTCATTTAAGGATCACACCTGTTAGTCTTTGAGTTAATCATCATTGTGTATTTAAGTTCCTTATTTCCTTCAGTTCGTCGTTTGGTATTGTCGTATGTTACACGCTGTTAAGTTGCTTGCTTTCTTGTGGATTACCTGAGTTTGTTCTTGATCATCTTAGTCAGACCCAAAACGTTACAAGGACAAAAGTGCCCATAGCTGAAGAAACACCCAATTATAAATTATCATCGCTGTGTTAAACTATTTACATTTTCAATTTCATGTCAGCTCAACAATCACGTTTTTTTTTTTCTTCTTTTTTTAAAAAGTAAATCTCAAATGGCAGCAAAATATTTAGTTTTCTCTCACAGGCATCTTTAGTCACTTTATTCACCCAACACATTACACATGTGATGTAGCTCAGCCTGCTGAGGCACCTCGCTTTATGGAGACAACTGCCTCGATCATCAGGAAGAAATTAGCGGAGCACTAAGCAACTCAATCTTATTGGCTGCCGGGCCCGTCCGCTCCATTTGAGGTCAGCCCAGACATTCCAATGGATAATCTTTTCCATCCCTCCACTCTCTTGTCTTTCTCTCTCTCTCACACTCAGTCTGTTTTCCTCAAAGAGCAACTTCAGCACAAGGCTGGCTTTGTGTAGCCTCTTCTTTCTTACTCAGTCAGTGTGTTTTAAGCGAACCGTGTGGAGCTGAAATACATCTCTGCCTTCGTTCCAAGCTTTCCCCTGCACCTTCCAGTAAGTTATTTTCTATAGCAAGCTAGTAATATGAAGCCTCTGAATTAGGGCCATCACCACATCACAAAGCTTCTGGAGAGTAGCTGAGCTATGTTTGCTTCTGGAGCTTCGCCCACTTTTCCCAGCATCCCATTCTTTGTTCTGCTCGCTCTCTCTGAACTTGCAACAAAAGGCTGTAATTATGGTGGGCACAAACCAGAGAGAAAGAGCGATATTATAGCATTCTCTCACACTTCAAATATGCCTGCTCGCTAGAAGTTACAGGAACCCGTTTTGATTTATGCCAGCTGTGGAAATGACAGCTGCTGTGAACTTCTGGAATGGTCGTTTTGATGCAACCCACATATCTCATGCATTCTGAATCACAATATTTACATAAGTCCTCATGTTAAACGCCTGAGATACATATCCTCGCCAAAACATACTGTTGAGTGATCGCGCTAAAGACTAGCTTTAATGTGCTATATACTAACTGGTAACACATTTCCATTTGTTGATATTAGTTAACTACATCAGATGACATGAAAAATATATGCATCTAAAGCATTCATAATCTTAGGTTAATTTCAACATTTACTAATACATTATTAAAATCAAAAGTTGCATCTTTTATTTAATTTATTTTATTTTATTATTATAATAACAGATACTAATAAATTAATATCTGAGATTATTTAATGGATCTGAGCTAACATGACCTAACAATGAACAGTGGTAACACTTTATTTTACTGTGTCCTTGTTACACGTTAAATGTACTTATATAGTAATAACAGTAAATTATGCATAATTACAAGCAACTAACTCTAAACCAAACTCTAATCCTAACTTAATCCTATAGTAAGTACATATTGTTAATTAATATTACTCAGTACTTAATTGCATACCTGAACTGTAGCGGCCTAACATTAACAAAGATTGATAAACACTGTAACAAATGTAATGCTCATTGTTAGTTAATCAATTAACTTGAAACTTGAAAAATATATTTTATATATAATATAAATATATATGAAGATAATTGACTTTAAATAAGCAGCAAGCCTGGGGAAAAACAAACCTGCTGTACACTAGCTGAAAACCAACTGAGAACAAAGAGATCTACAACATGTGAATACTGGGAATAAGACCGGTGAAACATGTCCATTACTGTAGGGGCCAGGGGAGACACTCACTATATGGGCTTTGTTGTAACATGTTTGAAGCAGAAACTATTTCTCATGAGTGAAACTGTATCTTGAGTTCTTCTTGGGAATGACAGGACAAGACATCCTACACTTGGAATAAAGACTGATTTTGCCCTACAGCGTTGAATCGCTGACAATATGCATGGATGATCCAGCACTGTAGGGCAAGATCAGTTCAACGCAACTGTGCTAACACAAACCAGATGTCTTTCAGAATAAAAAAATCTGATCTGATGTGTTTATGTGGCAAGCGCAGGTGCTCTGATGTGTATGTGCATGTGAATGTGTTTTATACCTGTGGATATCCTGCGCTGTTGTAGCGGGTACGCCCCCGTGAAGCCGGAGCAGCCATTGGGCGAACTGCCAGCGTCGCCCGACCAGCTCCGCGCTACTGTGCAGGGGTTTTTCAGGAGCCCTGTGTGTGTGACACAAGAGAAGTGGGTGAGAGTCACTCACTTGCTATTTAATCAGGTGAGGATTTCAGACCAATATGTGAAAGTACACATTACACTTTACTCAAATATGTTATGGATGGATCTCACAGTCCTCAATAAACTATATTTAAGCTTATATGACAGTATAGGGGAAAATAATTGCTGAAATGTTCCTCTCTGGAAATGTAATGAGAGTTTATGTAGGCATTAGTCATAGTCTCAATATGTCTCCTATAAAAGTCTTTAAAGAGAAATATTTTTAGAAACCAATAAAACAATAGTTGACATTCAATAAAAGAACACAGCTATGCACAATGGATGTTGACAGCATAACTCAGATGATTTGGTTTTGGAAGAAACTGATGAGAAAGCTTGAGCTCACATTGATTTTTATTTGCAAATCTGAACATAGTTTGTGACATTATTGAGATCTCTTATGAAGCATGTGAGATAATGTCACATGTGGGTGTAATATGGCGCATGAAGGAGTAAAGAAACAAAAACAGTCTTTGATCAAAAATTCAAAAAGGGAACATGCAGGAGATAGCAGGATGTCACATTTTGCCATTGTTTTGGTTTCATTTTCACATTGGACTTTCTCCCGTTTCCTGTGTTCCTTTGTTCCGGCCAGTCATTAATTTCCATGGACACCCATTTAACAATCACACCTGATAGTCTTAGAGTTAATCATCATTGTGTATTTAAGTTCCTAATTTCCTTCAGTTTGTTGTCTGGTATTGTTGTATGTTACACACTGTTATGTTGCCTTCTGTCCTGTGGATTACCTACGTTTGTGTATTACTTAATTAATACTTTTTGCATCTTGATCATCTTAGTCAGACCTAAAATGTTACAGAACACCAGACCAAAGAAAGATGGATGGATTATGTAGCAGAACTCATCGCACTAGCCTGTAAAGGGCTCTCGATATTGGATTATTCTGCTTCCTTCTACCAGCTCGCCCGACACTATCACTTTGATGACGAGATGCTGAAATCGCTCAACTGGATTGGAGTGAACTATTACAGCCCTCTCTTAATTTACCTGATTTGGGAACATGAAGAGAAGCCATCCTCAGGTGTCTGCAGGGCACGTATCTCCAGCTAATGCCATCGCTCATGGCCACTGCTGACACAAAGCCCACTGCCACTGTGGAGACAGAACCCGAGCCCAACACAGACCGGGTGCCATGGACAAAGAGCCAGAGCCGATGCCTGCTACGGATCCAGAGCCTGCAGCCCTGTCCATCCCGGAATGGAAGCCTGCCTTCCAGTCTGACTAGGTATGTGAGCCGGTTGTAACTTCTGAACAAGTGGGAATTTCAGTGGAGCTAGAAGAGTACAATCTGCCTCCACTGATCCCAGGCAGCCCCAAATCTATTTTGACATCCAGTTCAAAGTCTGAATCGCCCGCCTCCTCTGCCAAAGCCAGTCAGTCCTTCGGTCCGCCTCCACTGGCTCCCTCCAGTCTCTCGTCTCCTCCTCTAGTGGTTCAACCCTTCAAGGTGGATCTGCCACGAATCTTCTGCTCACCAGCTCTGCCTTGGCAAGTGGATTCACTGGACTCCCTTGTCCCTCCAGCTCCACTTTGTTTAGACCTCATCCTGCCTGCGCCACAGACTTCCGGGAAACCAGCTGCGCTTTATCCCTCCACCCCTTCGGTTCCGTCGGGCTCTGCCTTCCCTCTTGCTCTGGTGCTTGGTGCTTGTTCGCCTCAGTCCGCCTCAGTCCACCAGCACCCAGCCTCCACCTCGGCTGCTCGTCACCGCAGTTCCGCCCTGGCCTCCTGAAACTACAGGGTTGTCTGGTCTTCCCATCTCCTCAGCTGCGCCTGGGTCTCCAGTTCTCCAGGCTCCACCGTTGGCTGTCGGACCGCTAACTCCACCTTGACTCATCCCACCGTTGGTTCCGCCATGGGGATCTTCAGTCTCGTCTGCTCTACTTTGGTGATCTTCTGCTCCTCCATGGGGGTTGTCAGTCCTGCTGTGGTGGTCTTCTGCTCATGTGCCTGATAAAGACCTAAAGGTTGAAACTGTGCATGAAATGTGTACACCTTCTTTGTATTTTTGGGTCTTCTACTCCACCATGGAGGTTTTCTGTTCTTCCACTCTCCTGAACTCTATTGGAACATTTATCATTTACAGCACAAGGAGTCACCTTCCAGAAGGGGGAGTTCTGTCACGTTTTGCCTTTGTTTTGATTTTGTTTTCATATTGGACTTTCATTTACCTGTTTTCTGTGTTCCTTTGTTCCCACCAGTCATTGGTTGCCATGGACACTCATTTAAGTATCACACCTGTTAGTCTTTGAGGTAATCATCATTGTGTATTTAAGATCCTTATTTCCTTCAGTTTGTTGTCTGGTATTGTCGTATGTTACACACTGTTACATTGCCTTTTTGCATCTTGATCATCTTATTTAGACCTAAAACATTACACAGGAGAATAACGTAAACACATTAACATTGAACTTGATATAAACAATCCTGGACAAAGAAACTGAGGAAACTAAGGGCATATAAAACATAATTTTAGATAATGAGTAGAACAGAAACAGGTGAGTGAAAACTAATTAACAGCCAGGGAAACTAACTAGGGAACTAAGGAAAACATAAACAGAGAAAACAGAGTGAAAACAAAACTAAAACAGGACATAACAGTTCATAACCGTTTCAGATGATTAGGGAAAGTTTGATTTCCATATGCTCTCCATTTAATCTTGTTGTTGTTGTTGTTAAAGGAGTCATAACCTAGTATTACCTTGGATACCCACGCTCTATTATAGTCTTTCAGGCCCTTCTAAAAAAGAAAAGTGGAAAAAAAATAAACACAGAGCTCCTCTGACCCTTATTTCTGAAGGCATTATTGTCTCGCGAGATCTGATGCGATATTTTGGCTGTCGTGGACGGTCATTTTAAAAATGCAAATGAGGGGCGCGTTGATTGGTGACAGGAAGGAGGGGGGTTGACACCGCAGGTAACTTCAGCATATCATTCCAAAATGACATCATGGCGCAAGTTGTGAATGAACCCGACCTGGCCGCGACCTACGGAATTCAACCGTATATGTATGAGCCAGACTCTGAACCTGAGCTGGAAAGGGAAGATGTAGAGTCGATGGAAGGACGTCTACATCAAGATGTCTCTGAATGGTAAAGACAATCATTTTGACTGAGACATACATTATACCTTTTATTTAATGTAGATTACATTAACGGAGATGTAGTCTACTTTTTTTATCAGCTTACAGTGGTTATTGAGATCAACGTTTGCTATCATGTGGTGTTTTTGCCTTGTTTCACGTTGTGGTTTTTTAGACATTCAATATTTTTGATATCAATATCCGAACGATTCCGGCGTAAAATGATTAGCACAGACACTAACGTTAAGCCAGTGGGAAGGGTTGTAGGAACCGCGTCATTAAAAATGAATTTAATCCACTGGTCCCTGACAGCTTGGTCCGTTCTTGGGAGAGAAAACACATTTACATATTGATTCCGGCAGTCAACAACAGAGCAACTCACGTGTGCACTACGTTTCTGCATCTTTCGCGACTGAATATGAGGGGGAGAGGGGCAGGGCGGGCTTCCTGCAGCATAGGTCTGCGGTGTCCATATATGGTATATCCTGCCCCGTCTTGACGTCAAGTCGGGGCAGAAATTAAAATCTCGTATTTGAGTGCGCGTGCACGTGGGCTGGTTTACGAACCCAGGGGTAAACAAACGCTTCACTTTTAAATATCGGCTTCCCGGCCAGTGTATAATCGTTAGGCAATCATAACATACATTGATTCTCGTGGAAAAGTGAAAATTACAGGTCATGACTCCTTTAAGGAGAAAATTTGCATATTAAAGGGATCATATGTGATTTTTCTTTGGAAAGGAGTGTTTGTTTAGAAGTTTATTTCCACCTCAAAGAAAAAATTAAATATAAAGAAATTTACTTCATTTTTCATAATTGGTCTAATTTGTCATAATTTGTCTCCTAATTGCAGTTTTATTTCTTATTTTAAACTTTATCTCACAATTACTTTATTTTACTTTAAAGTGATAGTTCACTCAAAAATCATACTCATACTCTTGTCCCTCATGCCGTTTCAAATCTTTAAGACTTTCGTTCATCTTTGAAACACATTTGATATTTTTAATGAAACCTTAAAGATTACTCTCCCTCCATTTTAGGTCCTTTCCACCAAAACTTTGATGCTTAAAAATGCTCATGAAGACATATAAGTAATCCATATTAATCAAATTTAATTTATGATTAACATATCTAATTTAGGCTTTTATTCACATTTAAACATTGATCAATGCACATACATAGAGCTAATCAAATATGTTAAACGCAAGCTAAACCACGCTTGCTTGACTCTCGAGAACTAGTAAGGGTTGTCTCGTGCATCAAGTAGGCTAAGCATGTTGGAAACATGCTTAATGATTTATATGAATTACTTTAACTTTTTATTAACTTTTTGAAGTGTCAAAGTTATGGTTAAATGGACTTTCGATGGGTGGCACAGAAATCTCTCATATTTTCAAAAATATCTTCATTTGTATTTCAAAATATGTTGTATGGGTTTGTAACAACTAACAACAAGAGATAGATGTGATAAAAAATGCACACATGATAAAAGTGTGTTCATTTTTGGGTGAACTATCCCTTAAAGGCATAAAATGGGCTTCCGTTCTTGTACATACTTAATTGAAACATCTGTAATTAATGAGTGTCCTTCTACGTTACAAACATTTCAACATTTGTGTAGTGTCAGTTGTGTAGCATGTAAAACCGGAAGTCATTTTTATGAGAAAGACCCATGTGAGAGTGTTTGTGACTGAATGTGTGTGGCCCATGCAACATATCTCTGATTGATATGGAAATAACTTGACCCCCAGATGTTTTATTTGTTCGCTAGTAAAATTGCAAGTGCCTCATTTTCATCTGTCTCTGAATATGAACTTTCAGACCACCCAATATTCTGACTCCCTATGACCTTGAGCAACAAAGGACACCTAGTCACACACACACAAACACAGACTAAAGGCAAAATTTGCAGGCTCACTTTATGAGACCCGGGATATTTGCTCCTTTCAATGCCCTCATTTACGAGACCTTGATGAGAGGCCGTGCCACGCAGAGCAGATTCCTTTTTTCAAGGTTTCCATCTCATCTCTAAGACAATCAAGCTCGAGGTCAAAGATCAAACCTGCAATTCAATTCATCATGAATGTCATAAAAATCTCTCTTTCAAGGGTTCTTGATTAGCTCTTTAGAAAGGGGCTTGAAGGATGGACCACAGTACAGGCAGAAGTTGTTGCCTTGACCATGCGAACATTAGAGAACCTTCAAGTCCTTTTTTAGTAGCCTTGAAAGTTGCATTAGTGATGTATAGATATTGAGGGGTTTCAGTTTAATACCTCTTTATCCACTTTGTGATTGATTAGAGTGTGTGATTTGATGACAGCCTTTACAATGTGTTCTGGATACTAAGTCATGCTAAAGATCAATGGATTTGACAGTCAGGATAATGAAGATCTGCCACTTATACTGTTATTCACATTGAGACAACCAAAAATTTAGACTAACACCAGGACAAGATGTAGTAATGACTGCCTGAGCCTGTTTTTACAGTAGGTTTGCTGTGTCATTTCCTGTTAGTAAATGGGAACAAGAATAACTGCTTTGGCAATGCAGTTGAAATAGTCAAGATAGTATGCAGGAACAAAAGGTCTGATCCATAACCTTTCATGAGACGCTGCCAGGAAGAGACATGTAGATGTTAGGATGGATGGAGAGAGAGAGAGAAGCAGTCTAAACTATGAAAGGCTTTTAAAATAGCTGCCAAATTCCAGCCTTTCTCCTTATAGCTGCACACATAAACATAGACGCAATCTTTACGAGACAGTCAGGAAAAGCAGAACCAAGAAAATGGATCAATGACACATAATGGTGTCCACGAAACACATGTGCCAACAAATGTATTTATGTTGGCATTGAAAAGTTTTAATTTAATGACTCTAAAAATGTGTTGTGTTGTGACCATCAGGTAAAACCTAATAGCATACTTTCCATACAGATTGAATACATTTAACTGTACATATTTTAATCATTATACACAGGGCTTGACATTAACACCCGCCAACCCAATGGCGGATTTCAGCAGTGGCGTGTAACAGTCACTCCTGCTAGCCACTTTAGCGGGTTGAATTTTATACATAATATAGGATATACATTTTTCAATTGTAGTCTTTTAAAAGGGCATCTGAAATAATAAACTAAGTGCAATGTAGTGTTGTCAAAAATATAGATGTTTCAATATATATTGATACTGAAATATCACTTTCAATACTCATTTTTCACAGAATAGATACACAATACCAGCTGCACTTTCTCACTCTCTCATCTCTTTGACAGCGAGTTGACACATAAATCCACCTCCCCTCATCCACTAGTTTCATTTTCTCTGGATGAATATTGTTGGTGTTACAGGGCTTGAATTTCGGCGTGGGATTGCGCGTATTGCACATAATTTTACTCAGTCCCGCAGACAGACGTGCACGCACATAAGCCGCTTCCTACTAAATTGAGTTTTTGTCGCTGCGTACTGTGCTCAAACAGTCAAACACACAAAAAATAATGACAACATGCTGGTCTTGGCAAGAATTCACGTATACAGTCAGTTATGTTGTGGTGTATAACAGTAATGGATCTGTAAGTCAGGTCTTAAAGTGACAGGAGCCTAATATGCCTGCTGCCAAATTATGAGATGATATTACAAATATCTATATGGCAGTTTTCCCCCATGTATCCATTTCAAAATTGTAGCCAGTAAAAATGCTGAGTGGCTAGTAACTTTGGAAAACCATAGTCACAGTGGCTGGTGAGCAAAAAGTTCATGTCAAGCCCTGATTATATATATAATATATGTCTGCAGGGTTCTTCTCTATGATATAATTTTCTGGTACGGTTTTGTATGTTATTTTTTTATTTTTATTTTTTTACAGAAGAGGTGTATTCAAGTCATTGTATGTTGGAATTGCATTTTTAATGTATGTTAATCCAAAATGCAAATGAGATCATTAATATATTAGTTGTTTCTCCTTGACAGCAATGAAATATGGTAGATATGACTAGAAATGGAGAGTAAATATTGAAATTAAATGTTATTTTATTTGTTTTTGAGTGAAGGAAAAATATCTGTTAATGTTTAATGATCAGTTATGTTTTACATTTGAAAGACTTTCTGTAATTTTGAAGTTTTGATCGTTACCATTGTGAAGAAGAGTAGAGCTTATGGTTAGGTTGTGGATAACTGAATGTATTAATACTAAAAAGCATGTTGCTTAGTTTATTGAACAATAGCTTTACTAATGCCAGTACAGTAACAAGTTTGTTTCTACTTTTGCTGTGCTGTGTTTAATTGTACAACATGACTCAAAGTCAAATACAAACATTTTTTTTTTTTTTTTTTTTTGAGTGAATTACTCAAAATCACACACATTTGAGTCAACTAATTAAACATATTTCACCAAAAACAAAAATCATAGTGTCATAGACTAAATCATTTGGGAGATTTTACATGATTTATTCAGGTAGATGACAATAAACAAAGCAAGCCTTAAAATCTACTAAAAAATATTATGTGTAATATTATTACCATATTTATTTAAAAAAAATAAAGTAGATAGCACATAACATTTTGTACAGTGCAGAATTGCATTTGATATCAAGTCTACAATCAAAAAGTCAGAGACTTTGTCATTTCTCATCAAATTATTTCAAGACCATTCGACATTAATTTTTATAGATCAACAGTATACTCTTGCACTAATTTACTTTGAGAAATTTTCAACAAAAAATCTCATTAGATAATTCTTTGATATTATTAATATAGCATTCATTAATTAAGTTTTGTAGTAAGTATATACTTACATATCGTTTTTAAACCTTTCCAATTTATTGGTCATAAGAAATTCCCTAAAAACTCGATCACTCAAATACAATTATCAGCGAGGAACTGGAAAAGAAAGGAGAAAAAGTATAAGAAGGTTAATGAGAGAAGAACATTCAGAGCAATGGCAAAAACATCTAGCTTTTTGAAATCTACTTCAATATTTCATCAGCCCATTTTTTTTCCCTTCTATTTCCTATGGAAGGAACAGCATGTGTTTATGGCTGTTGGAGTGTCCTGTCCATTAATCTCTCTGTAGATACACCAATCTGCCTCTCAACAACAGTGGTTCAATGAAAGTATGTGGAAAAATACTATGGAGAGGCTTTTAAAGATTGACGTCATGTCGTCATCAAAACAGAACAAAAAATTCAGTCCCTTACATTTGAACATCTGACCGCCTGCAATAACAAGCATGGACATGCGTAAACACACACACATTAATGCTAAATTTACTGTTTTTCTTTTAGATATGTGATGGGCCGGCTACAGGATGTGCCATCCTCTTGTTTTTTTCAGTATGTCTGCTTCATAGTGATGTGTAAAATATGAGGTCCATATAATCCCTGGTGTATGACACACGAGGGCCTACAAGTTGAGTTCATCTGGAAAGAATGTTGGCTATACCAGGAATAAATTGTAGAAAATATTTGGCTCACTTGCAATCATAATATTAATTATGTAGTGGGGAAGAATTATTTAAGGCAATTTGGAATACTGGAAGCATCCACAGGATGAAAAGGGAGAAGCGCTTAAGGTTTTGGAAACCACAGTTTGGAAATAATCAGTTAGAAGATGAAGATGTTAAAATTATTTATAAGAAATAGGTGTATTTTCATATAGATCATCATAGCAGATCTGACTGGGAGACTAAAGGAAAGTGAACCATCACTGAACTTACTTAAGCTGGACTATGGCGCTATTTTCTTCTAGATCTCCTGTACAGCCGAAACAAACTTTGCTGCATTATATTCCTGTTATCACTGTAAAGCTGCTTTGAAACAATATTGTAAAAAGCACTATATAAATAAAAGTGACTTGACTTGACTTGAAGATATTCAACTCTGCCCGTTCAATCATATCAAATTTAATTTCTCAGAGAATGCTCTTTCAAAGCTCAGGAGACTTTAAAGTAGGCATGGTAATGTAAATGTATTATAATGTAAATGATTAATTTGAAAAGTCAGAATTCTCTCCGTTGACGTATTCAGGCCTTGTCCAATCATGTATTCCACTTAAACCCACCCCTCCACAATTGTCCACAAGCTAGCATTCATTTTTGAGTGCAATGACCACATTTCAAAATTCAATCAACAACCAATGTACTGTATAGAACAACATTCCCCGATGTTTCATTAAACTCGGATGTACGTCACAACTTCCTTTTCATGTCGACATTAAATGAAGTTTCAAACATAGGCTCGGGAGGAGCCTAATCATTCAGTCCGGTCAATCAACATTATGAGCGTATATAAGCAGCTGTCTATTCTTCCGGCATTCCTCCACCTCCCTATCTCCTCCTCTATTTCTCTCATTCTTCCTCTATGTAGAACGGTAATAGGGGGAGTTGAGCTTGGAGCTCGAGCCGAGCCTCGGGTTTAAGCCTCCTTCGAGGACAGCAAGCCAAGTTTGTTCAACATTAACTAAAGACTGGATGGGCATGTGAATACATGAATGGAGGTTTCAATTTTGTCCCAGTCACAATTACCTCTCATCTCCTGTAAAACAGTCCTTCATAATCACAAGAGCCCTATTTACTCTATAGCAAATGGCTATTAATTAACGTGCATTTACGTGTGTTCTCATCTCAGGAGCCGATTAGTGTCTCCAGCAGGTAAATAGCCCCCCTTCCAGACACACACACACACACACACACACACACACACACACACACACACACACACACACACACACACACACACACACACACACACACACACACACACACACACACACACACACACATCGCTCTGGCATCCTGTTCCTCATTTCCTCATTGTTCTCTGATGACTTCCTGCTGTACCAAATCACACACTCACCAATGTAAACAACCCTCAGAGAAAATAATGGCGAACGGAAAAAAAAAAAGTGTACGACAGTAAACACTTCATGTCCTGTCCTGTAGTTACATCACTCGGAAAGCGTTAACAAGAACAATGGAATATCATACCATTCCATCAAAATTATGTCATGATACTGTATCATGTTACAAAACAATTAAATAAGACGTGTCTGATGGCTTGCAAAATCATCTGACTGGATGAGGGCAAAGGGTGAAAGGTTCATTCATTCCTAAAAATTCTTTAAAGTGCAACTCTAGTGCAACCTCACCCCAGAGACATCTAAATCAGTCTGGAAGGAAACATACGCACATAAAGGAACTGAACAAAATGTATAGCACAATTCAGTCTTATCTTTCACGCCCAAGGAAAAAGAAAAACCTATATGCAATCTACAATGAAGTCATACACAAAACATATTCCAACCAGATATAAGCTGTCATTTAAGGGCAAGGACAAGGAGGACAAAGCATCTCTCATGTTTTATACACAAAAAAAAAAAAAAAAAAAAATGACATGATTTCAATTGAAAGACACAATCCTGTAGGGACAACCATGTTGGGAATCACATGTCCTAATCACACTCTAAAAACAGATTGTACTGAATGCATAATGTAAAAATGTCTTTAACGACCAACTGGAGAAAAGATGGACAGATCGCAGTGCCCTTCAGGATCTGTTTTAATGAGTTTACTTGGGCTGGCTAATTAATTAGGCAAAGCAGAAACTGTTTTGATTGAATTAGTTCTTGATCTGACTAGTTCTTAAGACACAGTCTTAACATAAAGACAATGTTAATGCAACTGGCCCCCGGTCAGTTATCTACATCCAGTTCTCTTCCAGTGAAAGAGTGTCAGCCTTAGGGAGAACACATAGTACATACAAATGAACACGTACACATTCATTACACGTACTGTACATGACAAGGTGTCATATGTCAACGCCACACATCATTTTAAAGGGAAGTGACAGCTACAGCAGCCATTGTATACAGTACAGTGGAAGTGTTTTACTTAAAACTGTCTTGTTAATTTAAAAAAAAAATACACCAGATTTTAGAAGATCCAGCATTTTTTAATGTGCTCATATGGAGGAAAAACACATTGTTTTCCTCTTTTTAAGTGGTTATGCAAAAGCTATTGGAACAATCTAGTCACATGAGTCATGACTCAATTAAGTTATTAGGTACAAAATGGAGCTGGCAAATTTACACAGTCAACATTTGGTGCAATTACTAGTGCAGCACAAACATGGCTAGAAATAGTACAGCTGACACAAGTTCAGGGCTGTTGTAATGACTCAGTCTCCAGTGTGCTTTGACAGTATCTAGTTTAATGAAAATGTATGAAAGCATGTTGCATCTGGGAATGTTAAAAAGGATAAAAAGTCTTACCCTTACTTGGTGGCTGTACAAAGCGCACAAAGACGAAGGAGATCAGCAAAAACTGTCGTTAATCCAATAAATCCAACAGGCAAGGAAAACTCAGGTAACAGAATACTACAACCACGTAAAACGCTGACGAGACAGGACAAAGAACTGAAAACTGAAAACAGGGAGTATGTATATTATCAGACTAAACAAGGGAAATAATGAGAAGATTGACAAACACCAGGTGAATGAAACAGCCAAAGACTGGGAAGCTAGGTCACAAAAAAACAGAACTAAAACACACTGAACAGAACACAATCCTGACACAATGCTGCATTTATAATAAAAATATGCCCTTTATAAGCGAGTATGAATCCACACCTCAGTTTCAGAAGGAAAATAATCATCAAAAATATATTGCATTTATTTACTTAGCACTTAGCTACCGGTGTAGTGAAAAGTACTTTCTTTGGTCCAAAAACGGTATAGTAACTGTACTCTAAAGTATCATTCAGATTGGATCAAACAATGCAACTGAAAAGAATCATTCTTTCATGAATAAGACCTCTCTACATCTCTTACACCAAAGAGAGCTAGAGCAGATGTCAATATTTGGTAGCTCTATTTTACAGTGTCCTTGTTACACGTGTTACATGTACGTAAGACATGCAACTAATCCTAAACCAAACCTTAATCTTAACCCTATATTAAGTAGGCTACATGTTGTTAATTAATATTACTCACTACTTAAATGTATAATTGTAACAGTGTCATCTCATAAAGGCTAAGTGATGTTATTAAACTCAAACTATTCAAAATCATTTTCTTTATTAAACTTAATAAACTTAAAATAAAATAAATTAGAAATACTTTTTTTAATTATTTTTTTTTATGTTGCCTCTGCAAGTAAATGGAACAAAACAAGCTTAAGCTGAAGTACTAAAATTACTAAAACTAAAAAAGCATTTCTGGATATCTCATCGGATTTCACGTGGTTTATAAGACTTTACGTCAGACGCCAGACGTAAACGTCAGACGTTGTTATAGGAAACATGCTGAAAGTCGCTGCAGAAACAGTTTTGAAAATGACAAAATAACGGAGAAATGTTTTAAAACCGGTGGAGACGACAGCACTGAATAAAGCCACGCATACCAGCCTCCTATGTTTCTGCCACTGCCTCATAAGATTCAGCAGACCAGCACAGTGGCTACATTGTCATGTCGAAAATAAGACAACATCTGTATTGCAAATGCAAACCCTTCCATATTGCTGTTGTTGTTGTTGTTTTTGGCCTATACCTACCAACGCAACGTCATTGCCATAGAAACCAATGCAGATATTCCAGAAAACGAAAGAGCGGCATGATAGGACACACAAATCAGATTTGAACAGTTGCGATACACAATGTGGACAATCAATAATTTTAGATCAAATTCCAATTGGAAAAACAAATAATCGGATTTGGACTGACAGTGTGAAAGTAGCCTTAGGGTATGTTTACACAACACTGTTTTCAACTGAAAACTGAAAACTTTGTATGTGTTTTGGCTGTTCATTTACACGACAATGGAGCTTTGGTTTTGAAAACAATGCCTTTCCCGTCTCCATGTTACCAACAAAAACGTGAATTTGTGAAAACAGTGACCTCATCCGCATGAGTATTACGTGTTTGCGGGGTGTTTCTTGACAAAGTGACATCGCCAACTACTGGCCTGGAATGCAAATTACAGCCTTTTTAGTCATTTTTGCAGATCCGTGTGAACGGGGGTCTTTTGGACAACATTGTCAACTTTTTTTAGTACAATGTTGTCATGTAAACACCCTAAATTTTCAGTCACCATTTCAGGTCTAGTTGTTCAATAGTTGCTGTTGTTTCTGATTGTTACACAACTGTTCCCTGTTCCATTGATTACAATCATCAGTGTATTTAAGCCCTCAGTTTTTCTCTGTTCGTTGTCTCTCATTAATGTTATGTGATGTTATTTCAAGTGTAGTGCTATCTTTGTGCTCGTTAAATATTAAATTGTTATTGTTCATTCTGCATCATGCATCTTTGTGGATTACACTACATGGCAATCCGTGACAAAAAATACCAAAAAAATATTAATAAAATATAAACTAAAATGAATATGAAAAAATAAATATTAATAAATACTAAAATAACGCTGCTATAGCTTCAGAAGACTGTAAATATAGTTAAGTAGTATGGACAACTTTTATGATGTGTCCTTTTTTAAGCCTGAAAGCTCCGGTCTTAATTTAATGTAATTTAAAAAAATGGCCCGTATTATTCAAAATGTTCCCTTTTGTGTTCTATGGAAGAAAATGTTTACTGGTTTGAAAGAACCTGAGGGCAAGTAAATAATGTTAAAATTAACATTTTTCCATGAACTGATAACATTATTATCTTTAAATATATTTTCAATACAACTATTAAAAAATAAGAACAGAGAGTTATTAAATGATTCATTGCATGAGTTATGAAATATATCAAGTTTATAATGAAAACTATAGAGCCAACCTCACATGAAAGCTTTAAACATGAAATTGGTCTATGTGATTGGTATATGTATTGGTTCACGTAGGGAAGGCAACCAAAATGTTCAACAACATGTGTCGCATCGGTACTGAGCTTTCAAAGTGGTTTGAACAGCCTTCAACATTCTTTAACGGCAGGAAAAGTGATTTAGCTCATTACTGTGACTGTAATAGAGCTAAAGACACATAGCGCAAGTGTGTCAGTGCTCACGCACGGAGCATGAAAGGGGACAGAGACTCACGCTTGCATGGACAATCCGCATGCACAAAAATACTCCCAACATGCCCAGCAGGAACGATAATCTGTGTGACACCTGAGTCACCATAACTAATCTGCTTTTCATTCTTTATACCTTTAGTCTTTAAGCACTTTTGCTTAAATTTAAAGGGACAGTTCAACCAGAAATGAAAATTCTGTCATCAATTGTCATCAACTATTGAAACATTTTTCAGAATATGTAGGGGGTGTACATCCAGCTGGTTGTTATCGTTTTCTTGTAATATTGACTTGAGCTGAAATATTTTATTAGGGCTTTTAGTGCAAAGGCAAATTCACGGATATTTAAGATATACGGTACAGTCATACCATTATTACATGGCAATTTCGCCACATAAATAATTATGGGCATGAGAGATATTGATTTGATTGATATTGAAACTGTTTTAAAATAATTTCTGTTTTCAATCTTATAATCCATTACAGTATACAAAACAATCGTTGAAAAATGGCAGCAGCAGCATTTGTATGAAACAAATCCCGGATGACATAATTAAATAATTGAAGACAAAATATTGATTTGAGTTATTAGCTCACCAAACTTCCACGAATACATTTTTTTAAGCGTATAGTGCTGACTTCAGTTACCCGGATGAGCCTGTGTTATCAGTTTTTACCGGTTGTTATCAGTTACTGACCTGTCAGATTGTTACTGCTGAACTGATAAAATGATTATGTGGTGAAGTAAATACTACAGAGAAAACAAATTCTACATGAAAAAGCTAGTTAAGGCAAGAATTCAAAAAACAAAGTAAATATTAGTACTCATTTCAAGCTTGTAGAAATTAAAGCGTAAATATCAACGTTATAAAATTAAGTAAAACTAATCAACTTTTCTGATTCTGGTGTTCCCATCATGCATTGCATGGGGCTTGAATAATTAATAAGGTTGATTTTTTTTTTTTTGCTGTTTTCCAGCTGTATTTACACTGTTTTATCATTGCTTTTGTTAGGTTTAGTAACTTGCCATTTTGTGACATTTGGAGTTAATTTTCTACTCCAAATTACACATTCATACTCAAAAACGATCCATCGAATGTTACCGTCATTGTGGTACCATTGAGGTCTTTTTGTTCAGGTGCTGCGGTACTTCTAGATATGGTGTCTACACAATATCTACTGTATTATTTGCTTAGATGTTTCTAAGTAAATTATACACTTTAGAAGCATGGTTTATTTCAGTGTTATATTGTTGGAGTAAAAAGTATTGCAAAGGAACCTTCAACTAAGTAGAAATTACGCAACAACCTTATACCGGTCAAGTTAAAGTTACTTATTTTCTTTGTTAATTTTACTTAACTTAGTTAAGTAGAGTTAACTTAATTCCACATGTGAAATATACATACAAAATCGGTGTGCAAAAACTTGCGAAAGAAAAGGTAAATTTTACTCACGTTTTTTTTTTTTTTTTTTTTAGTGTGGATGGCACGATTGACCAATCAAAATCAGGTATTCCACAGAGCCGTGTAATAATTATTTATTTTCCACATAAGAAAGAAAGTCATTAGAGGGTGAGTAAATCAAGACAGAAATGTCATTTTTGGGTGAACTGTCCCTTTAAATTAAAGCATTTTACATATGTTAAGCTATCATGATGGTCATCTCTTCACTAGATTAGCAATGAATCAACTAATTATCAAATATCTAAAATAAATAAAACAGAATCGCAATGGGGGCTGTTCTTAAACAAGCCAGTGACTCAGAGGAACTAAACTTCCTTTCAAATTGCCGTCTTCTCCAGGGTGCAAATTGGATCCGTCTGTTCTGTAGGGTGTAAGTGCAGCAAATAACACCTGTCTGAGTATCACATGAACAGTAGTTTGGGGGCCCCGTTACTGTTTAATGGAATTTTTTGGTGTGTATGATTTGCTGCTCTCATGGGAGAAAAAATGCAAGATTCATATCTCTATCAGATCTTATCTAAATTACTGACAGTTCTGCATTCACCCTGTAACATATCCGTCAAAAGAGCTAGAGTGTGAACAGGATGAGGAGACGAAAAGAGCAGTGAAAGGAAAAAAGGGAGGAAAGGATACCACAATCAGACATGGAAGCTTTTATGGACCATATTTACAGTTAGTAGAGGTTTAAGTTACGATATGTTCTGACCTGCACTTTGAAGAATGTGCTGTCTGGAACAAAATACATAAAACATATGCAAGCATTAAAAAACACATTGTCCTCCAGACTTCAAGAATCATGTGCACAAAGATAAGCTAAAAAAAAAGTATTGCTTAACAGTTTGAGAGTTGGGGGGAAAATGTATGAAACATAGAAATGCACTTTTCACCATTTGTGCACAAGAAACATTTCTTGTTATTACTAAAGTTGAAAATGGTACAGCTTAATATTTTTGTGGAAACATGATACTTTTTTTTCAAGATTCGTTGATAAATCTAATGTTCAAAAGAACAGCATTTATGAAATATTTTGTTACCATCTTTTATAATGTCACTTTTGATCAGTGTAATGCATCCTTGCTGAATAAAAGTATTAATAGGCAAAAAAACAAACAAACAAAAAAACACTGACACTAAACTTCTCATTGGTAGTGTATAATATACTAGAGACTGAATCCAGATCATTTAATTTTGGGACAGTATGAAAGCTTGGCATGTGCCTGCTTTTGCAGTCCCACAGCTTCTTTACTTACACTTGTGTGTGGCCTGAAACAGGCCTTACATACACTATACTCTGGTGCCACAGACAGGGGTCAGTTTGCAAATATCAGTGTCCATCATGTGCAGTGGAGAAGTTGACCTTAAAAGTTTGCACCTGGTAATTAGACAGTTGGACCTCTCATTAACTTGTCTGTCGCAGCATGCAAAACCAAAGATAGACAGAACTAAAACATATTAGATAATTACACTGGCGGTGACTTGCCTCTAGACAATGTGCAACATTAAAGTCAGAGGAGTCCACACACACACACACACACACACACACACACACGGTACTTATGCTGCCATAAAGATGGAACGTGGGGATGGGAAAGGTATTGTTCATTCTTTAGATTCTACAAATCCATTAACTTAAACTGAATTACCATACATAAGGTCAAGTGTAATCCCATTAACACTGCACCAGAGAAAAAGGGTCTAAAACACTCTGTTAAAGAAGTTGTTAATGCCTGCTATTTTCAATTTTACTAAAATTTGGTGTTGATGACATCAAACACCTTCATGAATACACCTTTTACAAATACACTCACATACAGTGTGGTCGCTGTGATTTTGCCAAGTAAGACATAGTCCTGCCTGTATCAACATCTATTGTTGATCCTGGAACAACATTCCTGTCCAAAAAAAACACCCTATCCCTACCCCTAAACCTATAACCCTAACCATAATTTATCCCTAAAGTCAGAGGGAAGTGATAGGTGAATAAAATCTATCCCTCAAATCTGATTGGTTGATTGAAATGTTGTTCCAGGATCAACAACGATGTTGATCTAGGAACATTTTCTACTTGGTGAATTCATGTTAACCCAAACAGTGGAGTCCAAAAGTCTACTACTGACAACATTTTATTTTATAATCAAACCATAAAATTCAGTGAAAACTGAATGTGAAAATGCAAAATATTCACGACTGTTTTAGTATTTGGTTTATCTTTCTTTTGATTTAATGACAGCTGCATAGGCTGCATGAAGTACACCAAGATCTCACATATTCAATATCACACATTCACTTACATTAGTGACCTAGAAATTGAAAATAATTAATATTCATTCAACTTCATAACGTTTCCTTCAGACATGTGGTGCCGTCTGTACTTTGTATGCTAAAGCTTCCTCTAAATGTATGCAACCAAACAGGGACCACAGTACAAGGTGCAGAGTTGCCTTTATCAAGGAGTCATGCATACACAGCATAGAGCAAATGATTAACAGGGCAGCTTTTTGAGCCGATCAAATATACCCCCTTTGACATCACTCATCACTTTCAAAGCTGAAGAGCAGATGCTTAAATTGCAACAGTTTGTACAACAGTGAAACAAGAGATCTAAACACACACTCCCCCTCCGATGTGTGTGTATCACCTGACACTTCAGACAAACTTTCTCAAGTGCAGTTTGGCCCTCTGTGTAGTCCTGTCTGGAAACAGCCCGAGTTGCTTTTGATTTGGAGACAGACAGTGGCTGGAGGGTGTCTGAGAGACGCTGTGACTTTAAGCAATTAACTTTCCCTTTAAAGCCGCTCTTATAAAACTGACAGCTGCAGACATTCACAAAGGACCAATCACCTCTTCAGAAACACAAAACTGCGCTGCCGTAAACCAAACTGGTTGTCTTTTATTGGGGTGGTCCGGCATCCCGTATACACCCCCCTCACTACCACAGACGGGCCTTCTTACAATGGGACCCTCTATTTCTTATTAACGCTCATGGACTTGGGACGCTCCAGGGAAAGGTTGTGGCCCCCAGAGACCTATATAGAGCAAACTCTAAAAATGCCAATAAAGTTGGGCACACAAGCCACACAACTTGCTGTTTACACTGGAATTCCAACATGCAGGAATAATGTATAAATAGGTGGCTTGGAAAATGAATATTGTTGCAAAACTGTTTCAGTGCAAGTTTACACAACAAGCTCTGTACCATCACATGTGTCATGAGTGATTACATTCTAAATCTCAATGACTACTGCCAAACTATGATTAACCAACCAAGCACACATTTTCTCATTTGAGAGACAAGCAGAGGCTGATGTGGTTTAAGAGAAGATCAGGTACAGACTACTCTTACACTCTATCATTCGCAATGATCGCAGCACATAATTACCAAGCGAACCAAAGAAAAAATAAAGATCTCGATAATTCCGACAGATCTAATAAAGTCTTCAAATCTCAGCGGCCTCAGAGCTCGGTGTACCGCCCTTTGAAGTGGTTGAGATAACGAATGAAGTGTGCTGACATCGATTTGTTAAGCTTTTATGGCAGGCCGTTTTAACATTAATTAATTTAAATAGGCTTTTATATTACTAATACTTCTTTTATAATTACAGTCATTAATCAAATAGTGCTTTATCCAATAGTAGGTTACTCTTTATCTTAAGGTGCCCTTGTCAAAGTGCAATTACACAAATAAGTACTGAGTAATATTAATTAACAACATGTACTTAGTATAAAATTAGGGTTAGGAGTTGTTTTAGGGTTAGCTGCTTGTAATTATGCATAATTTACTGTTAATACTATAGTAACTACAGGTGTAACACTGCAAAATAAAGTGTTACCCAATGATACTTCTTCCTTTGCTACTAGTGCCAAGTAACAATTCTATTGCCATTTTGCCAATGAATTGTAATGGCATCTGTGGCTCAGATATCAACTATTCACTTCTGACTTGTAGTCCCATGTATTTACAGAACTTTACTTCTTTATTAGATAATATAACATATTCACGAGACCTAATGGGATTTATATACCATTTGCTACAGTAACATTTGTTATCTCACTGGTTGCTTTTTTACTTGATAAGCTATGTGATGACTAGTCAGAATTGCTACTTAATAGTCGAGGGGGTTTATATTGAGACTGAAATATACAACAGGAATACAAACTACAGTTCATAAATAGATAGCAGTGTCTATCAAATTAGTAATAAAATTGGAATTGATTACAATTAGACTATTTGAATAGTAGCCTGATCAATTACTAGTAAAACTGGAGCTAGTACACTGTAAAACATATTGTTGGTTTAACTTAAAAAATTAAGTAACCTGGTTGCCTTAAAATTTTTAAGTTTATTGAAATTGAAAAATTGAGTTAATACAATGAAGGAGATTGGTTTAATCATCAGAAACTCAAAATATTATGTTATCTGAAAAAGAAAAAAAAATTGTGATTACAAATCATGGAAATATGGTAACAAATATATATACATTTATATATATATATTATATATATGAAGACTTCAGATGCAAAAGCCTCTAAGTGCCATCTGAAATTTTCTTCTAGAATGAGCATTTTTATCAATAAAATACTTGTATATTTAGGTTCAGTCATTTTACTTTAATGACAATTAATAGGTAATTGTCATTGCCATTAAAGTGAAATAACTGAACATAAACATACAAGCTTGATAAAAATGATCATTCTAGAAGAAAATTTCAGATGGCACTTAGAGGCTTTTGCATCTGAAGTATTCATATAGCCTATATATAAATTTTTTTTTTAGTAGTTAGTTAGGCTGGCTACTAGTTCTGACTATTAACAGTAACTACAATCAAATTAATTATTAAACGCATAAGAAACGTACTAGAGACATAAAATAGATAGACTAGGCTACTAGTTAGTTCACAAGAAATCTTTGTTTAAACGGCTTGCCATGAGCATTTGTAATAATGTGACAGCGCACAACTGAAGACTAGCGCGCTTTAATAAACTATTCACATTCACTGTTTGACTGGAGTGATCGCGTCTGCACTTCATGAATTATAAATCACACACCTTAATTGCTCTAGTAGCCTAACACTGATTATTTTATTAAGATGATAACATAATAGATATAAACTAATAATAAAAGATGACAATCTTGCTCATCATCATTATATGAACTCTAGTAGCCTGCTTGCTCATTCCATTTCGTTCCCATTACCTGCCCGCGAAAAATGAAGAAATGCTATTATTTTAAGAAAAACGGGTTTAAGTCACTCATAGACATATGAACATAAACAAACATGCCGCATAGTTTCGTTTTGTTCAGTACTTCTCAGTGCAGAACCTGGTAGATGTCTGTACCTCTGCATGACATTAGCGTTAAGATAATAGAAACCATATTTCCCTGGAGTCAAACTCACCTAGAGACAAGAATGGTTTGGTTTCCATATTAGCGCATGCCAGCTTTCTTTCTTGTAGATAGTGATTTATTTTCCCCAGTGGGCAAGCTATAAGATCCCGTAGGAAACGCCGTCAGACCAAAGCCAGAGATCCGCTGTCAAAATCCACTTAATATAACTAAAGTATCTACTTCAATCGCTCCATCCAGTTTGTAACTCCGCGAGAGCGCTCGCTCACTCACTCCCAGTATTCCTTCAGCGTTCAAGCACTGCCTCACTATAGGGACCCTACCAAGGGGGACTCTGATCAGCTTCACTTTTGCAGCGACAAGCCACTTCTACTTTTTACAATGTGGTACTGTTGCCAATGCCAAAACCCCCTTCGAACTATAAAATAAATGGCAATAAAACAATACATATGTGTATTTGACAATATTTATACGTGTATGACAACTGCTTTTGTTATGTAAACGAAAAAACAAACAAACATTTAATTGGATTATCATTATCAAGAGCTATTAAAACAATCATGCCCCCCCCCCCCCCCCCCCCCCTCTTTTTCTCTTTCAACCTCAGGATTGTCTATCTATAGACAAACTAAATGTGTTACTGTGTGTGTCATCACACTGGTGTTGTATCCTCCAGGGAATTCATCATTAATTAATGTACATGGCACATTAAAGATCAAAACCATCATCAGCATTATGAAACGAGTATTTAAATGAATATGGCTTTACTCAATGCCAAAGGGAATTAATTATGTGAGGTGGAGATATATTCTAATAGTTTTATCATTTTAATATAAATATCATGGCATGGTAAAACATGACATATAGAGCCTATAAACTTTAAAGTATAAATAATGGTTGAAAAATGAGAGACAGTAGGCTATCTTATTGCAGTATAGAGACAGTATTTTATTACAGAAAGTTCTGCAATAAAAACGAAATGCATCCACAAGTATATAAACAACTTTCTATGTGCAACCACATAATTTTATTATCTTTGTTAAACTCTTTCCCCTGGTTTCACAGACAAGGCTTAAGATAGTCCCAGACTATAATGCATGTTTGAGCTGTTTTAACCAAATGTAACTTGCACTGACATATCTTAAATATGTCAGTGCCACTGTTTTGTCTCAAGATGCACACCAGTAATGATTTTTTTTTCTAATGCATGTTAATTAACGCTATTTAAATGCACTAATTGAACTAAGGCCTAATCCTGGCTTAATCTAAGACCTGTCTGTGAAACTGGGCCTTTTCACTTCAACAGTAAGTGTATTTTTAACAGAGTAACTGGGATCTTAATCTCTTCAAGCAGGTCAATGTCATGAGCTTTCCTTTGTGGAGAAGATGTAAGTGAGCTTTCACACAAGTCTTAACGCTGGGAACAAAATATTGCACATCATGCGGGTTTTGTTAGTTTGGGGTTCATATGTAATTAGCTGTCATCTGATTAGATGTTTGTTTAAATGCCTATTTACAGCCTTGAATTTTCTGTCCTATTGGTCTGCATTATACTGTACTAATTCAGTGCAAACTTGACACCTCTCCAATAATGCTTGTCTGAGCAAAGAAAATGCTGCCTCAGATCTAATTAAATGGTAAGTTTAGAGGTCAAATAGCCTTTCAAAGCAAATGGCACAGTTCAACATATGAGTTCTATACTGCAACTCATAGCTGTGAAAACGGATGAGGAGAGAGTCATAGGTTACAATAACAGCTGGTGAGATTGGGAGAGCATACTCACTTTTCAAATAGTATCATTCTCTGAGGAGACCAAAGGCTTTCCAAGAAGGACTGCAATTATTCCTTAGTTCAATAGAGAGAATGTATCATCCAGTCATCCACATGTGATTCATTTCAAATATGATGTACCTTTTTTCACTGATATCTATTTCACCTGTAAAATGTAGTAAACATATAAGGATCAGTTCAGTTTTAGAATGCAGTCCAGACAAATTTAGATTGAATACGTATTTAAATAATTGACTTTAACAATTGTAATCCGCTCTTTTACTCCTAAAGTTTTACACCTAAAGTAAACATTATTTTACTGCAAGAATTTTGAATATTACTTTATGCCATATATTGTTATGCTTTAAACATTGATAGGAAATGTCAACCTGAGTCAGGGTGAAAGCACAGTGTTTTCTTATTCTTGTGTGGATGACAGACAGTGGAGGTCTTAGGTTCACATTCCTCACTATCGCTCGAGAACAAAACTCTGAGGACTGTCCTGTAAACTTCAACATCGTGCAGGAAAAAAGAAAGATGATATATACACTGCCATTCAAAAGTTTGGGATCTGTAAGTTATCTTTTTAACGTTTTTAAGTCTCTTCTGCTTACCAAGGCTGCATTTATTTGATTAAAAATACTAAACAAACAGTAACATTGTGAAATATTATCACAATTTGAAATAACTGTTTTTTTAATTTGGATATGTTTTATGTAATCCTGAATTTTCAGCATCATTACTCCTGTATTCAGTGTCACATGATCCTTCAGAAATCATTCTAATATGCTGATTTGCTGCTCAAGAAACATTTCTGATTATAATCAATGTTGAAAACATTTGTATCATTTTTTTTTTTTTTTTCAGGATTCTTTGATGAATAGAAAGCTCAAAAGAATGGCATTTATTTGAAATCTAATCTTTAGTAACATTAAATGTCTTCACTGTCACTTTTGACCAATTTACAATTCAATTCAAAATTACACATACATTTTATGATCAATGCATCGTTGCTGAATAAAATGATTAGTTTCATTAATGTCTTTCAACGGTAGTGTATAATGTTACAAAAGCTTTCTATTTCAGATAAATGCTGTTCTTTTGAACTTTCTTTTCGTCAAAGAATCCTGAAAAAAATTGTACACAACTGTTTTCAACATAGATAATAACTAGATGTACCGCATGGCGGTACAAAATATGACCGCCGCTCAGGCCTGCACTGGCTTTCCACAAAAATAAATGACGTGGAGCAATTTGGCTGTATTGCGTGTTTATGTATATAAGTTGTATATTTTAAAAGACTGTCTGGAGTATTCCTGTGGATCATGGATAATTTAGAGTTTTGTAATTATTTGCCATTACTATTTAAGTTTTATATCAAAAGTCATTAGTTTAGACACTTAACATCCATAATGTGAAAACGTCACATCCATAACAGTGGTTTTCCCTACATAATGTATTACAAAAATGAGTTTCAAAAACACACTTATTGTGTTCAAGCAAGTCTTTTTCATACTACATCGGCAGTTTGTTTAATAATTCACAGAGTTTGTAGGACACTTGTAAAGTGTGTGTATTTCATGTTATGTCCATAACGCTGATAAAATGTATTCATAGGATGTAAAATATTATATGAAATGTGAGGATTTTTCAAGAATCAGAGGACAGAGGTTACATTAAAAGTTATGTAAATTAATTCACTGATACTAATTTTATCTATGTTTAAGGCATTGTATCTACCAATATAAGTCCAACTGTCACATCCATAATGCTGAAACTGTTGTATAATAAAAGGGAAGAACAAATAAATATGAAAAATCTGTGATTTTTTTTTTCAAAGGACCCTCCCATTCAATTTCTACAAACCTCTACCAAACGGTTGAGGTACCTGTTGATGATAAAAGTCAGTTATCTGACTTTGGCATGGGTTTGTTGTGTTTTACTGAAATAAAAAACATTTTTTCCCCAAACAAGTGGTTTTATCTTGTAGCCCTGGTCCCAGAGTTTTAAAAAAACAATGTTAACAAAATTAAACTCATTCCCACTGTACCAAGTAGAACACTTAAGTAAATGTCCCATTGAAATTAATGGGATTTTATGGATTTAGGTGAAGAAAGTGTACACATAATACATTTTGTACCATGAAGAGAAAACTGATTTAACTATATAAACTATATATTTTCTGAAAGCGTAGACTCTCAGGATGTGATCTAACATGGCATGAAACATGTCCCACCCACCTCATTAGTATACTGCCCAAGCATAACACATTGGGTATTGGTAAATCGGGTATATGGCTGATACCTAAAAAAAGTAGTAGTATGTGCATGTCTGTCTGTGTGTATGTGTGTGTGTTTGTGTATGTGTGTGTCTGTGTGTGTGTGTGTCTGTGCGTGTATGTATGCGTGCGTACATGTGTGTGTGTGTGTGTGTGTGTGTCTGTGCGTGTGGATGTCAGTGTGTGTGCATGCTTGCATTTGTTTGTATTTCTGCATGTGTGTGTGTGACAGTATCATCCTAAACCAGCAACCCTTCGCTCAACAGCACCATCTACAGGCCGATGAGTGTACAGTCACTAAATGTGCACATAAATTAATTTATTTTATACCCCCCCATGGATGAAATTCTACGAAACTTAGCATACCCCCAGAGGATGTCAAGTTAATCATACACATGAAATATGGTGCAGTTCTGAACATCTCAACTGAAGATAGGGGCGATTAAAGCAGAATAATATTGCATTTTCATTTTTTATGGGAAGGGTCGCAAATCACAAATGAGTGATTATGGGCTAGGTTGATGTGGGCCCTTAAGACCAACATACCATAAAAATGTCTTCATCCTCGGTGCCACGGTTCAGGTAGTTATTTAGGAAAAACTGCATTTTTTGGGTTTGGGGGGGCCCAGCGCGGGGGGTGTGGGGGGGGGGGGGGGGTGGGTTGGAGTGGCCCCCGGGGACCAAACGAAATTTTTCCGTAAAAGTCTAGTGGGGCTACATGCCCACCAAATTTCATGTTCCCCGGTGTTTCGGTGTCCCTGGTATCGTTGATGAAAAATTCAGTAGATGACAAAAAAAAAAAATTGACAATCCCTATATGACCGCTTTCGCTAGCTATGCTAGCGGCGGTCATAATAAATGTTTCTTGAGCAGCACATCAGCATATTATGATATCTTAGGATCATGAATTTTGTGTTTTTGCTGAAAATTCAGCTTTGATCACAGGAATAAATAACACTTTAAAATATATTCAAACAGAAAACAGATATTTTAAATTGTAATAATATTTCACAATATATGTTGTGTGTGTGTGTGTGTGTGTGTGTGTGTGTGTGTGTGTGTGTGTGTGTGTGTGTGTGTGTGTGTGTGTGTTTTAGTGTTTTAATCAAATAAATGCAGCCTTGGTGAGCAGAAGAGACTTATTCTAAAAACATTAAAAGTCTAACAGATCCCAAACTTTTGAACTCCAGTGTATATCCTAATTCAGAACTGTTATTGCGGAATTTATTTATATGCAGCCATACCAATATATATCAATAAAATAGTTAGCTAGCCTCTTCATCACTTGGCTGTTACAGGTTTTGTAATTACTCTGTCAGATACCGTCTATACTCTCAGGAACTGTTTTCCTATAGAGATTTACTAACAGTGATGGTGCGCAACTGAAATGAGAACACCACAACCCTCAGAACAGGAGCAACTCCATCAAACTGTGGTATTACCAGGGGTTAGTGATAGGGAACCAGAATCCTTGTGCAGTGTGACTTTCTCAGGGAGACAAATTGAGATGTGTCTCACTGACTGATCCCTTAAGGATCAACGCCAAGTGCAGGGGCTCAGTGGCAGGAGTGATTTAGTGCGTCTCACTCTCTCCGCTGGTCAGCCACTGTGGAGGAAAGAGAGGGGCAATCAGCCTCGTCATAAATCTCTACACTTCCTCCCACCATCACCAGTTCAAGAGAAATACCCCCCAACCCCCTCATACACAGCCCATTAAACCTGTTTGCCCCCAGACACACACACACACACACACACACACACACACACACACACACACACACACACACACACACACACACACACGGTCCAACATAGCATCAAGTAATCAGTCATTTCAAGTCTGTTAAATGCATCCATCATGAGAGTTCTGGAAAAAAAGTGTCATGAACTAAATGTAAAAATGTTTGGACTGGTGAATGTATGGAAGAATTATAGACACGCCTGCTCATGGAAAATGGAACATTCTATAATCATGTATTTACTCTCATGTGGTTTCAAACCCATACGCTGTTAGTTTTTCCATGGAATGCAAATATACAAAACATAATGTAAAACACACACTGCCATTCAAAGATCATTTTTTTTGTTTGTTTTTTGTTTAAAAAGTATTATTGCGAAATATTATTGCAATTTAAAATAAGTGTAAAATAACTATGTATATTAAAATGTGATTTATTCCTTTGCTGGCAAAGCTGAATTTTACTCCAGTCATGTAAATAAATTAACAAATAAATAAAACATTTATTAATATTATCAATGTTGAAAACAGTTTGTAAAAAAATATTTTTGTGGAAAAAAGGGATTTCAGGATTCTTTAATGCAACTGAACGTTCAAAAGAACAGCATTCGTAACATTATAAATGTCTTTACTGTCATATTTGATCAATGTCATGCATCCTTGCTGAATAAAACTACTAATTTTTTTTTTTTTTTTTTAAATCACAACCCCCAACTTTTGAACGGTACATATATAAAATGTAATATTATAATTACATTATGTATAACATTTTAAATGTAATTTTACATTTTTGGTGGAAGTATTCCTTAAGCTTTGGGATTTAACGTTATGGTTAACCATCTCTCCATCAGATTATTATCAGGTCTTTTTTTCTTTCTTCGTGCAATGTTATAAGATTCATGTTTTATGCAAAATGCACATTCAAAATTTACAAGCGGTGAGTATTTGCCAGCAGAGCACAACACAACATGAAATGAAAATACATATAGTACTGAAATACATTGTTCAAAGCAGAGAGGCCCAGTTCCGCTGTATGAGCTTCAGTATGAGTCGAAGGATTTACTGCTGTGAATAATTAGTAAGTGAAGTGTGGATAACTTCTCCTTCGCCCTAGATACTTGGCACACTCTCTCCCTGTTTGCATCTCCACCAGTGTATCCAGATGGTCAACTCACTATGAACTCCCTGGGCTAGTTGCACCATGCAGCCTGCATATTATTTATCAATAACTGCCGTCCTATCAGGTGCTGGAACACCAAGAGCACTCAGCGGTTAGGAGACAGTAGGGGGGCAAACATGTAAACACGTGAACACACACACACACACACACACACGCACAACCGCAGGCTCTGACACTGACCCAACATCTGCTTTTCATTAGCATCCAGCACACACACGCTCCCTCTCTGTGTCTCGCTCACTCGCTCGCTCTATATACATTCACAACAACAGACTGCTGTTGCTCAAAGAGCTGTCAACAGTTAGGACTTTCTCAAGACGTAAAAGGCAGAGAGAGCCAGTCGGAGGGAGAGAGACAGAGGGAGAGAGGCAAACAAAAGGGCACCATATGGAGAGGGTGCTTAGAAAACCACCTGGTTCTATGATATGAGTGCCAAGTCTGTAACGTGAATGACCTGTCCTTAAATACTTAAAGTTCAGATGCGACCAGTGATCGGAATGTACCTTAAACTCTCTTAACTAAATGTAAAGAGCCTACAAAAATGATAAACATAAAAAAGTGATAAACACAAGCGGGCAAACAGTGGGCTTTCTATTTAGTATTATAAAACAAAATATTAGCTGGTTAGGTTTAAAAGGATGAAACAATCAATTTTATGTTCAAAAATAAGATAAAATGTATTGTGAATAATTGTCAAACATTAGTAGGTCATGTTCATAATGTGATGAACACCTGTGTGAACTTGAGGACAACTTTGATTCCACTAAAAAACATGGGACCAGTTGGTTTAAATTATAATTGCAAAAACAATTTTGATATTTTATATATATATATATATTAAAGTGAAATGTATGTGCATCTTATTCTTAACTTGTAAAGCCTGACAAATTAAATAATAGTCAGAAAAATATTTTAGTTTATTGAGCCTTTGAACGACATACATACATACATACATGCATACATTTATATATATATATATATATAAGTAAAAAGAATCACAAGTTATTAAAAAATATTAGGCAGCACAACTTTTTCCAACATTGATAATAAATCAGCATATTAGAATGATTTCTGAAGGATGTGACACTGAACACGTGAGTAATGGCTGATGAAAATTCAGCTTTGCATCAGAGAAATAAATTATGTTTTAAAGTATATTAAAATAGAAAACCATTCTTTTAAATTGAAATAATAGTTCATAATATTACTGTTTTTTTGTTGTTGTCATTTTGATCAAACAAATGCAGACTTGATGAGCGTAAGAGATTTCTTTCAAAAACATTAAAAATAGTAATGTTTATAAACTTGAGTATCATATTTGATACTTCTGGCTTTCATGGCTCATGTAGTAAAACATAAGAGAATATAGAGCTCACACTCGAGGAGGAAAAACACCTCAGTTTTATTCAGAGGACCTAACTGAGCACAAATCTGCAATTTGGTGCCAAAAATTAATGTGCAATTCTGTTCAATGAGATCTTTATAACAAAATTGCAGACTACTTAAAATGCATATATGCATATGTATCAGTTGTCACTCTAAATCATTAAAGATTTCACAGCACAAAAGACGTGTGTACTATGACCTGAAGGGGGATGTTTTTATCAAATAAAAGGCCTTTTATTTGATAAGAGAAGTATGAACTATTAATCAGAGCACAGAACCATTAATCAAAACTTTGTCAGAAACGTTTCATTTGAGGCCTTTGAATTTTGTAAATCAAACATAATACAGGCTTTATAGGGTCCACAAGTGTCCAAATATGTTTTTGTTGTTGTATTTTTTGTTGTATATATATATATATATATATATAATTAATTTTTTCTTCTTCATTTTAAATTTATGGAACATCGTTTGAGTTTCTCCTCATTTACCATCATCTCATATTCATAATTTAAAGCGCTCCCAAGCGCACTGTTGATTTACAGCTTCTTACTGTGCTTACTGTATGTTGGCCATCACAGTCTCCCCTAGGCGGCCCCTCACACTAAGATTCTGCCATTTTGTAATGCTGTGATGAGGCCACAGTCAAGCGAACTTCACTAGAGAGTGGGTCAGAGTCAGGTCAACTCACAGGCTCTCTACCATTATCAGGCCAAGAGTCTGGCGTAACCCCTCACCCTCACATGCCCCCTCCAAACAACAAGCTCATTAGAGTCAATTGGAGCCATTTGGACCCTAACAGTAGGCTATTGGTGCTGTCTGCTGCTTAAGTGATGGTGTTACCCCAAGTACAATGAGAAGAACAACTGTAATTCAAACATTAAAAGAAAAGTTGGGATCTGTGTATTTTTGGTTTATGAAACAACTTTTCTCTTTCTTTTACTGACAGAAGGGAAACTGTTTATTTTGAGGCCGAACATTTTTTTTATTATTGTTTGGATCAGTATTAACTAAACCTGAATATATGTGAATTGCAATTAGTTTCATTATATATAAATTTAGTCATTTGATAGATACTATTGTTTTGCAATAATTTGCTTCTTTTAAAATTTGTGACGTTTCTGAGCTGTTGAAATGTCTCTTTTGTCTCCCTGATTTTTTTCAGTAATATTTAACTTTAAATCTATTGTATTATAAATTCACTACATAGTCTGCTGTGAGTGAAATGTAACAAGAGTGTTCAGATTACTCAAGCCAAAAATAAAAGGAAAGCAAGAAAAAAAAAAAAGTGATGTGGTTTGATGAGTTGTGGATGATACGCACAGTTTATGCTACAGGGTGAAGGATGCAGGAGTGAGTTTTTGGTGGAATTGTGTTGGAACACTGATAAATGATTTACACCCTTGGCCTTTGGGTTTTATTTATGCTTATACCCCTCCTAAATGTAAATGTAAATACATAGAAACAATAATTCTTCTGTTGAATCCAGGTAGGTATTTTACTTGATGTTGTTGTTGTTTTTTTGTTGTTGTTTTTTTTCGCTCTCTATCCAACAAAACTGTACAAAGAGAGCAGAAATCTCTCTCACTCTCTCTTCTCTCTTTGTCCCCAAATAATGTTCCCTGTGGTAAATGAACTGCGTCACAGATGCTGTGATTATAATTCACATATTTCAGCTCTTCACACTTCTGGCAAACCATTTTTTTTTTTTTTTTTTTTTAAGTTCTTGTTTCTCATTCAAGCTTAAAGGCTCTTGCAAAATGAAAATCCACATACATTGATAAAAGTTAATTCTTAGTTTAAAAGATCAATTTTATGCAATGTGCGTGTGTATATGTGTGTGTTCGGTACATGTTCTTTGATAATTAAAACAACATATTTTATTTGAGAAGCAAAATTGTATACTGCATATATAAATACCTTACACAGTTGTACTTCTCAAATGAAATATACAGTATGTTGTTTTAAGGATCGCCGAACATGTACTGTCTGGAATATTACTGATCTAATTCTTTACAAATAATATGAATGAAGAGGCCAATCCTTTCATTAACCATAGCACAACAGTCAAATATACAGGAGATCTTTCACACTTTTTGAAATTTGGGAAGTGCAAAAATGCTCAGTGAAACTGACTGAGTCAAAATTGGCTCCATGTGACCATGGTCGACTCACACATCCTTAGAATGTGAGGAAGTGTGTCTGTACAAATTAGGCTTTGTAACATAGTGATCGTCCTTTATGTGGGAGACACAGATGTCATAATACGAGTGTGTCACTGCACTGTCACTGTCTGGTGTTGCTTAGGTTGACATTTCTGATTCCCTTCCCCCCCCCCCCCATAAACATCACTGTATATAGCTTGAGACGTCAAAGCAGCTCGGAATAACAAAAAATATGATGCCATGCACTCTGATCACATGACTTTTGTGTCTGTCTGATAAGTGTGATTCACAAATGTCTTGGAAAAATTAACCATGATGAGAAGAATCAGATGTCATCATAACTCTAATATGATCTACGAGAAGCATTACACAGGCTTCGAAACCATCAGCAAAAACACATTGTATTTGGCTGTAATCTATGTACCAGCACCAGTTACAAATGTGTCAGATCATAAGTCATTTCTGAGCTAAAAGAAATATTCTGGGATCATTACAAGTTACACTCAGTCGACAGCATTTGTGCCACGTTGATTACCACAAAAATCATTTAAATAAAAAATGTATAATGTATTATACATTTTTATTTTGAATTATTTTTCTTTCCTTTAAAAAGGAAATTGGCCAATTTGTAAATGTTAAAATAGTCACTGTTTCATAGCCATAAGGAGCAAACAATATGCATTTTTTATTTTAGTATAAAAATAATTTGCTAACCTTTTCTGTGTAATTATTTCTGTTAAATATTTTGAACATTTTTACAGCTCAATACACAAGTTAAATGTAATTGCTTTTTATATAAAAAAAAATTATAAACTTCATATTTCTGCTTTGAAACCCTGCAAAAAAAATTGCCTCATTAATTTACATTGTGGTGTCTCACTATAACCCTAATTTTCACTTTTGCTAAAAATGAGGGATAAGTCAATGAGACTGCTCTTGAATTTCTCAACAAATCCAGCCTTCTCAAATGATTTGTACTAAACTAACATCAGGTAGTATTAGAGATCATACAATTCTGCCTCAAGCAAAAACTGTCTTTTGAAAGTGTCACTGTAAAGTGCTGACAGGACATTGTCATTTGATCTTAACTCTACCCTGCCACACAATCCACTGAATTACAATGGCACAAGCCATTAGCCAGCACCTACAACCTCCCAATCCCCTCTCCCATTTCTGGCACGGAAAGCCTCAAGGTTTATTTTCACAGCTCATGTTACTAACCCAAAGTGGACATCTGAACAGTCTTGATAGAGGACAATCGAAAAGAGGGACTGAAAACTGGATGCATTATAAACGAGTAGACATGATTACACGGTACAGAGATAATAAAGATTAAGATAAGGAATTATATACATTTTTACATTCCACATTTTTTCATCTGTATGCCACAAGCAATTTAAAACAATCAGAGCAGATATACATACAACTTCAATTAGGCTGATTAGAGAACATAGATTAAAGAAACATTGTTTACTTTAAGTGTATTCTTGCACTGAGAATTGGCCATCAAGTCCGTTTTCCAAGCTGTCTTTTGGTGAAGTCCAAAACAGAGTATAAGTCAGTTTTCTTGTTCGAGCTGAAGCCATATTGTCATGGCGTGTGTTCAGCTCTTTTAAAATACCACTCTATATCATTCTGAACATCACAGAGCGGTTTTCTCTCTCAGAGAAGTGTACATTAAAGAGACCAGACATTAAAGAGGATTCTATAAGTTCCTCTGTTAATTACTTCCTGTGTCAACAGCCTCATTTTTACATTTGTACACACAATTTGATTTAGTGAATTCAAAGTTAATCAGTTTAGTTAGGTTGACACAATTTAGTTAATTTATGTTGGTACAACCTCATTTTTAAATGAATTTTCAATCAAGCAGTGTGCTTTGTCATTATACACAATGAATATAAAGGAACTACTAAGAAAAGACAGGTGTCAGTACTGAGCGTAGAAAATGTCCTACATAACTGAACATAAACATTCAAATTAACTAACACATTTCCCTTTACTGAAAAACACATAAATAACACTTAATCCCTAATTTTCCTCTCAAAAGGCAGTCCCTTACAAAGCATGCTGGGAACTACAGATCCACTGCCCAGGGCTGCATTTCTCAAAAGAATCATGAGCCAAGTTGAAGACCATTGGTGACAATAGCTCTACTATCTACTTAGGCTTACGATGCTTTTGGGAAACGCAGCCCAGTTAGTTATGACAACAACTAATTAATTAATTAATTAATTAATTAATATTTTAAATAAAATGTATTTAATTAAAAAAAATATATATTTTAAATAATTTTTTTAAAAAAATAATAATATATTAATAATATATTATAATATAATAATAATATATAATATATAATAATATAATAATAATATATATTTTATTTCAATTTAATTCAATTGTATTTTATTAAACAACAAGAGGCAGAAAAATCTTTTTTTGAGTGTATATTTGTTTTATGATGTCAATTATGATTTTCACTTTGATGCAACATAATGTGTATAATAACCACAAATCACAATTTCTCATTGACGCAAAATTCACCGATCAACAAGAACACCAAACCATAGACAGTAAAATAAATGGACACAGTGACCCCATTGGATTCAACGGAGAAAAGTGAAGTCAATTAGCAGCACTCACTTCCTGATGCCTGACCGTACTGTGCAGACTCAAGCTGAGCTTGACGATGTAGATGTGACGTGAGCAACCCGTCTGTCTTCTAGTAGCTGTGCCAAGAGAAATCTGAATCATTCCCTTCCGAAACTTGCAGAGACGGAGAATGTGAGTAGGAGGTGTCCATGAGCTAGGAGCAGGAGAAACTTTTGCTAAGTATTCTGATTAATTATTTTGTCATTTTGCCTCCACGTCCCCCCGATTGCCTGCGAGCTTCTCCTCCTGTCCATACGGTAATTTCTCTACTGTGCGACAGACAGTTGCGTGGTTATGACGCAGTCGTTAGCCTATTTTTACAAAAAATGCTTCTACGGGGCCATAACATAAGATACAAGGTAATGGGGCCTTTTATACATTTTTGTGATTCTTTAGAAATAAATAATGGAAAAATTGAGTCTTTAAACGCCTCAGATGTAAAGTTATTCGCTGTCAAAGTGACGCCAAAATGAATGGGAGTCAATGGAATGCTAACAGCAGGTGATGGTCTGCTAATCAATGGCGGCGCCCGGGGAAACTTCAATTTATTCCGAATGATTGCCCCCCTGCACTAAACACAAACTTTTTCTTCTTCTTTGTCCTTCAGAGCAGATGTCCTGTAGCTGACACGAGCCACGACTATACTGCCCTCTATAGGTGTGGTGCAGTCCTAGTGCAAATGTGTGGAATGTGTCCATCCTGAGCTTTATTGGAATTTGTCAATGTAACTCAATTAAGTTAAAACAGCATTCCATTGTTTGTTACATAAACCTTATTGAATTAGGTTAAAGTAACAAAATTAGATTTTATCTGTATAATCAGGTAGAAATACATCCTTAAAGCAACAACTGCACATGTTCACTTTTGGATGGATGGATGGATGGATGGATAAATGTAGGCTAATTCGAAATAAGACTGCACAGATAAAACTAATCTATAAATGACATCAAGAAATAATAATAAATAGCTATACCATTCATTATGCATATGTATGTGACAGTATCACATTATTGCCATATACTGTACTTTTCAATACACAGTCGGTGCTAGAGCTGTAATAGGACTGTGCCCCTCTCAGCCTACAGAATTGCATAATGCTCAGTGAACCTATTATGAACCCTACAGAAATTACCTCAGAGAACAGATGCCTGATTTCATCATGATCCTTCACGTTAACAGTCTCTATAATGCAACAGAAACTCTACACTGGTGTACTTACAGTTGTGTGGTATTATACAGAATCATGCCCTGGAGACAATTGTCATACAATGTGTCAGACATACAGAAACACTTCTTTAACTATTCCCACACTTCTCCAATCTAATAACATCAAACAATCATGTTTTCTATGGCCTCTTAACCATACAACAGAGCACTCATGTAGTAATGACAATGATAAACAGTCTCAGTGTAAACACAGCCTGCTGTTTGGATCTTTGCGCACTAAAAAAATGAAGGCAATCAGTCGACGGCCATGTTGTGCTCTCATGTAAAGCTGAATGCTTCACTGTTCCACATTCTATAAAACCATATGTAGCAATTAGCGGTTGAGAACACTAAAGCACTGTCAGATCTGTGGTGGACAAGTAGGAGGGGAAGAGTGGAGAAAATTACCCATTATGGTAAAAAAAAAAAAAACCTGCTGCTCTGACTACGTTTGATTGGGCCAAGTATGATGCAATAAAACAACTGTTGTGCCCAGCATATGTTTCAAAAATACAACGTAATTGTTAACTGTAGGGGTGAGGAAGTGTAACTTTCTTGTGTTTGTTTATTGATAGAAAGATTTCAAAATTGCCTCTTCATCAATTGAAAGCAAACCAATACTTTCTTGTGCTCAACATTCAATCACTACAATAACTCCTATTTCGCTTGTGATAAAACATGCCATATATTCTGACAGCCTTGTGTATTGAATGTGCACGGACCATTTTTTTAAGAAGAACGCAGTGTTCCCTTTCAAGGGGACGAGACGCTGCATCGAAACGCTGCGGGAACAGAAATTGCGTGATTGCGTCATGAAGCACATATGGAATCAGTCCAATGGCGAGACGGGCGAGGCTGAGACCCCGGTACTGTAACTATCCAGTTCTGAGGAGCTGGATGTTGTTAGTATCGGAACAGGAGATACTGAAGACTCGTCACTTCAGTCTCCTGCATGTGAGGAGCTTATGGAGGTGCTCACTCGTGCAGTACAAAAATTAAGCATTGCCAGCGGACAAACAAGAATCTAGGCAGAAAAGTAAGCTTGATTAATGTTTTTCTGCCTTCCCGCATGCAACCTCCACGCCTGTGCTTACCGTTTTTTCCCGACCTCCACACTGAGGTGTCGTGGAAAAGACCGGTTTCGTACCGTGTATATAGTCCCCAGTTATCAACCTATTCAAATATACATGGGTCCAAACAACACGGTTATGGGGCGATGCCCAGGGCCATCTTGCAAGCTATCTCTCCCCTGAGTCTGCATCGTCCTTTAAAGCACCAGCATTACCCTCCAAGCCACTATACATTGGCTTGGTGGGTAAAGCTTATTCGGAGGCAGGTCAGGCTGTGGCATGCCTTCACACAATGTCCATTCTGCAGGCATACCAGGCTGACCTACTAAAAGACATAAGTGAGAGTGAGGAGGTCAGCACTGCCGTAATTCGCTAGTTACATCAGGCTGCAGATTTGTCTCTCCGTGCCACCAAGGAGACGGCCAAGTCAGTGGGCCGTTCTATGGCAGTTCTATGGCACCTATGGCTGAACCTCTCAGGAATAAAGGAAAGAGAAAAAACGTTCCTTCTGGACGCCCCGCTTTCCCCTGTGAGCCCCTTTGGTGACTCAGTAAACACTGTCATCGAGAGTAGAGCCCTGCACGGGCCAAAAACTCCAGCCCTAACCCGGCCCCAGCCCGACAACGGCTGCAATTTTTCAGCCCGAACCCGACCCGACCCGAGACCAACATCCATATCACTTTAAGCTCTCTCTGACACGCACTCTCTGACGAGCACTCTTTGATGAGCGCTCTCTGATGCACGCTGTCTCTGCTACACGCAAACACACGCACGTCACACGCTACTAAAAGGTAAACTTTTATTATAGGCCTGAAACATCATGCCCAATCATGCCCACAAATATTGAACAGACTGTCCATTAGAGAGAAGCATAAGCATGCAGTAGAGAATATAGCACTATGGGATCCAACCACAAAAATAAGTAAATAAACGGCCCACCTTTCTTTGCTTTTAAGTAACTGAAGAACAATGTTCAAAACAATGTTCAAAAATGAAGAACTCTTCGCCAACTGGCTAATGTTAAATAATATTAATAAAAAAAAAAAAAAATCCAACTTCTCCCTGATCCTCTGCATTGTCAACTGTCACCTGTTAATGCATGTGAGTGACGAGTGCGTATATGCGTATTGCATTTGTGTTGCTTAGGTGATGTATAATATTTATAATATAATAAATATAACAATATTTCATACACACTATGTGATGTGTGCTCTGCACGTATATTATGGGCACAATGAGAAGCTAAATTAGCCCGAGTCCGACCCGAGCCCGATCTGTAAAAAAAAAAAAGGCCCGAACCTGGCCCGAATGGGCTTAGCGTCGGGTCCCGACAGGCTTGCAGACCTCTAATGGAGAGGTTCCAAGAAGAAAAAAAGCAGTTCTAGAAATTCCTGCCACTCCGCATTCATGTCCCAGGGGCTGCTGGGCGGGAGCAGCCCTGGCCGTCGACTAGCTCCTAACACCAGGCGCAGCAAAAAAAGAGTGTTGCATCTTTGCCTTTATGCCGGGGCGTGGACGGTCCCAGGAGCATTTTCCCGAGGGGCGCTCGCTCCCTCCGAGGAGGGGCCTAGAGCAGTCAGACCAGTTGTTCCCTGCCGGTGTGCCGTTATAGGGCACTGTGTCTGCTGCTCAAAATATTCCAGAGGCCAGTCTCGAGAGACTGGTACCCTTAGTAGATTTTCTGGCAGAGTGGAAAAGTCTTCCAAATATATCTCAGTGGGTCCTGCAAACGATCGAAAACGGTTACGCTATTCAGTTCAGGTCTCGTCCACCACGATTCAGAGGGGTCCTGCCCACAGTGGTGGGCCACGAGCAGGCTCTGGTAATGGAGCAAGAGGTAAAAGCTCTTCTGCAAAAGGAGCTTATAGAACGGGTCCCTTCTCCCAGCAGGCAGTCAGGTTATTACAGCCGGTTCTTCATTGTCCCAAAGAAGGATGGTCCTGTTAAATCGCTCGGTAGGGAAGCTCAAATTCAAGATGCTCACTCTCAAGCTGATTGTGTCACTAATCAGATCTGAGGACTGGTTTGTCATGATAGATCTAAAGGATGCACACTTCCATGTTTCCATCCTTCCACAACACAGGAAGTTCCTGAGGTTCGCTTTCGGAAGCATACCAATATCGTGTTCTTCCGTTCGGCCTAGCTTTATCACCCCGCACATTCACGAAATGTATGGATGCAGCTCTGGCTCCGCTGTGACTCCAGGGCATCCGCATTATGAATTATATCGATGATTGGTTGATTCTAGCTCAATTGGAGCATCAGGCGGTTCGGCATCGAGATGTCGTTCTCGCTCACATCAAGAACTTGGGGTTGAGGTTGAATGCCAAGAAAAGTGTGGAGGACCACTTTTCTGGGTGTGGTATGGGATTCGATGACGATGCAGGCACGCCTGTCTCCTGATCGTATTTCTTCGATGCTCTCAGCCGTGAAACAAGTGAAGCTAGGCCAACTGCTCAATGTAAAGCAGTTCAGGGCTCCAGACTAACTTTTTTTACAAGGAACGCTGTATAGCCCCTGACTGAAAATTTTAGGAGCGCAAGCAGAAAATTTAGAGGCACACCTTAAATCAGCTTGCAATGCAATTATTCAAATTTCCCCCAAAATAACAGTAATACTGACAAATTATTTAATAATAAATAAACTTAATGTACAGATATTACAATGTGCAGTTTTATTTTAAGTTCACAGGGCTCCAGACTAACATTTGAGGACAGCAGCACCGGAGCCACTGAGTTCTACAAAAAAAATATCTGGTAGCACTGGGGCTGACAATAAAGCACTAAGCTTAATTTAGGGTGTAGATGAAATTAACTTTAATTATTATCATTCATAATTGTCTTAATATTAATTAAAAAGAAAAATGAGTGAAAATATATATATATATATTAGGGTGTGAAAATAGCCAATAAGCATCCTACTTTTTACAATGGTAATTTATTATTTTATTATTTTTAAATAAGTGTTTAAATAAGAGTTTTCCTACATCTTATTTTTTTTTTGTTTTAGGACAATCTTTGAAGGATGAACAAAAAATGTGTTGGTCATCACATTAAAAATAACATTTATATATGATGTTTTGAAGTGCTGGAAAAAGATGTGTAGGTACTTGTAAGCGTTTGACTATTTCTGTCACATTATGGTTACAGTTACTACATTAAATCCATGGTGAATGTTGCTGATTTGTGGACTGAAAGCCTTCTATAAGTGTTTCTCCTGGTTTCCACGTCAGCGCTGTTTGATCTGATATCTATAGTTTATAACAGAGAACTCTGCGCCGAATCGTAATGTTTCTCACTGGATCTCGCAGCAATGATATTATTAATTCTGAGGTGAATTCAATGGATCCTTCACTGGATCTCCAGAGTCTGGATCTCCTAGTAACAGTGTCGCGTGATCGAGATCGGCCCGCGACTTGCAAGTTCGGGGCGCTGCGCTGTCTATTATTGGTCCGAACTAATAAACGGTCCGTGAAGCATAAATGAGTAGCGCATTTTCGTTCCGCTTTCATTTTGTTTGGATTCGCTGCTCGGCAACCTTGTGGTCACGCCAGCGTGGCCTAAATACACATTTGGTAGCACCGGCAGGAAAAATGGTCGCAGTCTGGAGCCCTGCAGTTTCAGAGACTGTTAGGTCTGATGGCAGCAGCGTCCAACGTTATACTTTGCGGCCTGTTGTACATGAGACCGTTGCAGTGGTGGCTCAGGACCAAGGGGTTCTCCCCGAGGGGAAACCTGCTCCACACGATCAAGGTCACGCGGCACCTACGTGCCTTAGTCATGTGGAAAGAGCCTTGGTTCCTGTCCCAAGGGCCCGTGCTGGAGCTCCTTGTCGTCGCGTCACGCTAATGGCAGATGCTTCCCTCACGGGTTGGGGTCCTGCCACAGACCTTGGGCTGGGCGACCACTCATGATCGCCCAGCCCAAGGTCTGTGGCAGGACCATCATCTCTCGTGGAAAATGTTGGCAGTGTTCCAGGCTCTGAAACACTTCCTCCCAGACCTGAGGGGCCATCATGTGCTTGTTCGGTCAGACAACACATCAGTGGTCTCATACATCAACCATCAAGGGGCTCTGCGATCATGCCCCTTATACAAGCTGGCTCACCAGATCCTCCTTTGGGCCCAGGGGAAGCTACTTTCATTGAGGGTGAAAGTAGGGGGAAGACACCCTGTCGAGGCAGGGGTTGAGGCCCAGGGAATGGAGACTCCACCCTGAGGTGGTGGAGCTCCTGTGGAAGACTTTCGGTCATGCCGAGGTAGACCTGTTTGCTTCCAAGGAGACATCACAATGTCCACTGTGGTTCTCTCTCAGCCATCCAGTCCCTCTGGGGTTGGACGCTATGGTGCAGGCGTGGCCGAGGTCACGTCTGTACACATTTCTCCCCTATTGCTCTGCTCCCAGGAGTTCTGGAAAGGGTTTGCCAGGATGGGGTCAGTCTACTGTTGGTAGCCCTGTTCTGGCCAGCTCGAGTATGGTTTGCGGACCTAGTGTCCCTCCTCGACGGCTCTCCTCTGGAGATTCCGATCAGGAGGAACCTACTCTCTCAGGCGATCATCCTTCACCCCCGCCAGAACAGTGGAAACTTTGGGTTTGGCCTCAGAGGGGGCCCAGCTCATAAATTCAGGTCTCTCAACCGAGGTTGTTGATACCATCCTCCACTCCACAGCTCCATCCATGGGGAAGTTATATGCCTTGAAGTGGAGGTTATTCCTTTCATGGTGTTGAGAACACCAGTTGGACCCAGTTAACTTCCCGGTAGGTGCAGTGCTGGAGTTCCTGCAGGAGCACTTCTCCACAGGGTTATCCCTAGGGCTGCAACTAACGATTATTTTAATAATCGATTAATCTGTTGATTATTTTTACGATTAATCGATGAATCAGATAAAAAAAAAAAAAAAGCATTCATTTCCAACCCTTTATTCAAAAACAGAACTGACAGAAATTCACAGTGCAAAAAATCTTCAGAAAGTGCACAAACAGGTTGCTGCTTGAACATCCCTGAGCTGTTAAAGTAATAATAATAATAAAAAAATGGACTAACACAAAACACATACACATGTATGCTTTACATCTGCCAAATTTATAGGCTTTTTTAAAATAAAGTCCACAAAAAGATGTATATTTTTGTTTAAAGGGACCTGAGCTGTCAGAACAATAAATAATTTATAAAAAATAAAGAAAAATACAAATCAGAAAACTTACCAGGATTTGTTTGAACGTCAGAACTTGTTCTCTACACTACACTCACAGACGCACACACACACAAACTCTCACACTCACAGACGTACACATTCACAAACTCTCACACTCACAGACACACACACTCACAAACTCTCACACTCACAGATGCACACACTCACAAACTCTCACTCTCAGACACACACACACGCAGACACACACACACACACACACACGCACTCACTCTCACTCCCTTTGTTCAGACACTTTGCATTGCAATGCAAAATATACCGTCACATCGCCTAGTCAGGCCAGTAAGATATTTTTCTGCATTCTCTTTAAAGAACTTCAAAGAAGACACTTCAAGGTCGTTGCAGGTATAACCATTTTCCTCACAGATGCCATTATCCTCTCCACAGCTCTCGTGGTACCATGACTTGCACTGACAACATCCTGATGTCGGTGAATAAAATTCAGAGTCCATCCATCCATCCATCTTCTTCCGCTTATCCGGGGCCGGTCGCGGGGGCAGCAGTCTAAGCAGGGATGCCCAGACTTCCCTCTCCCTAGACACTTCCTCCAGCTCTTCCGGGGGGACCCCGAGGCGTTCCCAGGCCAGCCGGGAGACATAGTCCCTCCAGCGTGTCCTAGGTCTTCCCCGGGGCCTCCTCCCGGTGGGACATGCCCGGAACACCTTCCCGGGAAGGCGTCCAGGAGGCATCCGGAAAAGATGCACGAGCCATCTCAGCTGGCCCCTCTCGATGTGGAGGAGCAGCGGCTCTACTCTGCGCTCTTCCCGAGTGACTGAGCTTCTCACCCTATCTCTAAGGGATCGCCCAGCCACCCTGCAGAGAAAGCTCATTTCGGCTGCCTGTATACGGGATCTTGTCCTTTCGGTCATGACCCACAGCTCATGACTATAGGTGAGAGTAGGAACGTAGATTGACCGGTAAATCGGCCACGACAGAACAGTACATCGACTGCATTACTGCAGAAGCTGCACCGATCCGTCTGTCAATCTCCCATTCCATCCTTCCCTCACTCGTGAACAAGACCCCAAGATACTTGAACTCCTCCACTTAAGCAGGAACTCTCCACCAACCTGAAGTGGGCAAGTCACCCTTTTCCGACTGAGAACCATGGCCTCGGATTTGGAGGTGCTGATTCTCATCCCAGCCGCTTCACACTCGGCTGCAAACCGTCCCAGTGCATGCTGAAGGTCCCGGTCTGATGGGGCCAGCATGACAACATCATCCGCAAAGAGCAGAGATGAAATCGTGTGGTCCCCAAACCTGACACTCTCCAGCCCCTGGCTGCGCCTAGAAATTCTGTCTATAAAAATTATGAACAGAACCGGCGACTAAGGGCAGCCCTGCCGGAGTCCAACATGCACCGGGAACACGTCTGACTTACTGTCGGCAATGCGAACCAAGCTCCTGCTCCGGTCGTACAGGGACCGGATAGCCCTTAGCAAAGGGCCCCGGACCCCATACTCCCAGAACACCCTCCACAGGATGCCGCGAGGGACACGGTCGAATGCCTTCTCCAAATCCACAAAGCACATGTGGATTGGTTGGGCAAACTCCCATGAACCCTCCAGGACCCTGGAGAGGGTATAGAGCTGGTCCAGTGTTCCACGACTGGGACGAAAACCGCACTGTTCCTCCTGAATCCGAGGTTCTACTATCGGCCGTGTTCTCCTCTCCAGTACCCTGGCATAGACTTTCCCGGGGAGGCTGAGAAGTGTGATCCCCCTATAGTTGGAGCACACCCTCCGGTCCCCCTTCTTAAAAAGAGGAACCACCACCCCGGTCTGCCAGTCCAAATGTACTGTCCCCGACCGCCACGCGAAGCTGCAGAGGCGTGTCAGCCAAGACAGCCCCACAACATCCAGAGACTTAAGGTACTCGGGGCGGATCTCATCCACCCACGGTGCCTTGCCACCGAGGAGTTTCTTGACTGTCTCAGTGACTTCAGCTTGGGTGATGGACGAGTCCACCTCCGAGCCCTCAGCCTCTGCTTCTTCAATGGAAGACGTGTCGGTGGGATTGAGGAGATCCTCGAAGTATTCCTTCCATCGTCCGATGACATCCCCAGTCGAGGTCAACAGCTGCCCACCTCCACTGAAAACAGCGTTGGTAGGGCACTGCTTCCCTCTCTTAAGGCGCCGGACGGTTTGCCAGAATTTCTTCGAGGCCAACCGGTAGTCCTTCTCCATGGCCTCACCGAACTCCTCCCAAGCCTGATTTTTTGCCTCCACAACCACCCTTGCTGCAGTCCGCTTGGCTTGCCGGTACCCGTCAGCTGCCTCAGGAGTCCCACAAGCCAGCAAGGCCCGATAGGACTCCTTCTTCAGCTTTACAGCATCCCTTACTTCCGGTGTCCACCAACGGGTTCGGGGATTGCCAGCTCCGAGTGGCCGCGTTGACAATGGAAAAATCCAGAGTCATTGTTATTTGACGCTTTAGAAACGTAAAACCTGGTTGTGGTACAGTGTCAGTGATTAGTTATGAAATCTTACTGCATAAATTCAATCTTATATAATCCTCCATATGAAAGTTTATGTGCTTGAATTATTTATATTTATTAAACAATAGTTCAAAACTAGATGTTTGTAGTACTGATTATTGGAGTCCATTAATCGAACTTCCATGCCTGTTATATAGTAATTATATATTACTACCAATTTACTAATACTCGGACACACTTGGTCTCTCTTGCATAGCGTCACTCGGTCTCTCTCGTGCACTGTCGCTCGGTCTCTCTCGCGCGCAGACACACTCGGTCTCTCTCACGCTCTGTCGAGCATGCTCTCTGACACACTCGGACTCTCTTGCGCAGTGTCGCTCGCTCTCGCAGTTCGCTTCACTTTTGTCCAGTCCGGCGCCTCATACTGCTCCGCTCCCCGCTCAACTCAACTTTTTTTTTTATACTCAAACATCTCTGCGACTTATTGAGTGGCGTAATAGTTGCGCGACACAACAAATTGATAAAGAAATTGGTTGCCAACTCTTTTAATAATCAAATTTTATAAAAATTTGCAGCCCTAGTTATCCCCCTCCACACTGAAGGTGTACGTGGCGGCACTAGCTGCTTACCACGTCCCTGCTTACCCCTAGGACTCTCCCTAGCTCCGTTCGAGCCCATTGAAGAAGTTTCTGAGAAATTCATTCATCTTTCTTCTTGCTATCTCGTCTCTCAAAAGAATTGGAGACATTCAAGCACACTCGGTTTCTCCCTCGTGCCTGGAATTCTGGCATGGTAAAGGCCTTCCTCCATCCTAGGCCAGGCTATGTTCCAAAGGTCCCTACTAATATTGTTAGACCAATGGTACTGCAGGCTTTCTGTCCTCCTCCTTTTCTGACGTCAGACCAAGAGAAACTTAATCTGCTCTGCCCGGTGAGGGTCCTAGATGCTTATGTCCACAGAGCTGCCATGTGGAGGAAATCTGAACAGCTGTTTGTTTGTTTGTTTTTGGTCACCCAGGAAGGGGTGTCCTGCATCTAAGCAGAAGATGAGCAAGTGGGTGGTTGAGGCTATCTCACTTGCTTACGAGTCGGATGGTCAGCCTTCACCTTTGGCTGTACGAGCTCACTCGACTAGGAGTATGGCTGCTTCTAAAGCTTAATTGTCAGGAGTTTCCCTACATTATGTTTGTGATGCGGCAGGCTGGAACTCACCGCACACATTCGTTAGGTCCTATGATCTTGACTTCAGCTCTACTCCAAGGGCGCAGGTGCTTTTGTCCGAATGTGCGCTTTGACTTCACACGGACGGACATTTGCTCTTATGGTAATATGGGTATTAGCGATGCAGCTCGAGTTCCCTTGAAAGGGAACGTCTCAGTTATGTATGTAACCCTAGTTCCCTGAAGAGGAAACGAGACGCTGCGTCGCCCTGCCATGCTCCTGGCATGCCCGTGATCGACTTGCTTCAGCCTATCAGAAGCTAGTGCTGTTGTGATTCAGGGGTGCTTTATAGTTTCCTGGTCGATGACGTCACCCACCTATGACGTTCCGTCTCGCCATTGGACTGATTCCATACGTGCTTCATGACGCAATCACGCAGGGGCGTTCCTGCAGTGTTTCGACGCAGTGTCTCATTCCCTCTTCAGGGAACTAGGATTACATACGTAACTGAGATGATTTTAAAGTGCTTTAAGTGGACCACCAAAAAAGCTATGTGATTATCATTTAATCGGGAAGAAAGAGAGAGTGAGTAAAAGAGAAAAGGTTATCTTGTAAAGCATTACTGTTGTAGAGGCTAATCTTGTTAAAACGTACTCGGTTACTAATGTAACCTCGGTTCTCTCTAGAAGAGGGAACGAGTATTGCGTAAGGTTAGCTTACGCATCGGGAAAGTCTTCTTTCTTCGAGATCTGAAGCCAAAAAATTATGGACACCTGGACAAGCTCTGTTTCGAGGCGGCAAGACCCTTGGTGCGTCCGCCGAAGGAAACAAAGAGCTGCTCTGAACGCCTGAAAGCGGCGGAGCGCGTGATGTAAACTCTCAGCGCCCGGACAGGGCATAGGAGGTTATCACTGTCCCCACTGTCGGATGCTGGCAGAGCCGAGAGGGACATAACTTGTGCCCTAAACGGGGTTCCAATCGCTTTGGGGATGTAACCGTGTCTCGGTCTGAGAATGACTTTCGAGTCATTCGGCCCGAACTCAAGACATGCAGGGCTAACAGATAGCGCGTGCAAATCACCCACTCGTTTGACTGAAGACAGAGCTATCAGAAAAACGGTTTTAAGCGACAGATACTTTAGATCCGCGGATTCAAGCGGTTCAAAGGGAAAAGCCTCTAGGGCCGCTAGGACCAAGGACAGATCCCACGAGGGAACCGAGGGGGGCCGCGGGGGATTCATCTGTCTAGCTCCTCTGAGGAAGCGGATAATGAGCTCATTCCTTCCCATTGCCCGGCCGCGCGTCGTCTCAGCGAACGCTGCAATAGCGGCCACATATACTTTGAGCGTGGAAGGGGATCTGCCCTTTTCCAACAGCTCTTGTAAGAAGGAGAGCACCCGCGGGATCCCGCATGCGCGCGGATCCAAGTTTTTAGTAGCGCACCATTTAGAAAACACCGACCATTTAGACGCGTAGAGCCGTCTCGTGGAGGGGGCTCTCGACTGTGTGATCGTGTTCACGACCCCTTCTGACAGGTCAACGGGTATCCGTTGATCACCCATGCATGCAGCGACCAGCGCTCTGGATGGGGATGCCAGATCGATCCACCGGCTTGGGAGAGGAGATCCTTTCTCACCGGGATCGGCCATGGGGGTGAGTGCGACAGCCTCACTAGCTCTGGGTACCAAGTTTGGTTTTCCCATCGCGGGGCTATAAGCAGCACTGAGTGGTGCGTTTCTCTGATCCTCGAAATGACCTGTGGCAACAGGGAGATCGGAGGAAAAGTGTCACGGGGTGACAAATAAGCCCGGGACGATCCCCGCTAGAGAAACGTCCCTGTTGAGATTTGGGAAGTGAAACACCGTCCCAAAGCCGAGTGAGTGCCTGTCGCCATGGTAATTAGTGGCGGATTGACAGCAGGTGTGGGTAATTTGCGCTGAGCGTTTGAATGAGGCCACGCGGCTCGAGAGTATAAAAAGTCAGAGGAAGAGAAAGTTGGCGTTGTTCTTCTCCTGCTTGTGGTGCTTTTGTTCCCGTTTGGATGTGGCTGGCTCTTGTTAGGAAGCGTTCTCAGAAGTGTGTCGTTGAGGGCTCGTTGCGAGGAAAAAGGAATGTCGTGTGTATGAGGAATTGAAGACGGAGAGAGAGAGAAGGAAAGGGGGAAGTGCCTCGTCTGGATGAGAGAGCGAAGATAAGTAACCGATTAATTGAATCTCCTACCACACGTTTGATATTGAGATAGATGTGGGTTGAAGTGCTTGGAATGTGCTGTACGAATATCACTGAGTGAATTAAACTGATTCTCTGCCATTCTTATCTCCTCTTCCCGTTCGGACGGTGAAGTGAATCCAGTTTATGCCTATGAAGAAGTGTTTAAAATCTCCTTCCTCTCGCCGCCGATCCTTTGCTCTTTAAACCGAGACCCAGGGTGAGTGCTGGCCTTAAGTACACTAAATGAGTGGATTTGCAGTGTTTGGATTGCCGTTCCTTCTCTTCCCTCGCGTTGTATATTGGAGTGGAATTCCTGTGAGTGTGTAAAAGTCTGTTTTTAACCGCCGTGCGCTCGCCCAAGAAGCAGGCTGGTATATTGTACATCGTCAGAGCTTGGAGAGATCGAGTACGTCCAACTGAGGAAGGGTTTGGGAAGGACAGCTGGCGTGAAATCTTGTTTCCTCCACGACATACGTAAGAACGTTATATTGCTGTGTGAAGCATTGACTCTGTCTGCCCTAGAGAAAGCCCAGCCCAGTCTGTGACTGTGAGTTCGCTGCAGCCCCGAAGCCCACCTGTATGGAGCGAAGTTTCTGTCTTCTCTACGACACACGTGAGAACGTTATATTGCTGTGTGAAGTATTGACTCTGTCTGCCCTAGAGAAAGCCCAGCCCAGTCTGTGACTGTGAGTTCGCTGCAGCCCCAAAGCCCACCTGTATGGAGTGAAGTTTCTGTCTTCTCCACGACACATGTGAGAACGTTATATTGCTGTGTGAAGTGTTGACTCTGTCTGCCCTAGAGAAAGCCCAGCTCAGTCTGTGATCGTGAGTTCGCTGCAGCCCAAAGCCCACCTGTATGGCGTGAAGTTTCTGTCTTTTCCACGACACATGTGAGAATGTTATATTGCTGTGTGAAGTGTTGACTCTGTCTGCCCTAGAGAAAGCCCAGCCCAGTCTGTGACTGTGAGTTCGCTGCAGCCCCAAAGTCCACCTGTAAGAGGAAGCTGTGGTCATCCCTTCACTGGAGAACTCACCTGTCCATCACCTCCCACTGTGTACCTGATACCAGCGTGGAGAAAGGAACCCAGTTAACCTACTGACCGTAAGACACCTACCTGAATCCTATCGACTGCTGTGAACTGTCCCCTACTTCAAAGAGAAGAGGAAGCTGTGGTTACCTACTCACTGGAGAACTCACCTGTCCATCACCTCCCACGGCGTACCTGATACCAGCGTGGAGAAAGGAACCCAGTTAACCTACATACCGTAAGATACTTACTTGCATACTATTGACTGCTGTGAACTGTCTCCCACTTGAAAGGAGGAGAGGAAGCTGAGGCCATCCACTTACCGGAGAACTCACCTGTCCGTCACCTCCCATTGTGTACCTGATACCAGCTTGGAGAAAAGAACCCGGTTAACCTACTTACCGTAAGACATCTGCCTGTATCCTATCGACTGCTGTGAACTGTCCCCTACTTCAAAGAGAAGAGGAAGCTGTGTTCATCTACTCACTGGAGAACTCACCTGTCCATCACCTCCCACTGCGTACCTGATACCAGCGTGGAGAAAGGAACCCAGTTAACCTACATACCGTAAGATACCTACTTGTACCCTATCAACTGCTGTGAACTGTCCCCTACTTCAAAGAGAAGAGGAAGCTGTGGTCATCCGCTCACTGGAGAACCCACTTGCTCATCACCTCCCATTGCGAACTTGATACCAGCGTGGAAGGAGCCTGGTCGATCTACTTACCGTAAGATATCTACCTGTATATTTGACTGCCGTGAACTGTTCTCTATTGAAAAGAGGAGAGGAAGCTGTGGCCATCCATTCGCCGGAGGACTCACCTGTCCATCACCTTCCATTGTGTACCTGATACCTGCTTGGAGAAAGGAACTCTGTTAACCTGCATACCGTGAGATACTTACCAGTCCGGTACTCCTTACTGGGAATCGCCGTCTGTGGGGAAGACTGTGTCCTCTTGCCGTCTTGGACTCCTCCCTGGACGAGGGAGAGAAGAAGACTTTTAGATTAGGATTACCAATTGTTTTATTCTTAATAAAATTTGTTACTCTTTATTCCTTGACTCTGGTCTCGTCTCTGGCACGCTCCTCAAAGTGTTCTGGGTCTAGGGGTGGGCATAGTCTGGTTCGGCCCATCCCGACCTGTGACAGAAAATTGGCGTAGTTCGGCAGGGTTACACTTTGAGTTGAGCGACCAGAGTTGGGGATGGCAGAGGGGGAAGAACCGGGGGCTCGGCCACCTGTTATGCCGATTTTCATGGGTGCCCCATGGGCCCCGAGGTATGGAGGCCTGGGGTCTGAAGTGAGTCTGTCGGAGTGGAGAACCCAGGTCGAGTACTTGGCAGGACTCCAGGGTCTGAACGCCACACAGAGGGTCCAGTTTGTGTTGAATTCCCTGGAAGGGGATGCAAGAAGGGAAGTCCAAGCAGCACCAGAAGCTAATCGAGTGACAACCCAGGCGATTTTCGACTTTCTCACAGGGCAATATGGGGATACCACCCCGGTAGCAGTACTGAGGGCGAAGTTCTTTAATTCTCGGCAAGGCCCTCGACAATCCGTTCGGGCATTCACCTTACAACTGCGGGAGCAGTATTCTAGGCTGACGGGGAGACAGGATCATGGCCTGGGGGGCGAAGAGGTCCTGTTGCGAGACCAATTTGTGCTGGGGCTACGGGAGGGCCCAGTTCGGCAGAGTTTGCGGGTACAACTGAGGAGAGAGCCGAATTTGACTTTCGAAGAGCTCCGACGGGAAGCTTTGGCCCTGGAGCATGACCAGGCGGAGCATGCGGGTGTCCCCAGCTGCCTGGCTACGAACGTTGTTGAACCTCCTCCGGCCCCGGCGGCGCCCGATTGGAAGCAGGCCCTCCGGGAAGAATTAAAGAGGGATGTCCGTGAGCAAATGTCTGAGTTATCCAAGTCTGTGAGGGAAGAACTACGTCGAGAACGGCCCCAGTACCCTCCTCACTCTCGAGAGCGGGCCTACTCCGATGGGGGTCGCCCGTTTGAACATCGTCCTCCCCGGTCAGTGGGCTCTCGATTTCAGTGGGATGCACATGGGCGTCCCATCTGTAACGGCTGTGGAGAGCCGGGGCACTATGCTCGCCAGTGTTCCGCTCGACGGGCATCACAAGGGGGTTTTTAGAGTCTCCGGCCACTGTGGGTCAAGTGGTCGGGACCCCCTTGTCAGACCCCCCTCCTTCGATATCTTCTCAGAGCTGCCTGGTAGGCCGTTGTCCGGTGGTTATGGTCCAGGTAAATGGCCAGAAAATCCGGTGTCTCTTGGATACGGGTTCCCAAGTGACCCTGTTTTCAGAAAGTTTGGCCCAAGAGCTGTTTGGTTCCGGAAGCCAACTCCCTGCAGAGGCCCCCTGGCTGACGCTCCGTGGGGCAAACGGGCTGGACATCCCGTATGTGGGATACTTGGTGACCGATTTACAGATCCATGGAATTCTAGTACCTCAGAAGGGGGTAGTGGTCGTCCGAGACCCATGTCTGGGGTCCCATCGTGCACTGATCGGAATGAATGTCATCTCGGATTGTTGGGAGGAACTGTTTCGAAGTGCGCCGGCACGAGCGGCCGCAACACCTGCCGGCCAAGAGTGGGACCGCGTCAGGGCCGATTGCCGCCGGATTTGTCTGGCCGAACAACAGCATGACCGAGAGAGTGTGGGAAGAATGCTTTGTCGCTATGCCCTGTCTATTCCAGCTCAAAGCGAGGCTGTGGTCCGAGTTAGGCTTCCCCCTCGACGTTACCGTCCACACGAATGGGTCCTGGTGGAACCCCATGACGAGGGTCCTAAGGTGGAAGTAGCTCGAGGGCTAACCATCGTCCGAGGGGGCAGGATCCCCGTCCGAGTTCGGAACACAAACCCCTTCCCGGTGCTTCTATACCGCCACCAGCGTTTGGCCCGAGTGACATCCGTGAAGCCACAGCAGGTTCATGAGCAGGGGGAAGTGAGCTTTGAGCGGGTGAGTCCAACGGTGGTTGAAGTGGCCCTAGCCCGAGTTGGTTCGGGAGTGGAGGAGAGCGGGAGAGGATTGCCGGCCCATTTGCAGGGAGAGTCTTTACGGGGCGAAGAGTTGAGGGAAGAACAAACGAGACAACTCCAAGAGTTCTTGAAGGATTGGCAGCACTTGTTCGCCACCCACGAGGAGGACTATGGCCGCACAGATGCGGTAAAACATCAAATTCCGACCGGAGACGCGGCGCTGAGCCGAGAACGTTATCGACCTGTACCCCCGACCTTGTACCCGGAGGTTCGTACCTTGTTGCGGGGAATGCTTGCTAGAGGGATTATTCGTGAGAGCAGCAGCCCTTGGGCCGCACCTATAGTATTGGTCCGCAAGAAAACGGGCTCCTGGAGGTTCTGTGTGGACTACAGGAGGTTAAACCAGGTAACTAAAAGAGATGCTTTCCCACTACCACGAGTCGAAGATTCCCTCACGAGCCTCACTCAAGCTGCCTGGTATTCCACCCTCGATCTAGCCAGCGGCTACTGGCAGGTGCAAATGGACGAGCATGACCGAGAGAAGACGGCATTCACTACCCCCTTCGGCCTCTATGAATGGGACCGGATGCCGTTCGGGCTTTGCAACGCTCCAGCCACATTCCAACGGCTGATGCAGCGTTGTCTGGGCAGTCAGTTGATGGACACCACTCTCGTCTACTTGGATGATGTTATCGTTTATTCTCCTGATTTTAAGTCTCACTTGGAACATCTGGGGCAAGTTTTCCGCTCCCTTGAGCGTTACGGGTTGAAGCTACAGCCCGATAAGTGTCAGCTCCTCCGTAAGGAGGTTAAGTTCTTGGGACATGTGGTCAGTGCGGCGGGGATCTCGGTTGACCCAGAGAAGGTGGTGGCAGTGCAAGAGTGGGCATCACCCCAGACGGTGCGTCAAGTGCGGTCATTCCTGGGCTTTGTGGGTTACTACCGGCGATTTATACAAGACTTCTCCAAGATTGCTAAACCGATTAACCAACTGCTTGGAGGTACCGGGCGAACCCGGGGTCGAGGATCCCCGACGATCCAATGGGACCCAGCTTGTGAAGCTGCCTTTCAAAGGCTTAAACAAGAGCTGTTGCAGGCCCCGATCCTAGCCTATGCCGACTTCACACAACCATTTATTTTATACACCGACGCCAGCCAGCTTGGTTTGGGTGCAGTACTGGCACAGAAACAGCAAGGAGCGGAAAGAGTAATTGCTTACGCCAGCCGAAGCTTACACCCCGCCGAAAAGAACGACTCAAATTATAGTTCCTTCAAACTCGAGCTGTTAGCCATGAAATGGGCATTAAGCGAAAAGTTCAAAGACTATCTTTGGGGAGCCAAGGTACAGGTTGTCACAGACAATAACCCGCTGGTACATCTACAAACGGCCAAGCTGGGGGCGGTAGAGCAACGCTGGGTGGCACAACTGGCCAATTTTGACTACCAGATCCAGTATCGACCAGGAAAGGAACACACCAATGCTGATGTATTATCTAGGTTACCGGGTGAAGGGTCGGCAGGCCATCTACAGGCCCCCGGAGTGGGGTCCGATGAGGGATTGATGGTGGGGGTCATTGAAGCACCGGGACAAGAGTCTGAAGACCCTCCTCCATGTTGGGGGTGGGATCCATCACGCTGGAGGTCGTGGCAGGGCGAAGATGGGGATGTGCTGAAGGTACGGACGTGGGTAGAACAGGAGATCTGGCCCGAGGGGGCGGAACGTCGAGCTGAGACTCGAGTTGTGCGAGGCTTGCTGGGACAGAGGGCGAGGCTGTGCCTAAAGGAAGGGGTGCTTTGTAGGGCACTGCAGGAGCCCGGCCGAGAAGAGGAGGTCCGTCAGATCGTGGTCCCTGAAGGACGTTGGCAAGCTCTGTTGGAGGCCTATCATGGCCGGATGGGACATCAGGGGCAAGAGAGGACGTTGGCCTTGTTGAGACGACATTTCTACTGGCCCGGGATGGAGGGTACTACCAGGGCTTACCTCCAGAGGTGTCCACGCTGCATCTTGTTTAAATCTAGGAAGGAGGCCCGGGCACCGTTGGTCCCGATCCAGGCCAAGGCACCTCTGCACATAGTGGCCATGGACTTCCTCACTCTGGGGCGACCGGTGGATCAGGTCCAGAATATTCTTGTCATCACTGATCTGTTTACTAAATACGCCTGGGCCGTCCCTACTGTGGACCAAACTGCTCTTACTACCGCCAATGCCCTCTGGAGATATGTAATTCAGCCGTTTGGTTGTCCGGAAATCCTCCATTCTGATCAGGGGGCTAATTTCGAGTCCAAGGTAATCCGCGAACTGTGCCTCCTGTATGGATGTAAGAAGACCCACACAACCCCTTATCACCCTCAAGGGAACGGGGGGTGTGAGAGGTTCAATCAGACCTTATTGGGCTTATTGGGTACCTTGGAGGAGGAACAGCAGGGCCACTGGGCTGACAGGCTTCCAGCGATGATACAGGCGTATAATAATAGCATACACAGTACTACTGGTTACGCCCCTACTTACCTAATGTTCGGCAGGCATGTGAGACTCCCAATGGATATGCTTATGGGGACCACCGGGGAAGAAGAGGGAGGAAGTCTATCCGCTTGGGTGATAAATCACCATCAACGCCTGCAGTTGGCATACGAGCAAGTCGCTGGCCGGATAAACCAAACGGCGTTGAAGAATAAGAGGTTGTATGACCGTACGGCTCGAGAGGCCCCGTTATTGCCCGGTGAGAGGGTGTTGGTGCGAGATAATCGCCGGCAAGGAAAAGGGAAGTTGAGCGATCGATGGGAGGCTCAGCCGTACGTCGTTCAGCGACAACCCCATCCAGACCAACCGGTATACGCACTACGGCCAGAAGGAAGGGCAGGCCCTGAACGGGTGTTACACCGCAATTTGATTCGCCCTTGCCCGTATTTCCCAAAGCCAGTGGTAAGAGATCCGCCGGCCGACACGTCATGGGCACCCCCGCTGGTAGGGTGGGCAGTAATCCCAAGAGGTTTAGGCCTGGGACCATGGCCGGAAGCACCTGTCTCCCCTCCCCGACGGTCTCAACGAGGGAATCGGGGTCAGCCACCAGCCAGGTATGGGGACTGGGTGTCAGGAGACCGTTCTCGGGACTAGAACGGTTTGGCGGGGGGGTATGTCACGGGGTGACAAATAAGCCCGGGACGATCCCCGCTAGAGAAACGTCCCTGTTGAGATTTGGGAAGTGAAACACCGTCCCAAAGCCGAGTGAGTGCCTGTCGCCATGGTAATTAGTGGCGGATTGACAGCAGGTGTGGGTAATTTGCGCTGAGCGTTTGAATGAGGCCACGCGGCTCGAGAGTATAAAAAGTCAGAGGAAGAGAAAGTTGGCGTTGTTCTTCTCCTGCTTGTGGTGCTTTTGTTCCCGTTTGGATGTGGCTGGCTCTTGTTAGGAAGCGTTCTCAGAAGTGTGTCGTTGAGGGCTCGTTGCGAGGAAAAAGGAATGTCGTGTGTATGAGGAATTGAAGACGGAGAGAGAGAGAAGGAAAGGGGGAAGTGCCTCGTCTGGATGAGAGAGCGAAGATAAGTAACCGATTAATTGAATCTCCTACCACACGTTTGATATTGAGATAGATGTGGGTTGAAGTGCTTGGAATGTGCTGTACGAATATCACTGAGTGAATTAAACTGATTCTCTGCCATTCTTATCTCCTCTTCCCGTTCGGACGGTGAAGTGAATCCAGTTTATGCCTATGAAGAAGTGTTTAAAATCTCCTTCCTCTCGCCGCCGATCCTTTGCTCTTTAAACCGAGACCCAGGGTGAGTGCTGGCCTTAAGTACACTAAATGAGTGGATTTGCAGTGTTTGGATTGCCGTTCCTTCTCTTCCCTCGCGTTGTATATTGGAGTGGAATTCCTGTGAGTGTGTAAAAGTCTGTTTTTAACCGCCGTGCGCTCGCCCAAGAAGCAGGCTGGTATATTGTACATCGTCAGAGCTTGGAGAGATCGAGTACGTCCAACTGAGGAAGGGTTTGGGAAGGACAGCTGGCGTGAAATCTTGTTTCCTCCACGACATACGTAAGAACGTTATATTGCTGTGTGAAGCATTGACTCTGTCTGCCCTAGAGAAAGCCCAGCCCAGTCTGTGACTGTGAGTTCGCTGCAGCCCCGAAGCCCACCTGTATGGAGCGAAGTTTCTGTCTTCTCTACGACACACGTGAGAACGTTATATTGCTGTGTGAAGTATTGACTCTGTCTGCCCTAGAGAAAGCCCAGCCCAGTCTGTGACTGTGAGTTCGCTGCAGCCCCAAAGCCCACCTGTATGGAGTGAAGTTTCTGTCTTCTCCACGACACATGTGAGAACGTTATATTGCTGTGTGAAGTGTTGACTCTGTCTGCCCTAGAGAAAGCCCAGCTCAGTCTGTGATCGTGAGTTCGCTGCAGCCCAAAGCCCACCTGTATGGCGTGAAGTTTCTGTCTTTTCCACGACACATGTGAGAATGTTATATTGCTGTGTGAAGTGTTGACTCTGTCTGCCCTAGAGAAAGCCCAGCCCAGTCTGTGACTGTGAGTTCGCTGCAGCCCCAAAGTCCACCTGTAAGAGGAAGCTGTGGTCATCCCTTCACTGGAGAACTCACCTGTCCATCACCTCCCACTGTGTACCTGATACCAGCGTGGAGAAAGGAACCCAGTTAACCTACTGACCGTAAGACACCTACCTGAATCCTATCGACTGCTGTGAACTGTCCCCTACTTCAAAGAGAAGAGGAAGCTGTGGTTACCTACTCACTGGAGAACTCACCTGTCCATCACCTCCCACGGCGTACCTGATACCAGCGTGGAGAAAGGAACCCAGTTAACCTACATACCGTAAGATACTTACTTGCATACTATTGACTGCTGTGAACTGTCTCCCACTTGAAAGGAGGAGAGGAAGCTGAGGCCATCCACTTACCGGAGAACTCACCTGTCCGTCACCTCCCATTGTGTACCTGATACCAGCTTGGAGAAAAGAACCCGGTTAACCTACTTACCGTAAGACATCTGCCTGTATCCTATCGACTGCTGTGAACTGTCCCCTACTTCAAAGAGAAGAGGAAGCTGTGTTCATCTACTCACTGGAGAACTCACCTGTCCATCACCTCCCACTGCGTACCTGATACCAGCGTGGAGAAAGGAACCCAGTTAACCTACATACCGTAAGATACCTACTTGTACCCTATCAACTGCTGTGAACTGTCCCCTACTTCAAAGAGAAGAGGAAGCTGTGGTCATCCGCTCACTGGAGAACCCACTTGCTCATCACCTCCCATTGCGAACTTGATACCAGCGTGGAAGGAGCCTGGTCGATCTACTTACCGTAAGATATCTACCTGTATATTTGACTGCCGTGAACTGTTCTCTATTGAAAAGAGGAGAGGAAGCTGTGGCCATCCATTCGCCGGAGGACTCACCTGTCCATCACCTTCCATTGTGTACCTGATACCTGCTTGGAGAAAGGAACTCTGTTAACCTGCATACCGTGAGATACTTACCAGTCCGGTACTCCTTACTGGGAATCGCCGTCTGTGGGGAAGACTGTGTCCTCTTGCCGTCTTGGACTCCTCCCTGGACGAGGGAGAGAAGAAGACTTTTAGATTAGGATTACCAATTGTTTTATTCTTAATAAAATTTGTTACTCTTTATTCCTTGACTCTGGTCTCGTCTCTGGCACGCTCCTCAAAGTGTTCTGGGTCTAGGGGTGGGCATAGTCTGGTTCGGCCCATCCCGACCTGTGACAAAAGCATACAGCGGGAGGCTGGGCCATGTCTGGGACAGCGCGTCCTCGCTCTTCGAATAAAACTTCGGGCATTGAGCATTGTCTTTCGACGCAAAGAGGTCGATTTCCGCTCTGCCGAATAGGCGCCAGAGAAACTGGACTGTCTGGGGGTGCAGAGACCATTCTCCCGGGGGAATGTTGTCCCTGGACAGTCTGTCTGGACCGACATTCAGGTGGCCCGGCACGTGCGCGGCTCTCAGCGAGCGCAGCGAGCGGTAAGCCCACACGAGAAGGCGTTCTGTCAGCCTGCACAGATTCCTGGATCTGACACCGCCCTGTCGGTTCACATAGGATACCACGGACGTGTTGTCCGAGCGGACTAGCACATGGTGATCCCGTATGAATGGGAGGAAGCGCCTGAGCGCGTTCTCGACCGCTATCATCTCCAAACAGTTTATGTGGAGGCATTTTTCCCGGTCTGACCACAGGCCAAAAGCCGGTTTGCCCTCGAACAGAGCGCCCCAGCCTGAGGTGGAAGCGTCCGTCGAGATAACTTTGCGGTGTGAGATAGCTCCCATTGTCACTCCCCGCTGGTACCAGTCGGCCGCTAACCAGGGCTTCAGAGCTGAAACGCAGCTCTGAGTCACTCTGATGCGGATACCGCCGGAAGCCCATGCTCTGTGAGGCACTCGGGCATTCAGCCAGCGTTGTAGCGGGCGCATTCGTAAAAGACCCAGCCGAAGCACTGCTGCGGCTGAGGCCATACAACCTAGTAACCTCTGAAATGTTTTGAGAGGTACGGTGCTGCCCGGCCGGAGGGACGCGGCCAGGCGTCGAATGCAGCGCGCGCGCTGTGTCGACAGGCGGGCCGTGTACTGATATACCTGACCGTCGAAGGCGAATCTCAAGAATGGCCTGTGACGGGGTATTATCAGGATCTGAAAAGCACGCGTCTTTTAGATCGAGAGATATAAACCAGTCCCTCGGGCGAATTTGCGCGAGAATTTGTCTGGTTGTGAGCATTTTGAACGGTCTTCTCGTAAGAGCCTTGTTCAAACGTCTCAGATCCAAAATTGGTCTGAGAGCTCCGTCCTTCTTGGGAACGAGGAAATAACGGCTGTAAAAGCCCGACTCGCTCATGGAAGGGGAAACCGGTTCTATAGCCCTTTTGCACAGAAGTGTAGCTATTTCTGCTCGAAGTAGATGTGCTACTTCCCCATTCACTCTGGTCTCGATACGCGCTTGAAAGCGCGGAGGGCGGCGAGCGAACTGCAGAGTATAGCCCTGTTTTACTGTGCTTAGCACCCGTTCTGATGCGCCTGGAATAGTTTCCCACGCTTTTGCGTGTGCAGCCAGGGGCAGAATGGCCTCCGGGCTCCGATCGCCGCGCATCGCGGGCTCGAGAGCTCGAAACGGAGGGGCGGGCGCGGCGCGCGCGCTCTTGGTGCTTAGATACGGCGGATCGCACGCAGCGATAGCTGGCCGTTTTACACACAGTGTCCCGGTGGCTTTAGACGGGGAACATAAAGTGTGAGGCGCGACGCGCGATGGCGGCGTCGGGGGCGAAAATGTTCGTTAGTATGTGTGAGCGCTCGAGGGCGGGCACAGGACTTACATTCAGGGGCGGGCGCGGCGCGCGCGCTCTTGGTGGTTAGATACGGCGGATCGCACGTAGCGATAGCTGGCCGTTTTACACACAGTGTCCCGGTGGCTTTGGACGGGGAACATATAGTGTGAGGCGCGACGCGCGATGTCGGCGTCGGGGCGAAAATGTAGTTAGTATGTGTGAGCGCTCGAGGGCGGGCACAGGACTTACATTTAAAACATGACCGGTCGTGCGAGGCCGTGTGACAGAGCGGGCAGTGAGTAGGTGTGGGCACGGAGAAGTGGACACGTGACCTACTTTTAACACTAAAGCGGCTTTTGCCTGCTTCATGAGAGTGGGCTCTGTGAGAGACACGGGATGTATAGTGCTTGTGTACAGGGGTGAGCACAGAACGTGGGCACATTCACTGTACTAGAAACACATACGGCGTCAGCCGTGCAACCAGACATATGCTCTTTTGAAAATTTTCTGGGTTGCCGTGAGAACGGCGGATGCGCGCAGGCGAGCGGGTAGATACCGGCTCGTTGACTGCGGGGTAAACAGCTGCAGTAGCCGTGGCAACGGGGACTGACAGAGCGTTAAGCTTCGACGGTGGTCCAGCCGCAGGGCTGCGGGATTTAACCGTCTTTTCTTCTCTCGTGTTTAGACGCTCAAAAATACTCGAGCACCCTGAGAAGGTGTGGTGCGAGAGGCGGGTTCGCTTTCTGTAAGTAAGAAAGACTGGCCGCGAGCTCGGAGAAGCAAGCAGCATACATTTTTATCTTCCCCGAGAGCTGGGATCGAACGCGGATCTCTCGCATGAAAGCGTATGATTCTGCCACTGAGCCACAGGGGAAAACACATAAGCTTTCAGTTAGCGCGAGCATATAAAAAGCGACCTCATGTGTCGCGTCGGCGTTTGTTTGCAGGCGTGCGTGTGTTTAAAACAGGCTCGTTTACTGCAATAGTAATATTTCCAGTCGCCTGAACTTAAGAGGGGACTGAGAAATGTGTGAGGATTGGCGGTTGTCCAGCCGTAGCGAGACTAACACACTCTCTTCTCTTTTCGCCGGCGAGTGAGGCGCGCACGCTGAACGCTGCTCGTGACCGTCCGCTTTGTCATCCCTTGAACGGCGCAATCTGCGCGGCCCAACGAGGGAGAGAGCGGGCTTGTTTTCTGTATGTAAGAAAAACTGGCCGCGAGCTCGGAGAAGCGAACAGCATAAACTTTAACTGCCGCGAGAGCGGGGACCGAACCCCGGTCTCTAGCTTGACAGTCTAGGATTCCGCCACTGAGCCACAGGGGAGAATACATTAGTACTCGGTTAGCGTCATCATGTCTTGTGACGGCGTTTGCTTGCAGGCGAGCGTGTATTTATAACAGGCTCGTATACAGCAATAGTAACAATTCCAGTCGCCTGAACTTAAGAGGGGACTGAGAAATGTGTGAGAATGGAGGTTATAGTCCAGGCCACGGCGGGACGAAAACACTCTGTTCCCCTTTCACCGGTGAGTGACGCGCGAGGACGGAGTAGCTTTCTTGTAACGTAAAGAGAGCTCCAAGACCGTCCGCTCCTGCCATCCCTTGTGAGCGGCGCAGTTTGCGCGGCTCGAACAGAGGGAGAGGAAACTCGCTCCGAGACCGTCCGCTCCTGCCATCCCTCGTGAGCGGCTCAGTTTGCGCGGCTCGAAGAGAGGGAGAGGAAACTCGCTCCGAGACCGTCCGCTTCTGCCATCCCTTGTGAGCGGCGTAGTTGCACGGCTCGAACAGAGGGAGAGTACGGGTATCTATCACATTCGCCTCATCTCCTGACGCGGCGGCGGCGCGGGCAGAGCCGGCGGTTGAGCGGCCGGGAGGGAGAGGGCGAGAGAGAGCTCGAGGGAGAGGTTCCGGCAAGCTCCTCAGTCACAACAGTCTCCGGTGGTCGCTGCGAGCGGCGCTTCTTATTGCGCGGCCCGGCAGGGACAGGCGGAGAGACAGCTTGGTCGAAAGCTTCAAGTCGAGCCCGCAGGGTCGACATTGAAAGCTCTTCGCACTCGGAGAGTGCGGTGGCGGCGTGCCCGCGGCCCAGGCGGAGAGCGCAGAGAGGTGGCGGTCTCCGTTGCTGAGGGGGCGCGGCACGAGCCGCAAAAACGAGGCGTTTTTACAAAAACGCCTCGTGCTCTTTTAGAGTACACACAGAAACAGTAATAATGTAAAGGATATGTCGCCGGATAGCGTAGCAGGCACGGATGGCTGAAGGCGGCGAAGACGGCCGGCTTCCTCAGGCGCTGTCCTAAGCTTGCTGGTCGCTGGTTTCAACGGCGGCGGCTCTCAAGATCCAGCGATGCGAAGAGCGTCGCTGAAGACAAGAAAATCAGAATTTTAGCCTATGAGCGCTGAATATATACACGCTGGCCACACCCATTCTGACGGTTAGAAGGGCCCTCATTGGTTGCCGCGTTCAGAGCGCTCACCGATAGGCTTAAGCAGTTGCCGCCGAGCAGCCAATGAGCACGCTTATACAGCCTGCCTAGGTCTGTCGGCTGCTGCACTGCGTTGACAATGTATACAAAATTAAGGATAATTTTTTGGCTTCAGATCTCGAAGAAAGAAGACTTTCCCGATGCGTAAGCTAACCTTACGCAATACGAGAGACCTCTCGTAAGAGAACTTTCTTTAGCCTTTTTGAGGTTAGCGGAGGAGTCTCTCCTGATTCACATGTCCACAAAGCACGCACGGAGATGCAGTCATTTAATGCTTTTGTCCAAATTCAATTAATTTAGGTCATTCAGCACTTTAAATGTTATTAATGTCTCATCAATAATGCATACTGACTTTGAAATTAAAAAACAACAGAGTGGAAAATCAATATGAGAAAGAAGGTATGAAATATCTTTTTTCTAAGTGACAAATTAGATGAGAGCTCATTAATATGTCAGTTGTTTCCCTCAGACAGGAATGAGAAGAAACAAAGAGCAAATTTTGAGTTTTTTCAAAAACCTCTTGCTTTTCCAGAGAAAAACTGTTCATCTCACATATATGCCTCCTCCTCTAGATTGTCAGATGAAATCACATAAATGTCACTAACTCAGTCTGTCATATTTGCCAAGATACTGAAGTGTGCATTTAAATGTTTTCAATATGAACTGATTTTCTATACAACTTTTCTCATCAAATCCTTATCAGAGCTATGTTATCCACATTAAATTTATAGCTCTCTATCCCTACTGTATGTTTTATTGTTTTGATGTTACTGTATGTAGAATCCAAGGCCCCCTCTTCCTTGCTGCCCGGTGCTTATGGGCTGGCTTCACCTGCTGTACAGCTCTGGATGGAGTCCACCTCCTTCAAGAGTTGAGGGCAGTAACTATTTGGGCTATGCATGGATTGCGTGATTCCATCAGTGTCATTTCCAGCCTTACTTTGGAGCATTTGTACACTTCAGCAAGACTGGACACCGGAAGCTTCAATATGCCTTTTCCATACAGCCCTATGTTGCTCATGCATCTGGAGAGGCTTAGCCATTTTTAAACAAATAAGCTGATCAACCTTTCCAGTTTTTCAACTTTCGAGTCTGGTACATTGTAGATGGTCAGAGGCCACATTAGCCATGGTAGGAGACAAAATTGGAAACCCTAGAGCTTTAACTTGCCAGGGCGCAAGGATTTGTCGATTCTCTCAAGGCCACTAAGGGTCTCCTGCCTGAGCTGGTCCACTTGTTCTGTGTCCTTGAGAGTCACATCATACCAGCGCCCTAGGCTTTTGACTGGTTTCTCCATCACTGTTGGTATGGGTTCTTCCCCAATGAAGAAACAATGATGTTTGTCGTCCCTTGATTATTGATATGCTCCTACATTTACTTGGCTTTATCTTCATCCGGGCTCTCCCAATGTTTTCCTGCAAATTTTCCAACAGCTGCCTGGTACAGGCCATGGTTGTGGTAAGTGTGGTCATATCATCCATGTATGCCGTGATGGGAGGGAGCTGCAACTCGGGCTCGATCTTATCTCCTCCTACTACCCACCGAGAGGCTCAGATGATAACTTAGGCTTAGTTGTATATTGTGAAAATAGGCTTTTAAAGCCTTTTTTTAAAGGGCTGTAAAAGCCTCTGGAACCCTGAGAAAGTTAAATGCAGTCCAAAGGAGATTGTGGGGAACTGAGTCGAATGCATTGGCAAGGTCCAGGAACACAACATGGAGAATCTCTTCCATCTTTTTTGGCTGTCTGAGTTTCCTGCCAAATCATGCTTGTGTGCTCCAAACACAAGCTTGCAAGTCTGGGATTCCTGCCTTGCACAGATGTATTCACGCACTGTTTTTTTCTGAGATAAGCTGCCAGTCTGTACGTCATGATACTGAAGAAGATTTTGCCTACTGCATTCAGAAGGTTAGTGTGGCGGAACTAGTTGATGTCAGTAGAATCCTTTTCCTTTGAGATTAGTAGACCTCCTGCCCTAGGTATGTAAAGGTACGTTTTGCATGCTGGGACCAGCTTGGGATGCTGGGAATCCAGCAAACCAGCAACCAGCATACCATGCTGGAATCCAGCAAACCAGCACCCAGCATCCCATGCAGGAATCCAGCAAAGCAGCAACCAGCATCCCATGCTGGGGACCAGTAAACCAACAACCAGCATCCCATGCTGGGGACCAGCAAAACAGCAACCAGCATCCCATGCAGGAATCCAGCAAACCAGCAACCAGCATCCCATGCTGGGGACCAGTAAACCAACAACCAGCATCCTATGCTGGGGACCAGCAAACCAGCAACCAGCATCCCATGTTGGGCAGCAAACCAGCAACCAGCACCCCAAGCTGGTCCAAGCTTGCAAAACATACTTCATGCTGAATTTTTTCTGCATGGTTGCTGGACCTTCCACTGAAAATGACTTCTCCAATCATTATGTCTACTTAAACCCCACCCCTGCAAGCCAATGTTTATCTGCCTACATTTTTGAGTGCAATGCCGACATCTCAAAATCCAGTCAACAACCATTGCATAAAACTAAGTCCCTGGCCCTGCCCTATATTTTTTCTTTTTCAATAATCTGTTACACTTGGATGTATGTCATAATGCAGAAGAAAAGATATTTCACTACTTCAGTTTCATCGAGATATTAAAGCAGCTCAGGTTAGTCACACATTGTGGTCATAGTGAGGGTAGACACTAAATCAGCAGTATATGAGTTTGTGTGAGGTGGACTGTGATGTAGGCTAAGGTATTATTCACATAAAAACAAATGACAAGATAAGTGTTTTCCTACTTCACATTAAAAGCTGTGATATCTCTCAGAACTGCCAATAGTTCACCTATCAATTGGATTAAACCTGTATAGTCTTGGCTGTTCTATACATTGGTTTGCCTTGTCAGCTTAAAAAAGGCATTCCAGGAAAAATAAATCAATGAAAATATATTTTATAAGTCATCATGGGCTTGTCTCCTCTAGGTTGTGGCAAAATTTCAATCAGCCCTAATTTGCCATTAATCTGCCGTGTCTGTTTTCTGCCAGCTCTCGTTGATGCTGTGTGTGATAGTTCTGAGATTCAAGCTCAATAACAAATTAGGTAAAGCTCAATGCATTAGGACTGACAGGATGATTCTTTACAGCATAAATACATGCTGTTCATCATAAACTGATTCTAAAACATTCATACACAACAACAGCATATGGACTGGAATCTAGGGCAATGGACTGTTGTGACTAAAGGAGTGGTGACATTAGACTTTTTGTTCCATAGACTTTTATTCTTACACACCCAAGTGCAGGAGACCAGGCAGAAACACAAGCTCATGTGAAGTTTTGCATTTACAGTAGTTTTGTTTGAAAGTTTGGTGAGCTCTGACCTACAGTATGAATTCGCATGACGAGAAGATGTGTGACCAACAGAGAATCTAAAGGTCACAAATTGACTTCCTAGCTGAATTATAAGGTTAGATCATTCAAAACTGAAAATATTTTTATTGCAACCTGAGGGATTTATGTTCCTCCATAGAAAATCCATTTCACCAAAACGCTGACGCTTCAAAAGGTCCATAAAGATGAAGTTTGTAAAAACTCCATATGAATCGACTTGTTTAATGTAAGTCTTCTGAAGAAACATGATTGTTTTATACGTTTTAGCTTCCGTTTACCATATTTGATGAGGTTTATGTATGTGCATTTATCAGTGCTTATATGTGAATAACATTTGCTAAAATATACATTACTAAAATAAATCTGTTCATATAAAGTGATAATGTTGTAGAAGACTTAAATTAAACAAGTTGATTCATATGGATCTTTCTGTTTTAAAGATGAATTAAAGTGTTATGGGTTTTACGATATTACAGTGGGTAATTAAAAACATAATGTTTATTTTAGGTGAACTAAACCTGTACATTTATTTTATTTGTTATATACTGTATGTTTAATTATGTTTTTAAAAAAGCCATCATAGATTGTCCAAATAAATTTTGCATGCTCAAAGTCTAGTGTGAACTTTAGCTTTAGGCCAGTAAGAAATCACATTTCAACAGTGGCGTAAAGTATTTGAATAAATTTAATTAGTACTGTACTTTAGTATCTTTACTGTATCTTTTTGGCTACTTTGTAGTTTTACTGTATCAAAGATAATAGCAAACTTTACTCTCTTGTTGACAACATTTTTGAAAAAGTACTCTTTATTCCAATACATTTGTGATGAGTAAAGCAATTACTCGTTAAATTTTGCATGGCACCTAACTTTTTTACAGCGGTTTATTTCTGCTACAAAAGAAGTGATAGCGCCATCTACAGGGCATTGAATGAGCTATATCTTGTGCGTTTTGCCACCTAAGGCTACTTTACATTAGCCTGACTACATCAGACTTCCTACTTCCGCTAATTTCATTTCGCTCCTGTAGTCAGTCTGAGATAGCAGCGTATCTTTCAGTTTTCCACCGGCCTGAAAACAGCCGGGCCAATCAACGAACAGAGGGCGGGCTGAGAGCCGTGACGTAGACGCTGATTGTACCGTGGTGGATGCGTACTTGCGTAGATTTACTTCACATAATCTGCAAAAGTCGTTCACAGCCATGTTCACTCCGGTATTTCGCTCGATGGTTTAGTTTTTGCATCATACATGTGTTTACAGTGGAAGTTAGATGCGGCTGAGCATGCGCATAACACACGCCATAACCAAACGTTATGTGATTGGCTTACGGGTAACCAATGATTTTAAACTTCAGACAAGCGCCCCCCCGCGAGAGAGAAAACACTTCTCTATTATGCTATTCCAGACTCTCTCTACGAAGCAAAGTGAAGTAGCAGAGTCTGGTATTACCAGGCTAACTTTACATGAATGTGAGTGCATTAGCAGCAAAATTTCTGAATCGCAGGTGTTTGAGATGAGGACATGGCTGCAGCCAGCGATGAGACTGAAACCAGCACATCAGTGCAAGTAGGTTTTGACTATTTCATTTTACTTAACATTATTTTATTTATACGTGATATTGAAGAGAACTTGTTGAACGATATTGGTTTCTATGCTCATTTGAGCACTTGAGCTTTAAGGGTTAGTTCACCGAAAAATGAAAATTCTGTCAGTAATTACTTACCCTCATGTTGTTCCAACCCCGTAAGACTTTCATTCATCTTCGGGAACACAAATTAAGATATTTTTGATGAAATCGGAGAGCTGACTCAACTCCTTCATAGGCTGCTATAATTGCATCTGCCGGCCCAGAAAAGTTAGTAAAGACATCGTTAAAATAGTCCAAGTGACTACAGTGGCTCAACCTTAAGTTTATCAAGCGACAAAATACTTCTTCTGTGCAAAAACAAACAAAAATAACGACTTTATTCAACTATTCATTTTCTTCCGTGTGGGCCTCTGATGTGAGTTCACAAGAGCGCCACGACGCATGCGTGAAAACTGAGAAGATGGTTCTCGTTGGTTTCTCACGATTCGGACATCCAGGAAATGCACACTTTAGAAACATTTTAAACACTACATCGAGATCCATCTGCGTCATCTTCTCAGTTCTCGCGCATGCGTTGTACTGTTAATATCAGATACTCTAAGGCTCGGTTTCACAGACAGGGCTTAGATTAAGCCAGAATTGGGCCTTAGTACAATTAGGGTATTTAAGTAGCTTTTATAAATGTGCACTGACATATTTAAAGCAAGTTGCTTTCAGTTGAAACAGCTCAGACATGCATTTTAGTCTGGGACTAGGCTTAAGTCATCTGTGAAACGGCGGGTAAGACTTTTATTCGTAATTTAAGTCGTATTGGAATTGGTGACTTGTAACTTGTAATGTCAGTTTCACTATACGATATCTGTAGTTTTACTCAAGTATGGTTTTCAGGTATACCTCTGCCTTTCAACCACTCAGAACTTCTTAGCAACCAAACAATAATGGCCTGCCAACCGCCCAGAACACAGTAGCATCAAAGCAGTGGGTTTTGTGCATGGACCACTGCATCAATGAAACATTAATTTCATCCACAGCAAAATGTGTATGCTGATTAGCGAAGCATTTTGCATATTAAATTGGATAAATATATTTAATCAGTTGTCATTTGCCATTTATAACTTGAATCTTGCTTTGGCTCATTTGTGGTCGGACACTGACTAATACTGAACAAACTGAAACAAATCACTCAGAAGCACCACATGATTTCTAGAATTTCACCAAATTCAGTTCAACCAATTGTGAAAGAAGTCATTTCAGTGTGAGAGACATGTGACAGCAGAAGTTAAAGACAGGAGAGAGTTGAAGGTGCTGCCACAGCTTGTGCTTCAGCTCTCATTAGCTCTGTTACTCAGAGGGAGTACACAGCTTTGAGAGTCTGGAAGGAGCATATACTAGACTGCCTTATTTCATACACCAGCTCTCAAACCTGTCTCTGCATTCTCTCTCTCCACTAATTTCTGGATGAATCATGAGGATAGTTAAAAGATGAAACACTTCTTCCTCCACTCCATGAGAGATGGTTCTCAGTGCCTGTGTTTTCTCAAAGGCTGGATTAAACAAATCAAAACAGAGCCATGAGCCTCTGTGGATCTCTTCCCGTTTATTTTCATAAGAGCTTTCACCATAAGACAGGCCATTGCTCTTAAACTGTTCTCTGAATCTGTCGCCTCTTCAAAGGACCAATATGATGAATCACAGTGCATATTACAAACATGATTTCTAGAAAAGAATGAATCCCAGTAAAATATTGCTCTAGTCAGGCATGTTTCATGGCTCTAATTACGATGAGCACAGTGGACTGAGCACCACAACATATCTGCTGTGTCAGACTTTTGTCAGGTTGAACATTTGTGCCTGTGTCAAGAGATTGTGAAACACTGCCATCTCCTGTCAATTTGAGCCCTCTTAAGACATCCTTTAGATATAGATTTTCACTTCTCAGCCAAGAATTAATATGGTTCAGCAAGTATACAGTACTGTCATATGTAGGCTATGGCCAGACTTTCTATAGCCTGACAAGCCAGACCCACATCAAGATGTTGGGTCTGGGAACACACAATTGGCAGGGCTCAATCCGAGGGGCGGGATAAACGGTTGTCTTTCAAATTCCCTCTGCACGCAATAGGATAGCGCTACAACCAGAGCGTTTTCCCACCAGCGGAGCTAGTTGATAGATTAAACTTTTAAACACCGAACACATCTTCCTTTTTTAAGAATGACTTCAGTGTCGTTCTTTGTTCTTTTCTCAAAGAAAAGCTTAACTCCAAGTCTTCCAGAGTTGTGGCCAAAGCCAATTCGAAAGACCGCTGTTCGCCAGCAGCAGCAGCAGCCATCTTCTTTGTTTTCAAGTAGCAAGGAATTCACGTGGAACCGTCACATGTCATTATGTTAAGCCCGCGCACCGACTCTATACATGATGTGATTGGCCTGACTAGAGTTTGTTTTTTCCAGCTCGCAAGCCAACAGAGAGTTGCTAGACGACCCTGGCTGCAAAATAAAATTTGCTGCCGCTAGGATGGGTCTAGATTTCTAGACTTTCTTTTCTGTTTACAGATATGATGTAAGTAATGACGTAAATACGTCAAAAAAAAACAAACAAACAAACAAACAAACAAACAAAAAAAAAACCTTTGACTTAATATAACAGGCTAGTGAATCAAGGTAAGAAAACAACATTTTAATGTATCTGCTCAGTTATGGAATGCTGTTTACATTTTTAAACAAAAATAATTTGCAGTGCAGTGCAATCGATGTCTTATATAAATATTCAAAATTAAGACAATAAGTATTTCAGCACTTGATTGTCAAACGTTAGTGCATCATGTTCAATGTTAAAGGTGCAGTCTGTATAATGACAACTAGTGGTCGAAATAGGTACTGCAGTCCAATTCCAAATATCGGAGATCGTTGTTTCTCCCGCCACCTGCTCCTCTGACTGGACGGCACTCACACAGGTTGCCAGTTTGAGCACACGCAACAGGAACGAGCGCAATGGACAATGAAAACTGGCAAATTGGCAACATGCAGTATCACAGACCAAAACAAAAACAAGCATTCCAGCCTGAAAACGTACATTTCAAAGTAAAATAACTGGCTGTAGAAGTGTTTTTCAGAGAAATGAGTAGGCTTAGGCTATGTCAGAGGTCTTCATTCCTGCTCCTGGAGAGCCACTGTCCTGCAGAGTTTAGTTCCAACCTGCTTCAGCACACCTGCCTTTGAATACTCAAGTGATTCTGAAGAGCTTGATGAGCTGATTCAGGTGTGTTTAATTAGGGTTGGAACTAAACTCTGCAGGACAGTGGCTCTCCAGGAGCAGGAATGAAGACCTCTGGGCTATGTGAACTTAACATGTTTCCTCAATATATTAAGTTATTTGTATGCTTTAGTAGAGTTAAAAAGGTAATACAGAACCTTTAATGTGATGAACAAAACCTGTGGGAACGTGAGGAGAACTGACGTCATACGTCCACTAAAATTCACATGGAGACCACTGGTTAAAAGTGTGGTTAAATCGCAAAAAATAAAATAAACGAGAAAAGTTCAGCATGATTTTCATTGCCCAGTGCCCACTTGTTTTGAGATTATCCACAAATACAATTACTCCAGGGTCTGTGTTCACAGATATTATATATATTTTCAAGGTTCTCTCCTTCATGCCTTAAATTCAAGCTTAGCTGCCGTGATTCTTCCGTTAAGTTCAAAGTTATTTCGTCGACAGTATCCCATTTTGAAGCAACAGAGCAAACGTCAATGAGCACATAGGCATCAGTGTGGTTGTTCGCCAGCGGGTGGCGCTGTTGCACAGATTAGAGGCGCAGCAGTGTATGTTGACTCCCGGCAGCTCCTCCGTGTGGCAGTGTCGGGCTGTTGCACAGCCACTGGTCAGCATGACTCCCAATGCAACTGCAGACACAAACAAAACAGTGTTTTTGAGAAACCTCATGCTGGTTTACACAGAATCAACTTCAGAGGGATTTAATTTGAAAGACATGATTGTAATTGCAGTTCGCAATAGAACTATCGAGTTGCTAGTTGTAAAACCTGGAGGAGATTCAGCATTTTTGAGCCATGGGTTCATACGTTAAGAATTTCCTGTGCGTTTTTAGAATGGCGTGTTTTGGATTTATGAGTAGAATTAATGCCTGCATGTGGTTAACATTGCAAGAAGTGATTTGTGTTTTCTTCTGCAACATAAAATACATGCAGTCAGACATGAATTATGAAGTAGGCCTAACCGTTAAATAGATAATTTACTAAAAACTGTTTGACAATTGTGCATATGCTAGGGTATGCGAACAATGTGCTTTATGTAAATTTAAATATAATTTAATCAAATATTTAGAATATAAATATTAAATTGAAAGATCTAAATATAATGCTATAATCAACACTTTTCATGATTAGTATCTTGTCTAGAGCTTTTATCTAGAGCTGTAATAGTAAAAACGTGCTAAAAGATTTCGAGAGAGTTCCACATGTAATACTTATTTCATTTGCAAAGATGTTAGCCAATCACAGTAGTGGGCCTTTAAGTCTCACAGCAGACACAGGGAAGGAAAAAAATATTTTATCTCTAAATTATGACAATTTTAGAAAAAAATAAAAATCATACTAACATCATTGTGCACCCCAGGAAACATTATAAAATAATGCAGTTCAGGGTTCATCCACAAATAGCCAGTCAAAGGTTGATTTAACCTGAGTGTCTGAAATGCAGGCAAGACAAGAGGGAATGATACGGTTGAATGGGATACACCGCAAAAACTGGGTTGGCCGATGCTGAACGTATGGATTTGCTGCCATAAGCTTGCCAGCTTGGAGGTCTTTGACACTATTAAGATTAGAAATGAACGATGTGACAGATATAAGAGAAAAATTGGGAAATCTTCCATGTTGTGCAATAGGTTTGGTGGGTTCTTGGAGCTACGGCTTGTAGGATGGAGTTGAGGGAGACGTCAACAAGTGATTTTATCTGGTGATTTACCAGGGTTGGTGATGAATTTGTCCGCGTTTAGAACAATTCGGGCTGTTTAGAAGGTTAGACACGATTAAGATAACTCTGTCAATGTTTTCCTTAGGCAATAACCCTTGAAAATGAACCAAGTCTATGTTAATGCCAGAAATGGATGTGACTGGACCCGCTTTGTCCTGGGACCTCGGAATCCGGAGGTTTGCAAAAACTTTTTGAACTGTGAGAAGATGGGCGGCTGGGATAGCATCATGCGGCAAGATGATTAAGAAATCGTTGAGCAAGTGGATATGGGAGGTATTGGATTGCATAATTATTGGATAAAATACAGCATTGCTTCAGTCAGCGTGTCAAATTTTGGGACTGCTTTTTGCAGCCGAAGGTTAAAGAACGGTGACATAAAATCTATCATGCCAAAGTACCCTAGTAGCCACTCCAATAGGGTTGACACGGAAAGACTCAAATGGGGTGTTTCAAAAAGGGGCCACCCTTGCGAAAAAGAAGTATACTTCAAGTTCATTTTATGAAGTATACTTAAGTAATGTTCAAGTATATTTTTAAGTATACTTTTATGTAGTAAGTATACTAATATCATACTTGTAGTCAACTTTCAATACTGCTTGGGAATAAATTGGCCCACTTTTAGAATATAAAAGTATATGTTTAAGTGTATTATAAGTGTAACAGTAGTAAACTTTAAATACACAACTAGGTTTCTCATTTGTAATGCATCTGTACTACAAGTGAACTTATAAGTATACTAGTAGTTTACTATTTTAATACAAGTAGTACATTTGGTAACACTTTATATTACGACCCGCAAACAACTGCGTAAGTAAACCGAAATTACGGTGTACGTTTCTGTAATTATAGTGTACTTCCGTGTAGGTATAAGGGAACAATATGTTAAGTTTTGGGTAATAAAGGGGTAACAAGCAGATATACAACCTGCAAAGAACTTCGTAAGTAAACCGAAATTACGGTGTACGTTTCTGTAATTATAGTGTACCTCCGTGTAGGTATAAGGGAACAATATGTTAAGTTTTGGGTAATAAAGGGGTACAACCAGATATACAAGCAAATTATTTATAATGTAATTATTTTAAAACTAACAGGTACCTATTCTGTTAATATATTCCAGGCAAAAATTGTACGTCTGTTGTATATAAAAGCTTTTATCACATTTCTGGAAAAATATGTTCTTGTGCAATGTAGTTACAGGGTAATTTTGACATCTGTGGGTTGTAAATTATATATATATATGGCTGTATGTAAGCACAGTATGATAAAAATTTAATCTGAAACAATTTTATAAACAGCTGATTTCGAAAAACATTGGCAATGCTATTTATTGGCTTTTCTTACTAAACTACTTAACATTTAGCCCAAAAAAAAAAAAAAAAAATTCTGCTATGACTTTAATTTAGAACGTACCATGTAGTACTTAGTACTTACCTTATCACATTGTATTGCAATGCCACTTAAATGTCAGGGCAAATATACTGTGTAATAAATTTTTTTTTATTTTTTTTATAAGAGTAGCTTACCTTTCTCTGTAATTACTGTGCAAATAGTGTTGTTTCGTATTGTTACATAGTAAGTAGTGTTTGTTACCCGTTTCAACTGTGTATTTACAGGGTAAGTGTAACTCCTGCGGGCTGTAAATTAAAGTGGCGCTTGTTACCCCCTTGTTCTGTGTATTTACAGGGTAAGTGTAACTCCTGCGGGCTGTAAATTAAAGTGGCGCTTGTTACCCCCTTGTTCTGTGTAGTTACAGGGTAAGTGCAGTAAATATACAATAAAGGATCCAATTTAATTTCTGACTTTTATTTTACAAAAACATTTCAAAACACTTTTTCATCTTAATAAAACATCGTCTTTTCTACAGTATACTCAAACAACAAAGTAACACATTATACCCCCCAACCCCTTTATTTGCTTCTCTTGCTTTTCTTCTTCTTTCTTTTCTTGCTCTTCTTTTTCTTAACTTCCACAGGGGACTCTGAAGTTGAGGAGTTGATGGAGTCCCATTGGTCTTGCTGCACTGCAAAAATATGAATATATATACATGCTCTTAGCAAGCTACACCTTCAATTTTAAGTTGTCGAACAATCCTCCACTCTAAAACATTTTGTGCCACCTGATATTACTGTAGTAACTGTAATTTTGAAGAAAACACATTTTGGTGAAGTTTGAGGCAGATCATGGGGGGGTTGTGATATTTTATAGTGATAATGACTGTAGTGCAGCAGAAAATGTTTTTTAAAAAGGCATAGTTCTGAAAGCAACAAAAAAAAAAAAAAAAGCATGAAACACAAACATGAGGGCTGTGGCACTATAGGAACAGCATATCTTTGTGTCATTGCAGATGGGACAGCAGACTTCATCTTTTCAATTTCCTTTTTCAAAAAATCACACTCATCTTTGAGCAAGGTGATCTCTGCTTTAAGAGTGATAATCTTATCTTTGAAAGAAAGAAAGAAAGAAAGAAAGAAAGAAAGAAAGAAAGAAAGAAAGAAAGAAAGAAAGAAAGAAAGAAAGGTTAGACGTTTAAATTTTACTCCTGCCCTACTCCAGGGCTTATACTTGTGACCACTTTCCTATTTTTTAAAACATCAAATTGAAGAACTAAACATCACTGGTACTGTACATTATAAATGCACTTGTTAAAGGATTAGTTCACCCCAAAATGAAAATTTACAACGGACAACGGTAACAAACATTGGTCACCATCGTTAAGTCCAAATCAATGCAGTTTCAAAAGTATTTTAAGTGTTTAAACGGGCTGTACGTGATCACAGCTGAAGAAGAGGTTGTTATCTAGCGAAACGATAGGTCATTTAAAAAAAAGGAATATATAATTTATAGACTTTTTACCTTCAATAGTTCGGATTGAGCTGATCAACAAACGGACAGGGAACTACGTCATCACGTTGAAAGGTCACGCCTGCGCCGGCAATACTATTTGAACTACTATTCATATTCATCAGAATGTTATTCATATACTATTCATATTCATATTCACTGAATACTATTTCTATATATATAATCGCAAACAATACTATTTGAATTATCCTCCTACGTACGGTCGCATTGTAAACAGTGGGGCGGTACTTCGGCCGGCGCAGGCGTGACCTTTCAACGTGATGACGTAGTTCCCTGTCCGTTTGTTGATCAGCTCAATCCGAACTATTGAACTATTGCCACAGCCCTCAGGTTTGTGTTTCATGCTTTTTTGTTTTTTTTGTTGCTGTCAGAACAACTATGCCTTTTTAAAAAACATTTTCTGCTGCACTACAGTCATTATCACTATAAAATATCACAACCCCCCCCATGATCTGACTCAAACTTCACCAAAATGTGTTTTCTTCAAAATTACAGTTACTACAGTAATATCAGGTGGCACAAAATGTTTAGAGCGGAGGATTGTTCGACAACTTAAAATTGAAGGTGTAGCTTGCTAAGAGCATGTATATACTGTATATTCATATTTTTGCAGTGCAGCAAGACCAATGGGACTCCATCAACTCCTCAACTTCAGAGTCCCCTGTGGAAGTTAAGAAAAAGAAGAGCAAGAAAAGAAAGAAGAAGAAAAGCAAGGGACGCAAATAAAAGGGGGGGGGGGGGGGGTATAATGTGTTACTTTGTTGTTTGAGTATACTGTAGAAAAGACAATGTTTTATTAAGATGAAAAAATGTTTTGACATTTTTTTGTAAAATAAAAGTCAGAAATTAAATTGGATCCTTTATTGTATATTTACTGCACTTACCCTGTAACTACACAGAACAAGGGGGTAACAAGCACCACTTTAATTTACAGCCCGCAGGAGTTACACTTACCCTGTAAATACACAGAACAAGGGGGTAACAAGCGCCACTTTAATTTACAGCCCGCAGGAGTTACACTTACCCTGTAAATACACAGAACAAGGGGGTAACAAGCGCCACTTTAATTTACAGCCCGCAGGAGTTACACTTACCCTGTAACTACACAGTTGAAACGGGTAACAAACACTACTTACTATGTAACAATACGAAACAACACTATTTGCACAGTAATTACAGAGAAAGGTACTCTTATTAAAAAAACTAAACAAAAAACTTTTAATTACACACTATATTTGCCCTGACATTTAAGTGTTATTGCAATACAATGTGATAAGGTAAGTACTAAGTACTACATGGTACGTTTTAAATTAAAATCATAGCAAAAACAAATTTTTTTGGCTTAACGTTAAGTAGTTTAGTAAGAAAAGCCAATAAATAGCATTGCCAAAAAGTTTAATTTACAACCCACAGATGTCAAAATTACCCTGTAACTACATTGCACAAAGACATATTTTTCCAGAAATGTGATAAAAACTTTTATATACAACAGACGTACAATTTTTGCCTGGGATATATTAACAGAATAGGTACCTGTTAGTTTTAAAATAATTACATTATAAATAATTTGCTTGTATATCTGGTTGTACCCCTTTATTACCCAAAACTTAACATATTGTTCCCTTATACCTACACGGAGGTACACTATAATTACAGAAACGTACACCGTAATTTCGGTTTACTTACAAAGTTCTTTGCAGGTTGTATATCTGCTTGTTACCCCTTTATTACCCAAAACTTAACATATTGTTCCCTTATACCTACACGGAAGTACACTATAATTACAGAAACGTACACCGTAATTTCGGTTTACTTACGCAGTTGTTTGCGGGTCGTAATATAAAGTGTTACCGTACATTTTTAGTTTATGAAAGTACACACTGAAGTGTACTCTCAGTAAACTACTAGTTTAGTAGTTTATACTGCAAGTATACTTGTAAGTTTTCTTTAAGTGAACATAACATTATACTTATAGTTTACTATTTATATATTATTTTTGCACTTGCAGTATACTACTATGTTCAAATGTAGATATCATTTTTTATACTTGAGAACGATGAACGATGATCAAAGAACAGATGGAGTAGATTGAGTCCAACTCCCCCAAAGCTTCACAGCCGTTTTCTATTCATGAGTTCGACATTTCATTTGGTAACATTAAGTAGTTTTGATTTACATGCTGTTTAATGTTTGATGATCACGTTATTTTACATTTGCGTGAGCAATCTTCTTTCACTTGTTTCAGCTTCTTCTCCTGTGTTTTGATCCGGATATTCTGTACTAGAAGATGTTTTAACCACTTGTTAAAAAACCACAACTTGATCCTACAGAATTAGTAAATTACAGGGCAATCTTGAATCTACCTTTTTCTGTCAAAGGCAGTATCCTCACAACTATGTTCCTTTTTAGAAAGAAATGGTATCTGCAAGGATTTCCAGTCAGGATTTAGACCATACCATAGTACTGAGACAGCTCTCATTAGAGTCACAAATGATTTGCTCTTATCATCCGATCGTGGTTGTATCTCTCTATTAGTGTTACTCGACCTTAGTGCTGCATTTGATACTATTGACCACAACATTCTTTTGAATAGACTCGAAAATTATGTTGGCATTAGTGGAATTGCATTAGCATGGTTTAAATCATACTTATCTGACCGTTATCAGTTTGTAGCAGTAAATGAAGAGATGTCTTATCGATCACAAGTTCAGTATGGAGTACCACAAGGCTCAGTACTAGGACCATTGCTGTTCACTCTGTACATGCTACCCTTGGGAGATATCATTAGGAAGCATGACATTAGTTTTCACTGTTATGCTGATGATACTCAGCTTTATATTTCTTCAAGCCCTGACAAAACTTACCAATTCACAAAATTAACGGAATTGGTCAAAAACTGGATGACTAGTAATTTCCTACTACTTAACTCTGAAAAAACAGAGATTCTAATTATTTGGACAAAAAAACGTCCTCACGTAATAACCCTAGAATACTGTCTAACACTTGATGGCTGCTCTGTCAATCCTTTGTCGTCGGTTAGGAACCAGGGTGTGCTCTTTGATACCAACCTTTCATTTGAAAGTCACGTTTCTAGTATCTGTAAAACTGCATTTTTCCATCTTAAAAATATATCTAAATTACGTCATATGCTCTCAATGACAAATACAGAATAATTAGTTAATGCGTTCATGACATCAAGGCTAGATTATTGTAATGCTCTTATGGGTGGTTGCCCTGCATGCTTAATAAATAAACTACAGCTGGTCCAAAATGCAGCAGCTAGAGTTCTTACCAGAACCATGAAGTATGGCCATATTAGCCCGGTTCTGTCAACACTGCATTGGCTCCCTATTAAACATCGTATACATTTTAAAATATTGCTGATTACTTATAAAGCACTAAATGGTTTAGCTCCCCAGTACTTGAGCGAGCTCTTAACACATTATAGTCCTTCATGTCTATTGCGATCTCAAAATTCCGGCCAGTTGATAATACCTAGAATATCAAAATCTATTGCTGGCGGTAGATCCTTTTCCTAGTTAGCACCAAAACTTTGGAACAGTCTTCCTACCATTGTCCGGGAAGCAGACACACTCTGTCAGCTCAAATCTAGACCAAAAATACATCTCTTTGACCTAGCATACACATAACACATTATAAACTTCTATAATTCAATGCTAGGCTGCATAGATTAGGTCAGCCGGAACCAGGAACACTCCCCATAAATCCTGATGTACTCGTTACATCATGAGAAGAATGGCGTCTACGCTAATATTAGTCTCTCTGTTTATCCCGAGGTTTACCGCAGTCCGCCGGATCCAGGCTGTATCCAGATCTGATGAAGGACCTGCGCCTGGACACGACGACAATGCAGTCCTGAAGTGTCAACCAGTCCCTCCCCTGTGAAGACCCCTTCTCCTTCCCTTTACCTCTGTACAGATAAAATGTTGTCAAAATAGTTACGATTCACATGGCTACTGGGAAGCAATAAATAATTCTGCGAATGAGCGGGCCGGAGCGCATTAAGGGTTTTCTGTTAGAACGGTGTTGTGTAAGCGGGCCCTAAGTTAATAACTAATGATCTTTGCAACGGAAGTGAATCGATCAAAACTAACTTTAGCTGGACAATAACTTTATTCTAGAGCTGCTGTAAAGCCAAAACAATCTCTGTTATTTTAATTTCCTATTATCACTGTAAAGCTGCTTTGAAACAGAGTTAAAAGCGCTATATAAATGAAGATGTGTCATAGCGCCCCCTACTGTATAACAGTGAAAACATGGAAAGCTGGAAAATTCTGTCAATGGTGGGGAAAGAGTAAAGTAGAATTAAAGTAAATTCCTGTGTACATTACCAGTGGACTAGCCTACACAAAAATTCAGATACGCAGAATTAGAAACATATCTGTTTTATATCAATATTCTAATCAATATTTTCAAACAATGTAAGTTTCATAAGACTGTATATGAAAAACTATGTAAAAAAAAAAGTATATTTAATAGGCTACTCGATCAAAAGAGTTAACACAATTACAAGCCAAGTATACTTTGAATACTTAATTATACTTTTAAGTTATTTTTTATACTTTCTCGATCAAAAGATTGAGTACAAGTACAAGGCAAATATACTTGGACTTTTCTCTCAGTATAAATCAAGTACACTTAAGTGTAATTTTAAGTATATTTCTGAGAAGTACATAAAGTATATTTCTGAGAATGCTGTCTAGTACATTTCACATTATTGAAATTGTTGCAGACCTTACTCCCGGATGAAAAAAAAAACAACAACTCTGACCCTAGCCTCAAAACTGATGGAAGCTTTCGAACAGGTACAGTAGTTGCAGGCCGCAGAATATAACTTGTGGATTTGACCTGATTTGGTTTAAGGCATGAGAGGATTAGATGGTTAATTTACGGACAGGATGTGGTCGAGTGATCGACCGATCTACAGACCATGCAATAATTGTTACTGAAACCCAGGAAAACCCTGCCGGTGTCCAAAGCACCCCAGTAAGGACACTGATTCCATTGGTAAGCACACCTCAAGCCAGGGTCTACCCCTGTTGCATACAGCCAAGGAAAGAGAAGAGGATTAGAAATAGAGGGAGGAGAAGACAATGTTTGAGTGGTTAATGTGGGGTAGAAATTGCAGGGATTGGATTGGAGAGTCTGTTAGATCCGTGGTGTGGGGCTGAGCAGGTGAGGGAGGAAAGTGAGAGTGAGAGTGAGAGCTCCTGGCCATAGTGGGATCTGGGGCGCAGTCCTGGCTTGCTTGAGGGACTTCTGCAATGTCCTGACACTGGATGAAGGCATTGCTCCGGAACACGAGCTTGGGGCCTGATGGACCATACTCGCTCGATTGGAAGTTCAGGTGGCATTGAAAGAAGGGTTAACAGACTGCAGAGAAACGTACAGGTTGTATAGTTGATCTTTATTCAATCTGCGTGAGAATTGGATATTTGAATTGATCAGAATTTGTGCTTTGCCCCTTTACGTACAAAGATCGCTGACGGCCCCAGATTATTGTTGTTCAACATTCACTGCACTTTAAAACATCACACTGGACAAACGGACAAACTGAGTATCATTAGAACAATTAAATACTCCAGCTTTGATATTTTACCACTGTTTATGATAAAACTGAAACCAAACTTTCTGGTGGAGTTGCCAGTCTCGTGTACCGCAATTGACCGTGCACACCGGGGGATTGGTACACTCACAGATGGCCACCCTCGCCTGCTTATCATCAAGATTCATTGCTCACTGATTCATTTAGAGACGTCACTATGATTCTGACTGCAGCTAGACACCAAGGACAGCTCCAATTCGAGGATCAGGTTCTCCACATTGCTTCTGACATTTCCCCGGCAGTTTGTGCATTAAGAAAGTCATTCATTTCCAAATGAACTTCCCAGCCGTGTTGATCTTCAAGGCGAACAGCATTCAGAAGACATTCAAAGAGCCGAAAGATGCCAAAGCTTATATGGATGATAATATGTGAACCCCTTTGTTTAGCTTAACGATGAGTTTTTGGTATCTTTCTCAAAGACATTTCATTTTATGAATGTGAACTCATTTATGTTTAGCTTAACGATGGGTGTTTGGTATTTAAGAGAATAAGGAGAATTTTCTCATGTGACTTTAGTTTGATGTGAAGCCTTTTGTTTTAATGTTTGGGGGGGGGGGGGGGCGGGTTCTACTTTTTTGCTCCACAGTAGTCATAGACATGGGTGTACCCAATCTTTTCCTTGTTTGTTTTTGCATTTATATAGTTCGAAACTGGTTTACTTTAGCTTGGACCGGAGTTTAAAGTTCACTTCTGGTCTGGTCTCGACCCTATGAACGCATATAGACTGTACCCTAATACCTACCTGTTCTTACCCGCTTCAAGGATTCCTTACCCAAACTCTGTCTCCTGTCATTCGTCTTCAGTAATCCATCTTCAGCCACCTTTTATCCGCCTACAGCCTGCTGCTCTCTCTCTGTTCATCTACAGTACAAGACACAGACCCGTATTATCATCCAGCTAAGTCCTTCATCCATTCTGTCACTCTGCCCCAAGCTCACCTGTCTGCATAACTGTTCAGATCCGTGCCACTGCTCAATAAAACTGTTTACGTATCACTTACTTGTCTGCTTCCCTCTGTATCGTGACACTAAGGCACTTCTGGAGCTTTCTGGTTTTAAATCTATCATAGGTTCTGAAATTAATGCTGTTGTCGACTATTCAGTTGATGGGTCAGGACACACAGATATATAAATATGTATATTAAATCCTAATGCTAAAGACTCACCCACTTATCTAGACACAAAGCTTTTTTCCCAAATTGACTTTATTTTTGCTTCTAGAGGCTTGTTCCATGATATCATGGATGTCAACTTATTGCCAATGGCACTTTCTGATCATAAGGCAGTGATTGCTCTTGCTTTGATACATTCTAAACCAGCTCAGGCCCCTAGATGTCATTTTAACACCACGCTTCTTTGCGACAAAGCATTTGAAACTATGTTTTCAAGTCAACTAATGGACTTTGCTGAAATAAGTAAGGGTTCAGCTGATGATCCAAGGATACTCTGGGATGCTGTTATTAGAAATTTTGCTTTATGCTTCCAACACAAAGATGGTGTATTAGATGGTTTATTACAACAAGCTTTGATAAGGATGTCATGCTTTAATTCGACCTTGTGAAAAACGAGATAAATGCCATTATGAAGCGGCATGCTGAATTTTTAATTCAACGTCAATTGTAATATTTAAATGGGGCTAGACCAAGCTGTTTACTTGCCCTTAGATTGAGGTTCAATGAGCATTTCTCAGATATCACCACAATCAAATCAGGAAATGGTAACATTCTCAGTTAACCTTCACAGGTTAATGCTACCTTCCACAGTTTTTATGCTGAGTTATACAGTTCAGAGGAATTGCATAACCAAAAGGCTTGTGACAATTTTCTAAATAACATACCACTTCCCAAGCTGTCTGAGGAGGAGTCTCTAAGAATAGATACTCCCATTACTTTGAACGAGCTTAAGAAGGCCGCTTTGGATATGTGTAGTTTGGGACCTTTATTTTTTTATATGACTCAAACTGCTTTTGAGAGAGGGTCCTTTTCCAGGGATGTGAATATTGCCTTTATTTCACTTTTGCTCAAAAAGGACAAGGACCCTAATGATTGTGTCTTTGTCTATTTTAAATGCCGATCTGAAAATATATGCTAAATTACTTGCGCAGAGGCTTCAGACTGTTATGCATAAGCTTATTAACTGTGACCAGACAGGCTTCATTAGAACTAGGCTGGCATCAGATTATGTAAGAAGATTGCTTCATATAATAAACGGTCGTTTCTTCGACTCTTCCTGTTGCTGTCCTTTCCCTAGATGCTATGAAGGCTTTTGCTTTTGATCATTTAGAATGCCCATATTTGTGGTCTGTAGTGAATATCATTGCTCTGGGGTCCTCTTACATTCGTATAATCACGGTGCTTTATGTGAACCCCACGACCATGGTTCTGACAGGTAACACTTGTTCTTCCCTGTTTGATATAGCTAGACGCTCTCAACAGGGATGCCCCCGAAGCTCTTTCTCTTTGCACTTTTGCTTAAACCGTTGGCATAGACAATACGCATTGATAAGTTGTACAGTTTGAGGAGTTATGGGAACTTTTTAATACCAACGATCAGAACTACTAGGAGGAGTTTCTGTGTGTCTGTATGCGGGGTTAAATGGAATAGTCTGGGGCTTGAACTTAAACAAAGTCAAAGCATTCATCAATTTAAAGCACTCTATAAACAGAAGGTCTTGTCACACTACAAGGAGGGCATGGTTTAATTATGTGGTGTTGTATTCATGTATTCATAGTCTGTGTTATCTTACCTTGCAGGTATTCTGATTACCATTGTTGGTATTACTATAATAGTATAGATGTATCTATGTATTCATAGTCTGTGTTATCTTACCTTGTAGGTATTCTGATTACCATTGTTGGTATTATTATCATTGTTACCTGCGGTAATATATGGTGTGTATTTAAGATATGTTTTTGTTTTTTTTTTTGGGGGGGGGGTCCTCTTCTTTCCTTTCTCATGTTTTTTCTCATATGTATTTATATATAAAATTGTAATTAAGTGTTATGATAATGTTAATAATTAAGGAAGCAGCTACCTTTGTTTTTGTTTTTTGTTTTTCCTTTTAATTGTAACCGGGGTGGGTTTAAATAAGTTTGACTTCTACCCACTCCGTTTCGAGCAATAGATGGAATTATGTTGTTATAATATGATGAATTTAACTTGTTGTATAGATTAATCAAAATGCTTCTTTATTGCCTTTGTTATGTGTCGTTATATATTGCTCGAAATAAATAAATAAATTCAATTCAATTCAATTCAATAAGGGCATCACTCCGATCACACTATGTGGGACCAGTCATCATATGAATGCAGATTATGTCCATTTTAATTTAGGTAACGCGTTGCAGTCCATACCTAACATTTTAACTATTTTTGCCAGCTTTGGCAAGATTTCAGGATATAGAATAAACTGGGCTAAGTTGGCACTCCTTCTGAATGACACAATGAGAAACACAGTACTACCCACAGGTAAACCAGTGGTTAAACAATTGAAATATCTGGGAATTATGATCAGTGCTTCTTTTCAATAATTAAAACTATTACGAGGGCATCTTGACCAAAATTTTGTGTAACCTGGATGACTGGTCATCACTCACAAACACTGTTTCCATAATCAAAATGAATGTGCTCCCCCGTATTATTACTTCATGAGCTCTAAGCTGCCCTTGCCTCCCCTGTCTCCCTTTTGGGATAGGTTACAGAGCATAATGACCAAATTTGTCTGGAATGGGAGTATAAAGGGTCTTTATACCTTTGAAGAACTTTCCTATCAGTTTCACCTGCAAAGCTCCACCTTTTTTTTCCTTTTTTACTTACAGTTGAGGGCAGCCAAGAAAGCCTGTGGGTTCCTTTGGATGGTTCCCTTAAAAATCATTCTTTACTGTGAGATTCATGGAACAAGAGGATTTGGCTCTAAATTGTACTGTTATATTCTGGAAAACATATATCCCCCTTTGACAATAAATTCTGCCTGACGAGACGATATTCCTGACCTTGCCCCCAGTTTTGATTGGGACAGCATCTGGGACATGGTGATGCATGCTTCTAGGAATCCTGACCATCAACAAATCGATTTAAATTTTAACCACAGGATCTATATGACTCCTCACAAACTCTACAGTATGAAGCTTAAACCTCACCCTAATTATATGCTGTGCCATACAGGGGAAATTGATACTTTTTATAACATTATCTGGGAATGCCCTGGGGTTGTTTATTTTTTAAATATGGTTAAAGAAAATTTGTCCACAATATTAAATGTTTAGGTCCTTCTATCTCATCTGTTTTTATTCTAAATGACCATACCGATATCCAACTTAACAAAACTCAGAAGCGGGTGTTTTTAGCTGGCTTGACAGCTGCCAAGAAAATAGTGGCAACAAGATGGAAGGCTCCACAGTCTCTAAATAAGCAATATTGGTTGCTTACTTTTATAGAGCATTTGTTGAGCGAGCGAGTGAGAACAGAGTGTGGTGAATGTGTGGACTCTTTTTTTGTGGCCGCTGTGCTTAAAAAAGTTTTCTATTTTCTGTCTTTTGTCTCTTTTACTTGTGTTATACGGGTTTAGAAGTACTAAGATAGTGTTTTGTTGTCTGTCTGCCAGTTTTTATAACTGGCAGGATGACTTCAGGTGTGAGGACATTAGATTTCCTCACACGGCGTCATGCTGTGAAAATAAGTTTGAACGCTAGTGTGGAAGAGTGTATAGTTTAGCTGTAGGAGAGGTGGTTGGCTGTGAAAATGTTTTGTCGGCATCAAGAACGCATTTGTTGTTTTGTTGAAAACCGTTGAGTTCGCAAAGTTGTTATTGACAATGATTTTGTTCCAGTGTTACCGTTGTCTACTCCGTCCAAAAAGGTTATTCTTTCAAACATTCTTTCGATGATATTGATATTAACAATAGATGATATTAAGCTCTTTTTGAGAGTAATAAAGAATGCAAGAAATGTGCACATTACAGAGTACTTTCTTGATTTGGAGCAATTTGAAGAAAAAGCAAAGATTTTTAAGAGTGAAGGTCTTTTTTCTGATCAAGAGGTTTAAAGACTGAAACAAATTCTCACTAAAGTAATTTCTCAATTAGGAATTCTTGTTGATAATGACAAAAAAATAAAAAATTACACTTATGAGATGAAATGTTTTGTGTGTGTGTGTGTGTGTGTGTGTGTGTGTGTGTGTGTGTGTGTGTGTGTGTGTGTCTTGATTAGGGATGCAACAATACCATTTTTTTCAGAATCGATCCGATCCGTACCGATACCAGCGCAGTTTTTTTTAATCAAGTAGAATTTCTATAGCTCTGTGTTGAACTGATATTATGCAAAACCATAGACCTTTATCAACAGATCAAGTTAATAGTAACATTGAATCATCTTGGAGAGAGTTTCATCGTGTTAACTGTCGTAACCGAACGCTACGCGCTGTTTGAATGTTGAATGAAGAATGATTGACAGCTGCAACTGAGGGAAACGTTTACATGATCTTGAATTTAACGACTTAAATATTAATTTATATCTCACATTATACTATATAATGGCTTCAGAACACTTATAATATTGTGCACGAAAACTTATGGTGCTTTATAATGTTTGTGTGCCTTTTGTTAACAATAACACAGAATAGTAGGCTATATGCACAATATCGGATTTGGATCGGCCTTGTCTGAACGATACCCGATCCGCCAATAATGGCAGTATTGGAGCCGATGTGCATCCCTAGTCTAGATTATCCTTTTCTATCTCTTCAATGAGAGAATTTCATTTTGCTTCTCTTAATTTTTGGGGCACGAGAAGGGAAGAAAACGTTTGAATTATATGAGTTAATCAAGGTAAAGAAAGCAGACATTCTGTTTGCACAAGAAACTCATAGTGATGTTTCAAATGAAGAAGATTGGGCAAGATAATTTGATGGGACATTTTCAGTCATAATTAATCTCTAAGTGGCGGTGTTGCTATTTTATTTCAACGCATTCTCATCCTAGGGCGTCATATAGCCTACTGACGCTTTTGACATTTCGTCTACATCGAACGCACATAGCACCCTTTAGCGTCAATATGACACGCACAGAGCTTTGTTCGGTTATGGGTAGGTTTAGGTCTGGGGTAGGGTTAGGGTTAGACCGCTAAGAGGCGCCTTCTGGCCCATATCTATCTGCGTCTCATATTGACGCTAAAGGGTGCCATGTGCGTTCGATGTAGACGAAATGTCAAAAGCGTCAGTATATGACGCCTATGCTGATGATATTGTCATTTTCATCAAAGAACAAAGTGATGTGTCAAAGATAACAAATATTTTAAGTGATTTTGGACAACCTAGTCTCCCTGCTGGGTAAAATGAGATGGGTTTAAATATGTAGGTGTATATTTGGGAGATGATATAATTGTAAAGAAGAATTTTGAGGGTATAGAAGAAAAAAATGTGGGGCATTTGAATAAATGGAAGTTTTTACTTTCTAATATGTCTGTAAATGAATTGGGGTTTGGTTGCTTCCATTATTTTTTAAAAATTTTGAAGGTCTGTGTCTTGACAAGTCTTTGTTTTGGATGAACCTTAAGAAGTTCTCTGTATCTAAGTTACCAAATTTTGTATAGTAATTTATTCAAAATATGGTCACTTTTTAAAGTATTGAGAAGTGAAAAAACAGGCTCTTTGTACTGGATTCTTCAACTTTGGATGTGTCAAATGAAGGATGTTTTCCTGTTTTGATGGACTTATTAAATCTCATATCATTACTCTTGGAAGTCTAATTCATATAACTGAACGTGATTTATCTGACACTAAAGCAATGGAAGAAAAGTTGAAGATGAGGTCAACCCATGTAGTAACTCGGCTGTTGTCTAAGTGGAAAGAAATCATTAACAAAGAAGAGTTAAAAATGATAAAGGACGTTGAAGAAGGGTGGATTCAACCAAAGGATGTAAGTATTCGAGAAAACGTTCTTATGAATGTCAGTTGTTTAACTTTTTCTTGGGTCAAGCAAAAAGGGCAGTCTATGTAAGTAGAAAAGTGAAATTGAAAAAGATTCTGATACAGATGTAATATTGCTCTTTTCAATGTTGTTGAAATCAAGAATCCTAATTGATTTCCGGTATTACAATACAACAAATAATCTAATGTTGTTTGAGCAAAGATGGTGTATAAAAGATTTTCTTTGTAATATTATTCATTCTCTCTCTCTCTCTCTCTCTCTCTCTCTCTCTCTCTCTCTCTCTCTCTCTCTCTCTCTCTCTCTCTCTCTCTCTCTCTCTCTCTCTCTCTCTCTCTCTCTCTCCTCCCTCCCTCCCTCCCTCCCAATATCAATTCCTGCCAAATTCACATGATACATTCAAGGATACCAAGGGCAGTTTACATAGAAACAAATCTACCCACAGGAGTTATGTCAGTAATGCATAACCATAAGTTCATCCACCTACAGTAGTCTCACTGCTAAAAGAATCATTAAGAAAGCTTAATAGTGAGGAATCAGTAGCCTATATGTGTTACAACAAAAATACAAGCAGACTCTACAAAGACTTCCATTGTAAGTGCATTTTTACTACTGATGAGTCGTAATTATAATCATACATGACACAGAAACTGTTGTTAGAGTCTATCTTATTTTGAAGCTAGAGCATACCTTTAACTAAAGGAGGAATATCTGGCCATACACTACAGTAAAACAAGTGGCATGAGCACTTGCTCAGTGCTGTCATGTGACGAGTCTGTGAGGCATGCTGAGCCGTGGAGGGAGGCAGAGCTGGCTCAACTTGTGAAAGTGGATAACTCTGGAGGATTATGGCTGGCTGATGATCCAACACGAGAGAGAGAGAAATCCCTGATGATCGCTGTCTAAATGCTCTTATCAGCCTTATCAATTTGACTGTGCAGGTCTGTCACCTATCTGGAGGACTGTCTGTATGAGAGTCTGGCTGTGTTCTGTCAATGACATCTGGGTCATGAATGCGGTCGGGTTTTCATGTTACAAAGAATTTCGCTCAAGCAATGATATCTGAAAGTTGTGCTGGAAGCCTCAAGCATCAAAAAAATAGAGGCTCCAAAGTGCGGTTTTCGCAGCAATACTAATAACCATTTTTGGTTCCCCAAAGAATTAACCTTTCAGTGAACATTTCTTAAAAAGAACCCATTTTTCCTTAGTGTGAAGAATATTTTAATGATCTCAAGAACCTATATTTTCACTATAAAGAACCTTTTGAATTATGGAAGGGTTCCATGGATGCTAAAGGTTATATGCCAAATAAGGAACCTTTATTTTCAAGAGTGTAATAATTCACAGACAGTACATACATTCAAAACAAATGAAGGTTTTTATGTTTGATTTGGAGATGAAGGTGTCGTACGGGTTAAAGCAGGTTAATTAGATGGGGGGCAGGGAACACTGTGATCACTAACTTCAGTTAATCTTTTCTGAGGAGTGATCATCCGCCTCTAATGCTCCTTACGCTGCCAAAGTGTGATGACAATTACACGCAGAGAGTCTCACAAGGAGGATTAAGGTGTCTCTGCTGGAGTTCTGTTGCTCAAAGGATTTCAGAAATCCTCACCATAAATTTGACGAACCAAATCGTCACCAAAAACGATCATGATTCATTATTCTTCAAAGCAAATGATGCTCATGAAATGACTGCCTCAGCCATAGAAAACCAGGCAGCCATTTCTGATTGTTGCTGGTGGGTGGTTGTAGTCAAGGGCGATATTCTTACCACTTTCTGTCCTGATGCAGAAGCGATGCTTAAAGCCCTTGTGAGAGTGGGAGCAGGTGATGACTTCGGGGCTGGAGCAGCCTACATCCACATACCTCTGGTTATGCACAATGTTACAGGCATAACACTGCAGCCCATCAACTATAAAACAGAAATCAGATATTTGTTTTTATCAGAGCTGTGGATAATACTAATACATTTTTTTTTTTAAAAAAGCAGCCTACTGTATTCCAAAATGAGCTGAATTCAAAGTAAATGTACAGCAATATCTTCGTTCACCATGTGTTTCTCAATGATTTCGCCTCTACTGTGGCTTCAGATCAAACATGGATGAGGTTTTAGCGACTGAGATTGAATTTAGCCCTGAGGTTTTAAGTCACTCAGCCATGTGCTCAGAACCCTGCTCTTGATACACATGGGTTTAGCTGCACAGTGCCTCTGGCTACACTATGACAGGTGGTTGTTAGGCTAATGTACTGTTCCACTTTGATAATGTTATGTGGGAAAGGCAGTACACTACATGTTATTAATGAAATGCTTTGAAAAAAGTAAATCATTTACATCAACAAGGAAAAGCATTCGCTTGCATGCATTATTGATGCAATTGAGTCCCACTAATCTTTTGAATGATTTGCAGTGACATGCGACCTGTCTGACATAGTGCTTTGAGACTATCCAGCAGAAATCTGCATAATATGTGCAGTTTCTGACAGGTTATTGGCTTTTCTCGTGTATGGTAATTTATGATTTCTGGTAATGTGATCCCCATGTCCTTTTCAAAAGGCAAAGTTCATCTGGTGGCGGTGGCTCACTTTATATAACCCCCTCACTGGAATCCGTTCAGACAGAAATGTTGTATTTGCATGTAAGATTAGATCTAAATGAGGCTAGTGAGCTTTAGGATGCAACACTGCAAGCAAACAAAGATATCTGAATTCATTACTGTTATATAGCACAGATACAGTACATTTGGCATCAGAATATAGCTCAGATACATTTGAGTCAGAATTCTAGTGTATTATACCTGTACTACGTGTCAAATGCAAAATGTGTGTTTGATTGATTTTTGAGTTAGAATGAACACAAAGGAAATTTTTCTGAATGTTGCAAAGAGGTCACCAAGCAAGTTCATTGGTCAGGTGGATTGTTCAAAGAACAAGGGCATATTTTTTTTTTGCTATATAACACAAAAAACTTAGTATACACGCTATTTGAGCTTAAATAAACATGTAGAGAAAAGACAAATACTGTTCAAAGACTACAAAAAATTGCCTTGTTTTCCAGTAAAAATATCTAAATATGCCGATAACAAGATACATTTACTTAAAAAGCTGAACTGAATGGAATATTGCATGAGTTAAGCTTATTTCTCTTGCCCAATAGTCCCCCCCGTTTTAATCACAAACAATCAACAGACACATAAAAATAAAAATAAATCAAAATAAGTAAAAATAAGTAAAAAAATATATATAGTTTTTTGTTTTTGTTTTTTTTTCTCAGTGTGACTGACACAAACATACACACACACCTACCTTCTGACATGAAAAGTGTCAGCAATGCCAAGAAATAATACAGTCCATATCCGTGCAGCAGGCGTGTATGGAGAGTCATTGGTGCAGCTGGAGGAAAAGTCACTCAGGGCTGGAAGTGAGATGAATCCTCCTGGGAGTAGTGCTCTCTGCCTCTTTCAGCATGAGCCACCACTCTCAAACAAAACACACAAAAGATACTCCACAGGAAAAGGGGAGGGGTGTAATATCAAAAAGGAAAATGGAAGAATCAATAATGAGCCATTAAGAATACATATGTTACATCGAAATGAAGTACAGTCATTTGCCCCTCGTTTCTCCCATCCTTCTTAAACCCTAGAGAGAGAGAGTCTTCAGTCCCTGCCAGAAGCACACAGTCTGCCTGAGACCTTCTGCTGGATCAGTGGTAATTTGCTCAATGATAATCCCAAAGCCCCTGATAAACACTTTCACGCCCAGTTTCTCACTGTGACAGAAGAGTCAGTCTCCATGCTCTTATGTGTGTGGTATTAGTGTGCCTGAGTCTTCAGGCCATATTCCATTTAATGAAAATTTAAGAAGCAAATGCTCACTCGAGAAGTGATGTTTAATGAAGGAGTGGGTGGGTTTTGGAACAAACACATATGCAAATCAAAAGCGCTTGCTGTGCTTTGAAGGGTCCAATCAGTTTCAGAAGTGATTAGATGGTGACCTGGAACACTTTCATACTGTATACAGACATTAACGTTAGATGTCTCTCTCTCTTCTTCTGCCACTCTTCCTATCTAGTTCTCTTAATAGAGTTTCTCTTCATGACACTGGCTGTCGTGATCAAGAGAGTAGAGGTGTCTTACATGTGTGATGTGTAGCGGGTCTAATTAGGGAAGTGGTAAGGATGACATAAATATTCATATGAATTTACACATTACAGTCAAAGGAGATGTATGCACATTTGATCTATTTACTCTTTTTCCAAACCACAATCACATGGTAAAACTAGATTTTTACATGTTCTAAGAAAACGTGAGTGTTGTTTGCCTGTGTGAAATTCCCTGCCACAGTTCTGGTTACCAGGGTGTTGTTGTATTGCTAGTTTCTTAGGTGGTTTCCAGGGCATTGCAAGGTTGTTGCTAGGGTGTTCTGAGTGGTCATAACATTTTTGATTTCTTAATTCCCAGGCTTAAAATAGATTTTGAATCTCAGATGTTCACTGTGGTCTCAGACAATTGGACCCTGCTGTAAATATGTTGCTTAGAATGGAAATAGTATTTTATAGAGTTGTTGTTGTTTTTTTATGTTAATTATACAGTATGGCAGCAGCAGTAGAAATAAGTGATAGACTAAGTAGAAATAAGTGATAGATGCTATTTATACTTAGTGCTTAAATTTTATTATAATAACACCTCTCAAAGCTGATATGTGATGGGAAAAGGGAGAAGAATGATTTTGGAAGAAGGCAGATTCGAACTTGGGTTGGTCACATCAAAAGCTATAACCATCCGCATGTTATCAGCAGGATTGCTTTCCTGCCTGCAGCACAAAGATGAAGCATACAGAAAGAGAGTTATTTGCCCATGCAAATGGTGTTGTTAATGGTTTTTGTGATTTTGTTGTTGCTGTTGTAGTTGTTGCCAAATTTACTGTCCATCAGTCAAAAAACGTTAATTCAATTACTTAGTAAACCTTTCCTTAACAAGCCATACTACTTGATCTATCATTCCTGTATACATAGCACAACCAGTGTTGGATGAGTAACCATCATTGTCACAAATTTGATCATTTGATCAGTGATCCAGGAAATGTCTTGAATATTATGTATTTATTTTGTCATGTTTCTTTAAAATTTAAAAAAACAAAACAACAACCTTGAGTTCATTTCCAGGTTTACAATAGATTCTGAAACCCACATTTTCAATGTATGTTACATAGAATGGAAATATTCTTTTGTAGAGTTTTCATGTTAATTATTTTCTTATATTATTTAAAAACAAAAGTGAAAAATAAACCATAATTCAAAGCAAACACTAAAACTTTAGTGAGATCTTAGTGAAGCGGTTTTGTAATAAAATACTATTTCCTTCATGCAGCACAAAGATGAAGCAGAAAGAAAGCATGAGTGGAGACTGAAAAGGTCTAAGTCTTCACTCCTACTCTGTTTGGCATGATCCAGAAGTGCAGAGATTAACTCTGCAGATGAGGAACAGTAGCTTCTGGCTTAGCTCTGGGGTACACATAATTGCTCATAATAGCTCTGCATGAGTCTGTTGTTATTTAGGACTGCAAAAAAAGTGAGTGACAAGCATGCGATGCAGGATTCTGAATCCTTCATGCTGTGCTGACACAAAGACAGCTGAGGCACCAGTCCAGCAATATTAGAAAAATCCTGAGAACACAAAAGCATGACATTTTCATCTCACTCCGATGATCCAAAAGACAAGCCTTCTGCTATACCTCATGTCTTTCAGGTGGTGAAGAGAGATTCACTGTTTACTACTTGCAGCTATTCATCAGGTGTGTGAAGGGCTCATAGTGACATTAAGCAGTAATCCTCTTTAGAAATGTGCCTGCATGAGAAGAATATATGATTTCCAAAGACTATCCGATTACTGTAATTTCATTTAAGCTTGATGGTCTCATATTAGGCTGTGGCAGGAATTCAACTGAGCTTATGCATTATTTGTTCTCAAATCAGGCAACATTGTAGGCACGACGGATTCATTTCATTGCTAATTCAGAACTGACTCAATTTAAAAAAAAAAAAAAAAAAAATCATTAATCAAACTTTTTACCGTTTCAGCCTACTGATGAATTATATAGCGCATTGTACAAGATACACTTCTCAGGAAAAAGCTGGTTACTGCCACAAAGATGAAGCCTAAGACAGTAGATTCTGGCTCTTAAAACAATGACTGAGTCTATGACTGAACTCTAATGACTCAGCCTGCAGTACAGCCCTGCCTGTTCACTTTCATATAAATCAAAATAACTGGACAACTCACAGTACTCACTCTGAACATCAGCTCAGAAGTTCAGCAGTTCACTTTGACATGTTATGATGTGTCAACAAGGATTTGGAGTACTTTATAAAATATTCCATCCACAGGAGCTGCTATCACAGATTCCCAAGGCCCAATAACAGAAGTTATATAATTAAATATAAGTCTCATAGTATGTCAATTCAAGTCAAGTTTAATGTCCCTAGTGAGAAGGCCAAAAGCGTGCAAGAAAAGAAAAAAAGATGTTTAAGTGAAGAAGGAAGAAAAACCTAAAGAAGAGTGAGTGGAGTGGTAAGCAAATGCACTATGACGAGAGTCCAAAACAAAACACTTTATTAAAGAAAACATTAGGAAAACACAAAAGATTATAAAAGTAACAATACCAGACAGTAAATAACGACAACACCGCAATGTGAACAGAATGAACCAAGAGCTTAAATACACACAGGGACTAATCAACATAACATGAAACAGGTGCACAACTCAAATCAGAAACCATGGCAACAAACAATGAATGAGAACTCAGGCAAACAGGAAAACGGAAAATAATGAAATTGAATCCAAAACAGAATGAGACCGTTACACAAACTCAGCCAGTAAAACAAAATAAAGATAAAGAAAGCAAAATAGAAATATTTTTAAAAAACAAAGACTAATAAAAATGACAAAATCACATAACAAAATTACTAAAACTAGTACTTAAACTAAATTAAAATGAAAACTGAAAATATAGAAATAAGAGGTAATTAAAAATATGAATAGTATATAAATAATATACAAGACAAGAATAACACGGGACTCAGCTGGAGGAGCTCATCCTCTTTGTTTCTGGCATGACACACATTACATTGCAATAAATGAACACATGCCAAATATTATTTATAGTTTGTGTGATAGTTGATATGTGTTCATTAAATAAATAAATTAATATGAAAGTCAATGTTAAAAACGTTTTAGGTTACGACTGTAACCATGGTTCCCTGAGAAGGGGAACGAGACACTGCATCTTGGATTGATGCTATAGGGAACATCATCAGCATGACAGGTGCCTGAAGCATGTGTAAACACACTCCAATTTAATTGGCTGGCGACAGCCTGTGACGTCATAAGCGGAGCACCAGGAAGTTTAAGAGGGTGCCCGTAGTACGTCTTCAACTTTTTTGTCTGAAGGAGATGTGCATGCAGACCCAATGGCATGACAAAGAGACACCGTGTCTTGTTCCCCTTTTCAGGGAACCATGGTTACAGTCGTGACCGGAATGTCTTGGATCGACGCAATGGGGAACAAATACCCACTCCGCCATGCCGCGGGGATGCCTGCCTCACTAGGTGAGAATATGTACAAACATAGCAGACATAGCATACCTTGACTCAACGGATTACTTAGCCGGAGTCAGGGCATCAACCCAGGGACCACACATAAGAGATGTACACAAGCTGTGTAGTGGTAACATCCCTACGCCAATGTCTCCAACAAGAATGGAATATATTCTAGCTTCTATGCCTTTATAGCAAGGGAAGTCCCGGCCTCTAGAACCTTCCTCCCTCCCTTGTGGGCTACTGGAGCCCTAAAGGCAGAGCTTTTACAGAAAACATGGCTAAGCTGCAAAAGCATTTTTCTTGCTTGACACAGCTCTGAAGGAATGTCTGCTACAGGGAGTTTTTAACTATTGACCTTGGCATACCACTACTGCAGCCTCAGTTCTTACAGAAAAGGCTGAAATACAAGAATGACAAACACTTAATTGTACAGATTCTTGTAATGAACTCATCCCTCACACCCTGCCTGTTATTCTTCCCAGAATTCAGATAGATTCGCACTACTTTATTCAAAGAATAAGTGCAAAATAACAAGGATAACCAGGGCTTTAAGAAGGGGGCAAGATACCCTGCTTTAATACCTAAAATGTTCAGGGAGGGAACACCTCACTCGGCCCGAAGGCTCAAAAGGGCAACTTGCCAAAGGGAGCCTACTGTGTTGTTAAACATTCCCAGTGGCTGCCATCTCCGATGTTGCTGCCTCTCCAAGGAGGAGCCTCGCACAGGGGAGGCTCAACTCCAAGGGTGCCACAGGGGAGCCTAGCCTTAATTAAAGAACCCCAAAGTCTGGGGGAGGCCCAAACTCTGCCTTTTTTTAAGGGAGCAAGGGACCCTACATAATACCCAGGTCAGTGGGGGAGGGAGGGAGTAAAACACTTCACTCCATCTACAGTACTGCTCAAAAAGAGCAGCTTACTAAAGGAAGCCCACAATGTTATTAGAGAGGCTCAACCCCAAGCCACAGGGGAGTCTAGCCTTACTTCAAGACCCCTGAAGTCTGGCAGAGGCTTTTAAAAAGGGGTGTCTAAAGACCCACTCCTCTAAGGAAATGAACGCCCCTACTTAAAGATCCAACAGTACTTGGGGAGCAAACTAAATAGAGGGGATATAATGCCATAATGAACGCTTTGCTTTAACCCCAAGTTGGGTACCTGAGTAAGAGTCTGTTATAGCTAGTGCTTTCACACTGGGAGAGGTAAATGAAGTAGAGGGAAGTAAATGCCCAACAAATGTACTCCTAACGCTAACCCAAGCAAACATCCACAGGGAAGCATACATTTTTTCTTTAAACCTAACATAGGGAAAATTATAGCTCAAACCTGGGAAACAAGATACTTCAGGGTATCAGAGTGGAGTGTGGTAGAATTTCCTCCTGGCTTAAGTCGACACCTAAAATTTTACTCTAGCGCGTCTCCAGTTAACACCCTCCTGAGTCGGACGACGTCTCGCCGCTTATGAACTCTATCACTTTGGAATAAGATCTGTAGTATTCCACTAAGATGCTGTGCAGCAGTAACCAGACAGACTCCAGAAATGCCTTTGAATATGCTTTAATCACAGACATGAGGAACTCGGACCAATTTCAGAGAATTCCCCTCGACAAACAGAGTACAAACGTTTTCATAGAATCAGAGCATGGCAAAGGTTACATGATTCATTACAATATTTTTCTCCAATATGATTGGGTCTAGCCATAGAACCGCCAGGGAGGGACATATCTCCTGGAAAACTCTGAGATCAAAACAACAAAGCATCAAGGAGAAAGAATTTCTAGGCGCTCAACTCTCATCCCTCAAGAATGAGTCAAGCATAGGTGGAGCTTCTCACCGTGACCGCATCACAAAGCATCCATTCAGCTCCTCCGAGAGCCAAACACACTCTGTTCAATGATAGATTCTTATCACTCAATCGAGAATCAAGCGAGAACAGAGTCTGCTGCCACGAATGCATCACTATGAGTGTCCTCAACTTAGCCGAACGCACTCTTGCAACCGCTGACTACTATCCCTCAGGTGAGAATAAAGGAAGAACAAAGCTACTGACCAGTGTCAAGAGAAGTGGAGTGTTACACACTGTGCACTCACATGTATACCACATCCTGTAAAGACGATGTATGTTGCATCCTGTGTGTTGGGTGAACATGAGTTCTTGGGGTGAAGAGCATATTGTTGTGTGTAAATGCCAAATATGAAAAGAGTTAGGAATTAAATTTCCATAAAGATAGAAATATGATTAAAAAAAATTGTATTGCTAATGCTATTGACACAAGTAATGTACCCATTGATGCAAACAGGAAATGTATTAACGCAGATAGAAACAACATGTGCGTAAATATAGATATAGGCCTAATATGTGTCAATACTGATTATAAAAAGGGGGCCTTTAGAGCTCTCTGGAGTTGCAGATCTTGAGGAGAGAAGAGAGCACACAAGCAAGCAGCAGCAAGTGGAAGCCAGCTACAGATCACAACCTCAGAAGATCAAAGGACACACCTGACATTCTTTGAGAGCACACATATATATTGAGAAGGTCAAGGGCAAGCTTTAAGATATAACTGTGTTCTTGTCCTTAGAACTTCAGCATAGCTGGCATAGAATGGTATATTTATCTTTTGCCTCTGCAAGAAATAATAAAATGAGGACTGACTCTGATAGTATTGTCCCAGTCTGTTCATCGAGTAAGAATCCATTGAGGGGTATCTTGATATAACCATCTCAAAAGGAGAGATTTTTTCCTCACAGCAATTGCATACAATAGACCACTTTTGCTGCTGCATAACACATCACATAAAGGCTGGCTGATAGAAATGAGAAAAGAAACCCCCCACAACCACCTGAGCAAGTAGAATAATTATTTAGTGTCATTTGATAATTGTCATTGTCAAATCCTCTATTCTCCATTTATGTGGAAGTAATTTGGAACAATTGATAAATAACGGAGCATGTCTCTAACTTGTGTGGCTGAAATCAGCCCGAACGCACACGTGTAAAAATGGAAACATCTCCAAAAATTAAGGTGTTGCAAAGTTTCGAGCAAATAAGTTGTGGCCCGGTTAAATGTGTACACATGCAAAGCCCATTTCACTGAACATTTTCTCAAGTCTCATATGCTTAGTAGCAGTGTCACACATAATGGCTTGCTGCTGCTGTATAAACATAATATGTAATCGCTGCTGCTTATTGTAATTTACTCCTACATCGAATGCAAGACAGTAAAACATGAAGCTTAGTTTTAAACGGTTTTATACATTTCCATTCATTTTAGCACTATAAACAATCCATTTAATATGCAATACAAAAGTGAAAGCCTATTTCACTTTAAAAAGTTTACATGCCAGCATGATTTGTCTCTGTATCCCTACGGCAACTTCATTAGCTGCATTTCCATTACCCTTCAAATTGCGCAAATTGCGAATTGAAAATACGTCCAATGCAACACGTCAATTTCTCAAAAACTCCAATAGATCACAAAAAAGTTTTTATGCTCGCATGAGATGGTTTTTCAGGCAATTTGAAAAAGAAATATTTAGCAAAATTGCACTGGACATTTAGAGGTCACCTGGTGTACGTAAAAGTCACATGATCATTCTTTAAAGATAGCACAGTATGTTTGGACAGAAGACGAGACAGAGTCTCTGAGACAGAGTCTCATAAAGAATATTGTACACCCAAGTTAATCGCCGTTCTAAACCAATGCATGCTGCATTGTAACGCACACAAATAGCTTGCACATTATGCACACAGAATCATACAGTAGCGCAGAAATGTATTGTCAACACTGTTCTGTGATTTATCTATAAAATAGCTATAGAAACTGAAAAGTTCCAGCATATATTTCTTAGTAACTAAAACCCACAGCTGCACTATTAGCAGAGAGACGCTGCCAGGTAGTATTTATTCACATGCAACTGCTCTCTCACTAATGCATTCATATAAATGTAATCTTTACTGTGCTAATTTATCTATATCTGATTTAGAATGAGCAGAAATCTGTGAGAAATAGAACTACCCAAAGACAAAATAACTGATAAAATTAGTTTTTATGTAGGGACAATAGCCTTGGGGGCAGCGCTGTGTCATATGACATAGCTGTGATCAAGGCAACCCACGTTCGAGTCTTGGCTCGAGGTTCAGGCTTATTTGTTCATTAATGTCGTCATCAGCAACTAGTCGATGTGGACTCGACTTTCATCACATAAATGTCGACTTTAAAAAATTTGCAGTCGGTCAACCCCTAACGTGTACTACGGGCACCCTCTTATACTTCCAGCTGCTCCGTTTATGACATCACTGCTGTCAGATTGTGTTTACACGTGATTTAGACACGTCACGCTAATGTTGTTCTTCATTGCGTCCATCCAAGACGCAGTGTTGACTTCCACTTAGAAAGTTAATAATAATTATAATAATTTTATTATTAGTGAACTGTGTAAAAAGATTGATGTAAATCACAATAATAACGTTGTGTTTACACATGCTAGTTATTTCACCAAAATGTATTAAGCATTATTAAAGCATGTCATGTTTTGAGGACAATTCAGGTGTCAGCAGCACTATGTCTTTTAAGAGAGTAAAAACGTCTGGTGTGATGATACCACCACAGCAGTTGCTTCTAATTCTTAATAATGACCTTTCAGAAAATAAACCAACTAAAAGAGTAGGGGCTGTGTGGGTATAATCAGATTTGAGAAAGCATTTCATTGGTGCTCTTGAAGAGTCAAAAGCTTACAGTAATCTGTAAAGTGCAAGTCTTAAAGTAAGTGCCAATAAGCAGCTATATCCTAAGCACAGACAGGCATGCTGTCAAATCAACCACTGATGCTGTAATGCTATGCATTGCCATTATATGTCCACTAGAGAGCAGAGTGAGTTACTCATCTACCCCAAGTTCAATTACAGAATACACTTGAATTGCGGAAGAGGTTGTAAAGCAACCCTTATTTCTCAGTGGTTTGTATATTGATTTCAATAACATGGCTAATGGTTTGACCTTAACAAATGTTTTTCCTTGTCAGTGCTTGAGCTTCTTTGATTCTGCTCTTGCTATCCTTTCGTCCTTTTGCTGTCCTTTTGTTTATTTAATAAAAACATAACAGCAGTCTGATGTCTTATTAGGCAGAAAGTATATTTGTTATATAGTAAATATTTTCTCTCCTTGCTCAAGTCACATTTAGGGCCCACTGCAAAATGTACAGTGCACAATTCACGGTGTCAGTCACAGAGAAAATCTCTTCCCCATCTCTCCTTATAAATAATTTATCCTTATTAATAATTTAAAAATATTTTTTTGACACATATTTTAGTCTGGACAATACATTTCTATGTCCTCAGGTGCAGTTCACTATGTTGACCAGCAGATGGACAGTGTCCTCTATAAAGATATTATGACACACAGAAGAAAGTATGAAATTGCAACAAAGCTTTATTCCGAAAATTATTTATCAAGCCACAAACCTCTTACCATTTTTTTTTTCTCCTTGTGCTGCCTGTAATGTGAAGATAATTATTTCAGTGATGCCTTTCCAAACTTGTCATCAAGTTCACCTAATGTGTTCTGCACATAGAATGAACTTAACTAGTTAACTAGTTACAGGTCTAAGCAGATGAAAACATATTTTTTCTACTTACTAATTTTAGGTAAATTGGATCAAATCTGGAAGAGATATTAATACTGTAACACCAATATAGAAGAAGAAAAAAAACCTGGAGGTTAGTCGTTAAATAACCATCATTTAACATTAAACTATACAACATAAATAAAAAAGAGCTAAAACTTTGAGTCTTAAGAGAGCTGAAACCTTTAAAAAAACTATTTAAATGGCCACATAAATATGTATGCTTTGACTAAGCATACATATTAAATTATTCAAGTGCAAGAACTTATGGCTATTTCCCAAACCCTCAGTTTTGTTCTTGATCATTTTGAGTTACTAACACTTTTTATTTGTTTACCCCAAATATATTCCAGAAACATTCTGTAGATATTGTAGTTATGATTCCAAAACTGATAGAACCAATGTTAAATAAGGACAAGCACTATCAATACATAGGTGTGTCCAAAATCACATCTGTCTGAGGTCCTGTCCAAAATGGCACAGTTAATTTCAAACTAGGTCCTGTGAGCTTACAACAGTCGTTGTGTTCGAGTATCCATAAAGTCTACAAAGCTGCAGTGTGTCCCATTTGCTATTTTAGGTTTCAGAAGGCTGTTCACATGCTCACAGGTACATTTGATTAAAATAACAAATTTCATATCTGTACGTTAAAAGTATGTTTTATATAAATGTGTAATGTGAATAAAATCTGGACGTACTACAGTACATCCACCATGTTGGCTTTGTCATGTGACATACTGTACAGCGTCAGTTGTGTTGCTTCACTGCCATTTACAACTCCTCTACCGTGGTCTCATGAGAAAGTAGAGTGTGCACTGTGTGTCACATTCGATGTTACGTCAGAACTGAACTGACGAATTGGGGATCTCACCTGAGAGCCCAACCACCTACGAGTGGTAACAAAACAAGCCAATGGACATTGGCAAGTAAGATTTGCATTGCGAACCACTTCCCGCTTTCACTTCGGAGCTGAGCGTTTCTAAATGGATTCTGCTCAGCAATCATCATTCGTTTGGTACAAGAAAACCAGGAAAACGTTTGACACAGAGTTTTGGTGTAACGGCACATCAGCGGTGGTCTCCTACCTGACAGAGCTTTGCACACTGTGTAGCTTCCATAAAAAGCATTGTGCACTCTGTGCACCCTTTCTAAAATAGTTTGCACGCTGCAAACTTTACCCTTTGCACTTCAGCACTTAAAATCATAGACAGTAAAAGAAATGGACACAGCGACCCCATTGGATTCAACGGAGAAAAGTGAAGTCAATTAGCAGCACTCACTTCCTGATGGCTGAGCATGTGACGTGAGCAACCTTTCTGTCTTCTAGTAGTTGTGCCAAGAGAAATCTGAATCATTCCCTTCCAAAACTTGCAGAGACGGAGATTGTGAGTAGGAGCTGTCCATGAGCTAGGAGCAGGAGCAACTTTTGCTAAGTATTCTGATGAATTATTTTGTCATTTTGCCTCCAAGTCCCCCCAATTGCCCGCAAGCTTCTCCTCCTGTCTATACGGTAATTTCTCTACTGTGTCGTGAGAGTCGTGTGGTTAATCGTTAGCCTATTTTTACAAAAACTGCTTCTACGGGGCCATAACGTAAGATACAAGGTAATGGAGCCTTTTATACATTTTTGTGTTTCTTTAAAAATAAATAATGGACAAATGGAGTCTTTAAACGCCTCAGATGTGAAGTTATTCGCTGTCAAAGTGACACCAAAATTAATGGGAGTCAATGGAATGCTAACAGCAGGTGATGGTCTGCTAATCAATGGCGGCCCCCGAGGAAGCTTCAGTTTCCGGCTGATGGATTACCCCCTTGCTTAAAATAGCCTTTTCCCTAAAAGAGCAAGCAGACGGCGAGCGTCTTTTTAAAGGCGTCTCTTCATCCATGCATTTCTGGATGCAGTCATCTTCTGTCCTCATCTGACGGCCACGATCACTGTCTCACATGCCATGGACATAATGTCACACACCTGTCGCACACAGCCTATGGTCACACATCGCTTTTTCAAGGGGCAGGTGTTCCCATAGAACGAGTGTCCAGGCATGTTGTTGTCTAAACAGATGCCTCCACCGCGGGCTGGTGTGCCATGTGCAGCCTCTGGCTCCTGGACAGGACCTTGACTGAAGTGACATATCAATTGCCTCGAGTTTCTAGAAGTACTGCTCGCCCTGTGCCGGTTCAGACCGTTACTGCAGGACAAGCATGTGCTGGTCCGGACAGACAACGCATCAACCATCAGGGTGGTCTACACTCCTGTCGCATGTCGCAACTCACCCGCCATCTCTTCCTCTGGAGTCAGAAGCATCTGAAATCACTTTGCACCATTTACATTCCAGGCGAGTTCAATCGTGCAGCCGACAAGCTTACACGACAGCTCACGCTCCCAGGAGAATGGATACTCCACCCCCAGGTGGTCTGCTGGGAGTTGACCCAAAGTTTGCTCTTTTCCACCCCCAGAGTTTGCTCTTTTCCCAGTTGACCCAAAGCCCCAGATGGCTGAGGTGCCTGAGCACCAGGTAATGACGAGAACACCTGTCGGCAAGCCTGTGTCTTTCCATTAGCAGAGTCTGCTCTGCCGTCTCTGTATAGTGTTGATTCCACCCTAGCAAGGTAGGTTCTACCACAGAAGCATTCCATATGTAGCACTACCCTAATGGCCAGTCCATATGTGTAACTGTCAAATGTGACTGACTTATAGGAAATGTCTAGGTTACTAATGCAACCCCTGTTCCCTGAAGGAGGGAACGGAGATGTTACATCCCATCGCCACAATCCCTGTGCCACCGCTGAATGTCCAGGACATGCATGAGTCCTGCATGCTTCCTTATATACCCCTGTCACTGGGAGTGGTTCACGATGCAAATCTCGCTCGCCAATGTCTATTGGCTTGTTTGTGTCCACTCGAAGGTGATTGGGCTCTCAGGCGAGATCCCCAATTTGTCAGTTCAGGTCTGACATACCGTCTCCGTGCTATCCTTCAGGGATTACATTAGTAATCAGGGGTTACATTAGTAACCTAGACATTTTATGAATACTGTGAATTCTGATAAACTAGCCTACTCATTTCACATACTGTTAGTCGCCTACGATATAGTAGGGAACTAGGCATATTCAGAAGCAGGGTATGTTTGTTTGAGTGTCTTGGCACAACAACACTAGCTCAAACAATGGCATGAGTTTTGAGTGGGGCTATATGTTTGTCCGATCAATGACAGAATATTGGGAGTGTTCGGGAAACCTGTTTGAAAACAGACATTATTTTAAAGGCACAATATGTAAGATTTTTGTTAAAAAAAATATCCAAAAACCACTTGCACTGTGTGATATATTTCATGCAGTTGTGTACTTTATCCCAAAAGTTCCAAAGGATTTGTAAATCCAGAGAAATTCCAATTTTAAATAATGGCTCGTCAATTGTCATTGTCGCCATGCTATCCTCAGTTTACGCTTGTAGAAACCATGGCAACACACGTGGACAAATGCAGAAGTAGTGGTTATACACCATCTAGCATGAAATATGTTGTGTCGTTCAGTCATCATGGATCACGATTATTCATTAGTTGACAAGTACAGAAATTCCAAAAAGAACATAAACGTAGATCAACCGAGGCAAGCAGGCTCAGTTTGATTTCTCAGACAAACTGAGAAATCAAATAAGGATCAATTTCAGCGTGGCATTTTCAAGATGGAGAGAGCTTTGATACAAACTTGGACATGACAGAGACTCCGCTCTTACATGTGTTTTAATAGACAGGTAAGCAAATATATATTATTTATTGTTAAAGTAATAGTCATGTACAGATGATTGTAATATATTAATAATGTAACTTTTAGTTTGGCTGTTTTAAACACGTAAACCTGCGCAGTATTATCCCACCAAATCATTTGACAAATAGTCAGCTTCTTCAGAGTTTCTTCAGTTCATTACGATGACATCAAATAGTGTGATCAAACGTACAGGTAATACAAACACTTACTCATTACCTCATCCGTGAACATGATTCGTAAATTCCATACATCTCTCTCCCATCGTTCCAATCTCCCTCATAGCCTCATCAAACTTCGCCTTCTATTGTTTTGAAAATGCGACCCCCTATGGCGAAAACACAGCATTGTCAGAACCATGGTACAGTTTCAGTACATTCCATTGTTATACCATGGTACTTTGTTGTACACTATACTGTTTAAAATTTGGGGAAGATTTTTAATGTTTGAAAAAGAAGTCTCCAATATTCTCATTTGGTGCTCAAGAAATATTATTTGTTATTATCAATGTTGAAAACAGCCAGCTTTTTGTGGAAACTTTTATTTTTTGGGGAATAGAAAGTTCAAAGAACAGCATTTGTGATAGAAATCTTTTATAACGATGTAAAAAACTTTACTATGACATTTGATCCATTTTAACGCATCCTTGCTGAAGAAAATTGTGGCGAGGGAGGCATGGTTCAGCTAGGTCTATAACGGGAGAGAGAGGCAGGAGATGAGCGTAAGTGTAACTTGTTACAAAAATGATTATTTTTTTAATCTTAAACATTTGAATGGTAGTTCAAATACCATGTTATTTACATGGTACCCGAATGTACTTTTGAGAATACCATTTGTATATGGTTTACTACTATGTTTTTAATGTATATTTCCAATATGATTCTACCATGGTAGATGATATACCGTCCCTACGGTGGCCCAGTAGTGCACAACACAACGGAATTTAAAAAGCAAACATAAGTTCACAACACAACGAAATGAATATACAACACAACACAACGGAAATGAGCCACTGCCCACAACACAACAGAAAATGTACAACACAATGGAAATGAGCCACAACACAACGAAAATAAGCCACAACACAACGGAAAATGTACAATACAACGTAAATAAGCCACAACACAACGAAATAAAGTCGCAACACAACGGAAATGCTCCCGACCACTAGAGTGCTCTCTGAGCGTGGTAAAGTTAGTTTTCCTTGCCATTGTTCTATAGAGTCGGCAGTCTTAATATATCAATACCACGATTAGTTTTAACAGTATGTAACCATTGCATATCGACATAAAATGTACTTCAAAATAACCTACATGAATTATAGTGGCGTATTTATACTCGAGAATGCTTTGACGCCCTTCCACGGCGCATGATCCTTAAGGGAACGTCTGGCAATTCCACCAAGTGGTTAAAACGTATAATTTATTATAATGTAATTTGATAAATACAAATAAAAATTGAATTGCAGAATTACAGGAAGGTATTGGGACATGAAAAAAAAACCTTTAGGTGAATTACAGTTAGGCCTAATGTTTATATATATATATATATAAAATTGTGTACTGTGCATACAGGGAGCTATTGGCACAATTTCACCTGGGGCACATTCAAGTTCAAAACGGTGCGCAACGTTTTGCTACGGTTTCCGGGTTGAACGTCATGTTTCCTGGAAACGGCGTGCACCGGTGTGCAACGGGGTTTGAGATACGTTTTCTCTTGTTTGGTGGGTGTGTCAGAACTGCAGACCAATCAGCAGCAACATGTATATAAAGCACGCGGTATTAAAGTGAACTCGCACAATGGGTTCAAGGAAAGTAATTTACAAATGTGTTCGATGCAGCTCGGTATACGCAACAACTGAGGATATTAGAAGACATGTTTGTCGTAAGTTTTATTGTAAAAATATAGGATATCAACATAATGATGTAGTTGTTTATATTTTTAGCTTCATTGCAAGTGTATGACATTTGGTATAGAAATAAACAATGGTAATTAAGTGCTTTTCCTAAAAATGAGAAAGAAAATACAGGGTATTAAAACAGTATGAACTACAGATAAAGTCAGTATGTGAGGCTAAATAGATGTGTTTTAGTCTGAATTAGGTAAGATGTGTGCTTCCATTTCAGTTTCAGCAATCCCTTCACTCGATTGGGATGTTCTTTTTTGTTCTGGGCGGCAAGTGCAGTAACTGTAACATCGGGCATATTTTATTAAACACATATTTATACCGACTTCATCAGGCTCTGAAAATTCTTCACAAAGAACACAAAGAATGGCCTTCTCAGCTGCCATTGTTGCAACTCTTGCGTCATCAGAACAGTGTGTTCAACGCATCACCGTTTCTGTTTAAAAAACGTTGTGCAACGTTTTGTTGGGGCTGAACGCAGCCCTGTTGTAAGTCAGTCTGGTTAATATGAACTACAAACTACAACTAGTTATTATGAAACATAATAAAAGAAAAAAAAAACTTTTATTATATTACAGACATTTCCTAAAAAAAAAATTGTTTAATGAAGGGAGGTATTGGAAAAAAGTCAGCTGTAGTAAGCCAGTCTACTACCAATACAATAAAGCTTTTTGGAACATGTCTGTTTTTGAATGTTAAAAGTCATTTTAATTAATACAAATTATACGTTTTAACAACTTAAAGGAATTGGCAGACGTTCCCTTAGGGAATTCGCTGCGGTAGCACGTCAAAGTATTCTAGAGTATAAATATGCAGCTATAATGCACCGCACCTAGGTGATTTTGAATTAATAAATGTCGATATATAATGGTTAGCTACATACTGTTAAAACTAATCGTGGTGTTTATTTATTTTTAGACTGCTGACTCTATAGAACAGTGGCATGGAAAACTAACTTTATCTAGCCCTCTAGTGGTCGAGAGCATTTCCGTTGTGTTGTGGCTTATTTCCGTTGTGTTGTGGATTCATTTCGTTCAACACAAATTAATTTGTGTTGTGCACTACTGGGCCACCGTACACTGATGACAATACTGTCTTTTTAAGTAATTTACAGAGTTTATGAAGATGTTGTTTATTTATATGTAGCAGAGAAATATGAGGGTATTATATAAAAGCTTGAGTCACATAGCTACAGCAAAAACAACAAAAGAGAGAGAGAAAAAACACTGTCTTACAGACATTGAAACAAAATGTTACAACACTTCCCAGCATCCCCTACATAATAGATGTACAGGAATAACTTTATAATTTTTATTTATTTATTTATTTTTTACGCTCTGCAATAAAATGAATACATTTTCACTTTGCGTTTCATCTAAGCTAGACTAAATCTCAGCCCTGACAGTCAGTGGTTTCTGCCATTTAAATGAAGGCTGAAAATGAGTTATCACCCCCTGTGCCTCAAATACTATTATTTATATGATTGTGCGGCATGTATTGATTTAAAGGAATCAATAGCAAGCACAAGCTCAGCATAGAGAAAAGCAGCTGATCTCTTGTGGTGGACTAAAATAACTGCTGCGTAGAGTGAGATGCCTTAAAGTTCAATATGTTCTATTTCAGAGCAGAAGAAACTACATTCTGACAGATTAGAAAACAAATTACAATCACATTCTGACAGCTAAGAATTTAAAATAAACATTGTTTTTGTTTGAGGCGCATTCAGCAGTCATGGACCATCAGATTATTGTCTAGATTATTCATTTTAGCTCTAATCAAAAGCCATTTTCTAATATTCACTTTTAGTACAATGATGTGAAGAGCACTGCATGTTTACCATTTTACCAATTTATTTTGATTTTTTGTTGTTATGAGATTTTAGCAGCAGCTCTTATTTCACATTACATTTAAAGTATCTTTGGAGTTCAGAGTGCTAATTGCTGCAGGCGGTTCTGGTCTTGTAGCAACACTGAAAATCAATATCAGTCACCAGAGAGAGAGAGAGAGGCTGAGAAAAACACAGCTTGTGTGAGATATAGAGAGATAGAGGAGTTGAGCAAGAGAATGAGATCCAAAAAAAGACTGAAAATGAATTACCTGTTGGGTCTATTCACATTTAGCCTTCATCTAATAAACTAAACAAGCTAGGAAAAATTACTATCAGCTCTCTTCTGCATTGACCATTTCAGAGAACAATTTCACATTTCTTGAATTGAGTTTCTTTTCAACTCCATTGGCAATTTAGTTATTTCCTTGTTTTAACCCTAAACTCATTCAATTTGATGATATGCATGCTTATTGAAACGAGATAAATTTGCTAAACTTGAGAATTTCAAAGCATAACTAAGACTTGTTTTTAGAGAACATTAATGGCAAATTGTTTTTATGCGTCAACCTTATTAAATTGTATTAGGTTTATGGTTATGAAATAAGAAAACACAATTTGCAATGCATTTATTCATGGGGTAAAAAAAAAAAACCTAAGAGAGATATATTCTCTAAAAACCAAGCTCTGATATATACTAGTAAGATATTCTTGCATTATTGAATATTATTATTATGGTATTTAGCATGTCAAGTAAATGTATGTTGTTTTAAGCATGTTAAAGCATGCTCACCCTCATCCTCTTTTTTTTTTTTTTTTGTAGTGCAGTGCAGGTCCTTTAGAAATTCCGAGTAGTTCAAAAGCTCAATGAGCAAGACTGAGAGCTCACTGCCCGTGACTTCAAACACTGCACTGTAATCCTCATTTAGGAAATGACCCTGAATGACTACAAAAGAAAAGAGAAAATCAATGTCCTTGAGTATTGTGTCAGACAGCCTCTGAACTAAATAAAAATGAGGATGAGAGCATTGGAAACACAAAGGTATTTGAAAGGAGAGTTTTATCATTCCCAGAGAGCAGTGACTGAATTGAAATCAGATGGTTTTTGGCCAGTTTCCGTCTTGTGAGCTTGTTGTTGATAATGCACTTGGCTGCCAGACTGGAGTCAAATAATGCAATCATCGTGTGAGCTGTCCTAAAGGATAAACGCAGATGTCCGATCATTTCAGTATCCAACTAGACCACTATGACAATAGTGGCATCCGAATTACATTTCAAAACTGAATCACAAGGCAAACATATAGCGACTCGCATCATTAATAGACCCTAGATCAGTGAAGGTGACAGTTACGGCCTCTGTTGTCCCATTAGCGGCCTCTAAATCCAGTCAATCCTGAGTTCATCCCAAACATCAGATGGTTTATGATTTCCGTGCCACCCAAACGAAACTATAAATCTGAAGAGATGAAAGCTTTATTGGCCGACTGCACCAACAATATATTGGTTTATTTTTCTCTCTGTGATATACTTTCTTGGGACTGGGATAACAGGGCTGACAGCTTGCAGTGAAATGTTATTTTGTGATTCAAATGTGAAGTAGTACAGCAGAATCAGTGCATATCATCAGGCCGGGGTGCTAGAGACGTCTCAGCTGTGCTCTCTGAGATGTTTTTCTTTCAAACACTATTCATTATGCATGCTCAGTCAACAGCCATGGCCGTAGAGCATTTTCAAATGCTAATTGTTGCAGTTGGCTCCAGCGAGTCTGTTCGGTGTGAAAGGAAGCGAGAGCTCAACAAATAATTACCAATGACGATCCTTATTTTTGAATATGCATTTTTATTGGCTACAATTTTGTGCTTAAGGGCAGCTTGAAGGGGCTGATGCAAAAGAAAGAAAAATACCAAGAAATGCTTAATTCTTCTGTTCATAAACTAGACCTAAAATAGCATATCTTTTCTTAGAAACGCTGGGCTGGAGTATATTTGTTAATGAAGGATACTTTCAAATATTTTCTATTTCTTCAGTCCTCTCTTTAAGAATTTAAACAAAACATTCATGCAATGCCTATGGTGATTTGCCAAACAGCATAAATAGTTGTTCACACACAGTGTTGATTAGATCTCACTTTGGCTCGGAGAAAAAGGAGCAACGCTCAAGAGGATGGAGAAAGATCACTTGGATCATGTTGCTATGACGACGGGGGGAGTGTCAGGTGTGAGAGTGATTAAGGAGATGTGCAGGGCCACATTTAGAGATTCTCAATATACACAGGCAAACGCAAACACACATATTTACTATTAATTTCTGTTTTTTTATCATTGTCCGTTGGTGAATTGATTTTAGGTTTATAGAACAGATTAATGTTGAGAACAAATGTTTTTTGAGGGCAGGGAGAATTTTACCTTTTTTTTTTACAAGCAAAACCATTGTGAGGTATCAGTTGCTATTAATAAGTGCTATGGAATGTTAAGACAATATATTTGGACCATATTGGCCATCGGTTGATAGTAGAGATATTTAAATTTAACAGTATCTTCAATATTGGGTATATTGGATATTTAATTACTTTTGTCATTATCTAACACTCCCTACATTTAAAAATGAATAAGGTAACACTTTATTTTTTATTTGTCCTTGTAACACATTACATTTATTATAGTATAGTAATAATAGTAAATCGTGTTTAATTCCAAGCAGCTAACACTAAACCTAACCCTAACCATAGTAAGTGTTGCGGTGTCGTGCAGGCAGAAGAAGAGTAAAGTTCCAATGCAAACTTTTACTCACAATTTAAATCATACAGGTATATCGAAGATGGGCAGAAGGTTCACACACTTAATACGACGTAGATCGGACAAAGACTGACTGAACAGATGGAACTTAAATGCAAACACATGAACACTGATTAACAGAACACAGGTGATACAAATGACGATGATGACTAAACAGGTGACAAAACTGAACTGATGACAGTAACCATGGATACAAAGGAATGGCGGGAAAACAGAACAAAGGAAGACATGCCCTTTGACGGGCAGAAGGTTCACACACACTTAAAGGATTAGTTCACTTTCCAAAATTTTTTTGCTGATAATTTACTCACCCAGATGTCATCCAAGATATCCATGTCTTTCTTTCTTCAGTCGAAAAGAAATTAAGGTTTTTGAGGAAAACATTCCAGGATTTTTCAACACAGAACGGACTTCAATTGCAACCAACTATACAAATGTTCAGAGAAGGTTCAAATGTCTGTCTCAATGCAGCTTCAAAGTCTCTACACGATCCCAGTTGAGAAATATGGGTCTTATCTAGTGAAACGGTCGGTCATTTTCTAAAAAATAAATAAATAAATAATAATAATTTATAAATATATATATATATATATAATTTATTTTTATTTTTTTTTAGAAAATGACCGATCGTTTTGCTAGATAAGACCCATATTTCTCAACTGGGATCGTGTAGAGACTTTGAAGAGAACTATGCATCATTAATATTAATTATGAACCTGTATATAGTAGTTATTAGTAGTCTTCAGTGAGATATGAAGTTACTGATAAGCTATAGTGAACTACCACATTTGACTGAGCACTATTACTTACTAATTCGTTAATCAGAGTTTCTTGTTAGTTAATAGTTACTAGAATGTTAATAGTGCGTTACTCATTTGTTCCTGCGAAGTTATTCATTAATGAAGGAATATTATTCTAAAGTGTTACCTGTGTGTATATAGACGCAAGCCAAACAATTCTGCAGGCTCATCATATGAATACAGGAAAGTACACCCACTCTACTACCACCCATACAGGAACCATCTGCTATAGCATGGAGAAGTATTGGACTAAATGTTGCACGCATAGCCCAGGTAACAGCGCTTTCCTTGCACAGATATGGAAATATCATGGCCATGGCAAATCCTATTCTTAACTGTGATTGAATATGCCTCAAAGAGAAGAAAAATCACAACCTCAATAGATTCGGTTCTGCTCTTTTGTAAAAGCTTCCCTGAAGCCATATTATTAGACCTTTGGTAGAGTGGTTACAACGTACACTGAATCTCTGATTTATTAATTTTTGCTGAAGGACTCTGACTTAACAGGCTCAGGATAGCAGGATAATCTAAATTGTGCTGATGGGAATTATGCTAAGAAAATTAAACACAGAAAATCAGAGGACAGAAAAAACACTAACCCGAAATCCAAGTTGTTGCATTATGCTCATCAGTCCCTATTGTGACCTACCATGAAAGTGTATTATGAAGTCATGATTGTGGAGGCCCGACGGACCCTTGCGAGTGATGCATTTAGCCCTGGCCGTGTTGGTGACCCGCATTTTATTCACGGAGGTGCAGTCTCTCTCCACTTCAATCTGCTTTTGATGTAATGCAGCTGGCAGCTGGTTCTGGCTCAAGACTAGGCAGTATTCCATTATACATGAGCAGAACACATTAACACTAGGAACAATGACAGCTCAATCCATAATAGAGTGTGTGTTGAACTAGAAATGTACATTAATGATCAGGCTTTAACTCAGAGCTTACCAGGTCTCACAGAGCAGAGCAGAGCTCAGCAGAAATGTATTGCTATTTCCTTGGTTGAAAATGGATGAATGCAATAAAGAAAAAAAAAAGAAAAAGAAAAGAAAAGAGGTTTGTGAAGATGCTTAACATGCATTGTCTTACTGAAATGCTGTGGTTTTGACTGTAGGGAATGGTTTACCCCAAAAAAAGAAAAATATTGACATCATTTACTCACCCTTATTCGTTCCGAATTTGAATGATTTTTGTTTTTTAGTTTTCCCATGGAACACGCACAGGTTTTTTTTTATTTTTTTATTTTTTTTTTTCACATAAAGTGAGAGTGAATGGTGACCAAAAAGCTCCATGCGTGTATTATAAAACTAGTTCATAACGTTCTCAAATCTCATTCAAACCTCATTGGTTGTTGTGTGTCTCATAACCAATAATAACACATCAAATAGGCATTTGCACATATTCTAATTCTCATGTGGAGTCATGGGTAGCTCTGTAGTAATAATCCAAAAGACAATGTGTGACGCAGAATGAATGATAAAGAGATTTTATCAAAACCAGAATTACACATTACACACAAACCATAAAAGTCCCCCTGTGGTGAAAATCAAGCTTTTAATGTTTTTTATATGTCTATGTGGTGTTTTTATTATGCTATAAGACAAACCATGTGCAAATGCATAAGTCAGCACCATTGCTGAATATTTTCTCCTTAAAACTGCAGTGAACAAAAGACAAAAACGGTCAAAATCGTGGTTTGAATGTTTCTGACGCACAAACTACCTTATAACCAGAGAGTGGATCTCTGAAGCTTGGCATGAAAGCTCTGCCAATTATATCCAAAGCTCTGGCTGTTTGACCCACACCACTCTGACAGCCGCCCGGGTCTAAACAACCTGTCTAAAGCTATTTTTACTGCTTTTAATGTTTTTACCGAGCAGCAAGAGAATTGAAGTATTCAGGAGAAATGGGAGTATTGAACTACGTGTTGTTTACACTTGACTTGTGAGAGGATTGTAAGTGAAAGCTTCTCCTTTATCCCTCCCAATCTATTCACACAACACAGTTCTGCTAGTGACCTTTCTGTTCAGAACCTCAAAAACAGAAGATAATTGGCTGTGTCGCAAGGCACCTCAGACTATGCACAATATAAAAATGATATACACTTCAAAACAATGCAATTGGTTGGTTTGGGTAGGTTGTTGCTGATGTTTAATTTTGTATGTGCAAAAGCAAAAAGAAAAAACTGGTTGCACCTCTTGTTCCTTAAAACTCTTTATTTCTCTCTTTTAAAGTCTTGATAGCTCCCAGGCTTTTAGTAACAGCACTACTGGGGCATGTCGTACTCACTTACAGGGTGTTTTATTATCAGTCGTAACTACAACACAAAGTCTCTGCTGTCAAATCAAAGCTAAATGTATTTTGTAAATGTGCTTTGTTTGCCTTAACCCCTCTTCGATCCATGTTTGAGTCCATAAAGGCTGACACATTATTGCTGTTTCCCTCTGTCTCCTTTTTATGTCTCTCAGCGTTTCTTCTTTAAACTCTTGTGAAATGATGGGGGGTCTGTACTTGTGCTGGCTGGCTGCTGTGGTTAGCTTGTTTAACAGCTTCAAGGCATACTGCGCTCCAGTGAGCTTGTTCACACCCTACAGTTCTGTCAGTCTAAAATATAGTAGAGAGTCATTAGTTAGCCCTTTAAAGCCTACGTCATGGTTCAAATTACGTGGGAGCCAGTGGGAGCTGAGCTCCCATAGAGAGAGGATGAGCTCCCATGAAAGCAGTAAAATCATACACCTGTGGGGGTCTCTAAAAATCATCAGCACCATTATTTTAAATTACAAATAAAGCACTTTTTCCTTCAGACTACTGTAGCGTGACTTAAAAGATAGGACAAGATGCCAAACACATGGATCTCGCGGGATCTCGGATCGTCATCACGACAAATTAAACCAAATGTGCTATTTAAATTGAATTGTGTTAGCAACGCTTTTTTATTAAATATTTTTATTTATTTACATTAGTAAGCTACACCGCGCCTGCTCATAGGCTACTTTTTTTATTTTCTTTTTTTAAAGAGACCCACAAAGATGAAATCATAATTCGAACCCTGGCCTACGTCATAGTTGATATGAAAATTTCTTCTAAAAGCTTCTAAATGATCAACATGATCAAAACTGATTATCAACTGAAGCAACTTAGGTTTACTTGATTATTCAAACATCCAAAAGTGTTAAAATGTGACTATCGAAAATGATACATCAGGCTTTTGTGGAACGTTTATTTGTACATCTCTCAATCATCATTGTATTGCATTGCATTATTTTTGTTTCGCCCCTTACAATCAAAACTACAGAGCTTTGATAAAAAAGTGAAACATTTAAATATCAGTGTTAAATGGCAGTGTTAAACTGAAAATGCTGTCTTCATCTACCCCATCCTCATGTTGCTCAAATCCCAAATGATGTTTTTCCTGTGGAAATAAAATATTAATGAGTATTATCGTTGGTTTGCTAAAGATTTTAACATTGGTCCCATGGCTTCGAAATAAAAACTAGTTTCACTAAACTATCACATCTTAATGGAAGCCCGTTTCAGGCCCAGAGTAAGAGATGTGAAGTTATACCTCACAATATGACTTTATATCTCACATTTGTGACTTATAATTTCCACTTGTGACTTCGTAACCCATGATGACCTTTTTTGTTTTACCCTGAAGCGAAAATAAGATTCCATACATCTTATACTTTGGTCATAGTTTAGCTAACTGGCACTAGTGCCCCCTCAAAATAAAAAAGATTCAGTGTCTACTTCTGCATCCAAAATAGCATACTATAAAAGTAGGTACCACATTTGGTCTGAAATTTACTTCGCGACCATTAAAAAACTATGTTCTGTATGAATGCATATAGTATGAATGCAATTTAGACATACCATTCATAAATCCTCTACCGTGGCCTCATGTGATAGTAAAGTGTCCATCGATTACGCACTTAAGAATCTCGCCGGTAGGAGGTCGTCCGGGTATTTTTCGCCTACGTTTCATGAATTCGGACATACTACTCGATATAGAAGTACATAGTATAGAAGTATGTATATTTGGATGCAGCTTATGTCTTTGATGTGCTCCCAAAACTTGTTATTCTGGTTCTTTACATTTAGCAATGTCAAAATCATTCACATCCACCTTAAAACAACAGTACAAGGTTTGCAAGCCAACTAATGCAATAAGCAAAACTCAAAAAGTCAACCTCTCAGCCTGATCAACACTTCATCCACTGGGACAAGTTGCATTAATCTGCTCTTTAGTAAGTTGCCAGTGCCTTCATGTCCTCAGCAGTAGTGCACTGTGGGTAAGGAAAGGAACCAGAGTGAGGTTCTTGTTTGGATACTGGATTAGAGAGAGGCAGATGGTCCCCACAGTCAGATCTGGAACGCCGTCCTCCTCTTCTTGGCAGCAAACATGACAGCCTATGACTCAAGTCACACAGCTTTTGGAACCGCGTGTACGTGTTGAGTTAACGGAATGGTTTTGGTGACTAATTTAGATTTGCAATTAGATACTGAGAATGAGCAATCAGTGTGGAAGGACCTTATAAATATTTCAGAGGCCTGTTAGTCATTCTTAAATATAACCATATATCACTTCTTGTTATTTCCAACAAGCAAAAGTCTGAACATACAGAGATGCTATCTGTTACCCTGAAGAACAGCATAATGGCGGCAAAGGTCTTTTAAAATATTGTTATAGTATTTAGCCTTTTTACTACTAAGAACAGGAAATGTAAACTCAATAAGAACTTATATCTAGAGGAATCAAAAGTAGCAGTCTCCAATCTTGAAAGATATAGCTTCTTCATAATATAAACTTTTGTGGTCCACAGAAAAAAAAAAAAGTCTTGGAATGACATGAGGAACAACACGAGGGTGTCAACAACATTGAACACAGCTGCATTTTAATATCATGGACAAAAACAATTTTTTTTTTTTTTTTTTTTCATTTTTCAAAATATCTTCTTTTGTGTTGCCCCAAAACTAAACTAAACTAAACTAAACTAAACTAAACTAAACTAAACTAAACTAAACTAAAAGAAAGTCTTAAAATTGATATTAAAGTCGATATTAATGAATCATTTTGTGGTAAAATAGCCCTTTAAAAATATCAAATTATGTTGAATAAAATGTGAAAAAAGTTAATTAAAACTCTGAGAGCATTTTTAAAATCTGCATCATACTTAGATGTTTGAATAATATAATGATAGTGTTGGATTACATATTTATTAAATGTTTAATTTAGTTTTTCCACTGCAATAGTATATAAACTGATAAAGTTTAGTAGACTGATTTCAGATGATTATTGAGTTTACAGCAATATATACCTGCCCGACCTGTCAGATCACGGAGACGCTAACCTATTGTCTTTAATGGCTCTTGGAGCAAGAGCCTCAGTCCAGACATTGAATCGTTTGGCTGATTGGATTAGCACATATGCATTTGAGTGGTTATGCTGATTAAATTGAGACTGCCGGTCTGGGGCGGGTTCCTTAACCTGTATACTCATTTACATGTTTTGTTTGAATTTGTCTCCACCTTAAAAAGTCCCTCCTCCTAAAATGCCTATAAGACACCATGTAAATTTATGTTAGATTAGATCATGTTGGAAGTACTACAGCAATGTACAGCGGAGTTCTCAATAAAGAATAACTTCCGTTGAACGCGATCCCAACTGTCTCCTGGTCTCTGCTTTGAAGAAAGAAAAACTTTACAACAGATGGTGCCGTGACCCGGATGGAGAAGAAGGAAACTCAAAGAATTTTAAGCTCAAAGAACTGAATCTTGAAACTTCAAGCTCAACAAAAGATCTGACAAAGATTGCCAGACTGAATCTTTCCAGCTTCCTCTAGATTGAAAACTTCAAGCTCCAAAAAGATCTCAACAAAGCTGACTGAGTTCCAGACTGAATCTTGAAACTTCAAGCTCAAAGATCTCAACAAAGCTGACTGAGTTCCAGACGAAATTTTTCTGTACAACCAACGATTCGGTGAGTTTCACTCCATTCAAAGAACCAATGCAGACCAGTACAAATGTGTTTTTTTCCTCTGCGCCGTTCAGAGAAGAAGTTAACAAACAGCTGTAGAGTTTGGTTAACTAAAGATAAGCCTCTAAAAAAGTTTTTCTTTTAGAGATGAAATTTATCCTCTGTTGTTGACAGGGAAGATTAACAGTTACATGTTAATATTGTGTGTATGCTCTTGCTAGAGAAGTTAGCATCAAGTGCTAATAGTTGGTATCCTTTGCTTTAGGCAGAGAAGAATTAGCTTTACATGCTAGTTATTTCTGTTGATCCTCTGTTCTTGTCAGCAGGGAAGTTAAGTGTGGTAATTTGGAAAGTTAACAATAGTTAAGCTGTGTTAACAAGTGTACCCTCTATTGTAGACAGTAGAGAGAAGTGTTAATGTTTTTTTTTTGTGTGTGGTAACAGAAATTCACAAAATGTTTAGGAAAAGTAATGTAAAATGTAAAAGTACTAGACTGATTACACCTTTTTGGACAGATAGGGAATTCAAGTCTTTGTTATCAGAGCACATGGACTCCATCGTTACTGAGAAAGTCAGATTGAATTTAACAAAGAAATTTGGCATTGATGCAGACAAAGTGTGGTCAATTGAAGATTGTAAGAAGGTACTAGGAGAAAGTATTCGCAAGAACAATGTGAAAGCCATTATCTGTTGTCACAGATAATTTGGTTTAACCCTAGCTACAGAACAGTCTAAGCGCAACTCAGAGCTAGAGAAACATATCAAAGAGCTCCGTGCTAGATTATCTTCTGTGACTAAGAAAGTAAACCGCAACAAAGATGCAGAAAAAACTGATGTGGTAGAAGTTAGTCAGCCTGATAACAATTATCCTGACTTAAAAGCTTTCTTTGAAACAGATGTAGCCGTCCAATCAGTAACTGATGAGCCTGTAGATTCAGTGCAGGTTTGTGGGGCTAGGAGAAGATCTCAGGGAACTGAAAGTGTTACTCACAACTCTTCTGTTGTCCAAATACAAACTGTTGTCCAAACATCTTTAGGTCCTAAAGATATTGAGAGAATTGCTGAAAGTTTGCCATCAGTGCAAAGACATTTTTCTGAGTTTAGGAGAGCATTGTTCAGTAAAATGCATCTTTACGACATGTCGTTGCCGGAAGTTACACAGCTGATGTCACAAATTCTAACTGAATCTGAATTCAACAATTTTGAGTCTGCTGTTACTTCCGAACTGCAACATGTCAGTAAAGGCGATTTGAGAGAAGGTGTTTTGAAAATTTTAAAGAACATTGTTGGACCGAACGTGGACTGGTCAAAAATGACCAATTGTGTACAGAAGAAGGGTGAAACTGTTTGTGAGTACACAGAACGATTCTGTCAGACCGCTGCCGTTTACAGCGGAATTGCCGACACTCCAGAGAAGGTGTTAGGTCATAATGGTCCTCTAGTTCGCGCATGGTCCGATGGTCTTTTGTCAGAACATAGAAATGCATTGCCTTTCTTAGATCTTACATGATCAAATAGAACCCTGCAAAACAACTTGGACAGGTTAGCTACTTGGGAAAGAGACTCTGATGTCAAGGCAAGAGTAAAAATTGCAGCAGCATCCTTTAAGGTCAATTCAGAGAAACAGAAAAGCAAAAGTCCTAGAAAAGCCAGTTGTTCTTACTGTGGCAAGCACGGACATTTTGGAAAAGAATGTAGGAAAAACAAAAATAACTTTAAAGAAGTTAACAAGGTTAATCAGCTTCTGCTTAGCCTGCTTGATATTCTGAAGCAGCCCCTCCCCTCCTCGTTAAACTCGTGTGGCAACTTGATACAGTGTTAACCATTTAGGCTGTGAGTGCTTAATTTCCCCAGTAACTCACAAAAAAGATGAAAGACTTATTGACTGTCACAGCCTTTGTTTGGGGGACATTCAGTATACTCACAGCCTTAAATGTTATACCACAGAAACATTACAATCAGACACCATCATCTGTTATAATGCCTACTAGGACTGATGTTATATAATAATAATAATAAACTTTATTTTATATAGCGCCTTTAAAAGTTACTTCTCAAAGCGCTGTACACAGACAAGTATACAATGAAGGGGTATAGTGCAACTAACATACAGAGTATACAATCAACCAATACACTGCTAAATCACATAAAAGCAAGTCTAAAAAAATGAGTTTTAAGCAAGGATTTAAAAACACTAAAAGATTCAGCATGCCTAATCTCATATGGAATAGAGTTCCAGAGTTTTGGAGCAAGGGAAGTAAAAGCTCGGTCACCCATAGAGCGCAAGCGAGTTGAGGGAACAGTCAGAAGGCCAGAGTCAGAGGAACGGAGATCACGCCTTGGAGTATAAACAGTTAAAAGTTCAGAAAGATACTGAGGTGCTAGGCCGTGCAAGGCCTTATAAGCAAGCATGAGTATTTTAAAATCTATTCGAAACCTGACAGGGAGCCAGTGAAGGGATTCCAAAATAGGAGTGATGTGCTCTCGAGTCCTGGTTCCTGTCAGGATTCTAGCAGCTGAATTTTGGACAAATTGCAATTTATTTAGGGTTGAATTCGAGACTCCTGCTAGTAAAGCATTGCAATAATCAATACGAGAGAAAACAAAAGTATTGATCAATTTTTCTGCCACAGTAAATGATAACATGGGGCGCAATCTTGCAATATTTCTGAGATGAAAAAATGACGTTTTAACAGTGTTCTGGACATGAGGGTCAAATGTTAAATGAGCATCAAAGATCACCCCCAAGTTTCTTAATTTTGTTTGGAAATCCAAATCAGAGCCATCAACATTAAATTTTAAAGATCCGGCTTTACGTAACTTGTGAGTAGAACCAATGAGCATAATCTCTGTTTTATCACTATTAATGCAAAGAAAATTTTGATTCATCCAAATTTTTATCTCAGAAATGCAATGTTCCAGAAAAACAATAGCTGCTGTAGTTTGATCACCAGGTTTTGAATGGATGTAAATCTGGGTGTCATCTGCATACAAATGAAATTTAAGTCTAAGAGATCTAAGGAGCTGACCAAGAGGAAAAATATACATGTTAAAAAGTAAAGGACTCAAAGTCGATCCCTGAGGAACACCAAATTTGACTGAGCAAATTTTGGACTTGTATCCACCCATGGCAACAAACTGCCTGCGGTCTGTAAGGTAAGATTTAAACCAGTTTAATGCCGTCTCAGTGATGCCAAACACAGATTCCATACGAGTGAGTAAAATCGAATGATCAACAGTGTCAAAAGCCGCACTGAGGTCAAGAAGAATCAGAATTGACAGGCAACCAGAGTCCGCAGCAATTAACAAATCATTAGTAACCTTCACTAATGCTGTTTCAGTGCTGTGATATTTGCGAAAGCCAGATTGAAGGGGCTCAAATAAATTGTTTTGTGCAAGATGAGTATTCAGTTGGGAAGCCACAATTCGCTCGAGAATTTTTGCTAAAAAGGGGAGATTAGAGATGGGACGGAAATTATTGAAATTGTCCAAATCGGCATTTGTCTTTTTTGGTACTGGAGTAACGCCAGCAATTTTAAAAGCAGCTGGTACCAGACCAGAGCACAGAGAGTCATTAATAATACTCAGAACAACAGAGCTAACCGAAGGAAAGCATGTTTTAAGCAAACTAGTAGGTACAGGATCAACTATGGAGGTGGCAGCCTTCATTAGTGAAACTTCTTTACCCAGAGATATCAAATCAAGTGTGGAGAAATTTAGGAAAAGAGTGCCAGAAAAATGAGAACTACTGAGAACAGAACCAACTGAAACAGAAGTGATATTCATACAGCTTCGCACCTTATCGATCTTAGAGCTGAAAGTGAGGTGCCCTGGGAACAACTGAACGCAACAGGCTTCGGGGGTGAACCCAGGGTGAAGACACTACCTCATAGGCCTTTCCCGATTTAGTCCATCCTTACCTCACTGGTCCATAGGTGTCAAATAAATTAAGAAATAGGGAAAGAATGAAACGACAACAGTAGACTCTGAAAACGATAGAATCATAGTGTTTAACCCCCTGAGGTCGACAATCGCGCCGGCGCGATAGGCTCGCTTTTTTTCAGTTCAGTTCAAAAGAAATTAATTTTGCTCTGTTGACTTTGATATTACAAGCAAGTTTCATACATCAATCGATTCTGTTAAATGTGTATTATTTTTGTGTATACTCACAATAAAAACAAAGTGTTGTGCTTTTTGCCAAATAAAGAAAAATAAACGTGATGCGAGTTCTGCCTTCTCTCTGTCAGTGAAGACCATTCTGAAACGCGTCCGAAAATGAACTGTAACTCAGCGAATACTCAGTCAAACAAGCATACAGACACACAGGCATGAAGTTTGAATTCTCTTCTTTTAAATGAGGTAATTTATATAAAAAACAAATATTCTCATCTTGTGAAATCTTTATTAAAAGAGAGCGATTCCAGTCGAGCTAATTAGAGCTCATTCAAATGTAATGTGAACACGCCCACGGAGAGCGCGTGCTATTCAAACGCAAATTACTGAGGCAATCCAAGCAAACCTGTGAACGCCCCCATATCAGCTCGAGAAAACACAAGTTTAATCATTGTAGCCTACGTGTTTACACCATCTGGCAGCGCTGTGAGGAATAATAATAATGGAAAATCTACCTCAGAGTGCGGGTATTGCAGGAGAGAGGATCCGAATATGTAGTACGTTTTTTTTTCCTTCTCAAGTTAATCGCGTTTCTGTGAATGAATGAACGGCAACCGCAGAGATGCGCGCTGTTTACCACAGCTCGCAAAAAGACAGTTTAAATTTAAATTCCGTCTCTGTGTGAATGAATGATGATGTTTTAGCAAACTGTATTGCTATACTGAGTTGAGTAAAAATCGACTGAAATATGTTGAAATAAAATGTAGGCTATTTGTAAGCAACGTATTAAACTGAAAATTAACATTTATATGCCCTAATATTTCATAAAAACAACGTTACAGTCAGGCGTTTCTGTTTGTGAATGAATGTTTCGGTTTTAGCAAACTGTATTGCTATACTGAGTAAAAATCGACTGAAATATGTTGAAATAAAATGTATTTGTATAAGCAACGTATTAAACTGCAAATTAACATTTATATTTCTTATAATAAAAATGAAAGACCTATGTTACAGACATATGAAAGACAACATTTCGTTGATTAGTTTTGGATAGATTATACATTTTTACTGTAAAATATCTGCCACCTCAAATAAGCTTTTGTTTGCCAATATTTGCTCATGTTAAATATAGTATGTTTTGTCAAAAATAAAGTAATCAAATAATCAATAAAATCCTTAACTTTGAAATATGTATGATAAAATGTATACTATTAAAAGGTAAATATAAGCCTTTTCTTTAAATAATTTTTATTGTGTTTTATTAGTGACAAATTTGGGGAGAGGATAAATATTCCAAAACTGAAAATACAGTATGAGAATTAACTGCAAAATTACTAGACATGTTTTCCTTGGATATTATAGGCCAAATTGCAAGCACAATATGTGGAAAAATAAAAAAGAATTGAGATGCTTCCAACTGTTGCTCTTGAATTCTTGTGGCTCAGTGACTCACCTGAATGAATGGCTAATTAAGTATGCAGGCCCCATTGTCTCCTCAGGTGTGAACCACTAAATATGCATATATGCCCACTCCGCATATTGCCTTTCCAAACAGAAAGTGCTTTGCAAAATTCAAATCAATGTATTGTGTTATGTGAATGATAAGGCAGGGTGATTTTCACATCATTTTGAAGAATAAACACTAGGTGATGACATCCATTAGACAAAAGTCTTATTGGCACATATTTAGAATGTGTTTTATGGCCTTATTTCAGAAACTATAGTTTTTAGTTTTTTCAATAACCACGCATAAACATTATTCTCTCTAAAATGCAGACATGTACATTCTTGTTGCTCACATATTCTGGTAGCCCTGTTTGTGCTAAATAGTGTGTATTTTTTATTTTTTTTTGCCATTAATATGTTTATAAGCAACTGAAAAAAGCACAAATGTCAGGGCATGTCAGAACATCTCAAGGACCCCAAAAACACCTTAGACCCCAGAGGGTTAAACTGCTACAACCGTAGTGTTTTGAAGAAATACTGCTCTCTGTTTTTCTGTTTTCTGTCTTACAGTGTGCAGATAAAACTTGATGGCTTTTTCGAGATCCATATGCAACGACCGTCTCATCTGCGTATGAAGCCCCAACCTCAAGAAGACAACCAGACCCACTGCTGAACGAACTATCACAAGAGAAAATGAAAAATACACAACGCAGAGATACAAAACCTTCAGTCATCCATCGATATGATCAAGACTACAAGCCTGCACCATTATCTGAGTGCTGCACCTGGTTAATATGACTGAAGATAACTTTTCATGGTTCGGAAACCTGTTAGTATCAAGTGTGTCAACCAACAAATGACTCACGTCCAGCACAAGGAAATAACAGTTTTCAACCAGAAAAGACTATTACTCGTAAGGACTTCACGGACCCTAGTTGCATGTTATGTTTCTGTGTCAGCATGCAATTACAGATGAACAACACAGATCCTGCTTGTGCCTGTAACTTTTTCAAGTTACAAGAATGAACTTTTAAGTGTACTTTGATAAAAGTTAGACTTAAAACCACTATACGATCAAATGACTTATGGAAGGATGAAGTCTATGCATGAATATTGCTGTTCTGCTGTTTCTTTGTTTTCTTGTGTTACTCGTATGTGTTGATGTCTTCGCAAGCAGAAACCTGGTGTAAAGCATCACCTCAGATTTCCATGAACAAGCCTCATGAGGGAAAAGTCATCAGAGCGACTCTACATGCGAAATGGACTCTACAGGAAACAGACTTCACAGCTATTCAGGCGCCATGGACTTTCCAGACTTCCACTCTTATGCTACATGGTTTTCTGTGTAATCATGTAGTTTATATGACATTTTACACCCTGCGTCGCAGGTGTCAACAGTTATGGTTTCGAGAAGAACTATGACACTCATGTAAATCAAGGACACAACACAGAATAAGTTATACGTGCCTGTAACTTACACAAGTTACAAGAATGAAGATATGCTATGTGCCTGTAACTTACACAAGTTACAAGAATTAACTTTTAAGTGTATAAATTTGTATTTTTGTGAGAGTTATTAGAACTCTCAAAGGGGGGAGTGTTGGATTACATATTTATTAAATGTTTAATTTAGTTTTTCCACTGCAATAGTATATAAACTGATAAAGTTTAGTAGACTGATTTCAGATGATTATTGAGTTTACAGCAAGATATACCTGCCCGACCTGTTTTTCCTTTGTAAGTTAAATGAGTCAGATCACGGAGATGCTAACCTATTGTCTTTAATGGCTCTTGGAGCAAGAGCCACAGTCCAGACGTTGAATCGTTTGGCTGATTGGATTAGCACATATGCATTTGAGTGGTTATGCTGATTAAATTGAGACTGCCGGTCTGGGGCGGGTTCCTTAACCTGTATACTCATTTACATGCTTTGTTTGAATTTGTCTCCACCTTCAAAAGTCCCTCCTCCTAAAATGCCTATAAGACACCATGTAAATTTATGTTAGATTAGATCATGTTGGAAGTACTACAGCAACGTACAGCGGAGTTCTCAATAAAGAATAACTTCCGTTGAACGCGATCCCAACTGTCTCCTGGTCTCTGCTTTGAAGAAAGAAAAACTTTACAACAATACAAACAATGTCTAATGAAAATAATTTATATCACAAAGATTAAGAAACAATTCAGATTCTCCAACTCCTTGGGGAAATGCACAAGAGAATAATACCAGCTCTCTGTCACAATCATTATAAGCAGAATAGTCATTGTGTTCTATTATTGATATGGAACCAAAGATATCTTTGGAACCAAAGAACTTATCAGTTCAAGTCAAGTCTGCTTTACATCACATTGTCTTGCTTGTCAAAGTATCTGTTCCATGTAACATAACGCAGATTATAAACACTGAGTTTTAACCCTCTGAATGTTTACTTGGAAACATGAAAACTGATGCATCACCAAGCTATCACAGCCACTTCAGGCCTTATACATTCAAGAATGAAAAATGTGCAAATTTGCATCAAAGATTAACACCACAAAAATGAGACACTTTTTTTTCTCCTATCCTTTGTGTTTTAGATCCTACATCAAAGGTTAGTCCTCGGCATCCCATTTAAATTGTTTCAGAGAGGGTTTGTCCTTTAATGAGAGTAAAAAAAGTGATTTAATAAGACTTAATAAGACTGAATGATGTTGATTAGCATAAGCGACGTAATAAGATCTCCTTTTGATGCATGTCACAGCATGATTTTAATTCACACTTCTATTTTGGAATGATCTCTTCGGATACCAGTCGTTTGGTTATTGTTATATGGCCAACAAACTGCCGTTTTTTTATTCGATTCATCCCATTATTTGAAGGCTTACTAAAATCTTTCTCCCATACTGTATCATCAGCGAGACACTTGACCACAGGTTGTTCAATTGGACCATCTTTGACATTTTAATAAAGAATCTGCAAAATGACAAGTAACCAGGCAACTAAGGAAAAACTTCAATTATGGAATACTGCACTTGTGAAAACCAAGATCTCTTCACTGAAATGTTAAATGAAGAGCATGGCGGGTGAAAAGAGACAGGAAATTGATGTGTGCGAAAGCAGCCCGACCTGAATTTCTGTAAATGAAAGTGGCTGATGTTGAATCTAATTCCTCTAGAGGCATCAATCAATGTCCAATCTGAAAAATAATGAGTGTTCCTCTGTTACACTGAGCTATGATTCATTTACAAGTCACACATTATGTAACTCAAAGCATTCATTTGCCCCCTAATTCTTCTTACCCTTTCACACAAACATGTTTGAAGACTACATATTTTTTTTGTGTGTTAACATATGGTTTTATTCTGAAATAAAGACAAAAATTTCTTTGAAAAGAACAGACAGATTATGCCAGCAGATGCAAAGGTATTGAAAGGAAACAAAAACACATTGCGAATTTTCACTGATCTCAAAATCAAAAGGAGAAAGAGACTGAAAAGTGGGACATCTCCCCTAGCTTGTCTCAAAACCTCTCAAGAGCTTCATTTTGCCTAAGCAGGGAGTCTATTTATGCATTCATTTATAAGCCGGGTTCAAGTATTTGCAGTGGAAAACAAACTATTTACTGTGTAGGCACTGATACAAGAGCCTGTGAGCATATTTATCTTATGGGATAAATTTGGTATCTATTATTAGAATGATATTAGATGAAAAGAATATAGATCCACAAACAGAATTGCGTTCTTCCAATCCTCCAGTGCTTTTATCCCCATGCTAATACGCACAATTCGATGCAGGTGGGCTCCCCTATAGTCTCCTGCGTCATGGACTGTCTTATACTGACAGGTAACAGTTTGTGAAGCTGTCTGTCAGAGATGGTAGTGAGCAACTCAGGGTGCCGTTCTCTATTCACCCTCACCCTTCGCTCAACACATGTCCTATATATATCACTAGTTTACACTACCTGCAGAAGTTTTCAACAATCCATCGAGACAGGCTTTGTTACAAATAGAGCTATGCAGTGCTTTCTGCCTGCAACATTTTTAGCAAGCTAACAGAAATCTCCAGGCTGAAGTGTTTATTTCTGTATTGTGGTAAACTAGAAGGTTAATGTCAATACCATAGAACCATGGATTCACACATATATCCATCTGTCTGCAGTGGTTCTCAACCGTTCTCAACCCCAGTGTCCACAGCAACAATATTCAAATATCTATGACTTTTCCAACTGTTCTTGATTTCCTGGATGAGAATTAAAGGTAAGGATTTTAAAAATGTATATATTGCACAAAAATGTCCATGGAGTTTTTATTTGATTAATTTGCAGATCTTTATACTTGAATTAAAATAAAAAATATCTAGATTTTTTTTTGTTGTTTTATCTTATTTTAATGCTTGTTTTGTTTTAAAGGGGCTCTAGGTAACTTTTTAACCTTAACTGAACAGCTTCGGAGTCAGTGGAATGGTTATATTACTTATTTCGGGTTGAATGGTGGTGGTTTCGCACCCCCCTGGTGCCCGAGAGCGGAAAAAACTCACTTGCAACTTTGGGACGCGGGTCGGTGTCAGGAAGTATCGCGTGATATCAGGTCTCGCGATGTAACGAATTGCTTGACGGCACTGCACACGTAATTACACGCCCCCATTCAAGCACCGGCTAGCTAAGCAAAGGGCAACGATAGATTTAGTTATGGCTGAGCCTGTAAAAAGAAGCAGAAAGCTAGGAAATCTTTGTCGGAGGACCAACGAAAGAGGAAACGGGAGACTGACCGAGCAATAAGTCAGACTCGAGTAAAGTTAAATATTGGACCGGCTTTTTCAGAATGGTGAGAACTGAGAGAAACAGAAGCCTGCAAAACGGATGCTGACCTGGCCTTATTGCTGTTGCACTTGTAAGTATCTTTGGAATAAACTGTGTTTAATATTTAAATTTCAAGTAATTGTGACCTCAGGATGTTTGCTATTGTCTGTAAAGTTTTTTTATTATGATCGCTGTCTGTTACGGGCTTACTAGTAACGTTACGCTAGATACTATAAATTTGATGTTAGGCATTGTCATAGCAAACACGTTTGATTTCTGTAGTTGTGTGGCCGTTCCTCTGTCGGTTTTATTTGTGTAACTTACACTTTTATTTTATGTCACTAAGTCAACGCGTCTGATAATAGGCAATAAACATGTTGCACATATCATGATCGAGCTAGAAAAAACGTTCTGATGTTTTCTTAGACAGGCAAAGGTAACCGTCATTCTACTAGATGAACCTTGCTAATATAACTTTAGACAAATATTAGCCTCCGATATATATATATTTTATGCTCATGCCCACTCTCCCAAAAACAAACAAACACGAAAGCAGTAGTTCGCCTCGTTCATATCGTTCGTTCCCGGTAAAAATACTATTATGCATGACAACACAATAAAATAAAAAAATTCGCCATCAGTTGGAAAGAAAGTATTGCTTTACTTGCCTCGGTAGACATAACTGGTTTTGAAATAGCCGGTTCCTCTGCTCAGCTGGGTTGACAGCTGATCAGCTGGGTTGCTCGTGGCGAGGGGGGTGGGGTGACAACAGTTCGTTTTTACGACAGAGTGTATGAAAGCATTTACTACCAGACACTAGGGGGAGCTTCGTAGAGAAAAAACACTCAAGAGTTGCCTGGTGTCCCTTTAAAGTCATCTTGAGGCCCAGTGGGCCCTGGCCTCCTGGTTGAGAAACACTGGTCTAGTTTTTTTTTTCTGTTTGTTTGTTTTTATCTTTCAGTAAAAATGTAATATATTAGATATATTCAAAAGTGTGTCTGCGGTCCCTAAGGGGTTTAAGACTACAGGGGTCTGCCGATTATTGTTTGATCCATAAATGTTGTTAAACAAGTTAAAGTTTATATGGTACTTTATGCAATGCATGTGATTATAGAGTGGTGCAGGTATGACATCACTTTGTAGGCCAAAAGCGGAAGCAAGTTAGCATTTTAGCACTTCCGGTTCCATCGTCCCGAAGTCAATGGGTTTTTTTAAATGGGATTTTGGTTAAATGGCTGAAATAAGGTCTGTGGTGAACATAAGCTCAAGACACTTTCACATTTTATTCTCCGACATAAAATACATCAGTAATACCCCACTAGTGATTTCTTTTAAGCTGTTATGTGTCTTGAAAAAGGCAGATGCTAACAAGTTGCTAAATGGGACTACAGAGGCTGTCGGAGACATTAAACGTCTTCACGACAAACAGGTAAACTCAGTCCACTTTTACAGCTCCGTCATGCTTATAATTATGCTCTTATAAACTATTCTACCTCAAACTTTCTGGGAAAACATTTTTAGTTAAAAACTAAAAAATTAAAAAAAGTTAAAATCTTTAAAATGAAAATTACCCTATGATTTACTCACCCTCAAGCCATAGGTGTATATGACTTTCTTCTTTCAGACGAATACAATCGGAGTTATATTAAAAAAATATCCTGGCTCTTCCAAGCTTGATAATGGCAGAGAATTGCAACCAACAGTTTGAAGCTCAAAAAAGTGCATCCATCCATCATAAACAAACTCAATGTGGCTCTGGGGGGTTAATAAAGGCCTTCTGAAGCAAAGCGATGAGTTTATGTAAGAAAAATATTCATATTATCAATTCTAGCTTCCAGCCAAATGGCCATACACAGTCTACTTGCGCCTAAAGCGCAACTTGAGCAACTTAATGTCGTCAGAAGAAGCACAGTGCGGCATGGCCTAATTGTCAGCAGTACATCACATTAGCATAAGTTGCACTTAGACTTAAGTCGAATCCAGGAAGAAAGTTATTAGTTAAAGTCATATACACCCTTTAAGGCTTGAGGGTGAGTAAATCATGGGGTTATTTTCTTTTTAAAGTGAACTACTCCTTTAAATCTGCAGTGATAAGGTGGCACAGTGGTCATGTTATACAAGTCGTAGCTCTCAGAAAATTACGGGTTTACATGTTTTAATTACAAGGTTTTTTTTTTACAGTTCAGAATTTTACATGTTTTAATTACAAGGGTTTTTTTTACAGTTCAGAATCATTCTAACGATATAATCGTTATAGGTAATTATGACATGTGAATGCACCTCTATCCACCATGGGGTTCCTTGGCATGAAAAAAACCCAAACAGAATTATTAAATATTTGCATATGAAAATTTAAAAAGTAGTCTTCAAACAAAGACTGTTTGCACATTCTGTTTGTTATAGTACTGCAACAGCAGGTGTTAATTCGACCTTTAATTCGAGGAGTTTACTCTAGACTGTTGTGCTTCTTAAGGCCACCATGGTGATGACATTTAGCCTATCGCTCTTTTGGGTGAGTCAATTACTGTCAGTAAATGGAGAAACCTTAACGGTGGCATTTAAGGTCGTTTCTATTGATTAAATTAGAATGTTGAAACTTTAATGTCCTGAATTTGTTTGGTATGTTGCTTAGGCTATAAAACAACTTTTATAGGATATTTGTTGTGCTTATGAAATATTTACTCCAAGGCAAGTAGGGGGAGAGCGGGGTACAACCTAACACTTTTTGACTTACTCAGTTTGTGTAAATTCACTTGGGGTTTAGAGTATTTATTTTTAGTATTTATAGACACATGTCTAGTACAATTATGTGCTTTTGTTTCATTCATACAGTGTATACTTTTTTCTTGATTCATCCCAAAAGAATAGAAGTGAAATGTGACAACATGCCCCATAGGTGCATTGTAGGAGGGGTGCATTGTAACATGACCATATGACAGATCAAAATGTTATCTGATCCAATCAAAGAAATATACAAGACAAACTAAAATATTTTGTCAATAAAATACAATTATTAACTTTTTCATATAAAATAATGGCATTTTTTAATAATTAAAAATAAACAAATTTTTGAGTTTGACAAAAAACACACCACGAAACATAGCTATACAGCATAGTTAAAAACATAATAATAATTAATCATTTCTGATCATTGACTCTCAGTCTTTATTCACCTTTCCTCATGGTTTCTCAATAGAATTCATTAAGGTCTAAAATAGAATAGCATAGTTCTAATACACTGTTAAAAAAAACCGGTGAAATTTATGGTAAAAAACCGGCAGCTGTGGTTGCCAGTATTTTACCGTAAAAAATATGGTGGCAACATTTTATGTTTTTTTACGGGATTTAAATTTACGGGCAAAAAAAAAACACAATGTAAAAAAAAAAACTGTAAAATTTACGGCAAAACGTCAGCTTGGTTGCCAGTATTTTACCGTAAAAAAATATGGTAGCAACCTTACTTTGAAAAAAAAAAAAAAAAACATCAGCAGGATTTAAATGTGTGGTAAAAAAAAAACATCAGTTGTGGTTCCCAGTACTTTACCATAAAAAATACTGTAGTAACCTTTTAGTTTTCACGGGACAACCCTTATATTTCATAAACCGATAAATGTTATCATTCAATTTCACTAAAGTATTAAAGTCTGCTTTATATCTTTGTAATATACTGATAACCATCATAATAATACAAGTGGTAAAAAAGAAAACCACATGATGATTTATAGTAAACCATTAGTTTTCCACAAACTGTGGCACATGTTAGTATTAAGAAGGTGCACAGTGTCATACACGCAAATACAAAACACCATCATAGTGACACACACATGACTCCAAATAATGCCATAAACATTCATTAAACAATATATGATGTAATATAAAGCCCAAATGTATATAACTGATAACAAAAACCAAGAAGAAACATAATTATTTAAATGAAATAGCATCAAATGTGAAGTGTCACACAGGGAATTCTGGAAATGTCAATTTAGAGAAACAACAAGAACAGAAAAAGAGAAGAGCAGAAACACAAGAACTACAACTGACTTCAGCCACAGCCTTAGACGAAATCAACTGAAGATAAAAAAAAACATTAAATCTCTGAAGATCTCAGCAGAGGATGATTAAACAACTCCACAAACAGCATTACCAGCTTCACTTATTACTGACCAGACTGACTTTATTTCTGTCATACATCTTCAGTTCTGTTTGCGAATTAACAGAGGTTTAGATGTTGATGATTTATTGTTTCATTTGAAGTCACCATGATGGAGATCAGTGACTGCTTTAGTTGGGCTCTTGACCCTTGACTTTCTAACATTAGTTTTTCTCTGCCTGCTGTAACTCTGTGTTTATAATACATGTTGATTATGGCTAGGAAATCAGAGAGAAAATGAATCATGTGATGTTGGTTATGTATCGATGATGGCAATCACCATGTTTGATTGACTGAGCTCTTATAGAGTCTTATTTTTGATTTTATGTGTCATTAATTTTACATTATTGATTGATTATTGATTACAGCATGTGATCCATCAGTGTTGTGATAATCTGAAGAATTTTTAAAACACTGTGCACAATAAAGGTTTGAACTACTGTATCTTTCAGACACACACATACATCAAGAATCAGCATATGAGTCTCAACAACGGTGATGATAAAAGTGCAGTGCACTTGATGGAGCCTTCAATCAAAACTCATCAGTTTCTCCCAGCATGCATTGCAGCAGGAATAAATTATGCTGAATTGCCTTAGTATTTTCTTTTATTATTATATCTGCTTTTATTTTTTATGTTTTTGTTGCAGCTTTTTAGTAGCTTGTGATGTTCAGAGTTTTATCTGATTATTTTGTTGATTGTCACCATTGTTGAGATTCATACGTTGATTCTTGATGTCTGTGTTGGTTTAAATCATGCAGTAGTCCAAAACCTTTTTTCTACACCATGTATTTTTAAAGTTCTTCAGATTATCTGTTGGTCACTGCTGGCTCACATGTGGGGTCACAGAGATATTATACTCGAAAATGTGAAATATATAAATATTATAACTTTGCTCATAAAGTGAGAGATAAGAGTTTTTATGAGATCAGTGAATCAGGCCACTACATGACGATTATGTCATCATTAACCTGCCAACATCACCTGGTCACATTTTCTCTCTGATTTTCATGCCATAACGTTTGTGTTATATAAACACACAGTTAAGGCAGCCAGAGTAAATCTAAAGTTAGAAAGTCAAGGGTCAAGAGCCCAAATACAGCAAACACTCATCTCCATAATGGTAACTTCAAACTTTATTATTTTCAATAAAACATCAACGTCTGAACCTCTGGTCATTCTCAATAATAACTTTTATTATGACAAATTGGTTTGTAATACAATATTTTTTAAATTACAGGAAACCACAGCTGGCAGGGTTTTTTTTATTTATTTTTAACATAAACTGAAGTTCAATGCCATAACACCTAAAATATTACTACCGTATTTTTTACGGTAAAGCACTTGCAACCAGCTGCTTTTTTACCGTAAACTTAAGTTCAGTGGCGTAAAAACAAAAATAAATTCTACCGTATTTTTTTACGGTAAAGTACTGGCAACCACAGCTGCCAGTTTTTTTCCGTAATATTTAGATCACTGCCGTAAAACCTAAAATATTACTACCATATTTTTTACGGTAAATCGCTTGCAACCAGCTGGCAGTTTTTTACCGTAAACTTTAGTTCAATGCAGTAAAACATAAATATTTATACCGTATTTTTTACGGTAAAGTACTGGCAACCAGCTGCCAGTTTTTTACCATAATTTTTAGTTCGATGATGTAAAACTTTGTAAAATTAGTAAAAAAAATTATTACAAACTGCTTGTAACAAACAGTTAGTGCAACTTTTTTTTCGAACGGACGGAATATGGTTACATATTATAATATGTTTTTTATTGGGGGGGCCTCCATGTCCATTTTGTTAGGGGCCCCCAAATTCCTTCAAACGGCCCTGATTACACGTATGTTGTTTTTCTTCATAATTGTAGCCTATGTAGTTTTAAGAAATTGTTATGGGTAGATTTAGGGGTAGGAGTAGGATTAGCTGCTAAAAAAATCTTTTAATGCTATATTGTTAATAAAATTGCCATTTCAGTATAAAATGGGTAACGTTATGTTTAGGTTGGGAGTAGGGTTAAGGGATCTTCCATTTATCTATAAAACGGTAAAATGTAAATTATACTGATATCTTAATGATATGAAAGATTCGTACATATTTAACATTTTGTAGCTGTAAAAATGTAATAATGTTACGTTTAATTGTTGCAGATACGTACATATCATACGTTTCAGCATCTATCCAAACGTACAAAACGTACGTTTTCTATCTTTGAAAATTACGTATTAATACTACGTATTAACAATGAGACCAGGCTGTAAATAACTATATTAACTGTTAAATAACAGATAGGAGTTTAAAATAATATCAGATTTGTCTAATTTTAAATAAGCACAAAAAACAGAGATGAAAAATGTACTTAAGAAATTTACTTTTGCTGTGGTTAAATAAATGTTCAGTGATATTGTTTCATTGTTGATATGGCAACTAGTATGTACACTAAGTTTCGTCATGCTGGCATGTGTGGAAAGTTTTAAACCATGTGTGTTACAACTAGCCCCACATTAGTTTGTGTACCCCTACAGCTGTATTGTAAATTTTATTAATTAATTATTAATAAATAATACATTTTGTATTTCATTTTATCATTGTGATTTGTGATCCCTAGTGAAAAAAGTATACTTTATTGTATTTTAAATATATTCCCTTTTTCAATAGTAAATTGCAAATATACTAACACATTGAGACATTTGTCTGTCTTTAAAAAAAAACTATAAAACATTGTCCAATGCATCTGCAAAAAAACAGAATTAGTCATTATAACATGTACAACTTTACATTAACATTATTTTTATTTGCAAAATGAAGCTGTGTATTTATTTCTGATTTCCTAAACAATTTGGCTTCATTGTTATGATGCAAACAATCTTTGAAAAGTTTGGGGAAAAAAACATGTTATGAACATAAAGTTACTTTGTCTTGAGCTGACTAGCCAATTATGGTGTGTGTTGATTGGTGTTTATATTTGTTCAAGCTTGACAACCTTATTGCCTTTTTGATTACTTTCTAATATATATTTCTAATTACAATTAAGTACAAAGATTACATTTTTAAAAGGGATGCTTATAAGAGAGCATACATTTGAAACTGCTGAGTCTGTGAAGGGTTTTGATTATATTACCATAAAAAGAATTACCATATATTATTCATAAAAAGAAAACAAATCATTCATCATAATTTGCCTGCCTTATGTGTATATATGAAGAGTTCAGATGCAAAAGCCTCTAAGTGCCATCTGAAATTTTCTTCTAGAATGATAATTTTTATCAAGCTCGTATATTTAAGTTCAGTAATTTCACTTAAATGACAATTAAGTGCACTTGTCTTAGTTGTCCTGGCATACAATATTTTTCACAACTTATCATTTCCTTAAACCTTTGCAACAGAGGTGAAGAGAGTGCATGCATGACCACAATAGACACGGGAAATACCCTAGGTTTAAATAAACCACAATTACCAATGTACAACATACCCTCTAATACTCAGGTTGCTTTATTCCTGCAAATAACTATATAAGTGACTTTTTGATTGAACTTTGCTCACTTTAAATTGTGTTGGGCTTCTTCTAATCTCATGTTCAATGTAACTCATAGAGTGCTGTATAGTGACGACAGACAAGAGGATAAAAATGGACACTCAGGTCCAGCTTGATGAGGATATAGTCAAAGCTTTGAAAGGAAAACTTAGAAGTCAACGGAATTCTAATGCATTTCTATGCAAATTATTATACATACAGTATATTCAAACATGGATACAAAAATGTTAATCATTGGTTAATTTGATATAAATTCTTCTTGCCTTTCCCAGATCCTGTGATAAAGCACTCTTCAAATACTACAGTGTCTGAACCACAAGCCCTCAGTTGCAGAAAATGAGTTGTACTCAAAGAAATGATCGTCCACTTGAAGATGAAGATGTGACATTCAAACTCTTCTGTTTCTTTGGTTCAGCCCTTTGTAGGCCTACGTTTGTAAATAATGCATTATTCACTTCTGCACATTGTTTTTCCGTAACTTTTATTTGTATTTTTTCAGAAAATTGCATTGTGATGCTTATTTATTAAGTGATGTATTATTCATGTGCTTTTCAGTAATAGGGGTATAACTGAAATGTTATAAATATAGCTCTGCCATAGCATTTCACTGATCTTTGTTATAATGTATTTTGTTCAAGAGATTATATATGCTGCTGTACTTTTTTAATGTAATCTTATGTATTTATTTTGCAATGTACACAACAAGATACTATATTAAAGTTTTCTTGATTTCAAAGTCTGTGTATGTCTTAACATTTATATTTAATTATTTTTGCACTTTTAATATACCATTTTGAATACTGAATAAAACAGCTTTATAATATATTAGTGTAATGCTAATACATTTTTAATGAGCTGAAATGCTATTTAAATGTTCTTGAAGTACTTTAAAATTAAGCTTCAAATATAGTATAACTAGTTTAAGACATGAAAGTATATTTTTAACGAACTGTAAAAAAAAAACACTTAAATGCACTAAATGTACTTGAATTGGTTCCATTTTAGCACAATTTAATATATTAAAATATAGTGCAAATAGCTTAAAATTGATCTTAAGCATATCTTGAAATACACTTAATATACTTGAAGTTGTTTCAAAATAATACATTTAATATGTATGTAGTGCAATTTAAATATATTTATTTTTATGAATTTGTAATGTACTTGTAACACAAATAATGTACACTTTAATATAACTAATCAGGCATATAATTAGTCCCTACACAGGTATACTTAAAGTATACTAAGTATATATACTAAGTACACAAAAATACACTAAATGCACTTAAAGTTATGTTTTACTACAATGTAATTACTACTAAAATATACTCGTACAAAATTAGTTGTTTCAAAAAAGCATATATATATAGTGTATATATATATATATATATATATATATATAAGTGTATATATATATACATATATGGTATATTGCTTGTATGTTTCGAAGACACTCGTAATGAATTTGTAATGTACTTGTAACAACAATAAAGTACACTTTAATATCACTAATCAAGCATGTAATTAGTCCCTACACAGGCATATACATAAATTATGCTAAGTATACTTGAAGTTGTTCCAATTTAGCACACAAGAGTACACTAAATACACTTTACACAGTTATGCTTTACTACAATTTAATTACAACTAAAATATACTTAGTACAAAATTAGTTGTTTCAAAATAGCACACTAGTTCAAGTTAACTAATCATTAACACACTTGAAGTAGACTATACTAAATTAGTCTGGCTGCAAGTAGGCCTATACTATAACTATATATATATATATATATATATATATATATATATATATATATATATATACTATAACTATATATATATATAAAAAAAATCTTTTTTTTTTCACCAGGGATACCCAAGGAGTCGTCTCCATGGCAACCTCGCCACTCTTTTCATTATCCTTTAGTGAAACCCTGGCACTTCTGCTGTGAACTGCGCTGTTTCTCACCCGCACTGAGAGCTCATGTCCAACAGTGATGGCAGATCAAGTGCGCGCTCTCCACTCTGCTTCTCACGCTGCGCGCGCGCTGCTCATGTCCCTCTGAATACGTTTCTTGAATTTCCCACTCTAGTCCGTGTCACATCCGGTACAGCACCACTGCTTGGCCCCGCTTCTCAAATTTCCTGCCCACACCTTCCCTCTCGTATTAACCAAGCCAAGTTTGTCCAGTGATGAAGTAATATTTTCGCCGCTTTCGTGCACATCCCTACATTCGCGATCGGATCGGTGGTCCAGGAAGAAAGAGGACGAGGAGGCGTCGAGGAGCTGAGATGAGATAAATATGCAAAGAGACGCATCTGTAAACCATTCCAATCTTATTTTCCCATTATTTTGGCGCTGAATTAAAACATAGCCTTTACGCAATTTCAAGAGGAGCATCTAATAGAGAGCCGGACAACTGGACAGACAACAGCTCTGCATGTGATATCTTCGGATAAGGTGGCATCGGCAGCAGAAGATGCAGCCTGCAAGCAAGCTCCTGAGTCTCACCCTCCTTGTACTGATGGGCACTGAACTCACCCAAGTAGGTTTATAAACGCCATTTTCAGCGCACATCTCGGGCTAATTAGGCAGATATGCTCAAAATAAGCCGGTTTCATGTATTATCATAAGTGCAGATTAAACTATTGGGCAGCAGAGATCGGGATGGACTGATTTGATAAACCTCATTTAAGAAAATCACAGCGGGGTTTCTTGTATAGAGCCTTCGTACCACATGGCTAGAGGGGTTATTTTATAGTAACTTTTATGTTGGTTATTGTGCATGATAATGAATGTGTTTTCATAGTAATAGTTGACAGTTTTAGTATTTAAAGATAAATGCCTCTTGGAAGCAGTAAATTCTCTGTGTGTGTGAGTGATCGTCAGTATCATTGTATCATTTGTATGATGATTCCTATTCAAGATAAAACACTCCAGGGCTTGTGCAGTGTTTTCTCATTATCCACACTGTGATTGTCTCTGACACTCTACAATCTCACTTTGAAGACAGAAATAGCAAGCAAATTGCTTTCTCCACACTCATTGATGCTTTCTCTTCAGTAACTGTCATTTCTTACGCCTTTGACATTTTACACTGTTGGTGATTTAATCAAATGGAAAAAGCTATACTGAAGGGGCAAGGTCATTTACTTTTATGTACAGAAAAATAATTTAGCCTCTTTTCTATCTCATAGGCTGTTCTGTGTTTGTTTTTGTCTTTCATGGGGCTTTATTATTATTATTATTATTATTATTTCACCTTAACGCTACAAGCTATTAAGAAAACATGCTAATATTGTGTTTGTTTACGAACTGTGATTTATTGTATGATTCATTTAATTGAATCATTTGTCTGAAACTAATTGCCCTGTGCCATGATTTGTAATCTGCCCCAAATTATAAATCACTGAAGAAGAAAAAAAAGCTCCTGTTTAATTTGATAATAATGCAGGTTGATACAAAATTGACATTGTTTCCAATTATATTATGGAGTTAGAAGCACTTCATATTACAGCATGTTAATACATTCAGAAGTAAAATATTATTTTTGACGATATCTTTAATCTTTAATCAAAATAAGTTGATTTGCACATTATTATTTTAGAAATTTGCTCAAAACGTTTGTGAATATGGTTGACCTGCACAGGAAGGACATTTCTCATGTGTAAATCAGTGACCTATCAGGTATTCCCCCTTTTGTGTTAGTGCAGGTGAAAACAAATGTTGCTAGCCAAAACGAAAAAGGACAGAAAATGAAGACGATATAGAGGAAAAGGATGTTCTTACATTATATCTGTTTAAAATGTCTGGCTGTGAGTGCTATTTGTCACCAGTTCATTAGGAACATGTCTATGATGTATATATGCAGCCTAGTACAAACCAAAGATGTTTTATTTAAAAAAAAAAAATAAAAAAAAAAAAAAAAAAAAATATATATATATATATATATATATATATATATATATATATATATATATATATAAGCTGGGCAAGGGGGTGGTGGGTGGCAGGGCGTCTGACTGGAACTTGTCAAAATGTTAAAAATGAGAAGGAAACCTGTACTGCCCTCTTTTGGTCAAATGATATCATGACACGCTGAGAGACAATTGGTCAGCTATCCTTTTAAAATTCCTGTTCAGAAGTGACTCATAAATGAGTGAGTTATCTTTTTAATCTAACATCTGCTGATATTTTAGAGTTTAATTACATGCTTAACAATCATAGAAACTTTATTTTATCTAGAATAAATAATGTGTCTAGCATATCTAGCATATTCTATCTAGCATAAATTGTGTGTAGGCTATGCATACTGTGTACCACATACCGTAGAGAGTCGCGGTACAAGTAATCGTTATTATTACACCGATGAGCCGCATTACACAGCGCGCAAATTATTCAACGGAGTCGACTTTAATTCTCGCGTAAACCAAATTGTATTGCCTCCAGCACATTTGCCCCTTTGTGTGTATGTCTGTTATGTAAATTTATAACAAAGCAAAAGCAAAAAGCAAAAAACTGTTGCCACAGGCGAACGCGCCTTCTGTTCGCAAGCGTCTATTTAGCACATAGGCTTATTCTGAAAAAAAATTGTAGTCCGTTATCCAACTTTGATGCATACTGCAACGTTGTTTCATTACACTTTTTAAATATTTAGTTAATTAGGCTACTTATTAAGACATCACTCTCTGCATCAAAGGGAGGCGCCTCTTACAGTAAGGCTATTTAGGAGCAGAGTGCATTTTGTCTATTAACTGTTTTAAGTATAGCTGTCAGTGTGGGCATCGTGATACTAAGGAAAACTTTGTACATGTTCAGTGATTTCGTTCGTGCGTCGAGCGCCAGGGGGAGGTTTGTGATATTTATGAATTTTTCACCAATACTGGGTGGGCGGGGGCACGGAACCAGAGAGATGAGATCGTCTGCTGAACTACCGTCGTTCGTTATTCGCGTGAAGAAAGGAGACAGCACATCACTCTGCTTATAGCCTAAACCGAGAGAGCTTGCGTGATTCTAAAGTTCAGTATAGTATAGGTGCGAGCAGAAGCGTCCGAGATGAATTCATTTACACTGAGTGCTTTACAAAAGCACATCACCTCTGTCAGTAGCGCAGGTTATCAGAACAGTTCTCTACTGGAAAGTGTATAATGAAGGTTACTGGGAAAGAGAAGAGCAGAGATGTCGGTGCCTTTGCTGAAAATTGGAGTAGTGCTCAGCACGATGGCGATGATCACCAACTGGATGTCGCAAACGTTGCCCTCTCTAGTTGGTCTGAATAGCACCAAATTAAGCGTGGCACCCCCGGGTGTGCCGGACCGGAGCACTGGCGTGAGTTTCCTTATTCTCTTTGTTCATGTTCAATTTAGACAATACGAGCTGCAAAAAAAAAAAAAAAACATTTATATTATTTATACGTTACAAATGGTTATGCTATTTGAATAATGCATGTTATAAAATGGAAAAATTATGTAATTCGGCTATAAAAAATACATTCCAAATCTATTAAAAAGAACAAACAAAAAAAAATTTTTGTAGACTCCAATATAATGTTTTATACATGGTGCATAGTATTCTTTTAACTACTGTTCGTTGGAGTATATTTGAATATGGTAATTCTTAAATACTATGGATTGAAGTATATGGTATTACCCTGTGATATCATTACCATGGTGGTACCGCCATATAAGGAGAGTTTCAGTGTGCAACTATATAAGTGTTTAATGTTGATTCAGATTTTGTGCATTAGTGGAATTGTTGCTATATATAATATTGTATAATAATTTTTATTGTTTGGAATTTAATCTCAGTCACAGACCTCAATTATCCAATGGGGTTGCATGACTTTAACTGTACAGTACCTATTCATCTTTTATGTCACTGCACAAATCAATGTAGAAACACAAAAAGCCTACAATGACAAAAAAATAACACATTTTTTTACACTTTTTGAACACATGTATTATCATTAGTTCTGTGTGTGTGTTTGTGTGTGTTTGTGAGTTTTTTTTAAGACATTAGACATATTTCACTTTATTGACTTTGAGTGGGTTTATAGTCTTGGGTAATTGTTATGAGTCACCTATATAAATGCTGTTGAAATCTGTATTATTTAAATCAGTTATATGTGAGCAAGAAAAATATACTCTCTTTTCTATTTTTTTTTTTTAAATGTATGCCTTTACTATTTTGATATTGTGGTAAGCTCTGTCCTCACACAATAAAAACAATAGATTGTATTTTAATCTGAATTCAGCATTAGTAGCAGATTTACAAAGATGTTCCTTAGATTTAATAAAAAGTGCTTTCTGTCCGCATTGGTTTTGAATATGGATTATTCATTAGATTACTCAGGATTAGGGCAAGACATACGGAAAACGCTCACTCTTCCAGATGGCTCTTTTATGTAAAACCACTGGGTCATAAAATCTCCTTCGAGAAAAGACCATTTCACATCAAAGCACCAATTACGAAAATCCTTCGAAAACTGTATTTTGTCAGTACATTGACCACTAATGCACTGCTCTGCTCTTGATGGACAAGGAGAAACAAAATGAGAGAGAGAGAGAGAGAGAGAGAGAATAGATACTGCTTGGCTCAATAATAAGTTTCCTTAGTCCTGCCACAAATGATCATATATTATTTTGTTAAGTTATAGCCTACACTTTATAAACACTTTTGCTGGAAAACAATTGCATACAGTGTGACACATTACTGATTTTTTTATCATTTTTATCTCATTTTGAATAAAACTCATGCTTCCAACATTAGCAAGTCGTTCTTACAATCACAAAATCTTCATCTGTATCAGCCAGCTAAATAACATTACCTTGGTGACATATTTACTTCAGCAGAATTGACAAAAGCAACATTCCATAAACCACTGTCACCAAGTGTTTAAAGAAACACATGATTAATTAAATGTAAGATTATTGCAACGTAAACATTAAGACATAACACAAGAAACATAAGAACTGGCATGACCGTTTCCATCAACTGGCCAGAAAACTCTTCCAGTCTGACCCTTGTGTAAGTGTTCAGGCAATTAACCTCCCCAAAGACTGCAGTCACTGACCTTTTTTCCTCTTTGTTTTGCCCCTTGCCCAGGTGCTGCCTGCTAACCCTGAGGAGTCGTGGCAGGTGTACAGCTCAGCGCAAGACAGTGAGGGCAGGTGTGTGTGCACTGTTGTGGCTCCTCAGCAGACCATGTGTTCACGGGACGCCAGGACCAAACAACTGAGACAGCTCTTGGAAAAAGTAACCTTTGAAAATAATCCACACACACAACGCCCTACTGTCAGAATAAATAGCTCACTTTCATAGATCTTTTCGGCAAGGTTGTCACCCAGCACATGGCTTATAACTCGTCTCTTATGTTCTCTTTCAGGTCCAGAATATGACTCAGTCCATCCAAAGTCTTGACCAGAGGACCCAGAAAGACCTGGAGTATGTGCAAAGAATGGAGGTGCAGTTGAAAGGCCTGGAATCTAAGTTCAAACAGGTGGAGGAAAGCCACAAGCAGAATATCGCAAAGCAATACAAGGTGTGTACAAATATATGAACTCATCCAAATTTTCTTCACTGTGGTTATTCCATTTGTAAATGTCATATTTAATTCATAACCGCATACAATGTTTCCCATTTACAAAAAGGTTAACTCACTTATTTAATTCCGCTCCCAACACTGGCCTTTAACATTACATTAACTAATCGATCTTTGAGAAAACAACTGAGCATATTCATTTTCTGTATATCTGCATGCCAAGTGAGCTCAGGATATTTGTTATGAATGATTTCTCCTCCTGAGTGGATGACACAGGCATTTTCCCCACAAGTGAATTACAAAACATGATTCATTTTCCATCTTAGGTATTGTTAGCTGCCTGATATCAATTGCATCTGCATGCTAATGAGGCTGTTGCTATTTTTCGAAATGGAGGCGCAGTGATTTGTTGCGCATTGCAATTTGTAGTGTGTATCCGGCTCCCAAAGTGGCATAGATTTTATAGATCTGTCTAGCACAATCTTTTAGCTCCTTCAGCATTATCTAGCCATTCAAAGTCTTTAAAAAAAATAGTGCATTGGACATTTTGTTTTTGTTAAACTGAATATTATGGTCAGGAATGTGCACACAAATCACGCAGCTCAGAAGGCCAGTGTTGGCAGCACCTCTTTTTCATTTACCAAGTAAGAAAACTACTCAAAACATTTTAAGGCTTGACCTTTAAACATTTATTACATGAAAGCATCAAATATTTGGATGCAATCACTGGAAAAGGTCATCGTATACACCGTCATGATCTTTATAGCAGAGCCTACATAGCGCTGTTCACTCTCAGAAGTTCAGGTATACACAGAGCATATATACAAACATGGCATTTCAGCTGAAGTAGGAAACCATAAAGAATGAATTTGATAAATGGAATCAAAGGACATGGGAAATGCATTTTCTTTGTTTGGACGAAGATTATTTTGCACTTTATGATCCCAGTACATTATAATATTTATTTATTTACAGTATGACATTTCAAATATTAAAAAAGATTTTCTATTTCAAATAAATGCTTTTCTCTTGAACTTTCTATTCATCAAAGAATTGTGAATTTATTTTATCACCATTTTCTCAAAAATATTAAGCAGCACGACTGTTTTCAACACAGATAATAATAAGAAATGTTTATATATATATATATATATATATATATATATATATATATATATATATATATATATATATATATATATAGTTATTTTAAATTATAAAATTTCACAGTGTAACTGTTTTACTATATTATTTTTTCTTCTAAGAGACTTCTTTCAAAAATATAGAAACATTTTTAACTAACTCTTGACTTTACATATATCTTAATCTATGTCCTCATTTATGTGCGTAGACTTGGGAATAAACCGTCATGATTATTTGCACATCTGCAAATAATTTCAAGCATGCATTTGTGTGTTAGTTCATCCTGTTTAATTATTTTTCATATAAAATGTGTTGCATTATTTCTGTACATACAGCTGTATCTGTGAAAATGTGTGTATTAGAAAGGCTAGCGAGTTAGCTATTCAACAAAATTTTATTTTCTTGCTTGCAGGGCTAACTTTATGAATTAAATCAAAGCTGCAGAGACTGAAGAACAAGTTCAATCCCATTGTAATCCTCAGCTGGTCAACTGATCGCATCATTCAGTTTATTTTAAATACAAAGCAACTTTGAATTCTGTTTGCGCTCTTTTTGTGCATGCCACTATTGCAGCCTTCCTTGAGTAGATTTTCTTATGTTATGACATCTTCTCCATGTCTTTTCCTAATTCAGATTTGTTTATGCACATTTGGATATTTTGAAACAAGAGAAACTATTGTTGTATGTGAAGCATGTAACCTTCGACACCTTGCATTTTAAACACTGGAAAATAAAGAGAGTTTTTTCAAATTTTTGCTGGTGTACTGAGAACTTGTTTTATGCCATGTTGAACTCTACATCTGTTAGACACACTCAGAAATCGTGATAGAGTAGGCAGAGAGGGCAAGTGCAGGGCAAGACAGGTGTTTGGAGACAATCGTTACACGCATGCCTACTGAACCAAGCCTATTTTAACCTTACAGGCCATAAAAGCGAAAATGGAGGAACTTAGGCCAATGATACCAGTGTTGGAGGAATACAAGGCCGATGCAAAATTGGTAATGCAGTTTAAAGAGGAGGTCAAGAATCTGACATCAGTGCTAAATGAACTGCAGGAGGAGATCGGGGCCTTTGACTACGAGGAGCTTCACAACAGGGTGTCTAATCTTGAGGAGAGGCTTCGTGCATGCATGCAAAAATTAGGTAGGATGAGTTTGAGCACAAACACAAACAACCTTTATATTTCATTGCATAATATTGCATACGACTGTGCACAAGAAGAACAATTTGTTGTTATAACACACACACTTTAGCATGCATGAAAATAAGATTTTTCTCTATTTAATTTTTTTTTTTTTTATTACGATTTGAACAGCCCGGTTAAAGCAGCTAGAAAAAATATATTGGTGTTGCTTTTATACAGTTTTATTTAAAAAAAAAGTTAAAACGTGCATAAATAAAGGCACACCACTTTCTAAGTACATATAGCTAATAATCTAGCCTTAATATGTTTTTGTAAATGCAAGTCAAGATACTTCCCTTCAGATACAATGGCCCTGACTCAGTGAATGATGATTTTGAGCAAAACACGGTAATTTACTGTGCCGCTTGGAGGCATTAGCATGCTGAATCTAAACAACACAACATGTGCGCCGGTCCTTCCTTTATCTCTGTCATTTTCCCTGTTTGAAATGCTGTATCTCAGCATAGCTAATCTGATACAGACAGTAGCAGCAGAATCAGATGTTGCCTTATTCTAAAATGAGGAATGGATCTCATATGGATGTTAGACACAGACGTGACTAATGAGAAGCTGCTGTGCTGTTCTCTACTCTGACAAATGCCTTTGGGTCCACCTGAGCCATGGCATGAATTCATAGTGACTTTACAGGTAAATTAAATAACATTATCAAAATCAGTATGACAGGACACAGTCTTTGACACGTCTCTGATTTATAGACAAATCCTCAGTTGAATGGACATCAAATGATTTTATCCAAAAGCAAAATGTACGTTTTTCACAGAAATATTAACAACTATTCATACATTGGAATATAGGTCAGAAGTAACAATAGAGAATTGCTCTTCTTTTTGGAGCATTTATTTTAGATTCAGATGAATAACAGATTTATTACTCATGCATAATGCAAATGCAGCCTTACTTTGATTGATTAAAGGAGGACAGCATGCTGGGTTTAGTGCTTAACAATAAATACCCCACCCCCCCACCCCCCAAAAAAAGAGCTGCACTCTTGAGTTTTCAACTGAGCCAAAAGCTACATGCAGTGATAAAGAGAGCCATCTAAATATGATCATGGGATTTTATTGAAAGATTGCTATTCCCAGTACAGTAATCTCCTGGCTGCATGAATTTCTAATGCTGCATTACACAAGGGAGTTAAATTACTGGATGAAAAAAAAAAAATTGTAGTCAATAGTGTTTTGAGAGAAGCAACTATTTTGTGATTGTTTACCATAAAATGTCAAGCATTTTTAACAGTGTCCTGCAATATGATTAATCAAAAACAACTTTAAACCATTTCCAATTATTCTATAATTATAATACCTGTAACAGGTCATATTAATTGAAAGGCTTTATTATATTATATTATATTATATTATATTATATTATATTATATTATATTATATTATATTATATTATATTATATTATATTTTGAAATAAGTATCTTATGCTCACTAAGGCTGCATTTATTTAATCAAAAGTATGGTAAAACAGATATATTGTGAAATATTATTACAATTTAAAATAACTGTTTTCTATTTTAATATATTTTACTGTAATTTAATTATTTTGATGGTAAAGCTGTATTTTTAGCAGCCATTATTCCAGTTTTCAGTGTCACACGATCTTTCAGAAATCATTCTAATGTGCTGATTTGATGCTCAAGAAACATTTATTATTATTATCAATGTTGAAAACAGTTTTGCTGCTTAATATTTTTGTAACTGTGACGTGATACATTATTTTCAGGATTTTTTGATGAATAAAAAGTTAAAAAGAACAGCATTTATTTGAAAATATATATTTTTCTTTACTGTAACTTTCGATTAATTTAATGCATCTTTGCTGAATATAAGTATGAAAAAAAAATTACTTGAACGGTATATTGTATATTATGTTGTACTTACATACAGATTTAATCTAAAATCTTGATTGAAAAATGTCAACCATTTCCAATTCCATTTATTAAGGTGCATATGTTGTGCTATAAATGATCCATTCAGTTGGTTGCTTGGATAAAATCACCAAGTCAACGCAAAGAGTTATTAATACATTAAAACTAGTAATGGGTTTCTGCTAAGCTTCTCTAACCAATTATGTATCCAATGGCATTCCATTATGCATAGCATAGTAGATTTAGCAGAAGAAAACTTGGAATGGGTTGGCAACATTTAATGCTATGGCATTATGTAAATATGTGGGAAAATTACACAAACATGTTATCTATGCAGAGCAGCAGTCTCACATTAGCGATGTAGGGCTGTGAACTCGGTGATGCTTGCTGTATATTTCAACATAATTGCATCAACAGTCAGCAATCATGAGCACTAAAGATCCCAGCCTTCAATCCACAGTATATTCAGTTTCTACCACTGCTTTGCAATCCTAGAAAAGGTACTTTGTTATTTATCTCCTAAATACACTAACATAAATTCAACTAACATTTGGCCATCGGGTCTGGTGGAAAGGCTGACCGCCTGTGCTGAGACAATTAGTCAGGCTGGTACTGTACTTACTGAATATTGTGTGTCATACTATATCTTTGAATTCAGGTTTTGGAACAGAGAATTGGGTGAGTAAATCACAACTCATTCAATCCCAAAAGGATTATGGAATTGCACAGGTCAATATTAGCAGATTATGAGTAATCGTATAGAGGTCAGTCTGTTCAAGGGCTTTGCAGTGAATTTAATGTAGGGTAAATCAGTATTATTTGATTGCAGTAATTTAATGCCAAAGCTTGTATTTTTTAAAACATATAATATAGCCCACTGATTTGTAATTTGAAAGAAGAGCACAATATCAAATAAATAAGAGATAATGGACAGTCGGCTGGTCATGATCGCAAAATAAACCCAGACGTAAAGCAGAAGGGTTTTTTATCATCCTGAAAGGGTTTATTTTGTGACGATGACTGGCCGACTCACCAAACAAATAAATACATGAACATGAAATATTGAGGGAGTTTTTATTATGTAAGATGAAAGAGAGCACAAAGGGAAACAAGAGACTTGAAAAATGTCAGACATACAGTTTAGTGTCATTATATTTCAGTGATTGAACAATCAGAATCAAGTATTCTGGAGAGCCATGTAATGACACCAGATATCCAGGTCAGTGACATTTAAAACAGTTCTTTCACCAGAACTGGCTCCAGTGAGGTTTTATATAAAGCATCACAATGATCACATTTCAGTGTCAAGAACAGAATATTGTAAAAATATCATGGGGAAACAGAGGAGTATCTATAAATGTACTTTTCGTTTAAAAGCAGTTGCTATTCAGTGAACTGCCAGAACAACACAACCAGAGAGAGAAAGAGAAAGTGAGAGAAAGGGATACAGCATCAGTTCTCTGAAAGACATAGAGTGACAGAAAAAGAGGTCCAAGAAGTATATAAATGAGAGAAGAACACGCTTCCTTGTGAGGACGCTTACAACACTGCAGACGTCTATAGAAGTTATGCTCCAGTGCATCTGTCTGACACTGTGTCAAAACAGAGAGCATGAGAGGTTCACTGATGCCTGCAAACCTCTGCCTGAGTGCCTAACACACGGCAGAATATGACAGGAACTCCAACGCCTCCCCCATCCACCACAAGCCCATTTACCAGTGCAGAACATTGAAGTTTAACAGCATTTCGCTCTCCCATAAGAAAGCAAAGGAGATAAAGGAAATAGAAGAGTTCACCAAGAATAAAAATTCTTTCATCGTTTACTCACCCTCATGTCATTACAACTCTATATTCATTTTTTTCTAAGAAATGTTAGACTGGAATGAAATGCAATGAAAGCAAATGGTGACAAAGGCTGTCAAGCTCCAGAAATGACAAAAAGCACCATAAAAGTAACATTACAGTAGTCCCAACTCATGCACTATATTCCAAGTCATTCAGGCAATTTGAATATGCAATTTGAATTTCAAATGTGGCATATCACATTACGAGACACATGAGAACCAATGACGTTTGGTGTCACTGACGTCAAACCTGGTGTGATACATCCCGACGCACAATAGAATATTATCAGTGAATAACAAATTTCCCCTGATGGTGATATGGGTGAATTCATCAAATCTTTACTGTCTTAACTGAACTTATATAGCAGACATTTTTGATTTGATATTGTTGGAGCTTGACAGCCTTTTGTCACCATTCACTTTCATTGCATGGAAAAGAGCAGCATAAAAACTCTTCCAAATATTTCCTTTTGTGTTCTACTGAAGAAAAAAATTGTCGGTAACACTTTATTTTACAGTGTCCTTCTTACACGTTACATGTAGTTACTAAAGTAATTACTATAAATACATGCAACTAGCCCTAAAACACACCCTAATCCTAAACCCTAACCCATTAAGTACATTAAGTATATTAAGTACATCAGTTAATTAGTATTTAAATGTATAGTTACACTGTAACAGGAAGTACATGAGGGTGATTAAATGATAAAAAAATTGATGAAAACAATGTTTATTTTTTACTGTTATTACCAGCTTGTGGGAAGCTTACAGGAATAAGTGATGCTATAACCATGAAGACATCTGGATCAAGATATGGATCCTGGATGACGGATCCGCTTGCTCCTGACGGTGATACGAGGGTGAGTTCATCAAATCTTTACTGTCTTAACTCAATCCATTTGGATTTTTGTGTAGGAGAAAATAGCATTGATCACTTCACACCCCTCATTTTAATCACAACTGGCTTTCTTTTGTTTAAGTGTTTTTCTTGGCTAAAATGTATTGGACTTCGTCTTATCAGCACTCTTTTTATCCCTGCAGTGTATTTTCTTGCAAACATGCCAAGAGTGTGGTTTATTAAATTACCAGCACACATTAAGATGCAAATGATAGGTGTAAATCTTGCAAGATTTCATTAGTGTGGCAGCAAAGTCATTCCCAGTAAGAGCTGAATGATGTCTGTTAATTCCTGTGTCAGTGTTTCCCACACACAAGCGTTGGTATATTGCTGTTGGTTTCATATCTTTGTTCTCACATATACTTTAGTAGTCTGTGCTAAAACCAAAAATCGTGTAAGACTATTTTAGTTCCCTGCCTTTGCAAGCTTTCTGTCTTTCTCCAATTTCTTGAACAAATCTAACACATCCATCTTGGTTAGATGTCAGTAGCAAGTAAGTTGCTTGACAACTAATCCATGATCCCATCATATATTAATGCAACAACTTCAAAGAGGATGGCTGAAGGTGAAGCTGTGGAGTTTTTAGCCCCTTTGAGATGGATCGATCCAGTAGAAAAGCCCAGAAACAGAAAGGCATCTGGCCTGCAGATCTGTCTGAGCCTTAAATGATTGATGAAGGGTCAGAGAGTTGCCCTTGAGTGAAGCCTCTGATAGCCTTAGAGTGCAGCTTTCATATATTTCAGGGTCAGACCGTTTTAAAATGTGCTTGTTTTAAAGATTGGGTTTTAGGAAATAGGTTCACTGCAGGGATATGCTAATATAGGCAAGTAAAAAAAAACAGACAGACCAGTCCTTAGGACTCAGGTTACATGCTGACCTTGACTGTGAAGGGATCAAAGACATAAGATTGTCCACAATAAAGAAAAGGAAACAAATCACATGTGACAAGCCAAATGAATGTCATGGGTTGTAAACATTAAGTACGAGGTAATAACGTATTTTCCTTAAACCTTGAATACATGTGAGTGTACACATTAAAATAAATATAATTATACTTTAATTAAAAGCTGTTTAACAAATAGAATGAATTATTAATTTATAAATAATTCATAAATAATTAATAATTCATATTTATTAATTCATTAATGTCATTATTTTTTATACCACATGACATTTTACAACCTGAACTCACTTTGCCTTGTCACAGAAAGGTCATATTTTCTGATAGTTTAAGAGGCTTATTGATTTTTACACAGTCATGAGGGTCTTTTGTTTCGTATCGTTTCATATGTTGATGCATTTTGGTCTCCATATGACTTGGCTATTTGGTTGACAGAAGTTTTCAAATATTAAATCCAGTGAAGCCATTTAATAATTTTTAATAAAAATGTATAATTTTTGCTTCTAATAATAATAAAAAAAAAACTATACCAAAGTGTTTAATAAGGTGTTCTTCAAGAATTTAATTCTTTTAATGAGACTTTCCAGGACCTTTCATATCATGACAGTTTTCTCACCCTGACATTTTTTTACCCAGAACATTTTCAGAAATTAAAAACCTGCTCACTATAGCATGAGTAACTGTATGCATTTGTAATGCATTTTTGAATAAATTAATAGTTAGGACACTGATGCTCATTCATTTTTCCACCACCAGGTGTGGTACATGGACGGTTACCACAACAATCGCTTTGTCCGGGAATACAAGTCCATGGCCGACTTCATGTATTCGGACAACTTCACCTCGCATCGACTTCCTCACCCCTGGTCGGGCACAGGACAGGTGGTCTACAATGGCTCCATCTACTTCAATAAGTTCCAAAGCAACACCATCATCAAATTCGACTTTAAGACAGCCACCATCAGCAAGTCTGGTCAGCTGGATTACGCCGGCTTCAACAACCGCTACCACTATTCCTGGGGTGGTCACTCCGACATTGACCTAATGGTGGACGAAGGTGGGCTTTGGGCCGTGTATGCCACCAATCAAAATGCTGGAAACATTATCATCAGCAAGCTCAACCCATCAACCCTGCAGATCATCAAAAGCTACACCACCAACCACCCAAAGAGGAGCGCAGGCGAGGCTTTCATGATCTGCGGGACGCTTTATGTCACCAATGGATACTCGGGAGGGACAAAGGTCTACTATGCTTTCCATACCAACTCCTCTACTTATGAGTATATCGACATCCCATTACAGAACAAGTATTCCCATATCTCCATGCTGGATTATAACCCTAGAGACAGAGCTCTTTATGCATGGAACAATGGACACCAGGTGCTGTATAACGTCACCTTGTTCCACCTCATTCGCTCTGAGGAACTCTAAAGTGGCATTCTCCATCCGTCCGAGCTATACAGTAGCACTGAGGGAATTTATTACTGAAAATTAGAGTAATGCCTGATGATTGTTCAATAAAAGAAGGCGTATCAAAAGTAATAGTTAACGGCAACATAATGAACAGCTGCCAAAAAGTCTCTTTTTTTAAGCTCTCCTTAGATGATTATGTTTGAATTTTCACTGCTAAAAAAAGAAAAGATTTTATTAATTAGTATTTTATCTTATTGTACATTTAAAAATGTCGAAACATGATTAAGCAAAATTACGTACGATAATAAGCGTTTTTCTAGTATTAAGCATAAATTGAACAAAATCCGGTTAGATTTATTATATATATATATATATATATATATATATATATATATATATATATATATATATATATATATACATACATATATATATATATATATATATATATATATATACATACATATACAGTATACAGTATACTTGTACAGCTTACGAATATGATTCAATTATAGTAGGGGGCAGAGAAGCTTGATGAAAGAAAGATGTCATTAAGTTACCCAGTTATGTCCTTTGTATTAAGAGCAATCAAAGCTATTTAACATCAACTAAAGAACCGAAGGCACTGACTGTTGGAGGCAATCTGTTAAAAAACTGCAGTGTGCTGTTGTGACTGTATGTAGTTTCTGATCTTCGCAAACATTTGCATGAGCATTTTTTAGCACTACAATTCACATGATTGTATGTTTTTTTTTTGTTTTTGTTTTTCGCAGTAATATGACCCTTGAATGTGAAAAAGAGATTAGATTAGTAATGGGTTCGCTATGCTTCCTGCCATGTTTCATTTTTGCTGTATCTTTTGTTATGGGTTATCTTTTTTTCTAAATTTGTGTTTATAAAGTGACTCTTAATTAGTAGGATGGATTGTAAGAAAAAGAAGCCAATTAGACTATATATATATATATATATATATATATATATATATATATATAGTTGTCCACAAAAAAGGTGTCAAAAGACAATGTGAAAAAAATATGTATTTACAGGGTATTATTCTATGATTGTATTTCAAGACAGATTCATGTGTCAGCTATCTTAGTTAGAAGAAATAGATGGCGTCATCTAAAACTGTTATGCTTGCGTCTGTGGTGTACTTGCAATGTGATTCATATCAATAAAGCCAGTCTTTATTTTACACTTCTTGCCTGAAGCAAATTAAATCATGAGCCAGATATGTGTAGATCAAATGACAGTCTCCAAAATAAAGTTCTATAAATAAAGAAAACAATATTCTCTTTTTTGTGTGGCGAAAAAGATTTCTGCGGATAATGACCCGACTTCAGCTTCCGAAGCCTTCTGGAGCCAAGGGAAATGTCAAATGGGACTGAATAGTCTAAAGAAAAATAAGACCAGTCTAAAGGTGGATATCATTACCAGCCTATATTCTTTCTCCATGGTAACGGGGGCAGAAAGTGATGACCTCATCTGTTTAGCTGCAGTGAAAGAGCTGATCCAGAAGCAGTGGGATATGCACTAAAGACAGAGCAACTCATTAGCCCTCAGCTCTTCTCTAAAGGCAGTGTCAAATTGAATTGTCTGGTCTGTCTGAGCTCAGCAAATGCACATTTAATTCAAGCCACCATGACACTGGCAAACCACTATTCAGGGAAGACATAGAGCCCTAAAGGTGCTTATTTTTAATGCATTTCTTTCTTCTTTCATCTCAAGGCAGCCATTAGATAAACTAATCTAATTCCCCTCAACTCGTCAGTGCCATGTAGCCACCAAAGTCATAATTAAGCCTCTCTGTTACGTTCTCATTGTGATGAAAGTCATCTTCCCTTTTTATAATTTTGCAATATACAACTAATGTAATTATTTCACAATGAAAAAACTTTTAATGCTTTCAGATGCAAAGGACATTTAAAGAGATCACCAGAAAGAGTTCACCAGAAAATGGAAATTCTTACCCCTTTACTGGCATACATGTTGTTCCATAGTTGTTCCTGTTGAAAGATATTGTGAGCAAAAAAAAAAAAAAAATGACTCAGAAACTCAATGTTGTTGATTTTTTTTCAGTGTTGTTTTAGATTTCATTTTTTCCACAAAAACACTTTTTAAAGGTCCCATATTGTCAAAAATGAAATTTCCTGGATTTTTTCATGATAACAGAGGTCTAAGGGGCTATGTAACTTCAAAACAGTCAATCCACAAACAAATACACACAGCCTGCATAAAGTAGCTGTGCCTTTTCAACGAGCCATTGTGACTTCCGTAAAAATGTGATGTCAGAACTAGGTCTACTCAGTCATCGCCTTCAGTCCCACCCCGAGCACTGCCCACCGTCCCTCCCTCCTTTTGCCCAACCCCAGACAACATCGTAACAACATGGACACATGTCGAGAAAATGCTGTTCAGTCAATGGATGTAGAGACTTGCACTCCCGCGGGACCCAACGCAACAGAGTGCGGCGCGGGACTAAATGTGATGGCCGAGTGCGGGCGTGAGGTACTCGTGTGTGTGCGGATTGTGGGAGAATAAAACGATTCGCGGGACTCTGCGAATGTATCTTATATCTAAAAATAAAACATCTAAAAACAAATAAATTGCTATTCATATGTTGCACAAAAGCAACAAGAATAGCTAAAACTAAATAAAAACGATTTACAGGCCAGAACGAGTTCCCTTTCAAAAGCTGTGAATATAGTGTGTAAACACTTCAATAGAATTGACCCGGAGGTAATATAGCCTCGGTTGATGACGTCATCAGTGCGCACCCATGACGCAAGGCTATAAATAGATGAGCCGCAGGTGCATCGTCAGGTCTTTTGTTTTCAGACCACTCTGTGTATGTGTGCGTCAATCTCTCTTTATCTCTCTACAAAACTCAATTCAGATCTTTGTTAGGAGTTAGTGTTCATAACTGGCAGTGTGCAGATTTCTCTCTTTCTCATCTCAACAACAAGTGAAAAGAGTTCAAGTTAAAAGAAACCAGCTGGTTAAAAATGAGTCAACAGCAGAATAAGCGCTGTGTCCCTCCATGTTCTCGTCCTATGTCAGAACTGGATACGCACGCTTGCTGCTTTGTGTGTTTGGGGGAGGAGCATGCGGTCGCTGCATTGGAGTCAGGCGAGTGCGAGCATTGTGAATTATTCACTGTCAAAATGCTTCGTGCTCGTCTTGGCTACTTTCAGTCCGCATCCGCATTACCATCGTGGGGCTCCCAGATGGATTTGGCTGACGAGCAAGAGGCGGATCCATCCCTTTGGCTAGCTCGTTCACCAGATCCACACGTTTCCTCGCGTGATCCCGAAGCGCGCTCTGGTGCATCTTCGGCTCATGCAAGGGACGATGATGAATCTCTTGGGTCTGCGGACTTCGAGCAGCCATTCTCTGAGTGTTCCTCGCACAACGATAAATCCGTCGAGGAATTACTCGAGGTGGTTACTCGCACGGTGGCCAGGTTACAGCTTGACTGGCCCTGCGAACAAGAGACCCCCAAATGCAGTAAGCTAGATGATAGGTTTCTGTCTGGAGGCAAGGGGGAGGGGCCACGACATCAGTCTCTCCCCTTTTTCGAGGACCTCCATGATGAACTATCTAAATCATGGTGTAAACCATATACCTCGCGTATCTTCTTGCCTTTGACGTCGACTTTTTCGACTATCGTGGGTGTGATGTCACGTGGGTATGCAGAGATGCCCCAGGTTGAAGAGACGCTCGCGAGCTATCTCTCGCCTGGGTCTGCATCTTCGCTGAAGTCAAGTCAAGTCAAGTCATCTTCATTTATATAGCGCTTTTAACAATGTAGATTGTTCCAAAGCGGCTTTACAGAGATACAAGGATAGTTTAAAGTAACAGAGATTGTTTTGGCTTTAGAGCAGTTCTTGAATAAAGTTATTTCACAGCTAAAGTTAATTTGATTGATTCACTTTGGTCGCAATGATCCTAAGTTATTAACTTAGGGGCCGCTAACACAACATCGTTTTAACAGGAAACTCTACACAGACTTTAAACGCAAAACCTGTGAGAACGCTGATGGCATGCACATGCGTATTACGAGTTCAGTCTATTGGTATGCGCGTTTGAATATACGTGCGCAGGTTTGTAATTCCCTAAGAACCAAGCCTTAAAAAACTACTTGTCTGGCCTTAACATTTTGATACAGAATTGTATCACTTCAATTTTCCTGACAACGCTTTATCTGTAGAGTGGTAAAGGGATCCTCCATAAGGAGAAACTAGTTGGCACTTTAGCACCCCGCTATGACATCGGGTCCAGGCGCAGGTTCTTCATCAGATCTGGATACAGCCTGGATCCGGCAGGCTGCGGGAAAACCTCCGGATAAACAAAAACACTAAAATTAGCGTAGATGCCATTCTTCTTATGATGTAACGAGTACATCAGGATTTATGGGAAGTGTTCCCGGTTTCGGCTGACCTGATCTATGGAGCCTAACATTGAATTATAGAGGTCTATAATGTGTTATGTGTATGCTAGGTCAAAGAGATGTGTTTTTAGTCTAGCTTTGAGCTGACAGAGTGTGTCTGCTTCCCGGACAATGGTAGGAAGACTGTTCCAAAGTTTTGGTGCTAAATAGGAGAAGGATCTACCGCCAGCAGTAGATTTTGATATTCTAGGTATTATCAACTGGCCGGAATTTTGAGATCGCAATAGACGTGAAGGACTATAATGTGTTAAGAGCTCGCTCAAGTACTGCGGAGCTAAACCACTTAGTGCTTTGTAAGTAATCAGCAATATTTTAAAATTTATACGATGTTTAATAGGGAGCCAATGCAGTGTTGACAGAACAGGGCTAATATGGCCATACTTCCTGGTTCTGGTAAGAACTCGAGCTGCTGGGTTTTGGACCAGCTGTAGTTTGTTTATTAAGCCTGCAGGGCACCCACCCAGTAGAGCATTGCAATAATCTAGCCTTGAGGTCATGAACGCATTAACTAATTGTTCCGCATTTGTCAATGAGAGCATATGGCATAATTTAGATATATTTTTAAGATGGAAAAATGCAGTTTTACATATAGTAGACACGTGATTTTCAAATGAAAGATTGGTATCAAAGAGCACACCCAGGTTCCTAACCGACGACGAAGACTTAACAGAGCAGCCATAAAGTGTTAGATAGTATTCTAGGTTATTACGTGAGAACGTTTTTTGTCCAATAATTAGAATCTCTGTTTTTTCAGAATTTAGTAGAAGGAAATTACTAGTCATCCAATTTTTTATATCAGCTATGCATTCCGTTAATTTTGTGAATTGGTAGTTTTCGTTAGGTTGTGAAGAAATATAGAGCTGACTATCATCGGCATAACAGTGAAAGCTAATTCCATGCTTCCTAATGATATCTCCTAATGGTAGCATGTACAGAGTAAACAGCAGCGGTCCTAGTACTGAGCCTTGTGGTACACCATACTGAACTTGTGATCGATAAGACATCTCTTCATTTACTGCTACAAACTGATAACGGTCAGATAAGTATGATTTAAACCATGCTAATGCAATTCCACTAATGCCAACATAATTTTCAAGTCTATTTAAAAGAATGTTGTGGTCGATGGTATCAAATGCAGCACTAAGATCGAGTAACACTAATAGAGAGATACAACCACGATCGGATGATAAGAGCAAATCATTTGTGACTCTAATGAGAGCTGTCTCGGTACTATGGTACGGTCTAAATCCTGACTGAAAATCCTCGCAGATATCATATCTTTCTAAAAAGAAACATAGTTGTGAAGATATTGCCTTTTCTAGTATCTTTGACAGAAAGGGTAGATTTGAGATCGGCCTGTAATTGACTAATTCTGTAGGATCAAGTTGCGTTTTTTTAACAAGCGGTTTAATCATAGCTTAAATGTTTTTGGTACGTATCCTAGAGACAAAGATGAATTGATGATAGTAAGAAGAGGATCTATGACCTCTGGAAGCATCTCTTTCAGTAGCTTAGTCGGTATAGGGTCTAACATACATGTTGTCGATTTAGATGATTTAATGAGTTTAGCGAATTCTTCCTCTCCTATAGCAATAAATTAATCGAATTTTTCCTTAGGGAGACTACAATGCTCTCCCTGATGTGATGCTGTAGTAGACGGTTGCATAGTTATAATTTTGTCCCTGATATTATCAATCTTATAAGTGAAGAAGTTCATAAAGTCATTACTGCTGTGTTGCTTGGAAATTTCTGGGCTTGAAGCTTTCTTTTTCATTAGTTTAGCCACTGTTTCAAATAAATACCTAGGGTTTTGTTTATTTTCTTCTAATAGGGTTGAAAAATAAGCAGATCTAGCAGCTTTTAAGGCCTCTCTGTATGCAATCGAACTCTCTTTCCATAAAAAAATGCGAAATACCTCTAGTTTTGTTTTCTTCCAGTTGTGCTCCATTTTTTCTGGCTGCTCTCTTAAGTGTACTCGTTGTACCACGGCGTTGGACTATTTTCTTTAATCTTCTTTAAGTGCAACGAAGCAACTGTGTCTAAAGTGCTGAAAAAGAGAGAGTTAAAAGTTTCTGTTGCAATATCAAGTTCTTCTAAGCTATCCGGGATGCTGAGATGATGAAACTGATTAGGAAGATTATTAATAAAGCAATCTTTAGTGGCAGAAGTGATAGGTCTCACATATTTGTAACACGGAGTCTGCTTTGCAGCCTTGGCTAAATGTAATTTACACGAGACTAGATAATGATCTGAGATGTCATCGCTCTGCTGCAGAATTTCAACGGCATCAACATTTATTCCGTGTGATAATATTAGATCTAGAGTATGATTACGACGATGAGTAGGTCCTGACACGTGTTGTCTAACTCCAATAGAGTTCAGAATGTCTTTAAATGCCAATCCCAATGCATCTTTTTCATTATCTATATGTATATTAAAATCACCAACAATTACTTTATCTGCAGCCAATACTAACTCTGATAGAAAGTTAGCAAATTCTTTGATAAAATCTTTATGGTGCCCTGGTGGCCTGTATACAGTAGCCAGCACAAATCTCAAACGTGATGTCATTTACACTATATATTTTTACATTAAGCACCAACCCTTCAAAAGAAATATATTTAAAACTACATTTCTTAGAGATTTTGAAAATATTACTATAAATTACAGCAACACCTCCCCCTTTGCCTTTCAGACTAGGTTCATGTTTATAACAGTAATCTTGTGGGGTGGACTCATTTAAAGTACTGTAATCGTTTGGTTTTAGCCAGGTTTCTGTCAAACACAGCACATCCAGATTATAGTCAGTAATCATATAATTAAAAATAAGTGCTTTTGAAGTAAGGGATCGAATATTCAGCAACCCAAGCTTTATCATTTGCTCATCTGTATTATAGCTGTTTTTTATTTGTTGAACATCAATTAAATTTTTAACCTTAGATGGGTTGAAAAGTTTTTTTGGATTTCCAAATTCAGGGAACAGACACAGTCTCTATGTGATGATAGCTAGGTGATGGGATTTATCTGAAGCTGAAGAAACCTCCCCTCCCCTTGAAGCCGTGTAGAACAATGTCGGCTTTCTTGGATAAAGCTTACCAAGCTGCAGGTCAGGCTGGTGCTGCGCTGCACACCATGGCGGTGTTACAGGCATACCATGCTGACCTCTTGAAGGATTTGAGTGCGGGGGGGACTATTGATGATGAAGCTTTCACTGAGCGTCATAGAGCCACAGACCTGTCTCTTCGTGCCACCGAGCAAACGGCCCACGCCATTGGCCGTTCAATGTCTGCTTTGATAGGCATCTGTGGCTCAATCTGTCTGGCATCAAAGACAAAGAGAGAGTCTTTTTACTTGACGCCCCGATATCCCCCTCTGGTTTATTTGGTGATGCAGTTAACTCCGTGGTCACCAGATTTAGAGAAGTTAAGTCCAGTTTCTTCCTCGCCGCACTCAAGGGGAGGGGCCATCGACCACCCAACCTCTCCCCGGTCCTTCAAGATCTAGGAAGGTTAAGAAGCAGAGTGTGGCGAGTCGCGCTCCCCCTCAGAGAGACTGGGGACCGGCTCGTTGCGCTCAGCAACCTCCCAGGGCAGACGTCAGGTCTGTTATCACTAATAAAAGGAAGAAGTCCTGATGGTCTTGCAAACAGTCTGGTGGGGGTAGCTCCCCTCAAATGTCTGCTCACCCCGTTCCGCTACCCTCACAAAACCTCTCCATCGTCCTCCGCGTTTCAACAGCGTGGTCTCCACTTCCATGAAGCCGGAGCTGGCGCACGTATTGTCACAAGAGCTACAATCTCTACTGAGCAAAGAGGCCATAGAACATGTTCCTCTTCCAGAGAGTCAGGCTATTATAGCAGATACTTCCTGGTTCCCAAGAAGGATGGGGGGTTGCGTCCAATCTTAGATCTTCGAGGCTTAAACAAAATGGTAAAAGCGCTCAAGTTCAAGATGTTAACTGTCAAGATGATCGTGTCGCAGATTCAACATCACGATTGGTTCGTCACGATCGATCTGAAGGATACGTACTTTCATATAGAAATATTGCCACAACACAGGAAGTTCCTGAGGTTCGCTTTCGGGGGCGAAGCTTAACAATTTTGGGTTCTTCCATTCGGCCTAGCCTTGTCACCCCGCTCATAAACAAAATGCATGGATGCAGCACTGGCTCCATTAAGACTCCAGGGCATTCGCATTTTAAATTACATAGACGACTGGCTAATACTTGCACAATCGCAAAAGATGGTGCTTCAACACAGAGACATCGTGTTAGCTCATCTAGTTTCCCTAGGGCTGAGACTCAACACCAAGAAAATTGTCCTTTCTCCTGCCCAGAGAACGACTTATCTCTGGATCGTTTGGGATTCGATCATGATGCGGGCACAACTGTCTCCCGCTCGAATCGAGGCCATTCAGCATACCCTGAGCAAAGTCAGGCTAGGCCAACATCTCACTGTTCGTCAGTATCAAAGAGTACTAGGTTTCATGGCATCAGCAGCCATGGTGATCCCTTTGGGGTTGTTGCACATGAGACCGTTTCAGTTGTGGCTCAGAGCCAGAGGATTTCATCCAAGGGCCAATCAAAGGCTAATAAAAGTGACGCGCCGCGGGCTTCATACACTAACTATGTGGCTCAGACACATTTCTCACAAGGTTTCTCGCCTTGGGTCCCACTCTAGGGGCGCCTTGTAGTCGCAGACTGCTAACGAACGATGCCTCCCTGATGTGCTGGGGAGCGGTCTTAAGTGGTCATCCAGCTCAAGGGGAATGGGAGGGTCATCAACTCGATTGGCACATCAACTGCCTCGAGCTGACGGCTGTATTTTTGGCCCTGAAATACTTTCTCCCTCAATTGACCCTTCGCAAAGACCCGCCCCCCTTAGTTACTGTCGCTATGCCCAACAAGCTACGCTGCTCTCACGCAACACCATGTTCTCACGCAGTGAAAAATACATCGCGGAGCAGAGAGGAGACTGACAACACGCTGACAGACAGGACAGACCAGGTTACTTTTCGGTTACTTTTGATATTAGACATATTAAACAAAGTCTCACCTTTCAAATTTGGTCATTTTTTAAAAGAAATTTAAACGATACATACCGTTTTGTGGCTCTTAAATGTATCTGACAGATCGCTGTAGAGCATCAGTTAAAGCTGCTCGTGAACCGATCATCTCTTCCTTCTAGTTAATTTATAGCATCAAATAAACATGAATGAACATAAGTAGGAATGTTGTTTTAACCGCGGAAAGGCGTCAGTACATTCCGTTTTTCAAGTTCAAATTCTCCCATGTTAATCTGCTATCTCTCCTGACTGCTTTGTCGGACAAAATGGCGGATGGCGGATTATGATTGGTTAGATCGCCTGTCAATCAAGCTCCCTGCGAAGGGTCAATTGAGGGGCTGTCATGTCCTAGTGCAGGTGGACAATACAGCAACAGTCTCTTACATAAATCACCAGGGAGGTCTGCGCTCACACAATCTGAACAGAATAGCAAGACAGATCATTCTCTGGGCCCAGGACAAATTCCTGTCACTCAGAGCAACATACATTCCAGGGCATCTGAATGTGGGAGCGGATTTACTGTCCAGACAGAAACTATCGATGGGGGAATGGAAACTCCACCCAGAACTAGTGAAACAGATTTGGACCAGATTTTACGAAGCGGAGGTGGATCTCTTCACCTCTTATCGCAATGTTCCCTCTACTTCTCTCTGAGTCACCCAGCCCCCCTGGGTCTGGACACGATGGCACATACATGGCCCAAAAAGCGCCTGTATGCGTTTCCTCCAGTCGCTCTACTTCCGGAAGTGCTAGCCAGAGTTTGCCAACAAGGGTCTTGCCTCTTACTAATAGCGCCGCGTTGGCCGAACAGAGTTTGGTTCTCGGAGATAATATCTTTCCTCAACAGCTCGCCATGGGCGATTCCGGAGAGGAGGGACCTTCTGTCTCAGGCAGAGGGCACGATATTCCATCCCAGGCCCAACCTGTGGAACCATGTTTGGCCCTTGATGGGTACCAGCTGAGGGATACTGGTCTTTCACCTGATGTTGTTGAGGCCATTCTAAGTGCTAGGGCTTCCTCCACTAGAAAGAGTTATGCCAACAAATGGGGTGTCTTTGAAAGATGGTGTGTTGTACATAATGCAGATCCGGTCAAATGCCAGATTGCTTCAGTTCTGGATTTCCTGCAGGAAAAATTATCAACAGTTCTTGCCAGCCACGCCATTCTCAGGGTTTATGTGGCCGTTCTTTCGGCTTGCCACGCCTTGGTTGACGGGGTGCCACTCGGGAGACATCCTCTGCTCGCTCGTTTTATCCATGGGGCCAGATGACTGAGGCCTCCCGTAAGAACCAAGATCCCTTCATGGGACTTAGCAATAGTCCTAGAGTGTCTGGTTGAGACCCCCTTTGAACCTCTAGAATCAGCGTCTGACAAATTTCTGACTCTAAAGATGTTTTTTCTTATGGCAATAACCTCTTTCAAAAGAACTGGGGATATGCAGGCTCTGTCGATCTCGTCATCCTGCTTAGACTTTGCCCCAGGAATGGTGAAAGTGATGAGGAAAATATCCTCATCCTGACTACCTGCCTAAGGTTCCTTTTTCGACTGTACATCCTGTCACTCTTGAGACCTTCTGCCCTCCACCGTTCACAACGCCGGAACAGGAGAGATCTCAAAGACTGTACCCAGTCCCTGCTCTTCAGGCCTACGTCCACCACACTAGCCAGTGGCGTAAGTAAGAGCCGCAACCGAGGGGCTGCTGCCACCAAGCAGACCATGTCACATTGGGTCAGGGATGCTATTGCTCTTGCCTATGAGGCGCGCGGTCAAGTTTCACCAACAGGTTTAAGGGCTCACTCCACCAGAGGGGTCCCCTCCTCTACTGCTTTAGCAAGGGGTGCCCCCTTACAAGTTGTTTGTGATGCGGCAGGATGGTCCTCTCCACACACGTTCATAAGATTTTATAGTTTGGATGCTCATGCCACTCCGGGCTCTCACGTCCTTGAGTCGACATCACAAGCTAATGTCTGAGACCTTCTTGCGTTCTTGTGAGCACACCTACACAACCGTAAGGGGTCCAGGCACCTTCAAGCAGAGCGGCGTGCTGTGCTTGAAATTTTCATTCCCAATGCGCTGAGCAGATTCAACATCACGATTGGTTCGTCACGATCGATCTGAAGGATACGTACTTTCATATAGAAATATTGCCACAACACAGGAAGTTCCTGAGGTTCGCTTTCGGGGGCGAAGCTTACCAATTTTGGGTTCTTCCATTCGGCCTAGCCTTGTCACCCCGCTCATAAACAAAATGCATGGATGCAGCACTGGCTCCATTAAGACTCCAGGGCATTCGCATTTTAAATTACATAGACGACTGGCTAATACTTGCACAATCGCAAAAGATGGTGCTTCAACACAGAGACATCGTGTTAGCTCATCTAGTTTCCCTAGGGCTGAGACTCAACACCAAGAAAATTGTCCTTTCTCCTGCCCAGAGAACGACTTATCTCTGGATCGTTTGGGATTCGATCATGATGCGGGCACAACTGTCTCCCGCTCGAATCGAGGCCATTCAGCATACCCTGAGCAAAGTCAGGCTAGGCCAACATCTCACTGTTCGTCAGTATCAAAGAGTACTAGGTTTCATGGCATCAGCAGCCATGGTGATCCCTTTGGGGTTGTTGCACATGAGACCGTTTCAGTTGTGGCTCAGAGCCAGAGGATTTCATCCAAGGGCCAATCAAAGGCTAATAAAAGTGACGCGCCGCGGGCTTCATACACTAACTATGTGGCTCAGACACATTTCTCACAAGGTTTCTCGCCTTGGGTCCCACTCTAGGGGCGCCTTGTAGTCGCAGACTGCTAACGAACGATGCCTCCCTGATGTGCTGGGGAGCGGTCTTAAGTGGTCATCCAGCTCAAGGGGAATGGGAGGGTCATCAACTCGATTGGCACATCAACTGCCTCGAGCTGACGGCTGTATTTTTGGCCCTGAAATACTTTCTCCCTCAATTGACCCTTCGCAAAGACCCGCCCCCCTTAGTTACTGTCGCTATGCCCAACAAGCTACGCTGCTCTCACGCAACACCATGTTCTCACGCAGTGAAAAATACATCGCGGAGCAGAGAGGAGACTGACAACACGCTGACAGACAGGACAGACCAGGTTACTTTTCGGTTACTTTTGATATTAGACATATTAAACAAAGTCTCACCTTTCAAATTTGGTCATTTTTTAAAAGAAATTTAAACGATACATACCGTTTTGTGGCTCTTAAATGTATCTGACAGATCGCTGTAGAGCATCAGTTAAAGCTGCTCGTGAACCGATCATCTCTTCCTTCTAGTTAATTTATAGCATCAAATAAACATGAATGAACATAAGTAGGAATGTTGTTTTAACCGCGGAAAGGCGTCAGTACATTCCGTTTTTCAAGTTCAAATTCTCCCATGTTAATCTGCTATCTCTCCTGACTGCTTTGTCGGACAAAATGGCGGATGGCGGATTATGATTGGTTAGATCGCCTGTCAATCAAGCTCCCTGCGAAGGGTCAATTGAGGGGCTGTCATGTCCTAGTGCAGGTGGACAATACAGCAACAGTCTCTTACATAAATCACCAGGGAGGTCTGCGCTCACACAATCTGAACAGAATAGCAAGACAGATCATTCTCTGGGCCCAGGACAAATTCCTGTCACTCAGAGCAACATACATTCCAGGGCATCTGAATGTGGGAGCGGATTTACTGTCCAGACAGAAACTATCGATGGGGGAATGGAAACTCCACCCAGAACTAGTGAAACAGATTTGGACCAGATTTTACGAAGCGGAGGTGGATCTCTTCACCTCTTATCGCAATGTTCCCTCTACTTCTCTCTGAGTCACCCAGCCCCCCTGGGTCTGGACACGATGGCACATACATGGCCCAAAAAGCGCCTGTATGCGTTTCCTCCAGTCGCTCTACTTCCGGAAGTGCTAGCCAGAGTTTGCCAACAAGGGTCTTGCCTCTTACTAATAGCGCCGCGTTGGCCGAACAGAGTTTGGTTCTCGGAGATAATATCTTTCCTCAACAGCTCGCCATGGGCGATTCCGGAGAGGAGGGACCTTCTGTCTCAGGCAGAGGGCACGATATTCCATCCCAGGCCCAACCTGTGGAACCATGTTTGGCCCTTGATGGGTACCAGCTGAGGGATACTGGTCTTTCACCTGATGTTGTTGAGGCCATTCTAAGTGCTAGGGCTTCCTCCACTAGAAAGAGTTATGCCAACAAATGGGGTGTCTTTGAAAGATGGTGTGTTGTACATAATGCAGATCCGGTCAAATGCCAGATTGCTTCAGTTCTGGATTTCCTGCAGGAAAAATTATCAACAGTTCTTGCCAGCCACGCCATTCTCAGGGTTTATGTGGCCGTTCTTTCGGCTTGCCACGCCTTGGTTGACGGGGTGCCACTCGGGAGACATCCTCTGCTCGCTCGTTTTATCCATGGGGCCAGATGACTGAGGCCTCCCGTAAGAACCAAGATCCCTTCATGGGACTTAGCAATAGTCCTAGAGTGTCTGGTTGAGACCCCCTTTGAACCTCTAGAATCAGCGTCTGACAAATTTCTGACTCTAAAGATGTTTTTTCTTATGGCAATAACCTCTTTCAAAAGAACTGGGGATATGCAGGCTCTGTCGATCTCGTCATCCTGCTTAGACTTTGCCCCAGGAATGGTGAAAGTGATGAGGAAAATATCCTCATCCTGACTACCTGCCTAAGGTTCCTTTTTCGACTGTACATCCTGTCACTCTTGAGACCTTCTGCCCTCCACCGTTCACAACGCCGGAACAGGAGAGATCTCAAAGACTGTACCCAGTCCCTGCTCTTCAGGCCTACGTCCACCACACTAGCCAGTGGCGTAAGTAAGAGCCGCAACCGAGGGGCTGCTGCCACCAAGCAGACCATGTCACATTGGGTCAGGGATGCTATTGCTCTTGCCTATGAGGCGCGCGGTCAAGTTTCACCAACAGGTTTAAGGGCTCACTCCACCAGAGGGGTCCCCTCCTCTACTGCTTTAGCAAGGGGTGCCCCCTTACAAGTTGTTTGTGATGCGGCAGGATGGTCCTCTCCACACACGTTCATAAGATTTTATAGTTTGGATGCTCATGCCACTCCGGGCTCTCACGTCCTTGAGTCGACATCACAAGCTAATGTCTGAGACCTTCTTGCGTTCTTGTGAGCACACCTACACAACCGTAAGGGGTCCAGGCACCTTCAAGCAGAGCGGCGTGCTGTGCTTGAAATTTTCATTCCCAATGCGCTGAGCAGCGCAGCATATTGTTCCGCTTTTTCAGGGAACAAGGGTTACAGTTAAGTAACCCCGAGCGTTTCTATTTATAACATGTTTGCAGCGTTGATCAATGTAGCCAATCACAGACATATGTGTTGATTTATTGATCGCAATGGCCAATGAGATGCATTTAAGATAGAATCCACTCACCGCTCAAAACTGAGTTTTTGTTCAGTGCTGAATTCTGCATGCTGGCAACTCCTCTGATTATAACAAACAAAGTGTTGACATTATGAAAGATGTAATGGTTCAGTAGTTTGATTTGTTTGTCTTCCCTTAAGCGCCCTCTTGTGGCGAGGATCGTGTTTGGAAACTTCCGTTTTACTTTCGTGAGTTGAGTTCATTGTAAAGTGTCATGGCTGAAGAGCGGCTCGCATGGTGAAGTCGTGGCCCGCATAAGGCTGTAAGTTACTATTATTTGTCATGTTAATATGATGATTAGTAGGTTTAACATGTTTGACAGTCGATTCATTAATCTAAAGATGCAAATGTGCTATAAACGAAACGTAAAGTGCTTGTGTAATCCGTGATGAAAAGTGATTGTGCAATACATTGGCAGTAGTTAGCGCCGTATGCTAGCGATCTTTTGTTATGTTAATTAGGCTAATTTGGATTCCGTGATTTCAAGCAATTATCTAAAACAAAGAATATAATTATCGAATGCACATGAAAATATAACTTGTAATGCTCAATATGTTGATTTAATGTTTCAATTAAGTGCTTTATTTAGGCAGTAAATACTGTTCAGTCAGATATGCACTTTCAATAATATGTACAATTCTAATTGCTGTATTTTCTTTGTGTTTACAGTTTTACAATGTTAAAGATTAACGAGAAAAGATTCATGAGATTAAAAGCCATGAACCAACATCTCGCCTGTTCCCTGTCTGTCTAGCTGGATAGAAAGTGATACGTCTAGTGAGGACAGAACAGTAAAAAGCCTTTTTATCAGCAGACATCGCCTTTAACGTTAACTTCAGTCATCATGTGGCAGCCATTGGACCCTCATCGTCAACAACAGCCGGGGAGCCAAATGCTGAAAGTTCAAGAGGATGTAACGAATACGACTCTGGGTAAATGTGAATTAGCTCAAGAATATGGGGAATTTTGGGAATATTAATATTTATGACTCATGGTCATAATTCATAAGTCGCATGTACATTTATTTTATCAATTATCGAGATTATCTTGTTCTGTGACTGGTCTGACCAACATTTAATTCGTCCAGCGAAATAAATGTAAAATCATTACAGTCAAGAAGAGATATTCACAAACTTCAAGAGAGTTTCATGTCCTGGCCACGGACATCAAACTTCCTGAGTTTATTAATTAAAACTACTCAAGTAGTCTATATTTCGAGCTTGTAGCTTAAGATCTTTTGTTTCATTGACTTTAGAATGGTGGGTTTTAAAACACGGAGACAGTGAAAAGTATTTATGAATTTTAATAAATGCAAAACTATAGATTATATGAGCTACGAATATAAACGTACGTAAAAATGCAAACAATAAACACAAACAAACAGATAACCAAACAATAACATAAGTGATCAGAATGAAATGAAAGAAAGAAAGAAAGAGAAGAGAAGAGGAAGAAGGGTAACTTAATTCACAGACCTGAGAGATAGACACCCGGAAAACAGCTTTTATCAACTCAATATACTTGCAGAATTCTGTGCTCTTTCTGGTGAGGCTGTAAAAGAGGCGCGCGTGTCCGGCCGGTTTGCGTCTGGCTTCGTCTTCTGGGTCGTTTCGCAAGACGATGTAAAGGCTTACTTGAATTTAAGTTACCGCGAAAGTTAGGTTCGTCTCCCGGGACGGGAGAGGTTTCAGATCTTGGTTGCAGAGACGGCAGGCTTTTTCATGGTGCGGGCCATGTGTCCCAGAGGCCAAGGCAAAGCCCGTTCATCTGGAGCAGCGCTGCACGTGGAGGAGGAGGAGGTCAGCGGGATCGATGAGAGAAGAGAGTGAGCGAAGAAGGAAGAGAGTGTGATGAGGGGGTTTCTGCCTTTTAACAAACATCTGTTTACGCCTTCTCTTGGAACGACAGCGAATCAGATTGTCTTTTCTGAAGCGGGAAAATTCTCTTTGTGTGAAGAAGAAAACGCCTACTTTCACCATATGTCTTATGAGAGAAAGAATTCATATTTCTTCTTAAGATTGTACACCTGGAACAATACATCTTACTGTAATTTACTATGTGTGACGGGTTGAATTAAAACAGGACGGTCAGACAGATACTAATTATGACAGATAAAGGTCGGGGAAACATGATGTTACATCTATATGTATAATTACACACACATAAAGTTTGATTAAACACACAATAAAATTGTCAGCGTTTCCGTTATGGCAAGTGAAGGCACCTGGGAAATAAAGGAATATGTATCAAACATTTGAAGAGTTTTCTCTGAAGAGTTCCATGAAAAGTAAATGTGTTGGAATGTTGGTTTGCCAAGGAACTGGATGAGCTGCAGCTTTGGGACCATAAAGGTTTATGACCAGGTCGAGGTCGTATTACAAGACACTATTGAGTGATTTTCTTTCAATGAACCTTCAGAATTACAGATTTTACTCTAGCAAGTCACACCTCTATTATAAATTTGTAATGAATGGTAAAATGACATTTTACTATGTGGAAGTCCATATATGGAAATGTGCTTCAGTTGCATCTCGTGGTGGGTTTCTGGTTGAAAGTCCACGAGTGTGTGTGTGTGTGTGTGTGTGTGTGTGTGTGTGTGTGTGTGTGTCTTCTGGAATGTCCTGAGGCTGTAAAATCACAGGAAGTCCATGCTGAACTAGGGGGGTTTTACAAAGGGGTTCTTAAAAACAGGGTCCTCTTTATGGCTCAAATGTCCCTCTGGGGAAATTATTAACCAGATTGCAATTTTGACATGTAGACTTGTAGACTTGTCCAAGTAGACTTGGCGACGCCGTGGACAGACCCGTTGTCTAAAAAGACAACGAAGGACGTGTTTGGAGACAAGGAATTACTAATTGGAACAGCATGTGACCGCATGTCAGGCATTGTCGCTACAAGGAGGTACTGGAAACGAGATCCCGGTGCTCTGCTTCTTCAACGCGGTCGACCAGGTCATCTGCAAGCGTAGCAGCTCTCAAAGCGCGAGCCAAAGCTGAGGCTGTACAAGCGCAGGTGATCTATGCAGAAGAGGAAGCTGAAGTAATGAAACATCAAGCTGAAATGCAGGCTAAGCTACATATTTTAAAGATAAAGAAAGAAGCAGCAGCTGCAGCAGCAGAAGCAGTGATACTAGAAGCAGCCGCACAGTTTGAAGAACAACAGCCTTACAGTCAAGAACCTCTGTGCGACAACCCTGTGGACTCCAAGGAAAAGGTTCAAAACTTCATTGATAGTCAAGTATTCTTGCAAAACAACCAAGTGCCGTCACAGCCTCAAATCTCAATCACGAACCCCTTCTACCAACATGATAACACAGGTGCTGAACCATCACCAATCACCTACAATACTCCTGTAACCAAGCTAGAAACCCTGGAGCACAGACTACAACAGCCGTCCATATTCATGTCAACACCGCATCCTAACATGTCACGTCCAGTGCTGAACCACCATCACCAGTCATTCAGGTCAGTGCCCCAAAATCTTCAACAGACGTCTACAGTAAATGATATGGCTAAATATCTAATGAGACGTGAACTGGTGTCAGCTACTTTGCAAACCTTTGATGATGATCCACAAAATTATCGAAGCTGGAAATCCTCATTTCGAAATGTTACTAAAGACTTGTCTTTGTCCCCTAAAGAAGAATTAGATCTACTTGTAAAATGGCTTGGACCAAAGTCAAACCAACAAGCGAAAAGAATCAGTGCAGCTCAAATCAATGATGCCTCTGAAGCCCTAAATATGATCTGGCAACGCTTGGAAGAAACCTATGGAGCACCTGAGGTAATTGAACATGCCCTCTTTCAAAAGGTTGAAAACTTCCCTAAGATTACAGCTAGAGACTCAAGTAAACTAAGAGAGCTAGGAGACCTCTTACTGGAACTACAACTAGCTAAAGCAGAGGGTTATTCACTTGGGTTAGCCTTTCTGGATACAGCTCGTGGGGTTAATCCCATAGTGGAAAAGCTTCCTTACTCCCTACAGGAAAGATGGATCTCACATGCATCCAAATACAAGGTAGATTACAATGCCACATTTCCACCATTTTCTACCTTCTCTAACTTTGTACGGGAGCAAGCACGCATAAGAAATTATCCTAGCTTCTCGTTTCTGTCAGCAGCTCAGTCCAAGTTTGACAAACCTGTTAAAAACAGTACTCGCCCTATGATTTCAGTCAAAAAGACAGAAATAGCACAGAGTAATGAAACCGCAGATGTTAGTGAGGATCCTGACAAACAATGTCCTTTGCATAAGAAGCCGCATCCCCTCAGAAAATGTCGCAGTTTCCGTAGTAAGTCCCTAGAAGAGAGAAAAACTTATCTGAAGGATAACAACATATGCTTCAAGTGTTGTGCATCAACCAAACATCAAGCCAGAAGCTGTCAGATCAAAGTCATCTGCAAAGAATGTGGGAGTGAAAGACACAACACAGTGCTACATCCAGGTCCACCTCCTCCTAACAGCATCACACCGCCGACAGAAGTGAAACAGCATGGCGGGGAGCCTGAGCTCAGCACACCATCAGTCTCAGCTACAGCAATGTGCACAGAGGTATGTGGCAAACAGCGCGGCTCAAGATCTTGTGCTAAAATATGCCTAGCCAAAGTGTATCCATTAGGTCAGAGGAACAAGGCAATAAACCTGTATGCTGTTATGGATGAGCAAAGTAATCAGTCTCTTGCCCGCTCTGACTTTTTTGACCTCTTCAGTGTTAAAGGAGACACAGAGGTGTATACTTTAAAGACATGTTCAGGTATCATGGAACTGAGAGGAAGAAAAGCTAAAGACTTTATTGTCGAGTCTATGGACGGTCACATAAAGGTGCCACTGCCTGCGATGCTAGAATGTGACATGATCCCAGAGGATCGCTCGGAGATCCCCTCGCCTGAAGTTGCCCAACTCCACCCACACTTAAAGGCAATCGCACACAAGATACATCCCATAGACTCAAAAGCACAAATCCTGTTGCTTTTAGGTAGAGACATCCTGAGTTTGCACAAAGTGAGACAGCAGTGCAACGGTCCCCATAATGCACCATTCGCCCAGCGCTTAGACCTCGGCTGGGTTATTGTGGGAGATGTCTGTTTGAGTGGCGCACACAAACCAAGGTCTGTCGCAACGTACAAAACTAACACATTGCTCAACGGCCGTCCATCGTACTTCAGTCCATGTACCAATGTCCTGCAAATAAAAGACAAATCTGTAAGTCAAACGAAAGACATTCAAATCTGCACAGATACTTACCAAGCAACACAAACAGACACTCTCGGGGACACTGTCTTCATCAGGAGGGAGGATGATGAAAAGTTGGCACCTTCAAAACAGGATAGGCAATTTCTCACAATAATGCAGAGCGAAATGTACTGTATCAGGATGAGACAAACAGCTGGGTTGCACCTCTTCCCTTTGTTACACCCAGACAACGTCTACCAAATAACCGACACCAGGCTTTAAATAGGCTCAACACACTAAAACGAAGCCTCGACAGAAAAACTGAGATGAGAGAGCACTTTGTACAGTTCATGCAGAGAGTCATAGACAACAGGCAGGCAGAAGTCGCACCCCCTTTACAGCTGAATGAGGAGTGTTGGTATCTCCCCATGTTTGGGGTGTACCATCCGCAGAAACCCAAGCAAATCCGTGTAGTTTTTGACTCGAGCGCCAAACATGAGGGCGTAGCGCTCAACGATGTCCTCTTAAGCGGCCCAGATCTAAACAACGCTTTGCTTGGGGTTCTAATCAGATTCCGCCGAGAGCCCATCGCAATAACAGCAGATATAGAACAAATGTTCTACTGTTTCACAGTAAGGGAAGACCATCGCAATTTCCTACGATTTCTCTGGTTTAAAGACAACGACATCAGAAAAGAGATTATCGAGTATCGCATGAAAGTCCATGTTTTTGGAAACCGTCCGTCTCCCTCTGTTGCTATCTATGGGATATGGCAAGGACGCAGAGCATTTTGTCACCAGGAACTTTTACGTTGACGACGGTCTCACTTCACTCCCAAATGAATGTGAAGCAATCGCTCTCCTGCAAAAAACACAGAAAATGTTAGCGGAGTCGAATCTGCGCTTACACAAAATTGCCTCAAACAGCAGCAAGGTCATGGAGGCATTCCCAGCAAATGACTTGGCAAAAGACATCAAAACCCTTGACTTAGATGCTGACCCATTACCTGTGCAAAGAAGTTTAGGCATCAGCTGGAGTCTCGAATCGGATACCTTCACATTTCAAGTCTCTAAAGAACAAAAACCATTCACCAAAAGAGGCGTGCTATCCACTGTTAATAGTTTGTACGACCCCTTAGGCTTTGTTGCGCCTATAACTGTACAGGGAAAAGCACTCATAAGAGAACTAACCTCAGAACCATGCGACTGGGATGACCCCCTATCGCCAGCCAAAGAAAGATTATGGTCTGTATGGAGAGACTCTCTTCTCGAGTTGGAGCAACTACACATTCCCAGACCATACGTACCGTTGTCTCTTTCCTCAACGCAACACAGAGAGCTTTGTGTCTTCAGTGATGCCTCCTCCACAGCAATAGCAACTGTTGCCTACTTGCGAGTTGTCAATGAGCAGGGACAGCACCTCACCGGATTTGTCATGGGCAAAGCTAAATTAGCACCAAAACCAGCTCACACAATTCCACGAATGGAGCTATGCGCCGCTGTCCTTGCTACAGAAATGGCAGAGCTTATATGCCAAGAAATCGACCTGGAGCTTCATGCTGTAAAGTACTACACTGATAGTAAGATTGTACTAGGTTACATCTACAATACCTCAAGAAGATTTTATGTCTATGTATCGAACAGAGTTTCTAGAATCAGAAAATCTTCAGTACCAACACAGTGGCATCATGTCTCATCAGAAAACAACTCCGCAGACGTTGCTACTCGCCCAATAGCAACACTTCTATTGCCGCAAACATACTGGTTCACTGGACCCCCATTCTTGTCGAAGGAACTGCCCCAGTGTTCATCTACAGCAGATGCAAATGAGTTTGAGCTAATAGAACCAGAGCATGATTCAGAGATTCGACCAGAAGTGAATGTCTACGCAACTAAAGCCAGCGTCGAACCCCTCAGACCACATCGGTTCGAATGATTCTCAACGTGGAAACATCTCATACGAGGTATGGCAAAACTCATTACTCTAGCTAGAAACAAGTCCAAAGCCTCAGATCAAAACTCAACAAATCCCCAAACTCAAGCTAAGCTTACAGTCATCTCAAGCGTCCAACAATGTGCATTCAAAGAGGACATCAAGAAACTGCATAACGGGGAACGAATCCCAAAAACAAGTCCCTTGTGGACTCTAAACCCCTTCATAGACGCAGATGGGCTGTTAAGGGTGGGGGGTCGGACGTCTCTAGCCAACCTTCCATATGACGAAAAGCACCCGCTGGTACTCCCCAAAAAACATCATGTGTCAACCCTGCTTGTGAGACATTATCACCAAGGCGTCGCTCACCAAGGTCGTCACCTCACTGAGGGAGCATTACGATCCGCTGGTGTTTGGATAATCGGAGGCAGGAAACTAGTCTCAAGTGTAATCTATCAGTGTGTCACTTGTCGCAGGCTTAGAGGAAAACCTGTTGAACAAAAAATGGCCAACCTCCCAGAAGATCGACTCACCATGGAGCCCCCATTCACTAGGGTCGGCTTAGATGTTTTTGGGCCCTGGAGTGTAGTCACTCGCAAGACTAGGGGTGGGGCCGCAGAAAGCAAACGCTGGGCAGTTTTATTTAGTTGCTTAGGGACTCGTGCAGTTCACATAGAAGTAATTGAATCTATGTCCACCTCATGCTTTATTAATGCACTGAGAAGGTTTTTCGCAGTTAGAGGACCTTCCAAAGTTCTTAGATCCGATCGCGGCACCAACTTTATTGGAGCCTGTAAGGAGCTAAAAATCAGTACCGATCATCCAGAGATCCAAGACTACCTCAGCAACGAAGGCTGCACATGGACATTCAACACGCCTCACTCATCACATATGGGCGGCTCATGGGAAAGAATGATTGGCATCGCTCGCCGCATTCTAGACGCCATGTTACTGCAGTCAGGTCCAACTCGCCTTACCCATGAGGTCCTCACAACACTAATGGCAGAAGTCATGGCAATCATTAATGCTCGTCCACTGGTTCCTATAAGTACTGATTCAGATTCACCAACTATTTTGACTCCTTCTATGCTTCTAACTCCAAAGGCAGGAGCTGCTCCTGCTCCTGAAGGGTCATTTGACATAAAAGACATGTACAAAAAACAATGGCAACATGTTCAAGGTCTTGCAGACACCTTTTGGAAGCGCTGGAGACAAGAATATCTGTCAGTACTTCAGCCAAGGAGGAAATGGACTCATGACAAAGATAACATTCAAGTGGGGGACGTAGTCTTGTTGAAAGACGATCTAATTAAACGTAATGAATGGCCCATAGGACTCATTACTAAATGCATCCCTAGTGAGGACAAGAGGATCAGAAAAGTGGAAGTCAAAGTTGTGAAGCAAGGGACTTCTCGTGTTTACTTGCGCCCAGTGACTCAACTTATTCTCCTGCTTCCCCAAAGTAATGATACAAAGACTGATAAGTGTTAAATAGGCCTAGTGGCATAAAAGCATTTATACCAGACGGGGAGTGTAATGGTTCAGTAGTTTGATTTGTTTGTCTTCCCTTAAGCGCCCTCTTGTGGCGAGGATCGTGTTTGGAAACTTCCGTTTTACTTTCGTGAGTTGAGTTCATTGTAAAGTGTCATGGCTGAAGAGCGGCTCGCATGGTGAAGTCGTGGCCCGCATAAGGCTGTAAGTTACTATTATTTGTCATGTTAATATGATGATTAGTAGGTTTAACATGTTTGACAGTCGATTCATTAATCTAAAGATGCAAATGTGCTATAAACGAAACGTAAAGTGCTTGTGTAATCCGTGATGAAAAGTGATTGTGCAATACATTGGCAGTAGTTAGCGCCGTATGCTAGCGATCTTTTGTTATGTTAATTAGGCTAATTTGGATTCCGTGATTTCAAGCAATTATCTAAAACAAAGAATATAATTATCGAATGCACATGAAAATATAACTTGTAATGCTCAATATGTTGATTTAATGTTTCAATTAAGTGCTTTATTTAGGCAGTAAATACTGTTCAGTCAGATATGCACTTTCAATAATATGTACAATTCTAATTGCTATATTTTCTTTGTGTTTACAGTTTTACAATGTTAAAGATTAACGAGAAAAGATTCATGAGATTAAAAGCCATGAACCAACATCTCGCCTGTTCACTGTCTGTCTAGCTGGATAGAAAGTGATACGTCTAGTGAGGACAGAACAAAAGATTTATTGTGCAGTCAGCTTCATTGATAATGACGGAGCTTTGTGAGATTGTGATGAACTGAGATGTCAGCTTTTTAGGAATTATTAAGGGAGCGCACTTTGCGCTATTTCTGTCATGCCAAACCATGCACGCAGTAGCCTATGCTTGCTTTTATGTTAAATTAACAGTGGTTTGTGAATGTTTTAACATACTTGTTTAAAATACTTGTGAGCATCACCAAGACACAGCAGGCTACAGCATACATGACCCTAGTCACTTGTGGTTGGCCTGGCCGTGTGTCACTCAGAAAACAACAGGCCAATCAGAAGAGAGGCTCATGAATATTAATTAGACAGCCCAAAATCGACCTGTTCTTGGCAAAGCTCCTGAGAAAGGAGCTGTAAAAATATTTTGAGATGATTTTTGGTACTTATACCGCAAATATATATTCTTAAGGACATAAAAAGACTAAAATAAAACTCCAGAAAGGTGTACAATATGGGACCTTTAAATAAAACATCTCCTTTTGTGTTCCACAGAAAGTCATAATTGCTTGAAGCAATATGAGGGTGAGTAAATGATGACAGAATTTGGGTGAACTATCCCTTTAATACCATATTGAACCATATTGCAGTTATTTAACAGGCGCTTTGGCAGGGTAGTGCGCCCCTGTTAGCCCCTGCTGGTAGATGGCGTGACTGGCACCATCTGGCTGCAAAAAAGCATCTTTCTCCATTGAGGGCCATTCAAATCAGCAGTGCATTACATTCTGATGAATACATATAAATGTTTTGACATATTTCAGGTAACAGGCTGCAGTATTAACCTTTTATTTTCATATGGATTGAAATGGATTGAATTTTTATGTTATCCCATGAAACTACCATTGAGATGAATGGGAAAGCTAAAAGAATGCTCTCTATGGGTATTATAGGCCCCCTTGAACCTAACCTACAATGGCATTTTCTGGGTCCACTTTAAAGTTTATTGCATTGGGCCCCATCATGCTTATAGGCCCTAACTATTGAACATATTTCCAGTTTGTAAATTTTAAAAGCACAAACATGACATGAACTGAACTGAAGACTTAATCTGAATATTTTTCTAGTTTGTCCTTGTTGATGAATTTTCCAAATCTGACCAGCATTACTTTAATGTTCCTAATGTGAACTAAATAAATTACATGCTATGACCTTTAGATTTTTATGGAAGCTTGTTTCCGCCACAGAATAATACATTTTAAAAAAGGAATTGCTACTTTTTATTTCACAATTCTGACTTTTTCTTCTCACAATTGCGTGATATAAAGTCCCAATTGCGAGTTATAAAGTCAGAATCGCATGATATAAAGTCGCAATTGCATGTTATAAAGTCAGAATTGTGAGATATAAACTCGCAATTCCGAATTATTTTTTGCATGTTTATATCTTGCAATTATGGCTTTATACTCCTCGCACTTGACCCTTAGTTGACCCTTGACCCTTAATTATAACTTAATTAACGACCACAGATGGTAAACAAGTGACCACACCAACCAGAGCAAACATCAGTGCATTATGCTATTGTTAACATTACTATATGGAAAACAACTTACAGTATATTTTGATGATAGATTACTAAAACAAACCATTTTTTCTTTGGAATAACATACATTCATAAATCATTAATCAAAGACCATTAACGTGCAATTAAGTAAATACAGTATTGTAGAGTTTGATTTAATCTTGATGTTTAACATCTTCATCAAATCAAAGGTTTCTTCAAAGATGAACTAAAGGTGTAATTGTTCATGGAAACAATCTGAGACAGCTTATCTGGTGTTTTGAAATTAAATCAGTTTAAAATGTTCTCTTTTCATGCTTGGTCCTAAAAGTACTTAGCTTTCATTGCAAAAAGCTATTGCCTCAAAATTGTCTGCTAGCCCAGTTTTAGTTCAGCTGCTCTGATGTCCTGTTCACCAGGATCTGAGATGTGGGGCCAATAGGGTTCGGTTTGTCCCTATGGACATCCTAAATGTGCACTTATCTTTTTAGCTACAGCATCGACTTTCTTCCTCTTACATCTTTCCACTCTCAGTTGTCTTTCTATAGTGGGAATGGCTTTTAAGTAAATCACATATATTGAACCACATTCTAAAGAGCATGTCCCATGTTGCTTTGCTCCAAATGCCTCTTAAGTTACTATTAGAGATTTATCCTAGCCAATACAATATACTCTAATAGCCACTCATTAACCTTAATACAATTTTCATATTACAGTGGTAAAGCAGGGATGGGCAGTATTTCAGATACATATTTAAAGGAGCTGTATGTAAGAAATGTATTTCAATTAATCATAAAATGGCCCTGATATGTCACTAGACATTAAGAAATCATGTTCATTTCAAATACTTATATCACTGACAACAGTAGTACGGCCAGGATATTGTCATTTAAAAAGTGAAGTTGCAGCCCTCAACTAATGTTGATGTTGTCATCTTGTGTTTTGGCCTGAAGTCCCACCCTCCACCTATCTACCAATCACGAAGTCAGTAGTGTTTCAGCATCCGGGTTGCCAGCTCTGCTCTAGTTACCACAGCTGCAGCTCCTTGTAGCAGCCTACGTTCCTGCTGGATTCTGCAGCATATCTGGCAACCTCGAGTCAGGGGGGAGGGGGAGAGGATACACCGCTCTACAAGTAATTTGAAAGTGATTGCAGTACCAGTTTTGGCCACAATCTTACATACAGCTCCTTTAAAATACGTATTTGAAATATAAAATACTATTTTGTATTTTAAAGCCTTTGAAAATAATCAAGTGTAATTTGTTTTTAAAGTCCCCCTGTGGTGAAAATCATTTTTTTTTATGTTGTTTATATGTCTATGTGGTGTTTTTAATATGCTTTAAGACAAACCATGTGCAAATTCATAAGTCAGCACCATTGCTAAGTATTTTTTTCCTTAAAACTGCAGTGAACCAAAGACAGTCTCAAAATGGTGGTTTGAAATCGCTGGTGTTTCTGACGTCACAAACTACCTTGTAACCAATCACGTCAACATGTGATCATCAACGAGTGGATCTCTGAACTGGTGTGAGTGAGTGGAGGCGGGACTAATTAGCATATTCATAGAACTGCTTATACTAAATGAGGCAAGGGTCTAGAGTTACATTCAAGCTATTTTAAGGCATTTAAATTGTAATTTTGTTGAACAAAGTTTTAAGGATAAAATTATTTACTACAGGGGACTTTAAATAAATTTAAGTTTAGTATTTTGTATTTTCAAAATACATAAAATACTTTGTACCAGTCAACCTCTTTGTTAGACTGCTGATTTCCTGTATAAACTAATGCCTAGTTCACACTACACAACTTTAAACGTTGGCAGATCGCTGTGCTGTTTAGACTACATGACTTGCTCTGGAGTCTTGAAGTTGTTGTGGTGTTCACACTATGTGACACTACGTAAATGATCAGCAACAGGGGGTTACACACTACAGGAGCTGACAACAACTCTGTCACCCAACGACTATATCCGGTCCCAAAACCACATTTTGTCACGAAAACATGCAAGAAGTGGAATGGGAAATGGCGCATTCCAATGGCGCATTGTCTATTTGAAAATGGACGGCGGGACAAAATTAGCGGTAAAAAATAAATAAATAAATAAAATTATATATTATATATATATATATATATATATTGTTTGCGCAATGATCTGTTTAAAGCCCCGAAAAAAAAAAAAGAATATGGGTGAGGATGGATAAGCACACGCGGGCAGCAGGGATTGTCTGTCAGAGAGAGTTGGAGGTGAGTAAAACATTATAATGAAAAAGCAGCTGCCTGTTGTGGTTTGGCAACGATGGTTACAAATACAAAAGGCTTTTGTAATGTCATAACAAGCTGATCATTGGCTGTTGCTCGTCACGACACGTGACACCACAGGCTATTGAGTCGGCCGACAGCTCCAGATATTTGGCATGCTAGATATTTGTCTGGCGTCGGCGACGCGTCGGCGATGTGTCAGCGAGCGTTTTTGATGGCTAGTTTACACTACAGGATTTTAAGCCCAATTTAAGCCCGATTTGCAAGTTAACGAGCTCGCCGACAGGTTGGGCTGTAATCACGTGCAAATCTGCGGGTGATCCGCGCTCGCCAATCTTTAAGTGTGAAATACTTAATGACGCATAAAAAACGCTCGCTGACACATCGCCGACGCGTCACCGACGCCAGACAAATATCTAGCATGCCAAATATCTGGAGCTGTCGGCCAACTCTATAGCCTGTGGTGTCACGTGTCGCGACGAGCAACAGCCAATGATCAGCTTGTTATGACATTACAAAAGCCTTTTGTATTTGCAACCATAGTTGCCAAACCACAACAGGCAGCTGCTTTTTCATTATAATGTTTTACTCACCTCCAACTCTCTCTGACAGGCAATCCCTGCTGCCCGCGTGTGCTTATCCATCCAATAATTATATAGAATTATTATTATTTATTTATTTTTTACCGCCAATTTTGTCCCGCCGTCCATTTTCAAATAGACAATGCGCCATTGGAATACGACATTTCCCATTCCATTTCTTTCGGATAGAGTCGCTGGGTGACAGAGTTATTGTCAGCTCGTGTAGTGTGTAACCCCCTGTTGCAGAACATTTAGTAGTGTCACATAGTGTGAACACCACAGCGACTTCAAGACTCCAGAGCAAGTCATGTAGTCTAAACAACACAGCGATCTGCCGACTTTTAAAGTTGTGTAGTGTGAACTAGGCATGATGCGTCGTTAAGTATTTCACACTTAAAGATTGGCGAGCGCGGATCACCCGCAGATTTGCACGCGATTACAGCCCGACCTGTCGGCGAGCGCGTTAACTTGCAAATCGGGCTTAAATCGGGCTTAAAATCCTGTAGTGTGAACTAGCCATAAGTCAGCCCCCAACCCTAACTTTCATGCACATTAGCTGCAGCTGTGGGTGAGTGAATTGTCTGTATTGATAAGGAATAAGATAAGGTGAGGTCTACTTGTTGATTAAGGTTAAAATGGAACATCATTCAGATTTGCCTTCAGTTAACATGAGGAAATAAAAGAGCACTGGCAAGGGAAAAGAATAGCATTAGCCAGTCATTCTTGATAGTGAATCGTTTGTTGGTTTTATCAACTAGCTAGTCAAATATGTTTAAGTACTGTTTGCTACAATGATATAAAGAGTGAATCAATTTAACTTGTTCTATGTCATTTATATATTGCGGTTTGCACATATCCATCCAACTTTTAATGGGCAAGAGTTATTGACACGTTAGAGCGATACAGAAACATGGTGGACCTGGGTGAACAGCGGCGGTGGCGGTCAGCTTGTTCCCTCTGGTGGCGGACAGCATGTTTTAGGTGAACATGGGCTTGATTCCAGACCTCTTCACTCCTCTGCATCCACTCATCCACTGCTGGAACATCGGAGGGCTCTCCAGACAATGGAATCAGTGGGGGCAGAAATCCCAGTACACACTTGAATGGTGTCAGGCAAGGTGCGGGCTTCATCAAAGAGTTCTGAGTGTATTCGGCCAACGGTAAATACCGGGTCCCCTCGGGCTGGTTCTCTGAACAGTAGGTGCGTAGAAATCTTATCAGTTCCTTGTTCAAGCGTTCCATCTGAACATTAGACTGGGGGTGATAGCCAGAATTGAGACTTACATTCACATTCAACATTTTGAAGAAGGCAGACCAAACTTGTGAGTTGAATTGAGTACACCTATCAGACACCATATCTTCAGGGAACCCGTAGAATCGAAACACGTTATTAGATAGGAGCTCAGCAGTTTCCAAGGCAGAGGAGAGTTTGGGCAATGAAATCAACCTTTAAGCCTTGGAGAAATGCTCAACCACTGTGAGAATAGTAGTTAACCCCTTAGAGGGTGGAAAAATCAAATGAGTGAGGTGTGTACCCATTGTAGCACGTGAGGTCGAAGAGTGGGAGGCACATAAACCTTGCCAGGAGGACAAATAGTTGGGAAGGATTGTAAAGGAGGGCCTGTTTAATCTCCTCCATAATTTGCTATCTCACAGGGGCCACAACTACTACAGAGGGTGGAATAATCTGCTTTTGAGAATGAGGATTGGAGGTGAGATCAGAAGTATCGTGAATGCGGGAATTAGCATCAGCTTTACCGTTCTTAGTGCCTGGTCTGTAGGTGATGGACAAATTAATTATTGTAAAGAACAGTGCCCACCTTGCCTGTCTCAGGTTTAGTCTTTTGGCCAATTGCAAGCATTCAAAATTACAGTCAGCACCTGGAATGGGTGTCTCGCTCCCTCTAACCCAGTGGTCTCAAACTCAGTTCCTGGAGGGCTACAGCTCAGCACAATTTTGCTCCAACCCTAATCAAACACACCTGATCCAGCTAATCAAGGTCTTCAGGATTACTAAAAACTTCCAAGCAGGTGTGAGTTGGAGTTGGTTAGATCTAAACTCTGCAGGGCTGTGGCCCTACAGGAGCTGAGTTTGAGATCACTGCTCTAACCAGTGGCACCACTCTTCAAAGCCCGCCTTTATGGCTGACTGTAACATGATTCAGGAGAAGGAAGGAAGAGGACAGGGTCAGCTTTACTAAGGCTCATGGTTTATTCACTTTCAAATGGTCAAAACAAAAGTCACGCTCACAGCGCTTCAATAAACTCATTCCAAATACAATCAATTATGCAGCTCTTCAGAGCATTCAGCGCACATGCACAGGCACGAGTCCTGTCTCTCTCTGATCACCTCACTGTTTCCATGGCTTATATCCGGTCTCTCCACGCTAGGCGTTGCACAACTACTTATTTCTGTTAGTTGATTTCTTATCAAAACAATAGTCTACTTGAGTTACTCGACTACTTGTGGTTCATGCTACTGTAAATGAAAAGACATGAAATAGTTCTTATCAATAAATATTTATTAATTCTTAATGCAACAATTACATAAGAAAACTCTCAAAACATTATAATTATGACATTACATATTTTAATTTTCATGTAACAGAGTAAAGCCAAATAAATAGCTGTTCTTGCCTTTAATTTCAGACGCAATGTCCGCTTTTAGGGGCCGTTCACATATTGCGTCTTTTGCTCGCTCAAATTCGTTATTTCAAATGTAGGCGCGCGGCAAGCACGCTCATAATGGAAGTGATGCGGTGCACTATAGTTTTTCCAGGCCTCAGTGAGATGAAAACATCTCAACTGCAGAATTGACTCTGAAAAATATTTTACATTAAAGTATTTAAACACTTGTTCTGAGTGACAAAACATGCTCACTGCCCTTATCAAGAGACATGAGATCATCTCAAATTTGTAGAGGAACAGGAGGGACTAAAGCATACATTACAGTATGAAAGCAATGAGCTGAATGTTATCTTTAAAAGCACTGATAATCTGAAAACATGAAAACATGACCAAGTCAATGCATTATTTAGCGGATGTTTCATTCAAGCAGTACAATATTCTTTTGCTTGGCGGTTTCTCTTGCCTTGCTGTCTCTTTCTCACCTCACCTGGGATGAGTGAGGGTGCTAAAGTGTTGCTGTGCATACCTCTGCAGCAGCCCAGAGCAACACCTCTTTCCTGACTGATAATGTCTTTTCAGAAAACAGAGCATCTGCTCTGTGCTATTTTTACCCTCTTGATTCCCTCTCCGGTTCGGTCTTCAGGGGGGCTGAGCAATCGTGAAGATATACTGTCTAAGGCACCAAGGAAGATCCAGAAACCTATTTGACAACACAGAATTCTGGGAATCCTCCTAGCCAGGAGCTTTTTCCTCAGAGGCAAGAGATAAAAAAAAATATTGGATGAGAAAATAATTGACAGTACAAAAATAAAACAAAATGAGATCAAAAAAGGGAATAAACAGTACCGCAGTGACACTAGCAGATAAGGTTTCAGATGGTCATGGTGTGGTTGACTAACATGGCCTCATTAACCCTTCTGTAACTAGATCATTTGATTCAAACTCATCTTTCTCTATTTAAAGTATCTGTGTATTTCTGATACTAAACATTTTGCATGCAAGTTTATGTATCTCCAGAATTTCATATAGTTTTACAGTTATGATTATTGGAGAACTATTCAAAGCAAGTGTAACGATAGACAACATAGAGAAAGTTGTGGACTCGGGTGCACAAGTTTATTCTTCAAACAAAGTAAAACCATTCAAGTAGTACACTCCAAGTGTTTCATCACATGCATAAACATCCAAATAAAGACAAGTGAGCACATAAAGTGCAAAAGCACATCAGAGTCCAATAAAGGGAATTATTGAACAAAAGATAATGAATACAGATAACATAAAATGCTTCAGATGAGCTCTTAACCAAAATACACTAAACAAACTCTACTTGCAGGGAAAATGAAATCACACAGGTAAGAGTCCAGGAAAGAATAATCCACATACAGGAAAACCATCTGGATATACCAAGGATCGCAGAGATGACACAGGTACGTTACCACAGAAGAAACATGTCTATAATACTTTACTGAAGCCAGACAATGATGAACTGAACAGGTAAGGTTTATATACACTCACCTAAAGGATTATTAGGAACACCATACTAATACTGTGTTTGACCCCCTTTCGCCTTCAGAACTGCCTTAATTCTACGTGGCATTGATTCAACAAGGTGCTGAAAGCATTCTTTAGAAATGTTGGCCCATATTGATAGGATAGCATCTTGCAGTTGATGGAGATTTGTGGGATGCACATCCAGGGCACGAAGCTCCCGTTCCACCACATCCCAAAGATGCTCTATTGGGTTGAGATCTGGTGACTGTGGGGGCCATTTTAGTACAGTGAACTCATTGTCATGTTCAAGAAACCAATTTGAAATGATTCGAGCTTTGTGACATGGTTCATTATCCTGCTGGAAGTAGCCATCAGAGGATGGGTACATGGTGGTCATAAAGGGATGGACATGGTCAGAAACAATGCTCAGGTAGGCCGTGGCATTTAAACGACGCCCAATTGGCACTAAGGGGCCTAAAGTGTGCCAAGAAAACATCCCCCACACCATTACACCACCACCACCAGCCTGCACAGTGGTAACAAGGCATGATGGATCCATGTTCTCATTCTGTTTATGCCAAATTCTGACTCTACCATCTGAATGTCTCAACAGAAATCGAGACTCATCAGACCAGGCAACATTTTTCCAGTCTTCAACTGTCCAATTTTGGTGAGCTCGTGCAAATTGTAGCCTCTTTTTCCTATTTGTAGTGGAGATGAGTGGTACCCGGTGGGGTCTTCTGCTGTTGTAGCCCATCCACCTCAAGGTTGTGCGTGGTGTGGCTTCACAAATGCTTTGCTGCATACCTCGGTTGTAACGAGTGGTTATTTCAGTCAAAGTTGCTCTTCTATCAGCTTGAATCAGTCGGCCCATTCTCCTCTGACCTCTAGCATCAACAAGGCATTTTCGCCCACAGGACTGCCGCATACTGGATGTTTTTCCCTTTTCACACCATTCTTTGTAAACCCTAGAAATGGTTGTGCGTGAAAATCCCAGTAACTGAGCAGATTGTGAAATACTCAGACCGGCCCGTCTGGCACCAACAACCATGCCACGCTCAAAATTGCTTAAATCACCTTTCTTTCCCTGTTCTGTTCTTAATAACAAAATTATAGCAAAAATGTAAATAAGCATTAAGTTTTCGTTTCAGAAGATAAAAGTGCTTTTCTTTTAGTCAGCATTTCAGTATTCTGTGTTTCAGTAATATGCATTATTTCTTATGTGTTTCTATTTGGGTCATGTCACTTTAAGATCGCGCTGCTCTAAATGTCCTTTTGCATGATCCTTAGTTGGGAAGTGAACACTCACGCGTTTCGGCAGTTTGTTCGAGTGTGCAAAATTCACGGAGCTTCTATCATTTCTGTCTTCTTCTCATTTCTGACGTAGCATCGTCGGTATGTATATTTTGTTTTGTGAGATTATTCGGGAAGTATTATTAGTTATTTTTGACTATTTTAAGTTTGTTAGTGTAATTTGAGGATGGTTTGAATGCACGTCGGCTATGTAGGCCTATATGCAAGCGCTCACGTGTTCGCTCACGTGTACTACGAGCTGCACAGTCAAGATGCTATTATGTCCTATATGTAGTTCATATGTATTTCTTATTAGTTTTAAAATGAGTACAAACGAAATACAACAGTAATTGTACAAATTTTCCTTTATTCATGTGTAATTTGTCATTGCTCTTTTGTGTGTTGCAGTTTCACTATTTTCCTTGCAACTCCATTAAACCTGTGGAATTAAGAATAAGTCTTCAGAGTTTTGGTGTTGGGAAAAAGTTTAGCTGGCTGTCAGGATATTAAGCAGACATATCAAGGACGGCACATTCCCATTCTGACATTCAGTTTGGAGTTCAGGAGATTGTCTTGACCAGGACCACCACACCCCTAAATGCGTTGAAGCAACTGCCATGTGATTGGTTGATTAGATAATTGCATTAATGAGAAATTGAACAGGTGTTCCTAATAATCCTTTAGGTGAGTGTATAGAGAGTCCAGAGGGCTGATTATATTAACATCAAGGGTGCTCAATTAGTAGGCTAATTAGGGGGTGTGGAATGGGTGAGTGACTGATGCCCTGTCCAAATACCCACACTTGCAATCTTGGCCACTTGAGAGCTCGTGCACTCGACAGGAAGTAAGTGCGCAAGACTGCCCTATGTCTTAAAAATGCCAAAATGCAGTGCCCTAAACGCACAATTAAACCCACACTAGGTTCGAGGCTAAGCGTATCCCATCATGCATTATGTTCAGGAACTCACAAGTCCCGAAATCGTGAGATATCGAGAAAAACATTCTATTGTAAGTTAAATTAATTAGATATCACAGATAATTTGGTAGAAAAACATAAAGTGTTGCACATTTTATTGGTGCAAAGATGAGTATGGGATGTGTATTTTGTACAACATTTGCAACTGCTTTTTATCACTTAAGAAGCATTACTATTTTAAAATTGTCTTAGTTACATAGTGACTACTGAACAGACATTTAGAAGTTTATTTTAAAATGCAAAGTACTGTAAAAAAGCTCTGTAAACACTTGCATTTTTTGCAACACAATAACTGTACCATCGGGCAATGATGAATCGTGAAAAATTCTATACACACTTGCAGTCTTCACGCCTACTTGAACACTTGGGCCAAATACAGAAAATACATCATGTAGTAGACAAGTGGTCAAGTGCAAAGACCGCAAGTGTGGGTATTTGGACAGGGCACTAGACTATGTGAGCAAGTGGGACACAGACAAGAGTGCACGTGACAGCGTGAAATTGACCTTTATTATTGATCTTTATTATTGGACTTTTGTTCACTTTTTTTTTTTTTGATATTTTGGATTATTATTTTGTTATTATTACTTATTTTGATTTGATTATTTTTACATTTGCATGTATGCAATTAGCAGAGGCTTTTATCCAAAGCAAAATACATTTTTCAAAGAGCCAACAATATTCATAATTTACAATGCAAGGTTTATTAGACAGGAAGCAAGCAAGAGAAGAGGAGAAATGCAGAGAATTTTTTTTAAAAGGAATGTCAAAAATGTTAAACATAGGATAGGCACATTTTTCAATTAACATCACTTTGTATTATTCTGGTTGAAACTCTCTTCACATCCTGATAGCAATTCATTAGAAGTGGTCTAAATGGTAAAAGAAATTACATGATATCATCTGTGAAAGTCTCTGGACCAAAAAATTCATTCAATCATTACGTTCGGTCTGAATGCGGTGATATGATGTCCTACCTGCCTGTCAAGTCAACATATGTATTTCCATAATACATATGTTGTATTTCCACCCTGCTCACGCAGACATCACATGTCATCAGCGCGTTCCATTAGGCTATGCAGAGTTGACACGCAGTCACCGAGTGCCACAAACAAACAGCACCCGCTTATTACAGTTCATCCTGAACCAAAACAACAAGCTCATGCTGCATTCACACCATGTTCTAACCATATTTAGAGACGGCAACCTGTAACGTTCTCAGACTCGGATTTAAATGCATAAATCCGAGTCTGAGGTCTGAGTCAGCTCCGAGTAGAATGTCACGGGTTGCCGTCTCTATCAACATTATCATTACCGCCAGCAATCATGTTGTACAAGTCATAGCTCTGTTAGTTGTTTATGTTCATTATTATTATAATGTTATGTGCTTTGAGACATGAGGTAATTTAACGCCATCTCATGTGACATTTTGCGAACGTTCATGTGTTTTGAAGGAAGTGTGGCTTTGGAGACACTCTGAAGGGAGGGTGGGATCTCATGCTTTCAAAACTAGCTTGCGATTGGGAGCATCTCCGAAATTGGCTACCCTACCTTTAATATAAATTGTAATATAAATATGATACTGTTTGTTGCCTGCAGATAGTTCCAAGCGTATGGCATTATGGTCTTCCATATGCCTGAAATACTGTGTAAACATCAAATGAAAATGCAAAATGAATTAATTTTGGATTAAAAAACTCAAACACAGAGCAGAGATTGGCTTCCTCATTTCAGATGTTCACCACACGCTGCCGCTCCTGTCCCATCATCACTTAAAAGGCTTAGCCTGAGGACTATACACAGTGTTACTTTTGAGTAATGGGGGTCCGCTTTGATGTCCCGCTGCCTCATCAGCTGGAAAGCTCTGCCTGTCTCATCTACAGTTCAGCGAGAGTGCTGTGCCAATCACACCTGGCTTACCTTAACCATAGAGTTAATTCTTTTTATTCAGACCATGTTCATTTGTGTATTTTTTTCCTCAATTGTTAGGATACAAAAGAGTATTAATTCAGTGAGGGAAAGTGCTTACATCTCTACATAATCCTTATTATAGGAAATAAATAAGAAAATAAATATTTGCTTCTGTGTACCACCTATGCTCAAGGGTGATTCGCAGAGATGAATATTGCTGATTGCATATAATGGATCTTCATGAGGTGGGTTGTTCTCATCCTGCATGCTTTCATAAGAATCCCACTCATTCATAACTTAGCAGCTGAATCTAAGATGGCTGGTTTCTTTGATGGATACTATTTCAGGATCAGGAAGAAATTATTTAAGAACTTACATCACAAGGGGAAGCGATTCAGAGACTTCAAAGATGTTCGAACACAGGGTAGCATGTGGAACAGTGTGCGTTCTGTCAAAGAGAGAAAGAGAATGAGAAATGAATCGTTCAGCTTGTGCAGAACCATCAGAGACAATAGTTAGGAAAGTAATGAGGCCTTTTGAAATGCACTTGTCCAGGAACAATAACAATAAGATGAAAGTCTTAACAGGGGAAAACATGTATTATGGTTACAGAGAGTCTAGGATGAATTCAATCTTTATTTTCTTCTGAGTTTTCTCCTCAAGCATAGCCTATTACACAAGTCTTTTTCTGTGCTGCTTTTCTAAGTTTCAGAACAAAATTCAGTGGGTTTTAAATTAGATTAAACAGTACATGGCTTCCAATTCGGGTTTAAGATGTTCAAAACATAGCTACAAGCTTAAATCCCTCCCCATAAAGATTTAATACTCTGTATTTCCGAGTATTGCGTAAGTATCCGTGTGGAACAGAATCACAGAGACACGAACCTGACACACAGCGTGTATAAGAGTGGAATTATGTAACGATGTTCACAATGGAATTCTATTCACTATACTCAAAAGGCCTCCACAGTCACCAGATTTCAATCCAATAGAGCAACTTTTTTGAGAATCATCTTTTTAGTTTCATTAAGAATTAAAAACATCATGATTTCATTTGAGTTGACTTCTAGTGCCTGATTGCGTCCAGACCATTTTTATCAGCATTCTTTGGGTGTTTTCCATTAAAAGTATCTTATCATCCTTAAAACAAGATATATTTACTTTAGAAGCAAAATTGTGTAAGATATTTTGACTTCACAGAATATACCTTGAATTAAGTTTATACCTCCATTTTACATTTTTTAAGCATAGCCACTAATTTAGATTTTTGCTTAAACATGTGGAAAAACATCCTGGTATTTTAGTGGAAAACCAGATAAAAGTGATGATTTAGAAAGTGATTTTTGCAGGTTGTTGTTAACAGTAGTGTTGCACCACTGGGCACTTAGCAACATTCTTCACCTGAGGGATCTTTTGTTCTGTTTTCTTCACTCATTAATCAATAGAGCTCACTTTCCTGCAGGATAAAGATAGTTCAGGAGATTGAAATGCACGTGACATGCTATCAATTCTAGATCCGTTGCAGACTGCTATTTCTGGCTGAGCACTAAGTTTGAGAGAGGAAAACCGCTTTCCCTTTCACACAATATATTTCTGATGGGCATATGGAGAAGACGACATGCCAGAAATAAACGCTTTACTTGTTTTGTCATTTAAATCTTATTTTCTGTTCCATTTGTTTTTGAAATCCAATTTCATCAAACTGCTGTTTTCTGTCTCAACAGAAAGAGAGCTGTGTTCAATTACCTTCCTAGAGCTCTCGTGATCTCACCGTTAATCTATCTGACCTACAGCTGACTTTGTGTTTTCCTCTTTTGGAAAATGCAATTTGGAGATGAGGGATTTTGTCAATGGCACAACCTGTCTGTGACAGACAATTTTAGCTTGTTGTCTAGCTGAGATAAAGGAGAAGACGAGAAAGAGTGACGAGAGATTAGGAGGAGACATAGACATACTGACAGAGAGAGAAAGAGAAAGCGGAAGTGTCCTCAGGAATAACTCCTCCATTATCCTTCAACATTACAGTTGAGCTCTAACAGAGAATGGGCATCACATCTGAGCCACAGGCTGACATGTCAGACTTAAAGGTCCCAAAAGGACGCATTTATTCTGTTTGAAAACACTTCTGATCAAAATTGAATGTAAAGGTTTGGATTCATGATTATTTTATTTAAATTTAGCTGAAAAACCTATAATATGCTGTTTAAAGGCAGATTCCACTGTGACAACTTACCCCATGTAGTGTGACAACATCCACCAAAAAGGTCAACACTATGTTCAATGACCCTTTTTTTTTTGTGGATAACCTTTATGTTAAATATGAAAAGTATTATTTTTACAGATTTAGTCAATTGCAATTATCCATAGCAAATTGACTAGTGAATTGGTTTCAGGTCATATGAATGTTATATTAATTAGAGACGATAAAGAATGGGCATAGTGGGGATCGAACTGATTTTCCTTGTTAAGCATTTTTGTGGAATGAAGGAATCTTGTTTTAAACATTCTTTTGAGAATCTAATTTGAAATATTCCTGTATACACAATAAATCTTTTTAGTTTTTTTGTGGATTGTACTCTCTATTAAACATGTTTTGCTGTACTTCAGAGTCTGCTTTTATAGTTGCTGGTTATTCATACATTTGTGTACCTGTTTCGTGGTTGTCTTGGCGTACTTGACAGACAGTGAACAGTGTGAGTAAATCTCATGCTGAGTTTCTATTTTAGCGCGTTTCTTCAGTTGGTTTGTCTAGGGTGGATTGGACTGCTTTAGGACTATGTTAGATGGAGTGCATCATTTGTGCACACTGCTGCAATAAAGCAAGTGTCTGCATGAGGCTTCAGGGGCTCAACTGTGCATAGAGGACAAGCTGACAGTTCCATCTGCCTCACAATTTCTCCACAGATGTCCACACACACACTTGCCTGCGCACATGCACACACTCATACACAACCACGCACGACAGAGCTGTTTTGTTCAACCCATCACTCATTACATTGCTGTCTTGCTTTGGCATCCATTTCTGGCAGTGTCATACAGGGCAGCAGCAAAAAGATATACGGGTTTGAGAAAAAAAAAAAAAAAACTAAAGCCGCCCACCCGGTTGTTCTTCTGCATTACAAACGATTGAATGTTTGAAAAGACTAGCAAGGATTGAAACAGCTTAAAGGAATTGTCCAGTCATCATTTACTCTCCCACATGTCCTTCCAAACCTGTATGCTGTTACTGAATAACAGATCTGATCGATCAATACAGTCAAGATCCAAAAATGACAACTTTTATTTGCAGAGTGGTTTTCCAAGAGGACAGTTCAACAGTACTGGGACTTATCACTGTTTGTATCACTTCACTTGAATGTGTTAGTTTGTTCCAGACAATCTGTGCATTAGTGATGGGGATTTTTCACTGACTCTTTTGGCAGGTTATATCCTTTTGTCACACTTGGTTGCAATACAATGAGAAAAATGATATTTTCTCATCAGTATTGAATTTATTAACTGAACTGAAAACACTAAAAAGACTATGGAACATAACAACTGCAATACGCACGACATAGAAAAGACAACTGAACAAAGGAAACTGAGGACTTAAATGCACAGGGGTAAACGCGGAAACTAAATGAGCAACATGTGAAATTAATTAGAAATTAATAAACTGGCACACACAAGGAAACTAGGTCAGCATACTGTACAAATGCAGGGAACAGAAACAGAACAGAACCAAACCAAAACACAATGAAACTAAGCAGAACAAAACATAATCCTGACATGACGCCAGGGTGGCGGAGGACTGAAGACCAAGGTTATCCGACAGCAGCACTAATTTAATTCCATACCCAAACCGTTTGACATAAAGACCGCTACCCAAACCGCATCCGCATTAAATCTGCATCAGGTAGACAAAAATCATTTATTTTCTCATCTAACACAAGCAATCAAACCAACATGGCATTCTGAGTTGATGCATTTAAGAAAAATAGACACGTGGCAGCACATGGTGATAATTAACAGAAAAAATATGAGAAAGTGCATCCGTCGTGTAAACAAAACTTTTGCCTATATGCGAGCAATCACCCGCAACGCAAATGACAACGTAAAAATTATTTCACCCGTTACATCAAAATGAGGTACCCACCCACGTGCAGGACTCTGGTTGTGCTTACAAACAGTAACTACTGTAAGAATGTATGCATATTGGACCTTTGAGGGAGTTGTTGAATCATTAATTAAACCGATTTGCTCAAAAACAATTTTACTCTTTACGAGTAAGTCATTGAATCGTTTACTCACCTGATTCATTGACTTCATTGTTTGTATAGCTATAGAGATGGTAGCGAAGTAATATAGACAAAGAAATGGCAATACCGTGTCTAAAAAGCAAGTTACTCAATATTAACTTATTGTTCAATACATTTTGTACATATAAACAGTCTTTAGCTATTTAAAAATTGGACTTGGGCTGCATTTATGTCCAATTTTTTATTCTTTTACTTCGCTAACTTCCCTCTGTCTCATTCACTCGAATGTACATGATTGCCTACAATGTATAAGTGCTCACTACTGGCGGAATCTCTGCAATGTGTTTAAATGGAATACCCTAAGCCCTTGATCACTTGGAATCCACAATGGAGCGGATTAATTATTTACAGTTTGGTTTTTTATTTGTTTTACGCAACATTCTTTATGTGTGGATGCTTGGGCTTTTGGGAAAAAAATAACAATTAAAATGAACAAATGAAATTGATAACAATATAATAAACTATAACAGTCAGCCTAAGGTAGCTACAAGTATTATGTGTTTAAATGTGAAAGTAACTCCAATATCATACACTAGAGTTGTGTGGGGTGGAGGTAAATTAAGTGCAATCTGCTGTGATGTCACAACCATGTTGCATTGGGGTCTATGGATATAATGAGAAGACTTGCTCCCTCTGTCAAAATCAAGGGGTCAAGAGTCTGTCCAAATACACTTCTCTCGCCCACTTGACAAACTTTGAACACACTTCAAAATGGTGGTTAGGCAAAATAGCATTTTCCCCTGAGGGGAAGTGCTTAGGGAAGTTTGCGAGCGTATGTCTAAAAGTGGAGTTAAATGCAGCCTTAAATGCAGCCCTTCGCTTATCAGCTAGAGAATACCCATAATGCACTGTAAGGGTCGTGCCGAATTAATTCATGCGTCTTACTAGATGATGGCGCCCGCAACCGCAATCCATCCATCCATTTTCCAAAATTCTGGTCCAATTCTGGACCATACAACTTGCTAAGTCAGTGACAGACAGAAATCAAAAGTTCTCAAATGATGAGCCTACTGCTCCATTCATTCATGAGCCTTAAATAGTTTTTTTCTCTCCATATGATTCATTTAATGTAATGTATGTAACATTGTTTAAAGTTGGCATTAAATTGTCACATGTGCGTGTAGAGTAAAATCCAAGAAAGATGCGTGATGCAGAAGAAACGGGAAATACAGATATTTTAATGAACTCCAGTCACCAACCCAGTCAATTTAGCACACTACATATCCCATCATCCCACACTTTCCTCACCTGCCCTCACTCAGCCATTACTGACACCTGATCCCCATTTTCTCTGCTAATTACCGTCTCATAAAAGCACACACCTCAGGCTGCATTTACACTGCAAGTCTAAATGCACAGATCTGATCTTTTGACCAGATTGGATTCAGATCAGATTGGACCCGACTGTTTACACTCACTTTAGTCAAGTCAAGTCACCATTTATATAGTGCTGCTTTTGTTTCAAAGCAGCTTTACAGTGATAATAGAAAATTAAAGTTACAGAGATTGTTTTGGCTTTACAGCAGCTCTAGAATAAAGTTATTGTCCAGCTTAAGTTTTGATTGATTCACTTCCGTCGCAACAATCATTAGTTATTATCTTAGGGGGCGCTTACACGACACCGTTAACAGAAAACCCTTAATGCTATCCGGCCGCTCATTTGCACAAAACAGTGCCTGGTGCCTCGAGAACGCAAACCATGAAATAGGTTCCAAGGTACAAGCATTGAAAAATTTATAATACAGAATTTTTTATCGCTTCCGCATAGCCACGTGAACCAGAATAATCCCGACAACGTTTTATCTGTATACAGAGGTAAAGGGAAGAGAAGGAGGCCTTCACGGGGGAGAGACTAGTTGACACTTCGGGACTGCGTTGTCGTCGTGTCCATAGGCGCAGATCCTTCATCAGATCTGGATACGGCCTGGATCCAGCGGACTGCGGTAAACCTCGGGATAAACAGAGAGCCTAATATTAGCATAGACGCCATTCTTCTTGTGATGTAACGAGTACATTAGGATTTATGGGGAGTGTTGCCGGTTCCGGCTGACCTAATCTATGCAGACTAATCTTGAATTATAGAAATCTATAATGTGTTATGTGTATGCTAGGTCAAAGAGATGTGGTTTTAGTCTAGATTTGAACTGACAGAGTGTGTCTGCTTCCCGGACAATGTTAGGAAGACTGTTCCTAACTGCTAAATAGAAAAAGGATCTACCGCCAGCAGTCGATTTTGATATTCTAGGTATTATCAACTGGCCGGAACTTTGAGATCGCAATAGACGTGACGGACTATAATGCGTTAAGAGCTCGCTCAAGTACTGGGGAGCTAAACCATTTAGTGCTTTGTAAGTAATCAGCAATATTTTAAAATGTATACGATGTTTAATAGGGAGCCAATCCATGTTGACAATATGGTGATTCTTCCTGGTTCTGGTAAGAACTTGAGCTGCTGCATTTTTGACCAGCTGTAGTTTGTTTATTAAGCATGCAGGGCAACCACCCATAAGAGCATTACAATAATCTAGCTTTGATGTCATGAACGCATGAACTAACTGTTCCGCACTTTAGACAGGACTGGTACCCGATATCTGTGTTTACATGAATTCCCGCCCAATATGATTTTTGGTGATCGTTTTACTATCCACATGGTAGACCCTGGTTTTGAATGGCCGTGCTATTAAAATTATTTATATAATTCATGTCGGGTGATCATGATTATTTTCCAGCATGGACAAGATAACAGCTGTCATGACTCATGAATGTTTTGCAGCGCAAAATCTGATGGATATATAATTTTTGTTTATTTACAGCTCAGATATAGAATTCTGAAGTGAAATTAAGTAGCCCTGTAATATTTTTTTAATGAATTTGAATGAATTAACCAGAGAGAGACAGTGAGCGAGCGAGAGGGAGAGCGCGCACGTATACACGAGCGAGTAACCTAATAGTGAAGCTTGTTGGTTTAATTACAGTGAAGTTATCACCTCATTGCTGAGAAATATAATGTATAAAAAATTGGATGACTTGTAATTTCCTACTTCTAAATTCTGAAAAAACAGAGTTTCTAATTATTGGACAAAAAACTTCCTCACGTAATAATCTAGAATACTGTCTAACACTCGATGGCTGCTCTGTTAAGTCTTCGTCGTCGGTTAGGAACCTGGGTGTGCTCTTTGATACCAATCTTTCATTTGAAAGTCACGTGTCTAGTATCTGTAAAACTGCATTTTTCCATCTTAAAAATATATCTAAATTACGCCATATGCTCTCATTGACAAATGCGGAACAATTAGTTCATGCGTTCATGACCTCAAGGCTAGATTATTGTAATGCTCTACTGGGTGGTTGCCCTGCACGCTTAATAAACAAACTACAGCTGGTTCAAAACGCAGCAGCTCGAGTTCTTACCAGAACCAGGAAGTATGACCATATTAGCCCGGTTCTGTCAAAACTGCATTGGCTCCCTATTAAACATCGCATCAATTTTAAAATATTGCTGATCACTTACAAAGCACTAAATGGTTTAGCTCCGCAGTACTTGAGCGAGCTCTTAACGCATTATAGTCCGTCACGTCTATTGCGATCTCAAAATTCCGGCCAGTTGATAATACCTAGAATATCAAAATCGACTGCTGGCGGTAGATCCTTTTCCTATTTAGCACCAAAACTCTGGAACAGTCTTCCTACCATTGTCCGGGAAGCAGACACACTCTGTCAGTTCAAAGCCAGATTAAAGACACATCTCTTTGACCTAGCTTTCACATAATACATTATAGACTTCTATAATTTAATGTTAGGCTGCATAGATTAGGTCAGCCGGAACCGGGAACACTTCCCAAAAATCCTGATGTACTGGTTACATCATGAGAAGAATGGCATCTACGCTAATTTTAGTGTCTGTGTTTATCCCGAGGTTTTCCTGCAGCCTGCCGGATCCAGGCCGTATCCAGATCTGACGAAGGACCTTCGCCTGGACCGATGACAACGCAGTGCTGAAGTGCCAACTAGTCTCTCCCTATGGAGGATCCCACTACCACTCTACAGATAAGGCGTTGTCGGGAAAATCCGTTTCGCGTTCCTACCCCAAAGCAACAAAATAAAATAAAATTCTTTATCAAAATTTATAGGGAAAGACAAGTACTTTGTTTAGGCTTGGCTTGTAGGGAATTCCAAACCTGCATATATTCAAACGCACATAACTATAGAACCCATTCTAAATGCGCATGTGAACGCCATCAGTGTTTCTCACAGGTTCGCGTTTAAAGTCTGTGTAGAGGGAATGGTGTCGTCTTAGCGGCCCCTAATTTAATAACAAATGATCATTGCGACGGAAGCAAATAAATCAAAACTAACTTTAGATGGAAATAACTTAACTCTGCTGTAAAGCCGAAACAATCTCTGTTACCTTAAATTATACGCTTATCTCTGTAAAGCTGCTTTGAAACAATCTACATTGTTAAAAGCGCTATATAAATGAAGATGACTTGACTTGACTTGACTAGCTTTCAGTAGTGAAGCTGTTTTATTTATAACCTTTAAAACCTGAATCTGTGTTCGCGCAATTCCTTTTCTTTACAAAGATAAATATAAAGTTACCGCCTGCCTCATAATACAACATTAAAATGCTATCTTTGTGAATAAACGTGTCGTCCTCACCTTGTGGTGGCTTGGAATTCAAAGGGGAATCGGATATGCGTGTTTAGACGTAGGCTGGATGTCCAGATATCGGATATGTATCTGATTTAAAACCGCATTTGGAAGTGGCTCAGATCGGATGTGAAAAATTGTATCTCGAGCAGATTTTTGTGTTTACACGTGTGCAACAAATTCTGATCTATGTCAGATGTGAGTAAAAGAGTAAAAGATTTTTTGTGCCAGTGTAAACACAGTCTCAGTTCCCTCAGCGTCCGGCCTTGCACAAGGAGTACAGACACATTTCTGTGATCTCCTGATTGTGCCGTGCCTGTATATGATCTCTAGCATACTTACCTGTGATTCTCTCTCGTGTGTCTTCAAGTGTGTTGTTCTCTCCTGCAAGACTCACCAGCATGCTATACACCTCATTATACTGAGGTGTGTGCTCCACTGAGTTGCCAACCATCACCATCTGTGAGACAAAGACTTTCATTAAAATCATTCAACCATCCATCAACTGCCATAACCAATATCTACTCACCTGTTTGTTCCCTATACCCACTCTGTGATCCAATAAAGTTGACCCTGATCAAGATCCTAACAGAAGGCCAGACCAACCAAAATGGACTCAGTGGGGATAATCTGTGCTCCTTCGTTCAGAATGGCTTGGCGATCGAATTCTATTTGGATGAATTCCTTCAATATAGCCACCTTTCAACCTGGAAGGATCAACAGTTGATGGACCTGTTTTGGTGTGGGCAGGACCCACACATAGCCCCATGAATACCAGTGGGTGACTATTACTTCAACCTTGAAATTGATTTAGAAATGGTGCTTGGGATGTCTGGCTCCCCCTGCAGTTTGTGATGTGTGCGAGCCATCTCTTATGTCTGTGCCTATGGGATTTTCAGATTATGGAGTTATCGTCCTCAGCATCTAATCTGTCCAACTCCAGACCTATCATATCATCTAAACCCAGGTATTGTCACAGCAAGGAAGCTATTCCCCGATCCAGGAAGGAAGTGTCTAGAAGCATGGTGTGGTGTGAACATAAGACCAGGAAAAATAGTTATTTTTTAGCAACTCTGTGCTTATTTGTTTACTCAAGATCAGTGTACTTTTCTTTCATAACAGAACAGACTTGACTAACAGAACCAGATTTCAGAACCAATCAAATGCTTCTCTAGACATGCATAGTGATAAACAAACAATCAACCACCGAGAGCACTATGAATCAAAGACTTGTGTAGTCCTGATATGGTTCTCTAGGTTAGCAGAGCCCCTAATTATGTTTACATGGGTAGCAATGAAAGGGGGCTCAGTAATCCTAAGGCTAGTAATTCTAAGTCTGAAGATCTCAACACTCCTAATTTATTCATCACGACTCCTAATGGAATTCACAGAGTCCGCTCCGGTCCCAGAGATCTGTCCAGAGTCTGTTCTAGTCAAAGCCCTCCAAGAGTCAATTCCAGAGAGAGAAATTCCAGAATGTTATGTTATGATTGTTGACTCTAGCATGGTAATTCCCACTCCACAGGCGCGGAATCTTGGTGTAATTTTCGATCCACAGTTAAGATTTGAAGCACATATAAAACACATTTCCAAAACTGCTTTCTATCATTTGAGAAATGTTGCTCGAATGTTCTCTCCTTTGCAGACACAGAAAGACTCATACATGCCTTTATTACAACTAGGTTAGACTATACGCTGATTTCACACAGCCGTTATTTTGAAATCGAAAGCGAGGCTCCGGTGGGAAGAAAACCGGAAGTGTCGCCTTTAATCACAGGAGAGTTGTGAATGCGATGGCGTATTGTTGTGATTAATGATGTTGTGTCAATTCTAAAACTGTACATACATTTCTTTTATACTTTAGACTATATACAGTGAAATTCATTTATAAATAAAATATTTTTTTTATATAATTCAGAAAGTAAAAAAAGAAGCAGGAATGAACTATACATATCCTATATTGGATATTAACATCCAATAGTGTAAATCGCGGCAGCAGCTTCAGGTTGGTAGTCCAAAGGCATTGTTGTTTATCTTTACTTCCGGGGTTTTTCCCACCGGAGCCTCACTTTCGATTTCAAAATGGCGGCTGCGTGAAATCAGCGTATTGTAATGCCCTGTTCTCAGGCCTTCCAGCTAAAACATTGAACAGGCTACAGTACATTCAAAACTCTGCCGCCCGTGTGCTCACTCGTACCTCTCCCCGTGAACACATCACACCGGTGCTTTCACAGTTGCACTGGCTTCCCATAAATGCGAGAATTGATTTTAAAATTCTTATTTTAACATACAAGGCACTTCATGGGACTGCACCAGACTATCTTTGTGATCTCATTAGCCCTTATACTCCATTACGGTCTCTCCGTACGGCTAATTCTCTCTTACTACATCAGCCTTTATGTAAGCTTAAGACCATGGGGGAAAGAACCTTTTCATGCAAAGCCCCCAAGCTATGGAATGTGCTTCCTCCAACAATCAAAAATGCACCAATGTTGGGACAATTCAAAAAGTTGATTAAGACACATTTGTTTAAGGCTGCTTTTCCTTAATTGTACCTTAATTGTAATTGCTCTTGTTGTATTTGCTCACTCTACTGTATGCGCTTTGGGTATAAGAAAAGTGCATTACAAATAAAATTTATTATTATTATTATTATTATTATGAACTCGTCACAAGCCCAGTCACCTTAGCACACAACATTTCCCATTATCCCTCACGTTCTCAACTGCCCTCACTCAGCCATTAATGACGCCTGATCCACATCTTCTCTGTTAATCACCGCCTCATAAAAGCACAGACCTCAGTTCCCTCAGCATATGGCCTTGAACAAGAAATACAGACCGATTTCTGTAATCTCCTGATTTTTCGGCGCCTATATATGATCTCTACTTACCTGTGATTCTACCTCATATGTTTTCAAGTGTGTTCTCTCCTGCAAGATTCACCAGCATGCTTTTTGGAAGTATGTCCTAGTGAACCAGCTAAAAACTAGGACTTAATTTAAATTTATCCATTTTATCATCAGTGTTGATGCTAATGTTTTGAATAGGACACAGAAATTTAACACTCCCTCCTGCCACACAAGGGAGCCATCCCCTGAATTCTAACATCCGATTCCCTCCACACCTGTACTACATTCATCATTAGTCAGACTGTGTATAAATAGCCCTGGTCTTTCACTATACCTTTACAAAGTCTTGTTCATCACTATTGTTGTATGGTATTCCCCAAATAGGAATTGTCAATTTTGATTTCATGGTGACTTTAAAGTCTGTTTGAAAGATGTTCATTGAATTACATTCTTTAATGTAATGATTTATTGATTGTAGTATGATCATATATAACAAAGTTATATAAGTTATTATGACAAGTTATGACAATCAATAATATCAATAAGAGAAATTAAAAAACGCAAAACTTAATAGTGAGAAAATCAACATTCTTTGAGAATGACCCTTAAACCAACCCCAAGGTTTCTCACATTTTTATTTCTACCAGAAAGACTCAAGAAGCTAACATTAAGATGATAAAAATGTATTCCTTGAAAAATAACAGATGTTAAAGGAGAAATAATATATATCAGACCCAGGTAATACACTTGCTTAGTTGATCTCTCCTTTATAATACCAGTACTATTATGAATATACCAATACCAGTTCCAGCACAGTCTCAAATACTCTAGTAGTAATCATTTTAATTTCTTGTTCTGTAAGGCTCTGTCCTGATATGGTTCTTGAGGGATGCAGATTCTGGCAGATCCTGCCTGAAGATGAAGCTTGCCCCCTGGACGGATGGATAGGGAGGATGGAGGGGAACGTCAGCATCTATAAGTGCAACAGGTGAGTAAGTTCAGCTCTTATAAGCTTAAGGTGACAAAAAGTGATTGGCCACACCTAATTGTGATGAATGAATAACATAGTATTAGTGTCTTCCTGGTAGAACTTATGCTAAAGCTTTCCTTTTTTCTTTTCTTTCCTATTTACTATGCATGTCTATTTAACTTCAATCTCATTGCACATTGCATCTTGTTTTAAATACATTGAGACAATGCCTGCTTAAACATAACATTTTGCAATTAATGAAAAGATTAAAATTAAAGGAGAACTCCGGTCAATTTTAACATTGAGCTCATTTTTTGTACATTTGGAGTGCTGTCAATACAGAGAACAACGACAAAAATCGGTTTAAAACCAAATTTTAAAAAGAGGATAACACGGTGTAGGCAACACCGATTTTTGTCGTTGTTCTCTGTATTGACAGCACTCCAAATGTACAAAAAATGAGCTCAATGTTAAAATTGACCGGAGTTCTCCTTTAAGACCCCTAAACCCAGGGTGAAGAGTAATCACTCACTGACAAGCTGGTAGAAATGTGTGATGTAACCTTGCCTGGACTCTAAGTATTGTGGCAGTCATAATCACCTTTTGATGACTTTCAGTTCACGCAATGCAAGAGTGAATGTCTATTTATCGTAGCAGAAGTTAGTTTCACAATACTTCAACAATACTTCACGAAAAATAAAGCAAAGGTGATGAACAAACGACAAGGAAGCACAAATTTAAAATTCACACACACACAAGAGTAAATACAAACAAGAGTTTGTTGTTGGTTGCCAACAGCACAGCAGCTCCAGACAAACAATGACACTCAAACCCAGTGTTACTCACGTATGGAGTTGAATCAAAGCAACCTCCCCGTCTGTTTTCAGGCCTTCCCGCTTAGCTCACTCCAGCGCTTTTCTAAAATTAACACAGTCCTAAAACTGTTTCCTGATAACATCCCTTCATTTTCCAGTGATATTCTTATGAGCTTTTCTCTTTTGTAATGTCTCTCAGCCATCTCTCTTTCTACAGTATTTCTTCAAATCTCCCTCTTGCTTGTTCTCTCTCCTCCACCGTCACACGCCCCCTTAATGCTGATTGGCTACACGTTAGTTGTGTCTTGTTGTGTCTGTCCGACCAACTTTCAAATAGCATTTTTCAAATATTGCTTACCCCACTGTCACAGGCCGGCTCACAGCCTGTGGCAAAAAATGAGGGGACACGAGCAACAGGTATAGGCTAATCAAAAAGGTTTTCTTTATTGTAAACCAAACTATTAACTTTAAACAAAGAAAAAGAAATGAGGTGTGAGAATGTCATAATGTAAGGTGTATGTAAAGTGCAGGAATGCGTGAATCTGTGTGTGTGAACATGACTGAGTGGAAACTAAGGGTCTTTTCACACCTGAAAGTCCGCACCAAGTTCATGTTTTGATACATTGTATACATTCGGTTAGTTTTGGTTTGGTTTCACATTGTCGTCATCTATGTGGGCTGCATCTTGACATTGATTGGTTTTTAAACGGACGTGCATCTGACGTCAGCGTGTTGTTAATTCGGCGGGTAACTTTGACAAGAATGAATGAACAGACGTATATTGTTGCCACTATACTTTTATTATGGCATTACTCCCTGCAGCACCAACTATACTCAAGGCTAGTTCAAATTCGCCAAATGAACATCCTCGTTGTGCGAACATTTTATCGTCGCCGGTAGGACGCAGGACTTGTGCGTGTGCGCGCACGCACGCACGTGTGTGAATCAAAAAAATGCTTTCACACTAGAAACAAACCAAACCTTTGTTCAGTTTGATCCGGACCGAGACTACCTCTTTTCGTCGTACCAAATTTTGTCCGTTTGGTCCAGGGGAGGTTTCACACCTGTAATTTTGATTTGGATCAAACTGAAAAGTCCGAAAATCCGAACCAAACAAGGTAGGTGTGAAAGGGCCCTAAGTAAAACTATAAAGGAACAAACAAAACAGGATCATACCTGGAGGAGCAGAGAGAGAGGGAAGAGTGGTTAGTGAGGCAGTTTAAATCATAGATATCATATAAAGGCTAGATGTCTCGTCCGCGCTGCTGGCCAATGGAGCTCGACATCCGCACACGGCGGCCATCTTACGACAGGATGCTCGCTCACTCATAACATGGTGCATGTACTTTTAAATAACCATAACTTGCTCAATTTTCTACCGATTTTCAAACGGTTTGGTTTGTTATAAACGTCAGAGATGTAGCTATTATACTGCATACATATGAATAATTATGTTCAAAATGTTTAAGCATTCAGAATTATAGCCACGTTAATAACGTTTGTAAGAAACCAAACCATTTGTAAATCCGTCCAGATTTCAGCGAGATAAGAGGATTTGTGTGCGTGCTGCTCACTCACCTTAATTCACAGAGCCCTGTCCTAAGATGGCCGCCGGTGATGCCGGAAGTGACTCCGCCTTAAGACATCTAGCCTTTATATGATATCTATGGTTTAAATACCCTGAGCCCAGGTGGCTCCAATCACTAACGACTCTCCTCTGCCTGCAGGAGGAACCGCCCCTGCAAGGCAGAGGAGGGGCTGTGACACCACCTTTAAGCCAGGACTAGGCTTTAGTTCAGTTAGGACATTTAAGTATCTTTTATAAACATGCCTTCGAAAAAAAAACATCATGGTGTGCATCTTGAGACAAGACAATGACAGTGACATATTTTAAGATATGTTAAAACCGCTCAAACATGCATTATAGTCTGGGACTATCTTAAGCCTTGTCTGTTTAACCAGGGAAAGGTGAGCAAATAATGACAGAATTCAAATTTTTTTTATTTTGTATTACACTTTTAACAACATATCCTAAAACAGAACCCAACATAATGATAGAGTACTGCGTAGCTGTCAGTTTAATGAGGACACTGGAATGAGGGAAAAGGCGAGGGAAGGGTGAGATGTCCTTCGCTGGGTGAAGAGTAGGAGAGTGGGTGTGTTGGAAGAGATGTCAAAGGAATAAAGGGCCACATGGCGTTCACGCTGAGCCCTGCTTCACTCAGCATGCTGTTGCACAGACGCCTTGACAGGAACTTCCATGCAAGGTTAAAAAGATGCAAAATTATGAACATACAGAATGGGTCGGTCTGTCTTTCTGCATAGCATGGGACTGAAGCACAGCTCTCCTGGGATTTCAGACACCACACACTGCAGGCTTTGCAGAAACAGCATTTACACCGGCACCAAACGTGAGTGGATGGCAGTTGGAGATTGCAATCGCGGTGGGATTTGTGTGAAAATGGAAAGGTGTGCTCGCAGCTGAGAGGAGACAAATAGCCGAGCGCCTCTCACTTGTTGTCTTTCACTTTCAATCATCAAAATAGATTCTTGTTCCACTTGAAGGACAGAGCAAAGATAAAAGAAGCACCCCCCCCCCCCCCACCCCCAAGCCAAAAATGAACCAATATGTGATTTTAATAACATTGAAAAGGTTAATACCTAAGGTTAAAAATGTAAATGTCTTTTATTCAATTTCCCATAATGTTCTCATAAAGTTAATAAATCAGGGCATGAGAAACACCGTTTCCAATGCCATTTAAAATCTTTATCACAATATGCCATCAAAATAGATTTGATTTGTGTGGTCCTCCATCTGTCTGGTTATTAATTCAATATTGAAACAGGAAATATGATTTTCGTTCCCTTTGGTCAGCTTCAAACAACCACTGAATGAAATAACTCTAATGCTCTCGATCTCATTGTCATTTCCTATCAGCCCAATGCCCGGAATGATGTAATTTACATCTCATTGTCCTGAGAAGGAAAAGAAAGGAGAAAGTCACGCTTTTCAATTTGAAAGCGAGCGTTTAATTTTTTTCGCTCTGTAAATTAAAGAAAGGCGGCTCTACCGATGGCTTTAGCCCTTTAGGTACCTGACAATCACTGAATCTGGAAAATTGCTCTCCCTCCCAAGAGTACCATGTACCCTCTAAAACAGCCAAAGACGTCATTATCCCACTCCTTTTCCCATCTGTAGGTCGACTAGATATATCATACCTCAAGGAGCGAAAAAAGGAAAAAAAAACTGCAAATTGGCATGAGTGAATGTGTGAAAGCAGTGCGTTACAGAGAAGCTGCCTTGTTGTGTAATTAGATAATTTATGCAAAATCATGCAATGAAAAGTGATTCAGGGTGAATAATAATGAGGCCTTTGCAGAATAAGATTGTGTAGGATCTGCAGATGATTTTAAACGAAGAAAAAAAAGAAGCAAAAACACCTCCTCCATGCAGTGTGGCTCTTTTGTCACAATGGGATCTTATTGCTTGTTAAGCCACAAAAGGGAGAAAATAACTAACTTAAAGCCCAGTTCAAGAAGAAGAAAATTAGAGAGGGGCAAATTAGCATCTTATATAACATTATCAATTCCCACTAAGTGCACTTTATGAGGACGCATAGGCCTACCCATCGCTGTAGCTCAAGATTTTTTGGTTTAGGTTAATAGTATCCTAGCAACCAGTGTGATGAAAAACATAATAATAAAGTTGAGCAAAACAAGCACTATTATGGCCTAGTTTTTGTGCACATCTTTGTATCCATCCACTGAATTTGTCACAGTAATTTCTGACATTTTTACTTGATTTTAATAGATTTTCAGTCATTACGTTTTAAGTAGTCAAAACCAAATTGCAATGAACTTATAACTAGCTTGCAACTTTTATTGTTATGTAAAATTTTGTGTACTTGTTTTTTTTTTAGTGTAGGGGTGAGCGGGGCACAACCTAACGCAGGACTAGTTGTAACACACTTGTTTTAAATACTGTCGCACATGCAAGCATAACAAAATTTAGTGTATTTGCTAGTTGCCATATCAATAGAAAGATTTTCACCAAAATTCAGAAATCTTTGGAAGATATCACTCATTTATTTAACCATGGCAAAAGTAAATTTCTTACTTGTGTTCATTTTTCATCTCTGTTTTTTGTGTTTGTTTAAAATTACAAATCTGATATTATTTTAATCTCCAATCTGTAGTTGAGATTCTATTCTTCTATACTTTTATGAATTATATTGAGAAACCATGAGAAAAGGGTGAATAAAGACTGGGAGTCAATGTTCAGAAATTATTAATTAACATTATGATTTTAACTATGCTGTAACTGTTTTGTGGTGTTTTGTATGAAAAACTTAATAATTGTATTTTATTGAGAAAATATTTTAGTTTGTCTTGTATATTTTTTGATTAGATCAGATAACATTTTAAGCTGTCATATGTTTATGTTGCAATGTGCCCCTCACATTTACAACGTGCCCTACCAATGGGGCATGTTGCCACATTTCACTTCCATTCTTTTGGGGTAAATCAAGAAATAAAAAATAAATACTCTGAACCCTAAGTAGGTTTACACAAACTGAGAAAGTCAAAAAGCATTATTGTACCCCGCTCTCCCTTACATTATCTCAAGAAAATATGGTGGATTTGTTCACTATAATGAGATCAGTGATTGTTGCTCGATTAGTGATGTTTTCCACCTGTCCATTTGTTGTTTATATAGGTCTATAATATGATCAAAACCATCACATGTAAAAATCACCATCAAAAGCTGGACAAGAAATCATGTTATGCATTGTAGTCATCACAGGAAGCCATTTAGTCCAATTTACTTAAACATTGCAAATAGATACATCTATTCACAATTCTTTCTACAAAAGACTAATTTTAATTTACAAATGTTCAGTAGAAGTTGATTAGGTGTGTGCAACTGTGCATTTGTTTGGAATAAAAAAAAGAGCTAATCACAGTTCCAGTCAAGGGCGTTTAATGAATAACGACAGTGCTGTTAGCGCTTTGTCCTGTTCAGTTAGGAACATGGTTCTTTATTTTAAAAAGTACAGAAACAGCGCCCTCTACTGGCAGACTAGCAGAATAACAAAATAACGACAATGAAAATGTCCTCGTGCTTCAACACCTTTTATAGTAGGCTAGATATAGCTGTAGTATCTTAATATCTGTAGAAATTAAACACCAGCATGTTTACTGTTATTTTAAATTATCACATAGCCTACAGAACATCTTTAGTTGGCCTTTTTGTGTATCAAAATGTAAAATGTAATCTATCTGTTTTTCTGACCCTCACTCGAATATTCTGTTGGTATAATATGACATAAACATGTTTTAATAAATGCTGCAAGTTGCAACACACAGCAAGTCTCCACATTAGCAGCGGGACAAAAGAAAGACTTGTTTTCACTATAGACAAAAGTAACAAGTGTTACTTTCGTCCCGACAGGAACTCCTGACATTTAAACCCGATTTACTTTTATACTGAAAAACTCTGACAAGGCAAACTTCAGGATGTGTTACAGCACTTAATAACCTGTAGATTGATCATTACTGTGTGACACATGAAATGAAAGACGCAACTTGTAATTAGAAAAAAAGTACCGCTTCAGTAATTTACATATCGTACTCGAAAACTGCTTTCCGGACTTAACCGCGGGAAACGATGACGGAATCACGTGGTATATTTTATCACAGCTCCATCAAGGGTTGCGTACTGAACGTGGTGTCATAGCTTGAGATGCTAATATAATCAGGGCTCTGAGAAAATTGCTTTGTTACTTTCGTCCCGCGTTACTTTCGCCCCGGTTCTCCCCTAAATAAAGAATATGCGCTAAAAACATCTAATGTTATGAAAGAAGCCTGAAAAATGTATATTGATACCACATGAAACACTTTTTTTAAAAACATAAAAAAGTACAATATGTACAGTATATTCATTTTATCTAGTTTCCACTGATTCTTCGTCACTCCCCTGAGAGTAAAACTGCCCGTGCTCTGAAGGATCAGTCATACTCTCCTCCAGACAGAGTCCCTCCTGAGTGTAGTACTCGAATTCAGTTTCTTCTCTCCAGGACATCTCCTCACTGTGGTAGCTCTCCAGATCCTCAGCATTAGCGTGACTGAGGGCTAAGCTCAGGATTTCTCTTTTCTCCTTGTAGAAGCGGAGTTCCCTGCCGGTTCTCCTGGCCTCCGCCAGCTCCTTCACGGCCAGCTGCAGCTCTTGGGACAGCAGACCGGAGGATTTCTGCTCTTTCTGTAACCAGTCCAGCGCCATGTGGCTGCGCGTACGCTCGTCCAGACGCTGCTGTGAGTAGTAGTGGATCACGTCCTGTAAAAGAGACAATTAAACAAGAATGAGAAGGTTTGACGTCAAATTCACAGCATTGGATCTATTGACAATATAGGGACTTGAGAACAGGCTTTTTTTACTGGGGTAAAAAAAGCAAAACCCAGCAACCTCATAGCAACACACTAAAACACTCAGAGCACCTTTGTAACTTCATGGAAACGCCCTGGCAACCACCGACAGCACCCTAGCATAATGGTGGTGAACTATGCACAGCATTACTCACATTTTCTTCAAGAAAGGATTCCAAAAAGCGAGTTATTCTTACCTGGCGGCTACATCTCATCTCCCGAAAAGCCTTCAGAGTGCCATTCCAGTGCAATAGTTGAAAAACTGTCATTATTTCCTATGAAAAAAAAAAATATTTGAAAACAGTCAAAAGATATTATATTATAACTATTTCTATAACTAAAAGGCCTACAGTTTGTGTTGATGTGAAGACAAAGATACATTGCTGGAAGCCAGTGATCAGTTTATAAAGTTTTAAATATGGATATGTATAAAAAAAAACAATAAAAAAAACATTGCTTCGCTTCAGAAAGCATTAACCATGAAAACCATGAAGTCGTATATGGATTACTTTTATGATGGATGGATGTGTTTTTTGTAGCTTCAAGAAGTCAGGCTCTACTCACTCGCCTTATAATGCTAGGAAGAGCCTGCAGGATATTATTTAATATAACTCCGACTGTGTTCGGTTGAAAAAATAAAGTCATATACACCTAGGTTAGCTTGAGGGTGAGTAAATTATGGAATCATTTTTGGGTGAACTATTCCTTTAACTTGTCAAAGATATTTGAGGCAAAATTTCAAAGTATTAGAACAAAGCATTTAGGTATGTTCACCAGAACTAAGAGGCCTAGAATTTGTGTTGATGTAAATAATCAAATTCTCCGAGACATCATCAAATGATGTTTATTTCTGAAGCGTGTTGATCATATTTAACACATTACGGTGTCTAAACAGATGCGTATTGCTTTAGCATTTTTTTCTTCACTGATGTCAAACTGTGGATTAGTGTAGACGGAGTGTGAAACATAGCTCCATTGTGCGCACAGTGTGAAAATTATCAGGGGTTTTTTTCTACATGAATTTGTGCTCATCTATAGGCTCTGGAAAGCATCCACAAGTAGATTTTGCTCAGCGTTTGTAAGAGAAAATGGTATCCTAGTCGTTCATCATGAAGTGAAGAAAGCAGCTATTTGTCCCGTTTTCACACGTTTGACAGATGAGCAGCATGAGTAAAGTTTTAACCGCATAAAAATTATTTATAGCATTTATAGCAGCTACTATGAAATATTTGCATGTGAAACATCAGCCTAATTATGGAGTAATATATCACAAACTAGCTGAAGCTTTCAAGTTTTAAAGAGGACACAATAGCGCCATAAAGGTATCGATAAAATGGTTCATGACTTGTTCCAATTCTAAATTCGGAAGTTATATAATACATTTTGTGTGAGAATTGGACTGAAATTGATGTCAGGAACACTTCAATTCTCACTATTAACTAGTTGCTTATTAGCATGCATATTACACGGATATTGGCTGTTTATTAGTGCTTATAAAGCAGATATTAATGCCTTATTCTGCATGATCATATTCTACATCCCTTAATCCTACCCAATACCTAAAGTTAAATGCTACAAAAACTACCTTACTAACTATTAATAAGCAGTAAATTAGGAGTTTATTGAGGCAAAAGTCATAGTGTTAAAAGTCAAAATTAATATGTGTTCCCCATACTAAAGTGTTACCTTTAAGTCATTATTCACAGATAATCCTCCCTTCCCCTCGAACTGTTAACTAATGATTTTTGTAGAAACCGATACTTTTTTGTCAGGATTACTTTGTCAGAATGAATAGAAAGTTCAAAAGAACACCATTTATTTGAAATATAAATCTTTTGAAACATTATATCCTTCACGGCCATGATCTTTCGATTAATTGAATGTATCCTTGTACGATAAAATAATTAATTTCTTTATTACTTCTCCAAACGTTTAAATGGTAGTAAATATTAATTCATTCAAAGGATCTGATTCAAAATAATGATTTTCTGATGTGTCATTTATCAGGGCTGATATTCAGTGACAATCACTGAATAACATGTACATTGCAGTCTGTACCTCACATAAAGCTATCATATAACTTCTGAAAACTTGGAATATAGTCACAGTATAATATGGATTAATCTTATGATGCTTTCATGGTGCTTTTGTATCCTATTTGAAGCTTGAAACCTCCAGTCCCCATTCATTGTCATTGCATGGAAAACCGCATCTGGAACATCATTCAAAATACCTTCTTTTGTGTTCCACAGAAAACAGAAACTGACAGAAAGTCGTACAGATTTAAAATGAGTTCCAGCTAGACCAGCAGCACCTAACCAGCATAAACCAGTCTGGACCAGCTGGTCTTTTCAGAAGGGTAACATAAAGGCTGTTTTTTTTTTTTCTAACCTGAAATTCCAGCATGGTTCTCCCAGTGTTCAGCTCCAGCATGAGGCAGTATGCTCCTATACTAGTACCGGGGTCAGATGCATCTGAAATGTTACCCTGTGAACAGTGGGACACAATGACTTACAGACGCGTCATCACTCAGCCCGAGCAGACACAAATACAGAAGGAGGTCTGGGTTTCATTAGACACCCCTTTGCTTTGTAATTCAGTCGGAGCAACTTGTCTTTATTGTTGGAGGAGAAAAGGCTAAGACTGCAGAGGATAAATGACATGAGAGTGAAGGGAGACCACACATGCACACCTACACACACACACACACAGAATGTGAAAAACTTGGCAGCTACTTTAAGGTTTGGGGTGAGGGAGGGTGGCATGACTTTTTTTCCTCGTAGAGTTTTTTCTTTTGGTACAAAGCCAATTTATCATTGGAATTGCTTCTTGGCTCTTAATTTTAAGGAATAGAGCCAGAGCAAGGACATGGTTCTATAACTACAGTGGGTGGCCTTCCGTACTTCCAAACTATACAGTTTCTATAGACTGGAAAGCTTTAGTGCTGTATACACAAAGAGTAATCTACAACTGAGCAAGAATGTACCAATGAAATTTGTTGCTACTGTTAATAATGCATTCACTGGACAAAAAGTCCTAAACATCTTGTAAATCTCAGCGGTGTAAACGGCAAATGGTAGTGAGACTCACGCTTGTGGTGCTGACGGCTTCTTTCACGCTGCGTGATATGAACTCAGGAGTGATGCGGCGGCAGGGCAACTCATTAAACGTGGAGTTCATCAGAGCGATACGAGCTGCATCACGTCTGGCCTCTGCTTTACTGTAGCAGTACTGTCAGTGAGAGAGAGGCTTTCAGTTTATCATCATCATGAAATCCTGAAATATGATCATTTGCACTGATTGGGCAGTCTTTAGGATTTATTTTATTCTTGATAACACAAACACTCTAGTTGGACTACAAAGGAATTGTACACCCCAAAAAATGATACGGTCACAATGATTGAGTTCAAAGGTACAGCACGCACATCCAAAACAATAAAACTGGGTGCTGGGCAGACAAGTAGTTGCAAAGGTAAACAATGAGTCCGCACACCAGAAAATGCTCCTTAGCAATTTTAATGGTTGCTCACCACGTGTAACGTTTCGGGGCCAAGCCCTTCATCAGACATGAAACAAGTGGGGAGAGCCACTTTCTCTTAGCCACTTAATATTTTTCTAATATATTTTTGTATTACAAATGTTGGTGTGTATATTTTTTATCTGTTTTCCTGATGTAATTGCATTTTCACTTGATTGGTCATGTGATTAATCATGGATGTATGTGATCATGTGATCATGCATGGCTGTATATATGGAGGTGTGTTTCCCCACTTGTTTCATGTCTGATGAAGGGCTTGGGCCCGAAACGTTACACGTGGTGACTCATTGTTTTAGCCTGACTACGTCAGACTTCGTACTTCCGCTCAATTTCATTTCGCTTCTGTACTCAGTCTGAGACAGCTTCAGAGCTTTCTGTTTGCCACCGGTCTGGAAACAGCCGGGCCAATCAACGAACAGAGGGCGGGCTGAGAGCCGTGACGTACACGCTGATTGTACCGTGGATGCGTAGATTTACTTCACTTAACCTGCAAAAGTCGTTCACAGCCATGTTCACTCCGGTATTTCGTTTTCGTTTGGTTTTGTTTTCGCATCATACATGTGTTTACAGTGAAAGTTAAATGCGGCCGAGCATGCGCATAACACACGCCATAACCAAACGTTATGTGATTGGCTTACGGGTAACCAATGATTTTAAACTTCAGACAAGCGCCCCCTAGCAAGAGAGAAAACACTTCTCTGTTATGCCATTCCAGACTCTGTCTACGAAGCAAAGTGAAGTAGCAGAGTCTGGTATTACCAGGCTATCATTGTTTACCTTCACGGTCACAATGATTAACATCGAGGAGGTCATCAGTGAATGATGGCATACATTTCAGTCCATTTCTCACAAAAAGCTTCTGTGTGTCGCCATTAGACTTACAATGCAGCTTGACACTTTTTTTTATGCTTTTGTGTCATTTTATTAAGCAATCAGCTTGGTGAAATTAAAGGTATACATGCTACATCTTTGTGTCTATGACCAGTGTTTACCGAGCTTGATGAGTGAATGATCCGGAAAATAGTTCACAAATATAATACATTGTTTAAATTATTACTGCCTTTAGTTATTATTTTGGAATGAATGTAAAAATGTTAAAAACACTAACTCGATAAAATTTATATTTGGTAACCAGGAAATGTGACAACATTAAGTGTGTCACCGTTATGTTCACCGCCACTCGTTTGTCTCCTTGGTTACCATCATTATTAGTTTGTTTGTTTCATCTTGTTTGAGTTTCTATTTAAGTTGTACCCTCACATTCATTCCCTGTCTGGTCTCTCTTGTGTTTATGTTGCCACCATCTGTTTGCCTTTCGGATATTTGTAATTAAACTCATGTTGGAACTTTATTCTTCTGTCTGGCTGCCTGCAAGCAGTGTGACAAAGTGTAACTGGGACATGAATTTACCTTTAATTAATTTAAATAAACGAAAACAAATTCGTACGATTTGTGTAACCCCAGTGACTGGTAGGTTTAGGGGCTGGGTCAGGGGTAGGACATTCGTACGAATTCATAAAATATGAAGTGTGTAGCAAATATGTAAAAAAAAATGAGCTCACCTTGAAAATACGTACGAATTGTCGCGAGATCCTGTTGGGTTGGGTTTAGTTTAGTCAGTGTTTTTTTGTGTTTAGTTAGTGTTTTCTCTTACATATTCCTGTGTTCTAATTATTTTTGGATCGTAAACAAAGTCTGATTGAATCTCCTTTGTCGTGCTTGCTGACCAGAAGTGCGAAACAATGTTCTAACAAGTATCTTATTCTGTATTTATTTAAGTAATAAGTATTCTTTTTAAAAAAAAATAGGCTATAAAATGCTTCAGTGTAGTTCTTCTCAAGAGCAGCCACATTCATTGTCATTGCATGAAAAAGAGCAGTCAGTACAGCCTTCAGAATATCTCCTTTTATGTTCCATGCAAGTGAGAAAGACATACAGGCCTGGAACATGAGAGTATGTAAATGACAGAATTTTAATTTTAGGGTGAGCAAATCCTTTATGTTAAACCAGTCCTCAAAAACATGTCTTAAACACAGAGTCATGCAGAATCCCTAACCACATCACAAGATTATTTTAGAAGATGATCAGGCCATTACATGTACAAGCAGTGCTGGGATGAAGATGGAATTCTGAGATTTGTTGAGAATGTTTTGAGGATATAAGATAGAAGAAAAAAAAGTGCTAGGCTGTTGCCCAAAAGCATTGGAAGAGATTGTAGAAACTCCTAGCACCAATGATGTCTGTGATCTACTTATAGGCTTACTATGCTTTTGGGAAATGCAGCCCAGGTCTTTGATCTAAAAGAAAACTCCTGTTGGAACCAAGCTACTTTGTGAATGAAATGATCAGTATAAAGTGTGAGAGTATTTCCCATGTGCTCAACCCCCGATCAATGATGATTTTCTCTACAGTAGTATCACTGAAGTGGTGATTCCCTGGTGTGCTTCATTCTCTCCAAAGGGCAGCAGCTAGTGCAGAATTTCCCACAAATAACAGTAATTTCAAATAGAAACCATGGTAACAACATCAGAGGTTTAGATCCTATTAAATGGGCCATTGCAGTGGTGTTTTTCATGCATTATAATGTCAACGTCAGATAGATGTTTCAAACGAAGAACTGGTGTCATATTCTTTATAAAATACCCCTGATTCCTAGTTTATTTTCAAATAGTTCAATCATAGAAGAAAACAAAAACCATTTCAGAATAACAAGGTCTGTTCCCAATCATGTCACGCACTGACAATGACAGATGAACAAATAAACTCATTTATTTTCAAGATTAATTTCAAAGAACATTCCATTTCAACTGAAGTAAAATGCCACATACTGATTCGCGGCTGGCAGGAGTAATTTAGCAAATAAGAACCACCTGTTGGCCCTCCTCATTTTCACACAAGAGCCTCTTCTTTTATGGCTGAACTGAATAGCTTACTGATGAGTTCAGAAAGACCTGATTTACTAATGGAATTTAACTAGAATTGTACCAAAATGAAGGGATTAAAGGTCATTTGAAATAAATATTTTGCTCAATTATATTTTTTAAAAATCACATTAGAAAGGGTGCCTGTATGAATTTATCCAATACAGTACATCCCAAATAAAAATGGAGTGGAAATTGAATTTCAGTTCACTTACCTTAAAATTTCCGAAGCAGCTGCCACCTGGTAAGGTGACGTAGCACATGTAGGGAGGGCTGGGTGAGGGAATGGACTCATAGACTACCAGATTCTCTGTCTCCGTCATCACACCTTTCACTTGTTTCTGCTCCCAAAACTTGTGAAGCATTCCCACAACATTCACTAAGCAAGAGCAGGAAAAGGAGAATCTTTAGAAATGTGATCACATACATTTTGATGTGCACAATATGCACCACTACAAGCAATGAAGTATGATTTCTCTCAGCCAAGACATAATGACTTTTACTGTACAAACGGTATATTGTATCCCCTAAGAAACTTTCTGCAGACAAAAAAGAAAAAAGAAAAAATTTCCTCACAAGTTAAAAAAATACTGGTATTTTTATACTTGTGGGGACATTTGGTCCTCATAGTATTGGAAATATCAGACACACACACACACACATTGGGTTTCCATGTTTTATGGGGACTTTAGGCATAATGGTTTTTATACTGTACAAACTGTATATTCTATCATCTAACTCTAACGCTACCCCTAAACAAAACCATCACAGAATACTTTCTGCATTTTTACATTTTCAAAAAAACAAGATTTAGTATGATGTATAAGCGGTTTGCATGCAGACACACACACACACACACACACACACACACACACACACACACACACACACACACACACACACACACACACACACACATAAAACTGTCATTATTTAATCACCCTCATGTTGTTCCAAAACTGATTTATTTTCTTCTTTCTTCTGAACACTAAATAAATTATGAAAAATGTCTTCTTGCAAAAGAAAGAAGCTCATATAGGTTTGGAACGATACAAGGGTGAGTAAATCATACATTTTCATTTATGAGAGTGAAGTATCCCTTTAAGATGATTTGTGATGAATTCAGTATATTGAGTATTTAATTTAAATCTTGTCTGTTAGTATTCAATCTTTTACCTCACAGATCACTAATAAGTTGCAGAGGTTCAGTTGTTTATAATGTCTAAGAGTCTAAGTGGTTACATAAGAGGTTTTTGACTGCTGTGTTTATTGAAATTGAAATTGTGTGTTAATCAAACAAACTTAGTTCAGACAGTGTCACTTTTATACTGCTAAAATTTTATACTGATCTATGGCTCTGATACGCAGATCTAAGTCACCCGACACGTTAGTCGTAATCATTGCAACAGGCAAATGAATGTTAAAGTGCATGATTCATCATTCAGCATTTACATTGAAATAAAAGACTTTTCTCTTTAAAGTATGCTCAAAAATAGATTCTGCCCAATTGGCTTGTCAGAGTGAAATTCAAACAGGAAGTTAAATTCTGCGGCATTGTTCGCTCAATGAAAATTCAGTCACCATCTCATCAGTCTCATGTCGTTCTGAACCTGTAATTCGGATTTTTCTGTGGAAACACAAAATAAGGTATTTTGAAGATTGTTGTTAATGCTCTCTCTCTCTTTTTTTCTCTCCATACAATGAAAATGAATGGGGTCCAAAACAACACTGGGCCACGCTGATTTTAGTGATATAGACAAAATACACTGTGAGATTTTGTAAAGGAAAGAAAGTCATACAGGTTTGAAACGACAATAAACAATGACAGAATTTTCATCTTTTTTAGTGAGAAGTGACACAGTGTATTTCCCAACATACATGATATACATATTTGGCAGACACTTTTATCCAAAGAAACCCACATTGCATTCAAGATATACATTTCAGTTCATGCAATGAACCCCTTAGAAATTGAACTACAGCCAGTTTGAGCTACAAGAAAGCGTCCCTAAAATTTTTGATTATTCGGTTCGCACTTTTATGCTGTACAATCATAGAGAAACCAAAAGATAAATATTATTAATCATTTTGTTTGTTCATTGTAATTTTACTTACTTTAACGCATCGCTGTTAAAACACAATTGTTTAACTTCATGTCTGTCTTTCCATTTATACCAACATCTACTGTAACATTAGTGTGACGCCTGTCCAGCATCAGCACATGGAATCATTTTCCTAGCAAAACAAACAGGTGTCCATGGACTCATCAGGGAGTTGTGGTGTGATTTCAGTGTTTCACACCCACAGTAAGTGCAATGTTTGTGCAGTCTTGCTTTAATCAGCTCAAGCATATAAAACACACCCCCTCTAAAGGGGTCAGCAATAATATTGAGAAGGGGAACCAAAGGTATATTTTTATAAAAATACCATGAATGTGGGAACACAGACTTGTTTTTACAGCATGACATTTTCCAGCTTTTTGTTTGTTTGAAAAAGTCAGCTGCTGCGAGCACCGCCCAGTCTATGTTTGTGGTTCAACACACACTACGTGAGTGTTTAATTCCAGTCTCCTGGTGTATGAACTGCCTTGTTTCAGCTGAAGTGGAACAGAAACAAAAGCTGTGTCTGTGAATGATTGAGCTTTGGTTTAATCAAATGGTTGATGTGACTGTATTTCATCAAACACGCCTATCTAAGTGTTTTTTCACTGTGTCCTTCCCTGACTATTGCTAGTTTGTTAGTTACTTTTTGCAGTATCATCCTTCCTATTAAGTGTATAAGTATAGGTCATAGGCGGCACATAAGGTCAATGTTCAGCACAGAGCGCTGTCCCAACATAAAATACAACTAAAACAAATGTAAAACTGCACTCTTCAATAATGCTATTTAAAAAACATGCCCACAAATGTTTGAATGTTTGACCAAAACACATTAAATAATCAAAGTAATATTATGTATTACAATAGTTTTCTATTTTAATATATTTTAAAGATAACTTATTCCTGTGATGTCAAAGCTGAATTTTCAGGATCATTACTCCAGTCTTCAGTGTCACATGATCCTTCAGAAATCATTCTAATATGCTGATTTGCTGCTCAAGAAGCATTTCTTATTAATATCAATGCTTAATATACTTGTGAAATAATTTTTCAGGATTCCTCAATGAATAGAAACATTTATTTAAAGATTTAAAAAAATCAGCATTTATTTGAAATAGAAATGTTTTGCAACATTATAAATGTCTTTACTAGCATTTTTTATCGATTTAATCAGAGGCAATTTATTAAATTGTCATTAGAGCAAGACTCTACTTTCTGCACAACTTTCTGCACTTTAAAGGATAAATACATATCATGAGCCATCTCTTCATAATACACATAAAGAGTTGAGCCACCCGAATAGAGAAATCCTAGAATTAATCTAGAGCCAGCCATTATTTATTTCAATATATATATATATATATACATTTTTGACCCAACAGGACAAGTACCCCTTCCACAGTTCTCATCTATGCGATACTGCTTTGCTTCTTCATGAAGGTAAAGAACATGAAGCACAAGGTGAAAGCTCAGAACATCCACACTTCTGCTATGTCTTACTCACAGTCTTTGAAGGTTCTGTCATCATCAGAATCTGGTCCAGACATGATTTCCAACTACAAGTCTCACACGTCCTACAGTAATCCTCCTTCTCCGTCTCCAGCTCTCACATGCTCTGGAGAAGTTCAAAACATCAGTTAAGCTCCAGAAAGGGTGAACATGCGGAGGTCCCCTATTAGCCTTCTCCTCTCTAGTCCCAGAGCAGTCTGTGGAGCCCTATTACGCCGGCCCCCGGGGGTTCTCTTCAGTGGCTGGCCCACCTTTTGTCAAGGGTTGAACTAATTAGCTGTGAGGTTGGTTGTTGCACTGCACTCCCTTATATTCACACACACTCTCAGCACATACACACTCTCACAGCCTGTTGCACACTCCCACTCGACTGAGTCGAATAAGCCCTGGCCCAGGAATGCAGCCCCCTTCTCCATTCATTCACAGCATGCCTCTCTGCCTTCTCCTTCACAACACGCTTTACATATGCAGTGCCCAACAACTCACTGAAAAAACATCCAAGATGGACAGCAGACAACTGACTGTTTTATTGACCACTTAAATAGCTGTTTAACTTAACAAGATCCTGAAATTGGTGGGGAACAAAACATTTAAAATGTAATTATAAATCATAACATTAATTTGCAAAGAGACTCTCCACTGTCCTTGTAATATACCCCAAAATGGATGGACACTTACGTTAAAGGATAGTTCACCCAAAAATGAAAATTCTGTCATCATTTAATCACCTTCATGTTGTTCTAAACCTGCATGAAGTTCTTTATTATTACCAGATCACTAGTAGTTCTTGAAGAGTGACTAGGTACTTGAGTAATTAGTGATGCGTTTTATGACCATGTTCTGAGTAAAAAAATAAATACTATCTTCAAGAACTACTAGTGATCTGGACCATTATTTTAAAGTGAAAAGATGTTTTTCACTTTAAAATAATGGTCCAAATCACTAGTAGGTTCTGCATAGTGACTAGAGTAACACTTGAGTAATTAGTGATGCATTTTATGACCATATTCAGAGTAACAAAGATGATTGATTATGTCTCAGACATAATTAATTAGTAATGCTTTATAATTTGTCATTTTTATAGTTCTTAATGATGCCAATCTCATTAAGTAATTATTGATTACCTAATAAGGAACTATCTTAGTCCTAAATTCGATATTACTTACCGATTAGTTAAACTTGTCATTAGTTAATAGCAATAGAAGTGTTAATGTAGTAGTACTACTCATTAGTCCTGCATTACTTCCTGCATAGTTACCTATTAATGATGGACAATTATTCTAAAGTGTTACCAAATGTTGGTAACCAAACAGTTGCTGGTCCGCAATGACTTCCATAGTATGGAAAAACAACAACAACTATTGAAGTCAATAAGAAGTCAGAATGAATGAAGAAGTCAATGGGGACCAGAAACGGTTTTGTTACCCACATTCTTCAAGTATCTTCTTTTGTGTCCAGCACAAGAAGGAAATAATACAGGTTCAGAACAACTTGAGGGTGCATAAATGATGACAGAATTTCCATGACTGAACTATCCCTTTAAACTCACCTAAAAACAAAATTGTAATATTAGTATTAAATATATAATTATTAAAACATGACATTTATTTTAAACAAAGTGCAAAAATGTCTTTTAAGAATAACATTTCACAAAAGAAACATGAACTACACCTGGGCCCGTATCCCTAAAGATTCTGAGAATCCTCTCAGAGAGCTCCTAACTTAACCTAAAAATTCCTTGCCAGGAGTTTTAGCTTAGAAGTGATTCCAGAACATTTTCAGTGAACTCTGAGCAAGGAATGGATGGAAAATCCTATCTTAGTGAGGAGGTGTGGTTGACCCCGTTGCTAGGTATGAGTCATCATTTCAAAAGCCGTGATTGGTTGATCCTACAAGTTTGATGAAAATGAACTTTTGGTGATAATGAGCAAAGGATGTACCCTCAAATCAATAAACATAATTATACACTCTAATCTTATGCAGACTGTAATTGTAAATAATATTTCACATTCAAGAAAATATCTGGAAAATGAATAGTAAGCTGTAGGGGTTATTGCCTAACATTAGAATCTAAAATATGTGAAAACTTAAGCTCATTACACCCTGTTCAAATAATGATTTGTGTCTTATTTGCTCATATTAATATCCTAGCTGGCATATTTTGTACTTTCACTCCCATATGGACCCCATTGAAAACAAGATGGCCTATCTCAAGGGGCTGTCCTTAATGAAGTAGAAATTGCAACGTTACAACTCAGTGTGGTCTTAGCGAGGGTAACACGGCTCAGCTTTTATCAATGTCTGTGATTGCTGGCTGGTCTATTTATGAAGGCTTGTTAACAAATATCCTACAAACACAGAAAATGGAGAAAAATCCTCTGTTGGCCATTTTGTGCAGCTGCTTAGGGGAACTCCTAAGCCACTAAAAGTCTTCTTCCCTGCTCTTAGCAGATCTCGCCTTAGGAGCCCTTTTAAGTGCTAGGAATCTTGAGGAATAGCTTTTATATTAACTGGGATTTTCGTGTCACTTTTAGGGGAAATTCTAAGAAAACGTCATGACTCTGAGAATTTTCTTAGAATTTGGCCGCTAGGAGCCACTTTTTGCACAAAAATTCTTTAGGGATACGGGCCCTGGTTACAGGACACCCACATGAGGAGAACTGACTGTCCACTAAAAACCACCTTTGGACCACTTCATTAAAAGTCATTGCAAAATTGGTTCAGAAAAGTGAAATTAGTTCTGAGAACAGCTCTTGCGTCATTTTGTATCTAATTAAATGACATTCAGACATTTTTAGATGCGTCTTAGGAGTCCAAATAGGAGTCCACTGTGTGTGAAAAACATATATTATTAATACAAATGTCCATGTTGTACTGAAACCTTTTTTAGTTTTTGTGGATTCATTGTCAAACCCAGTGCTAAGCTTGTTTGTGGTTTTTGTTTGCTTTTTTCTTTTTTTTAAGATCGTGATATAGTCTAAGAATTGATTCTGCTCAGACAGCACTGTGTAGTCTATGAGAAAACATTTCAATTTAGCATCTCTGAATGCTTGAATGCCTATTGTTCCTTGAACAAATCCAAGTGGCGGACAGCATTCCTCTGAATGGTTCACTCAGTCTGGTGAACTAAAAGCACACTTTATTCCCTCTTCTCCACTTAGCATCCATGAGCCTACTTCCTCAATGTTCGAAGCTCAATTCACTTTACATCATTGCCTAAACCACATTTTTCACGAATCTGATGCCCCTTTTTAACTTTCTTGTGTCTTTCGTTCTTAGGAATAAGGGCACCATTCAGAGTCCAGCTCTATTATGAGACTGCCTTGGGAAGAGAGAGAAGTGTTTAGCATAAATGACAATCACAGTATCACAGAAAGGGGGCTTCAGCACTGAGAGAAACACAGCTTGGCAGCTGAAATGACAAAAAGGGACAGGAGAAGAAATATCTTTTTGCAGGAATTAACAGAATGGTTTAATTGGCTGGATGTTGTTTTGTGGGGTGGGGGAGGACCCTATGTTAAATTGTTTTTAACTATTCACTCTCATCTTTGATGATAAATAGCTGCAAGGAATTCACTGGAATGAAAGGACCACCTGGTGAGGGGAACCATGAGGTCACTGAAACTTTCAAGCCTGCAGCTGTCAGATCAAAACCAACCGGGAACTTGAATGTCAATCAAAAAAAAAAAAAAAAAAAACCTTGGGTGGGTTGTCAGGGTTGAGAGGCTCTTAATAAGTGTGTGTTTTTTTCTTTTACTTATCTGACTTCTTTTCTACATCTTTGAAGGCCATGCTCAGTCTGTACAGGAAATAGAGGGGCGGTCACACTACACTTCCAATCCATTCACTTCCATTCATACACATGCATGGATTTTGCTGCATTCCAAAGTTTGGTGAACTCTGACCTGCAAAATTTGTGTCGCGTAAAGACGTGTGGCTCCTAGCTGAATTAAAAAAGCATAAACTTTAAAGTTTGAGGAAATGCAGCTAGGAAAATGGAGTAGATTGTGTATTTTCATATTTTGGATTTATTATTATTTGTTATATGTTAAATTTATGTTTTTAAAAAGTAGTGATGACCTTTGCAGTGTCTGAAGAAATTGTGTGTGTGACCGTCCCTTAACAGCATTTACAATGGAAATGCAAAGATGTGTCATAGACTGTCCTGTTATTGATTTAGAAATCTCATTTCACATTTCAAACGCATTTTCTATTTAGTCTTTCCTCACTGGAAAGATAAAGAGATAGTTAACCACTAAATAATGGAGATTTTGTCATCATTTACTCACACGAATGCTGTTCCAAACCTGTATCGCTTTCTTTCAGAATTTATGAGCTGCTGTCAAGTAAATAATAAGTAGCCATGAGCGATATGATAACTTTATATGAGGAATGGACTCAAATTTAAGCTGTTATTCACTGAAAATCCAATGCTATAAGTGATTAAAGAATATTTTTGTCAACTATTCCTTTAACCCAGGGTTTCTCAAACTCGGTCCTGGAGGGCCACTGTCCTGAACAGTTTAGCTCCAACCCTGATCAAACACACCTGAGAAAGCTAATCAATGTCTTCAGGTTCAGGATCACTAGAAACTCACAGCTAGGTGTGTTTGATCAGGGTTGAAGCTAAACTGTGCAGGACAGTGGCCCTCCAGGACCGAGTTTGAGAAACCCTGCTTTAACCAGTGACAAAAAGCCAAAAGAGAAATAAAGAAAAACAAAACATACCTTTGATACTTTTGTAGGTCTTTTTCATATGATGTTTAGGGTTTCTCTTACATTAAGTAATAAGGATGTTCACATGCAGTTACAATCGATCTACAGCAAGTTTTCCAAGCATAAATAACACACTAATCAAATACATTGTGTCACCGCTGCCTTTCAGAGCATGTGCAAAACGCAGAAGCCAGTTGTGAATAACATGTTGGACGAAGCCGAGCTATAATGATATTTGCTATAGGTCTTGGTTCAACTTAGCTAAAGTCGGAGTGATGCAATTTCAGTCAGCTAACAAGAATAAATGTGGGTGGGGTTTGATTTTGTCCATTGGGGATCGTTGTGGTTTACTATTGCTGTTGTCCCGCCTTCACACCAATAAACACATCATCAAAGAACAAAAGAGATGTTGTTGCGAGATAGGGGAATTTTTTTGAAGATTGAGATTTTGAGGTCATGTGAATTAAAAAAAGAATGATGTGCACAAATAAATCATTTACAATAAATACTGCAATATTCCATTTAAAAAATAAGAATTGTAAATGTTGATTTCATGGTGACTTTAAGTAAGCAGCCCATTCAACAGAGTCAAGCAGAGTTTGGAGCTTTGTTGACACAACCTGCAGCCTTTCTGGATGAAGTGGTCTTTGTTTAAGCCTCCTGCTGTGGGAAATGTAAACGGTAGAATTCTGACTTTTCCTATTATTTTGATGGAGGTTTTTGCTCTGCTTACTGTTGATCTGAGAACAGATTGTAGTGTCACTTGTGATACTGACTTGAGTTCTGAAAGAAGACTGGTCCTGGATGCTGGATCAGTTTAAAAGGGAGCCTCTCCCAAGGAAAAGAGTTCATCACGAAACACACAGCACAGCTGTATGTGGCAGGTCAGGCCTGATTGCATATAGTAAGCAAAGTAATAGTGCCGTATAATGATAATTGATGCGATGTAACCACTAATCTACAATAAAGATATAGGTCAATGAATGTAACAAAGAACAAATGGTTGTATGCAGAAAAGGAATGGTTGGGAGCTATAGAATTGCCTTTGTGTTACTAAGTTGGGTCCTGCAGCCATGGCACATTATACCTTAAACATTTTCAGAAAGTGATTTCAATAAGTAATTTGCTTCTTACCATTTAAATCTACTATTTATTAGATATCATCACTCTAGTCTTCATAGCTTGTGTCTGACAATAGTCGTCTTCTTGTGAACAATAATCAATGATCATAATAAATCAACAAAGATGTCTTTTTCACACACATTCCCAAACAGACCATCTTCCTCTCTTTACTGCACTGAGATTCAAAAAATGGGCCTTAGGCTACGTTGGTAGTTAGTGACCCAATGCAATGTGTTTGCTAAACAGCAAAAAAAAAAAAAAAAAAAAAATCATCATCATATACAACCAGTCCGATCTCACTGCAATTCGTACGAATTCTATGAGGTGGCTAATTCGTACGAATTCATACGACCTCTCGTACGAATTAGTACGATTTTTGCTAAATCGTAGGCCTACATATTTACGAATTGCCCAATTCGTATGAATTCATACGAATGACCTAACCCTGACCCCGCCCCTAAACCTACCCATCACGTGGGTTTAGACAAATCGTACAAATTCGTACGAGTGAGGTCGTACAAATTCGTACGAATTAGCCACCTTTTTTTCACTCGTACGGTCGTGAGATAGCGACAACCATGGATTTGATACTATTCTTATTCAGTTATTAATTCCAATAGTAATAAGAAGGAAAATGAAACAACAACAACAACAACAATAATAATAATAATAATAATAATAATAATATATTAGTACAATAATATATTGGAATAGTGTTAATAATACATAAATTATATAATAATTTGCTCATCATCACACAACTAATTATTAAAGGATTGTCTAACTTTTTAGTGCCATATTTATCGTTGTGGAAAAGAACCATAATGACAAAATATTAGCAATATGACAAATAAACGTGCTTAAATTAATACATAATACAATAATACATAGCATATAACTGTTATTTCAGAGGTACACACAATATGATTTATATTTTATCATCTGCACTTTATATAATAGTGCAGATGATCAAATTAAAACATTATAATTAAAACATTATAAAAGACAAATGACAATAAAATGGTTATTGACAATAAAATGGTATGATGAAGGTTGTGATTCCAGCTCCAATCCAGTGAGTGGCGCTAATGAGAAGTGAAGCTGAAGACAAAATCTAAAACCAGATCGCACTGCCCTCTAGTGTAATGAACTGATTATGAAATACAATTGACCCCTGCACAGCTGAGATTGCAATCTGCGCTGTTTGTCTTGGTTCGGCCACTTTCTTTTCTGGCTTTCTGAGCTCATCAGTCCGACAACAAGCACATGGAGCAGAGGTGGCAGCACACAGCTGGGTGAGTACATGATCCTGTCAAATGCCGATCAGTTTCCCTCGACGAGGAAAACAAAGACAGGCTACCCTTTTATACAAAGACAAGCAGCAAACTAATATTAGCACATGCAGTCATTCTTGTGCTGAGCGGCGAGTCTCGTAATAATCACACATAAATAGTATGTACGGGCCCTGTTTATCATTGTTTTCAGTTCATATCAATATTTTGAATTTAAACTGTGGGAGACTCGCATCTAGCTGATAGGATTCAGAAATGAACTGGTTTAATCCAGTTGTCTATTCTCTTATTTGTCGGTCAACATCTATATCGACATATGATCTTCTTTCAATTAATATCTATTGTCATTTTGTCTTTCAAACCGTTTTTTTTTTTTTAATGTCTCAGCTTATTTAATTTATGTCTTATATAACAGACTAGTGATTATATCATTTAAAATAAATGTTTCAAGTAAGTGGAAAGGATACAAATTTACAGCTTGTTCTTTTTTTCCTCAGGGGAGAACTAAGATTAAAACTGCTTTGAAATGGCTCTCAGAAAATGTTTAGTGGACGTATTTGACATTGTATTGTATGTTTTTTTTTTTTTATCACGACAGGATATCTGTGTCCCATCCAGACAAAAAGGACTGTGATGAGTGTCAGTTCCTGAATGGACAGTATTAGGTAAGATCCAACTGAGGAGACACTGCTTCAGACACTGCCCTGCCTTAGACAAACAGGATTTGAATCCTGGGGTCACGGACTCTCCAAAGCCAGAGGAGACAATTCTTCCTTGTTATTATCGGAAATGGCTAATAATAGATGACAAGAAAGCCAGAGCATTCTTTTGGCGGAGTCTTCTTGTGTAGCAGCCTGAGAAGACAACTGTCCTCGACTTCGGTAAAATATTTTTCAGATGTTTATGTTGGAAGATGATATAGAGTTAGTTTGTAATAGTTGGACAGGTTTAATATCTGCTTGTGCATTGCATTGACAATTAAGGCATAATTTGTTAGTAGAGATGCTGTTTGTATGACAATGCCCATATTTTCATTTCAGGTAAATCATGATCCCCATAACTGAGCTGCGCTACTTTGTGGACACGCAACCTACGTATCGCATCCTAAAGCCATGGTGGGACGTGTTCACAGACTATTTATCGGTCGTAATGCTGATGATTGCTGTGTTTGGGGGCACACTTCAGGTCACACAGGACAAGATGATCTGCCTGCCCTGCAAATGGGTGGTTAACAAGACCTGTAGGAAGTATTTCAATTCAACATTTTCTGTGCCCTTGACCCTTGAACCCCAAGGAATCCAGTATGACCTTGATCGACACCAGTACAACTACGTTGATGCTGTGTGCTATGAAAACAAGCTTCACTGGTTTGCTAAGTATTTCCCATATTTGGTGCTGCTGCATACGCTCATCTTTCTGGCTTGCAGCAACTTCTGGTTCAAGTTCCCTTGGACAAGCTCAAAACTGGAACATTTTGTGTCTATCCTCCTGAAATGTTTTGACTCTCCATGGACCACACGAGCTCTGTCCGAAACTGTTGTGGAGGAAAGCGATCCCAAAGCGCTGGTGAAAATGAATGGCTCCTTCGATAAGAAGGCTTCGTATGTTAGCGAAGACGTTGAAGCGAGTGTTCCCATGCTGTCAGCAACCAGATCTCGTATTGAACAAGGAATCGTGGACCATTCCGACACTGGTGTCCTGGACAAAAAGGAAGGTGAACAAGCTAAGGCGTTGTTTGAGAAGGTGAAGAAGTTTCGAATTCACGTTGAAGAAGGCGATATAGTCTACCGACTCTACATCCGACAGACTATCATCAAAGTTGTTAAGTTTATCCTTATTATCTGCTATACCGGCTACTATGTCCACAATATTCAGTTCAGCGTCGACTGCACTGTGGACATCGAGAGTCTGACTGGTTATCGCATGTACAACTGTGCCCATCCCTTGGCCACTCTCTTCAAGATTTTAGCCTGCTTCTACATTAGTCTAGTCATCGTGTATGGCATGATCTGCGTATACACCCTCAGCTGGATGCTTCGACGTTCCCTCAAGAAGTACTCGTTTGAGTCTATCCGAGAGGAGAGCAGCTACAGCGATATCCCAGATGTGAAAAACGACTTCGCCTTCATGCTGCACATGATTGACCAGTACGACCCCCTGTATTCCAAGCGATTTGCGGTGTTCCTCTCAGAGGTCAGCGAGAACAAACTTCGCCAGCTGAACCTCAACAACGAATGGACTTTGGAAAAGCTTCGGCAGAGGATCACCAAAAACTCCCAAGAGAAGTTGGAGCTCCACCTATTCATGCTCACTGGGATTCCAGACACAGTCTTCGACTTGGTGGAGTTGGAGGTTCTGAAGCTTGAGCTCATTCCTGATGTCACCATCCCACCAATCATTGCTCAGCTTACTAACCTCAGAGAGATGTGGCTGTACCACACGCCAGCAAGAATAGAGGCTCCAGCGCTCGCATTTCTGAGAGAGAACCTGAAATCTTTGCACATCAAGTTCACCGACATAAAGGAGATTCCTTTATGGATCTATAGCTTGAAGAATTTAAGCGAGTTGCACCTCACTGGGAACCTTAGTGCTGACAACAATCGCTACATCGTCATTGACGGTTTACGAGAGTTGAAGAGACTAAAGGTTTTGAGACTGAAAAGTAACTTAACAAAGCTGCCTCAGGTAGTCACGGATGTTGGAATGCACCTCCAGAAGCTGTCCATCAACAATGAAGGTACCAAGCTGATGGTGCTCAACAGCTTCAAGAAGATGGTGAACCTGTCCGAGCTGGAGCTTGTACGCTGCGATCTGGAGCGCATACCACATTCCATCTTCAGCCTGCACAATTTACAGGAGATTGATCTTAAGGACAACAACCTGAAAACCATTGAGGAGATCATTAGTTTTCAGCATCTTCATCGACTTGTTTGTCTAAAGTTGTGGTATAATCAGATTGCGTACATACCTATCCAGATAGGTACTTTGATCAACCTGGAGCGCCTCTATTTGAACCGCAACAAGATTGAGAAAATGCCACATCAGCTCTTCTTCTGCCGGAAGCTGAGGTTTCTTGATCTGAGCCATAACAATCTGACTGACATCCCGTCAGAAATAGGAATTCTGCAGAACCTTCAGTACCTTGCTGTAACTGCCAATAGGGTAAGTCAACGTCATGGCTATTGTAGTTTTGAGTTTTAATTTTGCTTTTATTTCTATTGGTTTTTTTTTGTTTTCAGTTTTTAGTTTTTAGTTTTCAGACTGATATTATTACTTTTAGATTATTTATTTTCAGAGTTTTGGATTTTTTAGTATTCTAGGGCTGTATAAATGAAGTTTTCCAAAATACCACATATCAAAAACTATAATTATTTTGAATTTGTGGCCAGTTTTGGAGTCATGAAAATGTATTTTAGCTTGGTTTCTTGTTTCATTTTCTAAATGATAATACCACTTCATAGCTTTTGTAATTGCCACTGATGCAGATGTTGTGTTTTTTTTTGTTTATTTATATTTTTATTAAAAACAGGCCTACGCAATAAAATAATAATTACTCAACAATAGATACAATCCCATTTCCAAAAATATTGGGACATTTTGTAAAATTCAATAAAATCAAAAATCTGTCATTTGTTAATTCTGACTTGGTTTCACTGTCCAACAAAATTGCTTTTTGTAAATATAATTTATTTTATTTTGATGGCTGCAATGCACTCCAAGAAAAGTTGGGACAGAGGCATGTTTACCACTGTGTCACATCAGCTTTCCTTTTATTTTATGTGATCACATTTTATGTGATTTTTGAATTGTTTGACCATTCTTATGAAATTTGGTTCAAAGTGGTGAGCCATGAGTGCTTGTAAAGATTGAGCCTTTGGTGAATGGGACTATTATACCCAATCATGATGCCCTCATCTATTACCAATTTACCTGCTAATTATGGACTGTTTTAAAACCGTTTAACTTGGATATTCTATAGTCTTTTCACTTTTATTTTGCCTCTGTCATTTTTTTTTTTTTTTTTTTTTTTTTTTTGGAGTGTGTTGCAGCCATCAAAATCAAAAAATATATATATTTACAAATTAAAATTAAGTTGGTCAGTGAAAACATTCAGTCAACTTTTGTCAGTTAAATAAAGGTTCAAGAGGTTTAACTAATCAGATATTCTTTGCATTTTACTAAATGTCCCAACTTTTCTGGAAATGGGGTTGTAATAATAATATAACTGGTGTAAGAATGAAGGAAAAGCACTACTGGTCTTCTGTTGAAATTCAAGTAGTACATTCTTGTAAATTACACTAATGATTGTGATGTGATTGTACTTTCAGTCAACTTTGTTTTCTGATCTCTGCTCTCTTTTATCCTTTCATTTTCCCCATAGATTGAAGTGCTCCCCCCTGAGTTGTTTCAGTGCAAGAAATTGCGAACCCTGAATCTCGGAAACAACTGCCTGCAGTCTCTACCCTCTCGGTTTGGGGAGCTCACCAGTCTGACACAGCTGGAGCTGAGGGGCAACAGGCTCGAGTGCCTTCCTGTAGAACTTGGCGAGTGCAGATTGCTGAAGAAGAGTGGTCTAATTGTGGAGGACAATATTTTCAACACTTTACCTTCCGAGGTCAAAGAGCAGCTGTGGAGAACTGAAAAAGAGGCTTCTTGAAGCAGATGCAGAAACCTGAGAGCACTTACCTGCGTGAAGTTTTTTAATGGTGTGAGAAGTATTCAAACCAAGCAATAGAAAATTACATTTATACATGTTTGTCACATTTTACAGGGTTCATCAGAATGTTTCCTGGAAAACAAAGCAAAAAAAGTAAGTGTTTCACAATATGGCATGTCGTGTTTTATTGCAACATAGACATTTCTGCTGTTTGACACAGAGGAGTGAGCAGACCAAATATTACATCAGGATTATGGTGCTGTTCATTTTTGCCTTAATATACACAAACACTATTCACTTATAATATTTTATTATAAACATTTCTACTGTATTTTATACCAGTGTTACTGTGTAAGTGTTACTGTGAAATCACTCTACTTTTACCTTTTCTTAAATCCATGTGTACTGATGAAGACTCCTAATTCAACCTGATTAGGGTTTATTTCTATAATACATTTTGTTTACTTGAAATTGTTGGGCATATCCATACTATGTAAATAACTGGTTAATATATTCTAAAAACATAAGACACCAATTAACTTTTTTGTTTGTTTGTTTTATGCATGCCCTATACATTACCCAGCACATAAATATGCTGTACAGTCTTTATGACATACTGATGTCATCTGTTACATTAGAAACATGAATATTTCGATATTCATTACCCCCAAAACAGTAAGTTGCTATTGTCTACAGTATGTGTTAAATTGTTGTCTTTACTGGTTTAATGTGTTAGCCGAGTACTCATGGTAACATAAGTGATGTTTGCAGTATTTATGAACTGATGCAAAAACAAAAGCTAAGAACTTTTATAAAATGTACAGTAAAATGTACAGTAACAGTAATGTACAGATAACACTATCTCCACGACGATAGTGTTAATGTCTGCATCACTGTCTATCTAAGTGTATTTCTTTTGTATAAAGCATATGCATGTTATTATTACTTTTTTTCTAATAAGTTAGAAAAAAGCCTTGATTACATTGTACCTTACAAATACAGCACCTTATTTTCACCGGTCTGCTCACTTTTGAAACGCTTTAAGATTTATCAATTAATCATTTCTAATAAGCAGTTTACCCTTTGTAAAGGTTGTTTATACATTGTATTCGGTTAGGGGAGAATGGGGTGAGTTGTGCCAGTTTTTACTCAAAGTGACTTTAAAGTGAGGTCATGGCAGTAATGCCTTCAACTTAAGGATGTACATATATTTCAGGATGTGGTGCATCCCGAACAATAACTTTGGATCTGAAATAAATTGTTTCCAAAATATAGCTCTTGGGAAAAAAGTGGTCTCATGGCACAACTTGCCCCTGGTGCGGGGGAAGTTGTGCCTTTGGGGGAATACATTGGGGGTAAATTGTGCCAGTGATTTCTGAAGTAAAACAGAACATTTTAATGTTATGAACCGTAATGCTATATGAAAGCAAGATAAATTCAATACAAAATGACTAATTTAAGGTTTATTTAGATATTGTCACCCTGGAATACCATAGCATGTGTTTTTCCTATATGGTCAATTGCATAGGGATTTTGTATTGAACATAACTGGATCACAGTGTCATTGAGACAAGGGGGCGGGCTCATTTTACTCAGACGACCAATCAGTCTCTCAGGATCATTGTGAAGCTATCAAACTACGCCCTAGCAACCATTTAGAGCACCATAGCAACACAATATATGATCTTTGTGAATCATTTCAGGCAAAAAGGCTTTGGCAATAGATGCCTGTTGACATAGCGCTGTCTGTCAATTATGTAACATATAAGAATAAAGTGACTAGGCTAATTTCTAAACATCCTGTTGTGACATAGGCCACTTAAAAACGGAATAAAACTTCTTTTTAATAACATAGTGCAAACTCAAAACTGAAATCAGTGTTAGCTAAATTAAACAAATAGCAGGCAGGCCTAAGTCAAACAATGATGAGGCATGCCCATCTCCTCACTTCTCAAGATTATCCCCTGTGAGTATGTAGGTCTAGGTGGTCTGGATCTGGCACAACTTAACCCAGGCCCTTTGGCACAAATCACCCCAGACCCACAAGTTTGAAAAACTAGCATGATCCAGCAGTTAAGAGCTAACATCATGCTAACTGTATAGACTCATTGTGTAGCCTACTAAAGCACTAAAACATATGTGAAATGTTTTCAAACTTGTCTATAATTGTTCAGACACTACAATCACAAAACCTTAATCATAGAAATTTTACTTTGAAAGGGAAAAAAACAGTTTTTTGCACTAAAATGTGCTTAACTCTCATGCCATGTGTCTCTCTTCTTTGGAGGACGAGTAAAAGTGATTGCTTTTCAAAATTATGTGGTCACATGACCAATTTCTTCTACGGTTTTCCAGAAACAAGGGTGGAACTATCCCCCCCCCCCCCCCCCCCCCCCCCCCGGCACAAATCACCCCACTCTCCCCTAACTATGGAAGCTTGTTTCCGCCACAGAATAAAACATTTTAAGAGATAATTGCGACTTTTTATCTCACAATTGCGAGTTTACATCTCGCAATTCTGACTTTATTTCTCAGAATTTCGAGATATAAAGTCAGAATTGCGTGAAATAAAGTCGCAATTGCGTGTTATAAAGTCAGAATTGCGAGATATACAGTCAGAATTGCGTGAAATAAAGTCGCAATTGCGTCTTATAAAGTCAGAAGTCTGATTTTTTTTCTCGCTATTCCGACTTTATATCGCGCAATTCTGACTTTATAATACGCAATTGTGAGATATAAAGTCAGAATTGCATGATATAAAGTCGCAATTGTGTGTTATAAAGTCATAATTGTGAGATCAACTATTCTGAGGTAAAAAAAAAAAAAAGTCAGTCTTTTTTTCCCCTTAGAATTGGACTTTATATCTCACAATTGTGAGTTTATATCGCACAATTCTGAGAAAATATGTCAGAATTGCGAGATATAAACTCGCAATTGCGTGTTATAAAGTCAGAATTCTGACTTTATAACACGCGATTGCGACTTTATATCTCGCAATTCTGACTTTATATCTCGCAATTCTGACTTTATAACACGCAATTGCGACTTTATTTCACGCAATTCTGACTTTGTATTTCGCAATTCTGAAAAATAAAGTCAGAATTGCGAGATGTAAACTCGCAATTGTGAGATAAAAAGTCGCAAATATCATTTAATTTTTTTATTTTGTGGCGGAAACAAGCTTCCATAGTTAACAGACATGTAAACACTCAACTTAAAATAGACTAGTTCCCCCAACTTTACACTAAATGTTCTATCTTGTTCTATTTGTGACATGTTATTCTCATGACAGTGTGTGACATCGCACCGTTAAGAAGACAATCAGAAGTATTCAGTGAAATGTTGTGCATAACTTTGAATGTGTGGTGCAGATGTCACGTATTTGCTCTAGTATGATTAACATAGCTGTTTTGTCTTATTTTAATGCCCATATTCAGTTTGTTGATATGTTAACAAACTTGTTACTGTTGATAGGTTATTGATCATGGCTCGTTGCATGTTTTCTCATATTACCTCAAATATGAAACATTGTAGAATTTGTTTTTCTTCCATATACTAAACTGTACACATTGGAAACTAAGCTAATAGAATTTCAGAACTTGTTACTCAGGTAAGTGCTGTTCAACTTTGTACATTTGAAGATCAACACTTTTTTAATGTCTGTTATTTGAGGGGTTTTTTTTTTGTTTGTTTTGTTTGTTTGTTTTTTACTAATTTTGCTGTTTCCAGTGTTAACATATTTGTAACCATTTGATATATTTATGGTTGATGATTTCATTAATTTGTGTGTTCTATAAATCCACTATTGTTTCTTTTGTTTATATTTTTTGCAAAGTATAATGTAAAATAAAAAGAAAATGCCACAAAATGTATGAAGCCATACAGTGTGAATAAACACTGTTTTCTTAGTGTGTCAATAAAAATCACTAAAAACATTTTTAATATTTGTCCTGATTATTTTATAATTTATACTTGTTGTCAGCTTTATCTGTTTTTGGATAGCTATTAAGAATTACCACTATCGTTTTTAAAAATTACTTGAATTAAAAATGACTTAGTTTTAAGTTTGTGCGTGTGCGAGCATGCGCGCGCTTGCTGTTGGAACCGGATGATAAAGGGGAACCAATGCTTTATGAGCCATTCAGTTCCATCGGAAGTTTAACAGTGAAACACCCAGAAGGCGGGTTTGCTTGCAGTGCCCACATGATCCAGTAAACTTTACCTTGTGCTTTAGAAGATGGTAAGATTGTTCTTTACATATCTGTGAATGCTGAAAATTACGGGGGGAAATGTTACCCTTTATATTTGAGATTACTATTATATAGAATATATTAATCTAACGCTTTGCCTGCTTTATGTTTGCATTATGGTAGAATCTGGCCAAATTACAGTTCCCTAGTTATTGAAACATTTGGTATTCTGTGCTAAGCCTACCTTCGAGCAGCATGCAACAATTAACGTTAGCTAATTCTGAATTAGTTATTATAAACTCGGTATTATCATTCTAATTGTTTATTCTATAACTCTACTATATTAATAAGATGACCCCTTTCATCATCTCGCAGGCTGTCACTCTGCATACAGACCTTGGTGATATTAAAATAGAGTTGTTCTGTGAGAAGTGCCCGAAAAGCTCTGAAGTAAGACTATATTTTTCCTTGTTTCCTAAACACACGTTGTTTCTTGAAGAAGCGATATCTCTTTGTTCATTTATAATTCTGATTTAATTTTTCCCTAGAATTTTATTGCACTGTGCGCTGGTGGGTTTTACAGTGGATGTATTTTTCATCGAAACATAAAGGGCTTTATGGTCCAGACTGGAGACCCAACAGGTAACTGATCTGAGATTTCTTTTCCTTCCTAAAACTCAAGTCACGCCGCTGGTTTTTTATTTTTTAAGCTTATACAGTTGTAAAATGCGTAAATGCTTAGTTAATGTTTTATCTTTATATATATATATATATATATATATATATATATATATATACAGTACAGGCCAAAAGTTTGGACACATTACTATTTTTTAATGTTTTTGAAAGAAGTTTATTCTGCTCATCAAGCCTGCATTTATTTGATCAAAAATACAGAAAAAAATGTAATATTGTGATATATTATTACAATTTAAAATAATTGGTTTTCAATTTATTATACTTTAAATGATCATTTATTTCGGTGATGCAAAGCTGAATTTTCAGGATCATTACTCCAGTCTATCAAATGATCCTTTAGAAATCATTCTAATATGATGATTCATTATCAAAGTTGGAAACAGTTCTGCTGCTTAATATTTTTTCATAACCTGTGATACTTTTTTAGGATACTTTGATGAATAAAAAAAAAAGAAAAAGAAAAAAGAAAAGAAAAAAAAAGAAGCAAATGTTTTCAAGATATAAATCTTTTATAACAACAATATACACTACTGGTCAGTAATTTGGGGTCAGTAATTTTTTCTTTATTTATTTTTAAATAAATCAATAATTTTATTCAGCAAGGATGTGTTAAATTGATAAAAGGTGATAATAAAGAAGATTCATATTAAAAAAAAAAATTATTTTGAATAAATGCAGTTCTTTTTAACCTTTTATTCATCAAATATATTAGGCAGCAGAACTGTTTCCAACACTCATAATAAATCAGAACATTAGAATGATTTCTAAAGGATCATGTGATTGACTGGATGTCACATGTGACACTGAAGACTGAAAATTCAGCTTTGCATCACCGAAATAAATTATAATTTAAAGTATAATAAATTGAAAACCAATTATTTTAAATTGTAATAATATATCACAATATTACATTTTTTTCTGTATTTTTGATCAAATAAATGCAGGCGTGATGAGCAGAATAAACTTCTTTCAAAAACATTAAAAATAGTAATGTGTCCAAACTTTTGGCCTGTACTGTGTGTGTATATATATATATATATATATATATATATATATATATATAATATTTAGTTCTCTTTTCTTTGTTTTAAAACCATATCCAGTCTAGTATTTGGTTTATTAATTTATGAAAATTATGTTTTTCTTGCAGGCACAGGCAAAGGAGGGACCAGCATTTGGGGAAGAAAGTTTGAAGATGAATTCAGTGAACATCTTAAAGTATGTATTGTTGTGCATTATTATACTTAAATATATTATACCAAAAAAAAAAAGAAAGAAAATATGAAGTCCATGTACATGAGTTTGAATTTTAAGGTCTGATGATGCAAGTGTGAAAATACCTGGTCAACTTTCACAGTTACTTATGACTTGATTTGGTAATTAAAGGGGACCTATTATGACCTTTTTCAAAGTCTTGGTTTTGTTTTTGGGGTCTACTAGAATAGGTCTTCATGCTTTGAATGTTCAAAAAACACATTATTTTTCACATATTTGACATTGTTGCAGCACCTCTCTTCCCAGTCTGCCAGTAACTCTCAGGGCTGAATTTCCCAAAAGCATCGTAAGCCTAAGTTGATCGTAGAACAATAGCCAACAACGGTCTCTGTGATGCCTGTTTAGTTCCGGTCTCTATGAAGCCCCTCCTTCCGAAAAACGCAATGTTCTCTGATTGATTTGCTGGACCAGTGTGTTGTGATTGGTCAACCGCATTGAGCGTGTTTCAGAAATGTCATGCCTCTTAACTTAACCGCAAATTTTAACTCATCTAGGCCTCGTCCCATTTTTGGCATATTCCTTGGGCGGGAATTATTTAAATTAGGAATATTGTGACGTGTACATTGCTGGAAGAAAACTCAAGACTACAATCGAGGTGTTTCAGGGAGTTCAGAATCTTCAGTCAACTTCAATATCACATCAGTCTATGTTAAAAACCTCTCAACCATCTAGTCTGTGCTAAAAGTAATATTCCCAGTATCCAGCAAGCAAGTTAATGTCTGCACTAGATGACTTAAACAGCAATTTATACATCTGTCTAGTCTTATCAAACTCAATCCTCCCTTTAATGTCTGTCTTCTGTAGCACAATGTCCGGGGTGTCGTGTCCATGGCAAATAATGGACCAAACACAAATGCATCACAGTTCTTCTTCACATATGCAAAACAGCCTCACCTGGACATGAAGTACACTGTTTTTGGAAAGTATGTTTTTTTGTTTTCCTTTTTTTTTTCTTTTGCTAGTATTATATGTGATTGATCATTTCAATGAATAACCTAGCTAATAGTTGTTTGTATATTTAATTCTGTTATATGTATTGTATTAATGGTAATGAATTGTAACACAAACTCATCCTTTGTTACAGAATTATAGATGGACTGGAAACTCTGGATGAACTAGAGAAACTCCCTGTGAATGAGAAGACTTTTCGTCCTCTCAATGATGTCCGTATTAAGGATGTTACTGTCCATGCCAACCCATTTGCTGGTTGATCGATGCGAAACATGCATAATGCCTTGTATTGTAAATAGAAATATGTTGTGCCCTTTTTTTTTTTTTTGCTTTCATGCTGTTTCATAAATATGTACACACTGACTCACCTCTGTTTCGCCAATAAACTTTTACATTGTGTTTTTAAATGTAGCCGTTTTAATGTTGGGGAAATGATGAGGGGGAAAAAATAATCAGAGTAATTGTACTTTGACAAATAAAAATTTTCACGAAATTGATAGGTTTTTTTCCCCTTGTTTTGAATTTATTCTGCAGTTTGTAAGAACTATAATTTTGAAAGGCAAAAAAAAAAAACGACTACAATTTTGAAATCGTTATGAAGCTAACCCGGAAATATAGGTAAACACGCTAGTACATCCAGAGTACGTCCAATAAATTACGTTAATTCTGCATCAGTTAGACTTATATTAAAATTACTGTAACAATAAAACTGAAAAATTCAATTAATATTTGATTGACTTCATCGAAAAATAAAGTAATGGACTAAACTGTTAAAATGCTCTTGTAGGTACACGATGATGACGTAACTAGTTCACTACTAGACAAGATCACGTGAGCCGAGCGAGAGGAGAAATAAAGTTGATCCAGTCAGAGTGAGAGAAGAGGAGCTGTGAAAATCATTCGAATCTAAATGGCAACTCCAGGTGCATTTAAAGTAGGTCGAGTATACTTTATAAACACTCACTACAATATAAACATACACTTCAATATTACTAATTGAAATCCAAAAACTGCCGTTCACGTCTAGTTGCTTCTGAATTGTACTAGCGCTACGTTGCACACTAAACTGTCAACTTGACGTTTTAGGTTTGCTCTTTAAACGATAAAGTCACGCTGATAACTGGCGCAAGTTCAGGAATAGGAGCTGGCACAGCAGTACTGTTTGCCAAACTGGGTGCCCGGCTGGCGCTGAATGGACGCGATGTAGAAAATCTCACTAAAGTCGCAAAAGAGTGCGAAGCTTGTGGAGCAGTTAAGGTAAATCACACTGAAAGATGTCAAATGCAATCAAAATCATTTTAATATGCTATTATTATTTACAAATAAATACTCCTCTATGTCCCTTTGGCCCCTGTCAAATGTCTTTAGCCCTTATTGGTGCCAGGAGACTTGACAGATGAGGATACTGTGAAGAGGACAGTTGAAGAGGTCATTGCTCACTTTGGGAAGCTGGATGTCCTGATCAACAGTGCAGGAATACTCGCCATGGGCAGTATAGAGACAACAGATATGGCCCAGTATGACAAGGTCATGTCTGTTAATGTCAGGTAAAAATTGTCAAATGTGTGAGTTACATCTGTCATCTATGTGAGTCATCTGTGCATGGGATTTAGTAGATCTGGGGTTTTCAATCATTTAGATGTCACAGATCCTAAAATATGGCTATCCTCATGTGAGGGACCTCCAAACTAAAATTTAAAAGGCATATGTATATATGTGTATGTATATATATATATAGAGAGAGAGAGAGAGAGAGAGAGTATCCTGTATAAAGACCCAATTTATACTGTAAAATATTATAAATGTTTTATAATAATGGAAAATATTTAATGTATATCAAGTTACATTTTGACATGTTGTACTCATAGTATTATATGATTATAATATTATAATATATTATAATATATTGTTTATCTTAATTTGTTTTTATATTTTTAATGTTTTAATTATTTTTATTTTACTCATTTATTTATTTTATCTATTTTTTATTATTATTATTTAATTAAATTTCTTTCTTTCTTTTTTTTACACAGTTTTTGTCTAAATCTTTCCACGGACCCTCAGCCTCTGCAATGGGTTTATTTAAAGATTTATAGATTTATTTAACCCCTGCAATAAAATAATCTAAAGATGTGGATCTTTGACTTTATATAAGGACAAGAAGACACAAAGTCAAACATTTTCTTTTCTTTCAGATCAGTATATCATCTCACTCATCTCTGCGTGCCACATCTTATCAAAACTAAAGGCTCAATTGTGAATGTGTCCAGTGTGAATGGGCAGCGATCAGTGAGTTTGATCAGTTTATACATCAGCATCAAATGAGCCATAAACCATAGAAATACAAAATATTTGCTCATTGTTTTATTCATGTAGGCTCTGGTTGATATGCTTACACATTTTTTCTGTCTGTTATAGTTTCCTGGTGTACTTGCCTACTGTATGTCCAAATCAGCCATCGACCAGTTCACACGCTGTGTTGCTCTTGGTGAGGTGACATCTCAAGAATCATCAATGTTATTTACAGAAAACCGGGGCTATTTGCCGCATGGGCAAGTTGTCACAAGGTCTATTTCTCAGTAACTACAGTTTCGAGTTAATAGGCTTGTTTCCTTTATCTTTAAATACATTTCAGGTTCTGTTCTATTTATACATACAGTATTTGTTGACCAAAACAATGGTTTGGTATTGTTGCATATTACCTTTTACATTTTTGCTATTTAATTTGTTTTGAATTGCTTGGTTTCATTATTTTTTTAGTGTTTTAATTTAGCTAATAGGCTGTTTAATAGTATATTCTGTTGTGACATGACCTGCTATTGGAGAATTAAAGGGTTAGTTCACCCTTAAATGAAAATTCTGTCATTAATTACTCACCCTCATGTTGTTCCATGTAGTAAAGACTTTTGTTCATCTTCAGAACACAAATGAAGATGTTTTTAATAAAATCTGAGCGACGAACCAATGAGGTTCATTCTCAGGTGTTACGCAGCTCATTTGAGCTTCCGCAAGAACCAATGAGGTTTGTTCTCGCTCGTCAAGCAGGTTCGGTTGAGCTTCTGTTTATGTTCGCCTATCAATGTTTTATGTGAACAAAAGCATAAATTCAGTCTGTTCATAAAGCGATTGAGTCTCTTCAGAAAACTTGGACTAAACCGCTCAATTCATATGGATTAGTTTTATCTCTTTATGAACTTTTTTAAGTGACAAAGTGATAGTTGCGTGAACTATTAATGGAGGGATAGAAATAGCTCAGATTTTATTTAAAATATTATTTGTGTTTCGAAGATGAACGAAAAGGTGAGTAATTGATTACGAACTAACTCTTTAATGGTTGAAATGATAAATACAGGTGCTGGTCATAAAATTAGAATATCATCAAAAAGTTGATTTATTTCAAGAATTCAACTTAACAGGTGAACCGAATATATTATATAGACTCATTACATGCAAAGTGAGATATTTCAAGCCTTTATTTGTTATAATTTTGATGATTATGGCTTACAGCTTATGAAACCCATGAAATCAAAATCCCAGAAAATTAGAATATTACATGAAATCACACAGTAATTACACAGTGATACCATGGTCATTGAACCAGGTTTTGGTTATTTTGGCAGTGTGGGCCGGTGCAAATCCTGCTGGAAAATGAAGGAAGCATCTCCATAAAGCTTGTCTGCTGAAGGAAGCATGAAGTGCTCTGGAAATGTCCTGGTAGACGGCTGCGTTGAGTGGACAGCACAGTGGACCAACACCAGCCGATGACATGGCTCCCCAAACCAACACAGACTGTGGAAACTTCACACTGGACTTCAAGCATCTTGGATTGTGTGCCTCTCCATTCTTCCTCCAGACTCTGGGACCTTGGTTTCCAAATGAGATGCAAAATTTGCTCTCATCAGAAAAGAGGACTTTGGTCCACTGTGCTTTATTAAATCCAGAGTCAACGCAGCCGTCTACCAGGACATTTCCAGAGCACTTCATGCTTCCTTCAGCAGACAAGCTTTATGGAGTTGCTGACTTCATTTTCCAGCAGGATTTGCACCGGCCCACACTGCCAAAATAACCAAAACCTGGTTCAATGACCATGGTATCACTGTGTAATTACTGTGTGATTTCATGTAATATTCTAATTTTCTGGGATTTTGATTTCGTGGGTTTCGTAAGCTGTAAGCCATAATCATCAAAATTATTACAAATAAAGGCTTGAAATATCTCACTTGCATGTAATGAGTCTATATAATATATTAGTTTCACCTGTTAAGTTGAATTCTTGAAATAAATCAACTTTTTGATGATATTCTAATTTTATGACCAGCACCTGTATATTTTTGTAGCCAATTTTATGTGCGTTCGTAGAAATTGATTTTGAATATAAACCTGCTCTGAGAAATATACTGGAACAAACAGTGTGACAACTAGCCCTGGTCTCTCCTACTACTACTGTAGTTTGTAATTAATCCAAAGGGCTTGGGTATTACTACTGTACAAATAAGTGTTTTCTCACCTTATGTTAATTGTAGAGTTAGCATCGAAGCAAGTACGAGTCAACTCAGTAGGGTAAGTTTCTTTCTGCTGTTATTTTTTTATGTGCCATACAATTGCTACATTGAATACAAAATGACTTGAAATGCTTTGACTTTACAGCCCAGGAGTAATTATAACAGAAGTTCACAAGCGTGCAGGACTGGATGAGGACCAGTATGCTCAGGTCAAATGCTTTATCTAATGCGAGAGTGTTTATTTCACTGTAATGTACGTTTCCAATTAATCACATGTCATGTGTTTTTTGCTTTGCTGCAGTTCCTTGAGAAAACCAAGGTGACCCATGCTCTCGGCAGACCAGGGGAAGTAGAGGAAGTAGCTCATGCTATCGCCTTCCTGGCATCTGATGCAGCAACATTTATAACAGGTGTAAATCTTCCAGTGGACGGAGGTCGACATGCAATGTGTCCACGATAACACTCTGCCACCATGATAGAGCTGCCATAAAATTAAAGAAATAAACATAATTGGACCCGATTTGAATGTTGTAATCCTTAATGTATTATACAAACTGTCCACGTTTATTTGTATATAGCACACATGACAAACATTAACAAAAGCAAGTGCACATTTCATGCAGTATCTGCAGTTATTTATTAACGAGTCACAGCGATTCTCTCCAAATTCTGGCATGTTTACACGGATGGAAGTATGAAAACATTCATTATTGACCAAGAGTTGCACATAGTGTTGGAATACAGCTGTCTGCAAATGAGGAAGTAATACGTTAGCATTCAAAACTGAAATACAGTCAGATCAGATGTACCGAAACAATATATTTTAATCTTTACAAAAGATATGACAGTCAAATGATGCCACAGCAGCATTCAAAATCAGTTTAATACCTTGAGACCTTCAGTTTGCAAAAAAAAGACATTAAAGCTGATTTTGACTGCACATGTATCTACCAACCAGCAGACGTTAATGACTTACAGTAGTGGTTCTCAACTTTATTTTTATTTTTTTACTCATAGGCCCCCCTTTGTCCAAGACCAGCGGTGTCCAATCTTGCTCCTGGAGGGACAATGTCCTGCAGAGTTTAGCTCCAACTGCTCGGAAGTTTCTAGTATGCCCAAGACCTTGATTAGCTCTTTCAGGTGTGTTCAGTCGGGGTTGGAGTCCTCCAGGAGCAGATTTGGACACCCCTGTCCAAGACAATATTTGAAGTCCATCCTAAATAGGCTGTTATGTACCTTTGGTACATCTGTTGTAATAAAAATAAATAAATATAATGTCAATTTAATGTTGCAAATCGTTGTCTTTTTGTGTTTAATATAATTACATTTAAATCATTTGGCCTGGTTTCACAGATGGCTTAGATTAAGCCATGTGTAGGCTTAGTTAAATTGGAACATTTTAGTAGCTTTTGTACCTAACGTGCCTTAGAAAAAAACATTACTGCTGTGCATCTTGAGACAAAACAATGGCACCGACATATTTTAAGATATGTCAGTGCAAGTTGCTTTCTGTTAAAACAGCTCAAACATACATTTTAGTTTGGAACTAGGCTTAAGCCTTACCTGCGAAACCAGGCATTTAAGACTTACTTACTCTTGGAGGTTTGCCGAGGCTCCCTAGTAGACCCCGGCCCCCTGCTTAAGAACCACCGATTTACAGAATTGTGTCTGCAAGACAAACTTATATTGATATGAATTTATAATCCTTCAAGCAAACTGCCTTCGTTGGCATTGTCAAAACTGTTTTTTCCATGGATCTGCTTCAGGTGTTTACGGAGAACTGGTTTATGTGCAAACACCATGTCACAATAATTACAACGGTGTGGTTTGTCCCCACTGTGAAGGTTCAGGTGGTCTAGCAGCGAGCACTTCTGGGTAAAAGTCTTTCCACATATCTTACATTGGAAGGGTTTGATGCCGGCATGGACGCGCATGTGCCGGTGCAGGTTTCCTTTCTGGGTAAATGTCTTTCCACACAAGAGGCACATAAACAGCTTGTGCATCTTCAGATGGTTGGCGTAGTTCTCCAGTTGACGGAACACGCGAGCACATTTCGGGCACTGGTGGTACCACTGCATTCCTTTATCGGAATTCCTTGAGCATCCCCAAAGATTCCCCTTCCCCGAGCCACTGGTTCCAGGTGGGGACAGCGAACATTCAGCTGCAGGGTTAACGGTGAGCTCGGCAGGCCGGGTTTCCACTGTGGAGTTTATCAGGGAGTGTTGTGGCTCAGGTGAGCGCAGTTTCGGAGAGCGACTTGAGCGACTCTGGAAGTTCTCAGACATCCGCTCATCTATTGATTCCACCTTAACAATGCTAATGGGACTGTCCTCATCTCTATTGTTGCTCTGAGAGTTTCTAAACACAGGAGGAGACTTGGGCTGTATGATTACATCATCATCATCATCATCATCTTCTTCTTCAATGAAGTTGTCTTCTCCATCATTGTTTACCTCATCCTCTTCATCACATACCGTCTCCACAGCTGGTGGGCCACGCTGTGCGTTATAGTCCGAGGGCTGTCGAGATGATGCACGCTCGTCTTTAACCTCGTGTGGTTTTATGAATTTATTTAGAGCTTCGGTGCACTGTTCTACAATATGACCCATCTGTAGGAAACTAGCAACGGTTAAGTAGTGTACTAATTCCAGCTCCGGGAACTCAAGAGTCCCAGTGTAACAAGACAAAAGAAGCCTCTGTCCAACCTCTGCATCCTGCTGTGTAGATATTTGTACTTCATGTGAGTCCTGAAGGACAAACTGGTCTCTAAGGAAAGGGGAGCCAGCAGCAAATACCACTTTGTGTCCAGGCACTTCCAATTCATTGATGCGGATCACTACATCACAGAAACGTCTGTCTCGACGAAGAGCATCCATCTTTTGAAGCATGGAGTCCCCAAACGTGGGAAAGTTGAATTGCAGTATCACCCCGTCCTGAGCCATGGTATACTATTAGAAAAATGTACAATTTAGTAGACATAATAGATTTAAATCTTATAACCCTACTGTACAATCCAGCATTACTGGTCACCATTTTAAGATATGTTTATGCTGGATTTTTCAGCAAGGGCACCATATACTTTGTGTCTACCTGTATTACTATGTTTCCAAACGCACGTGTTTAGTTAAAACATTTATAAGGCACATAATGTCATGATATTTAAATGTATATGCTGGTCTATATTTTCTGATAGCACAAACGTTTTAAGTTGACACGAGGATATTAGTGTGGTTAGTACAGGCCTGGAAATTGTGCAGAGCTAAACCAGAAACTGGATGGACGACAGTAAAGAATGGAGGAAAACTAACGATGAAGACACATCGTCATAGGAACGAGGTAAATATAATTGTTTATTTAAAATATGAATACCTGCGGCAATTGTTTTTTTTTTTTTTTTCTCTCTCTGGGTGTTTTGTTGTCCTGGAGATGAGCATACAGCGCCTGTGTGTTTAGTGTTTTGCTTGAGACGGAAAAGGATGTGTGCTATAAGACAGCAGAGCTTCCCGATTGGTCGGGAAAATTTAAAGGGCCAGGACACAAATACAGGTGGCTCATTGTGAAAACAACCCTTACATTTATATCGGCAGTTTTAGGATTATTTTGACTTTTCTTAACAGCAAAATAAAGATTTATTTACATTTAGGCCTTTTAATAAAAAAAGTTTAGTCATCCAACAACAGTTAAAATACTTCAAATAGTTTACAGTAAAACATCGAAACTATAACATTCAAGCCTTACTTTATCTGACGTTTAAAGACGGGTTATTAGTATTATTAGTATTACTACTAGTAGTAGTAGCAGCAGTATTTCTAGAGTACCAATAAAGGCTTTCAAGGTTTCATTACTTGTGACTTAGTCCACTTTTCCATTTTTTTTTTTTTTTTTTTTTTTTTTTGTGGAACCACGTACATTAGGCTATAAAAGAACATTTTGATGATGAGGAAGATGATGATTTCTAGAGGGCAATTAAGGCTTTCAGAGTTTCATGGGAACCCAAAAAAGAAAATGTTGTCATCATTGAGGCCTACCTACTCACCCTCAAGTTGTTCCAAACCTGTATGAGTTTCTTTCTTCTAACCCATTCTTTTTTCTTTTCTTTTTTTGCTATGGAAGTCAATGGGTGCCGTCAACTGTTTAGTCACCAACATTCTTTCAAATATCTTCTTTTGTATTCAATAGAAGGAAGAATCTCAAACTCTTTGAGGGTGAGTAAATGATGACTACATTTTCATTTCTGGGTGAACTATCCCTTTAACCCCTTTAACTGTCACCCCCATTTTTGGGCATAGACATGAAAATGCACTATACAAACTTAAACAGCTGTAATTCATGAATGCTTTGGGATACCCCAAGCAGATAAAAGGTTGGTCTCTTTTGAAAGAAGACACTTGGAGGATTATTGCTGAAGTGGAATAATTAAAAAATATTAATGTTTCTAAAAGTTATTAAAATGTTAGTTTATTGCTATGAAAATTTGCTGTAATATTTTTTTTATTATATATATATATATATAAATTAGGTTTCTGTGAGACTTTTAGTTGGCACACCACAAATGGCCACAAGGAGACACCCTTGTTCATTGGTGATTCCCAAAGGTCACTTAGTTGCTTGAACTGACATCTGACACCACAGCACAAACAGAGAGAGAGAGAGAGAGAGAGGGGTTTTTTTTTTTTTTTTTTTTTTTTTTTTTTTTAAACTTTTCACAAACATTTTCACTTTTCTATTCAAATTGCAACTGAAGCATGAATAAGACTAGTAAATAGTGAAAGAAAAGAATAATTAAATACAAATATTGGAAAAATAAATATCAAACTATTTCCAAACTTTGAACTATTTACAAACTATTTACAACTATATACAATTTTTCACAACTTCTGAACACTACAATCTATTTACATCATGGCAGTAATTGAAGCAATCTCGCGCTTGGAAACACAAGTAGGATGCACATCTCTGGCAGAGCACAAGTGTTTTCCGATGGCACACTCGGCATCTTCGCCTGGGGTCATCGCTTTTATTAGTGATGTACATTGGCCTGTGGCAGATATGGCCTGGGGGTTCTCCTGTCATGTGAGGTGCTGGAGCAGGAGGAGCAGGAGGAGCAGGAGGATCAGGAGGAGCAGGATGAGCAGGAGGAGCAGGCTCACTTGGAGGCATCCAGTCTGCAAGCTCCATAAACAAATCTTTACTGAATTCCCGCTGTGTTTTTGCTCTTTGGTTATGAGCAGCAGCCAACTGCTGGTGCAGGATGAAGGCATTTACCACTGCGATGTCAATAAAGTGGTAGAAAATCGAGCGGTACCACTTCTTGGTCTTTTGGAGTACTTTGTAATACCCGACAAGATCATCAGAGAGATCAACTCCTCCCATGTACCTGTGTGGAAAATAATAGAATATATTTCAAATCTAAATGCAAATGTAGCCAAGTAAATAAAATATGAACTCATTTGTACAATTGTTGTACACAACACCACTGAATATATTCAACTCACTTGTTATAGTCATGCACTGCAGTAGAGGTATAGGTACAGTGAGTTCTGTCCATCCTCCAGCTCTCGTCTTCACCCTCCTCCGTACGGTGTGATCTATAGGATAAAGGTATGACTCTGTAGTTAGAAGCTGAGGGCTAGGGGTTCGAGCTGGTCTAAACACAACCTCAGGTGGTGGGATGTCGGGTTCATCTGAGCTGTGCCATCTTGCCTCAGTGATACCTGAAGAAACAGCAGGTTGAGTACGTCTCCCTCTTCCTCTGCTTTGCCCTTTTCCTCTGCTTCTCCCTCTCCCTTCTTCACTAAACCCACTGAAAGTAGATGTAGTAGCTGATGCAGATGAGGTTGAAGATTCAGAGTCCTCACCATCATCATCTGAATTCCTATTGCAACAATAGTACAAACTGAATATAAAAAAAACTAATATGGTACATGCAACTATTGTACAAACTGAATAAAGCATAAAACTAACATAGTACATGCATCCATAATTCAATTATATACACACATCTTAATGTATACTTATCATACAATTATATATTTACATCATATTTACAAATAACCCAGTAAAATTAGTAAAGATTGTGTAATAGAATAGAAAAAAATATATCACACACCGTTCTAGGGTTGAATCGGACATTTCCTCTGGCAAAATCACGTCTGGTTCATGATCACTTGAATGAAGATTTGGCTCATCATTGTTTGATGGATGATTTTGCTCATCATCACTCGACATACAAACCCCCTCAACAACTTCTAGCAGTGTAAAACACTTTTTAGGCCTTGGTGGATCCATCTTGTGAGTGTGGCAGTGGTGAATGAGAGTGCAGTTCCCTGGCTCCTGCTTTCTGCTCTGCACATGTATAAAAGTTCAGCAGCATTTCCAAACAGGAGGTTGATTGTGATTGGTTTGCAATTAGACCTAAATAAAGTTTCTATTGGATAACGTTTGGGCTTTCAAAGAGGTGATTTGCAAACTGATATGCTGAAAGCAAAGGCTCTGACAGCTCTGTTTGGCTACTGAGACTGTCTTGCCTTGCTGTTATTGGGCATAACATTGTGAAGGTGGGCTCTTGCTGGTCAGAAGACTACCAATAAAGCAATTAGTATATAGCAAATCCACATTATAATTATACTAATTATTATAACTATATATACTAACATTATAATTCTCATTCAAGACAATATACATGAACTATGAACTATGAACTATAATATATATACATGAACTATAATACTATATATTATAGATGGATTTTCTCTATTTTTATAATATTATTTTATACATTTCAATTGACAAATACTAGAATATATGTTTTATTATGATTTTTAGCATAAAAACAGAAGTTTCAATGATTAAATGGGTGCATCGAACTCCTGTTATGATGCAGATTTTTTTAGGTGCACTCTTGTCATTAATACATCGATTACTCTGCCTACATAATTTTTAACAAAAAAAAAAAAAGTGGAAAAATATCTATTTAGGAGTCTTAGACCTTTCCAACGATATATAGTTTGTCATGATTAGATTAGGATTTAATAGTAATATAGTGAAGTAAACTTAAACAAACCAAGCTGTGTTCTACCACAAGGAGGCAGTGATATAAAGAGGAAGTGCGTTCACTCAAGTTTTTTTAATCAGTTATAACATCTCGATGACTATGATAATTAAATTAGACATTTACAGTTAGCTACAGCAGTATTTGAGACGGTTATGGTCGTTATGGTCTCCTGTGGAGGGGAAGATGGCTATTGACATATAAACTGAATTTGAGAGATTTCTACTGAATGGAAGGATTATGATATTGAAAACACTGTAGCTGCTGAAAACAAACCCTCTTCATTTGGCAAAGGCAGTGTTACGCGGTTTTAAACAGTTTTTTTTTTTTTTTTTTTAAGTTGTAGCCTAAATAAAAGAAAGATAGGTTTTACAAGAATAGGCCTTCTATTTCAGTCTTTCAAAATGTCACGTTTAATTAATAATGTGTTACTTGCCGTTTCTACTCTAAATATTCATAAAAATTAGCCTAGCTTACTTGCAGTTGTGTCTAGTGAAAATTGGTTTAAAGTAGCTAAACCGGTTTCCCCTCAGTGTATAGCTTGTAATGTCATTTGCTACAGTAATAATGCTGTGGTTCACAATGGTAAGGCAGAAAAGAAAATCAGAAATGTCTTTTTAAGTTTCTCAGGGATAACAGACACCAAACAAGAGTCAGAATACACTTTGGCTGTTCAAGTTTATTGTAAGTGCTTCATTGTATGTATCAGTATGTTTACCCATCTGCACAATGGTTTATATAGGATAATACGCAGGATGCAAGATGCTCACCTTTCACACACCTTTATTTGTCAGATGTGCACTCTATATCCATAAAATATAAAAAAAGACAGAAATTTCAAAATGTTGTGAATTGTTTGAGGGGGGAAAAAACTTTCATATTTGAATCTGCCCCATATTGAAAATGAATAATTGAGTGGGGTTTTTGGTGCTCTTGTTCTAACATGAGTGTTACATTTCCATAATATGACCTAAATATATACATCATAGAGACATTTCATTGAGTTAATGTTCTGGTCAGCATTAAAAATGAATAGGAAATTCTGACTTGCACCCATTAAGCCTGTCAATAGAATTATTCAATGCATGCGCAATCTTTGCACTGTAGCATATACTGAAAGCCAGGCTGTTTATGACTTTAATACAAGTTTGTACAAAGTGCTTAAATTTCTGAGATGTCTAAAGAATATCATAGCAAAACAAAGCTCTTGTTTACCAGGACTGATTGGGTGTGAGTATCTTCGGTATTTCGCCCAGAAACCCTCACAAAAGCAAGACATTTGACACTACAGAGGTTTGGTGTCAGGGCTTTTTCAGTCATCGTTCTCAAAGTGAGGCTGTCTTGATTTCGTCGTTCGGCTTGGTTTCTCACATGTGACCAGGCAGGTTCAAATCCCCATCCACAGATACATTTCATTTTTCTACCACTGCCTCTAAAACTAGTACTTGATTCAGGATATCAGCTAGTATCGCATGTATTTAGTTTCACTGTGTGACTTTCGGTCTATACTTTTAAATGACCCGCTCTATTGCGACTCGCCTTACAGAATCAGACCTAAAGAAAGTGAAGAAGAAATAATATCAGTGCACAAGCTTCACAGTGAATAGAAATGCAAGAGAATAAAAAGACATTCAGACAATTAAGAGAGAGTATGAAGATGTAAAGCCTTGTTATAGCTTTTATGTGGCAATTTCTACCATGAAGAAAAAGAGGTGGTAGAAAAAAAATCAAGACAGCTGACACATCACTAGTTTGTAATAACTGAAATGTTTATTGACTTTTTTTGGTGAAATGATGAACAGATCACTGATAATAGTCTTTTGATGTTTTGTACTTTGTCTACACTTATCACAAGGATATGGATGCCACTTTTGAGCCTCAGACTCACTTTTTTCGTTCTTCAATCTGTTCAACTTCACTGGATTCATCCACCACCTTTCCATTTACCATGGTCTGGGTGACCACCTTGACAATCTTCCTGGTTCTCACTTCAGGCTCTTCTACAAAAGGCAGAAAAAAAAAAGAAAAAAAAAAACAATGCTAAAACTAAGAGGCATGATAATTTATGCAAATTCAGTGTTTTAAATCTAAACTATTGAACTACTCAAGTGGTCTTATTCCTTCCCTTAATTTATTGTGCAGAGTTACTCTCAAAGAGTTGTGTTGTCAAAAAAAACAAAAACATTTTGAACATTTTCACTGATTAGCAGGATGTGTTGTCACATTATATGGGGCAAGTTGTCACAACGTAAACCAGCCACAAAACAGCCTCTCAGCAAAATTCATGACAAAATTCTCGAAACTGCAGATATCTTAAATGTAATGTACAATATTAAACCATTCCAACAAATGTTATACATCAAGTTATAAATCAAACTTTTGTTTTAGCCAAGAACAGTTTTTACGTAAAAATGTATATTTACTAAAACATAAACACAAGGAACAACTTGACTCAACTTGACATTTTAGGTTAAAGTCTTCGTTCATTATAGCCCTATAGCTGACACTTTCCTGAATGTACAACAGTGTTGTTTCATTGTGTCTGCTTATTTTAAAAGCTATGATATAATTGTAATTTCAGATTGTAGGGAGTTTTGTGGATTTTACAAAACCACTACTCGAGAAAATAAGCATTTGTAAGTATTAAATAAACTGAATATATCTTGAGTTTTGGTCTTTATAGAGTTTTATAGTCTATAGAACTTTCCATTCAGACTTACTTTTAGGAGTGGCCATCTCTTTCATCCTGAAAAACAAAAAGGAAACAAATGTCACATCTGATTTTATATGTCAGAGACACTCCAGTCCACATCATCTGTTATGTACTGAACTGTAATGTGTCAATTGAGAAACCTCTCTCAGTTCTTACACTTCCTCTCCATCCAGCAGCCTTCGGTAGGTGGCAATCTCCAGCTCCAGGTTCTGTTTGATACGCAGTAACTGCTCGTAATCAGTTTTGATTCTTTGCATGTCCAGGCGCAGCTGTGAGAGCTCGTCCTCCAGCTGTGTAAGTGTGCCCTGAAGACGCTCGATCTCAATCGCGTACTTCTGATTCGTCTCTCCGAGGTTCCCCTCAAGAACACCAACCTGAGGTGGGCCGTAACATTCATAACATTTTCAATGTGAAAGCTCAAAGGTTTTGAAAGAAGTCTCTTATGCTCACCAAAGCTTAATTTATTCGATCAAAAAATACAGTAAAAACAGTAATATGGTGCAATATGATTACAATTTACTTTAATATATTTGAATTTTCAGCATCATTACTCCAGTCTTCAGCGTCACATGATCCTTCAGAAATTATTTTAATATGCTGATTTGCTGCTAAAAAAAAACAAAAAAACATTTATAATGTTACAAAAGATGTCTATTTCAAATACATGCAGTTATTTGGAATTTTGTCTTCATCAAAGAATGCTAAGAATATTGATAATAAGAAGAACTGTTATTAATAATTGAGCACCAAATCAGCATATTAGAATGATTTCTGAAGGATCATGTGGACTGGGGTAATGATTCTGAAAATTCAACAGAAATCACATTTTAAATTATATTGAAATGTATTAAATTTAATCAAATAAATGCAGCCATGAGCATGAGATAATTACATTTCAAAAACATTCAACAAATCTTATTCACTTTTGACCAGTTGTGCACATGTTTTAGGTCAAAACCATTATTAGAGGTGATCACCATCAAGAAATAAACTGCCCATCTGCCTGATCTAAAACCAGCATGTGTGAACGACTATTGAACAACCCGCTGAAAGGTCTTTATCACCTGCCATGAGATGAAATGTGTTTTTAGACTGTCATCACATCACTTATGTCATGTATTACAGAGTGATTTATTATACAGGAGTAAACATTGTTTGCATGAGGACGAACAGCAGATGTGAGGGGACTGTGGTTTCCTGTGCTGAAGAGCTAACCTTGACACATTCTCTGGATATTGTTGACAAACTATGAACTAAATTATTGCAGATCTAGTTAAAAAATGAATAGTGGATTTGAAGATTGTTTCGATTTGCAAATGAGTAATATAACATAAGTAATGGGTGGAAAGAAGGTTGGGAAGATCTATAACCTCTTGAGTTCAAGCAATTCAATCTTGGACATTTGAACATGGGTATACAGTATCTTCCCAAATACAAGCTACTGAATGACCTCACTTGTGTTCTAAAGAAGACATTCAGAGATTTTCAGGGAGATGTTAGGGTTGAGGCTTTGGGAAATGAATTTCATCTTGGAAGAAAATGGTACCCATTTTATATGGATGGAAAAAAAGTAGTAGCACTGAGCAATTTGTCTGGAAACTTTGTTGTTATCTTGTATATAAAGCGCTCAAAAATACTTCAGAACATTTTAGAGACAAGTGACTGTTTTTGCCTCTTCCCAGGGAAGATCTGGTTGCAACAAAATAACATATATGTATCAACTATAAAAACTTCCCCTCTCTCCTTCAAAAAGTGACATTGTTTCCTTAAATATCATAAGGGGTTTTAAAATCTAGGGCTTAGGGACCCCCAGTGGGCAGCAAGAAAGTACTTGATAATCCATGAAAATGTAAAAAAAAAAAAAAAAAAAAAACATTTACAGAAATATTTTTATATCACTCAAAACTGAAATATTAACTTAGTGAAATGTTAATCTCAAATACATATAGTCTGCAATATTTTCCAGATAATAATTTAACAATTTGGTTTAGCTTGATGACAATGTAAAAGTCAATAATTTACTTAATTAAACTTTGTTTTCTTTATTATATCATCTTATATCATATATATCTATTTCTATCTATTTCTATCTAAAAATGCTAAATATAAATGTGCATACATAGATAGATAGATAGATAGATAGATAGATAGATAGATAGATAGATAGATAGATAGATAGATAGATAGATAGATAGATAGATAGATAGATAGATTTTTTTATGAAAATAATATATATTTGTATATTTAAAATATAAAATTTAAATAAGATATATATAATTTATAATTTATATTTAGCATTTTTTAGACATCTTTGCAGCATGTTCATGACCAGCCAAACAACTGGAAAAGTCAAGCAAAAATAAAGTGGGAGACACTTTTTTCCAGGAAATTATGGGGATACAACTATTCAGAATGACCCAGTGTTCTGAAGTCAAACACTGGCATGTGATATTAACAGATATCTTTTACTTCTTGATTTGTTTCAATAGGATTTAAAAGTCATACAAAAATCTAGTGGGTATACAAACCGCCTGTGCAAAAGCGTAAGCATAGTCACACATTAGCCCTTTGACCAGGTGTAACGCAGCAGTGAGGATAAACACTGATTCACATCACCTGTTTGCGCAGACTGTCCAGTTCCACCTCTAGAGCCTGCAGGAAGCGTCGTCTTTCACTGAGCTCACTCTGAGCACATCTCAGAGCCTCGTTGCTCTCCTTCACCTCCGACTGCACGTTCTCCAGCTGTCACATATAAACCCACCACACGTGCTTCTTGTATTACAGAGCACACCTGTGTTTGCAGTCAAATCATCAGTCTATAAATAAATGTTTGGGGTGTGTTGGCTGTTGGATTGTACTCTGACCTTCTTCAGATACCACATCTCAGCGTCCTCTTTATTCTTCCGTGCGATGCTCTCGTACTGCACCCGTAGCTCCGACATGATGGCTCCCAGGTCTGGGCCCTGGGCTGCGTCCACCTCCACGTTCACTTGCTCGTTGGCTAGACGGGTCTTCAGTGCGCTCTTCTCCTTCAAGGAGACAGACAAATCATTTTCAATCTCACCAGACAGTTAAGCACTTAAATTGTTTAAATTGCACTACACTCTTAACCCTCTTAATGCTTTCGGGTCCGATTTGACCCAGAAAAGGTAAAGAAAAGAACTGTTTAAGAACTGTTCACTGAAAGCTTCTTTGGGGAACCAAATATTTTTGTTTTATTTGACAAGAGTATTTGTGCCATCTTTCTTTAAAAATAAATGCCAGTTGATTTGATATATTTTTATATAGTGCAATAGTCTCCATAGGTATGTGGCTTATGTGTCCTAATATTGTAGGCTACAATTGCCTATTTGCAGTCTTGTCAATGTTTTGCTCTGCAGATGCTCATTGTAAAGTCATTAATGTGTTTAGGGCAGTGTTATTATGGTTAATTAAAACCATAAAAAAACATCAGCTAAAGATAAATCAGAAAATACAAAATTAAAAACTATAATAGTAAGATACTAAAATAACACTGGTTTATGGTTAAATGCTACATTTCAGTGGCGCCACACCTGTCTGTCCAAACACTTCTTCCCCTACTCTATGTTTGTGGACATGGGTGGGTGTGTGTTTATGTGTGTGTTTTACACACTGATTATTCTATATATTTATCTAAAGAAAACAACTTGATAAGGGTGTTGCTATATGTGCTGTATCTACTGTGAAGGCAACATGATCTTGCTCAAAACATCTATGTAATAGGATATTCTAACTAACATTGTCGTCACAGTATGTTCATATGCCTATTAGATTTTTATATTGTAGAGAAGTGGTTAGGTTCATAGTTAGGCAATAAATATATATGTGTATAAATATAATATAAAGGATTCCTGAGGACTTTTATAAGTTTCTAAATCTATGTAAATTCTTTTCAGGTGCTGTGCTGTCAATTTATATTGTACATTATTTTCAGCATATAAACATACAAAAATGTATGTGCAAACTTTATAAACACTAACAAATATTAATAAGAGTCAGTTATTTGTTTAACCTCATCATGATTCTTCTTCAGGAAATAGAGCTCCTCTTTCAGACTGTCCAGGTCTCCTCGGAGGGTTGCGATGATCTGATCATGATCAGATTTGGCTCGTCTCAGAGCATGGCAGTCTCTCTCAACCGACTGGCAAAGGGAAGCTTCTGCTTCCCATCTGTTTATAAAGAAATAATATACCAAATTAAACAAAATGGTAGAATACATTTCATAATGGATCTTTCTCAAGGATTATAAGGAGGAACAAAAAGAGCAAAACTCACTTGACCCTAAAGTCATCTGCTGCAAGCTTGGCATTGTCAATCTCCAGCATTATACGAGCATTCTCCAACGTCTTTTTCCTCACCTAGAGAGCAGAAGTTTGATTGTAACTGTCTGTAAAGACACAACTGAACATTCCTGCTACGTTATTGTCTTAACCATAGCAATAAACAGAAGTTAAATTCCACTAGATAACCGAACCTCTTGTCCGATCGCATGTGCTTGAGCCATCAATCCCTCAATGTCGTGACCCTTGGGTGATCGCTCAGTCATCAACTGTTTAATCTTCAGCTCCAGGTCAGCGTTAGACTTCTCCAGGGTCCGCACCTTTTCCAGATAGCTGGCAAGTCGGTCGTTTAGACCTTGCATGGTCTCCTTGTCACTGGCACCAACTCCCAGACCATTCAGTGAGAGGTTGCTGAGGATGTTTAGGCCATTTCCCAGAGAGGTGGAACGAGACAGGGACAGACTGCTGGCTGAGGAGAGGGACACTGGGACTTTAGAGCGTCCCCGAACCCCAAAATCACGCATAGACATGCTGGAGAAAGACGGCTGCCGTCCAAGAGAGTGACTGTGCATAGAGAAGCTGGAGGTCATTGTGCTCGCAGAACCAGAGAGGGGGTTTCTGTATGTGATCTGTTGGTAAAGAAATATTCATTTTTTGTTATACTCTGAATGCAGCTTGTCGTTCATAACTAGAAAACTCAGAATACCAATAACTCTCCATTTTACCTTTTCACTCTTCATTTGCATGTGCTTAGACAGATTTGTAATATTTAAGGAGTTATTTAGTGGTTTAAATGAAATGCTGCAGTGAAGAATTTACCATACAAATTGTTGGAGATGTGGGAGAAAATGTTGCATTTTAATGACAAAATCCCTGCCTTCACACAACAACAAAAAAAGGTAATTTGGTTGCAAACAAAGAAGAACATAGACTTTGTGAAGATGAAATGTAATACTTACATGTATTGTATCCAAATGTAGTGCAGCGCCTGTGTGTTGGTTTTTGTCCAGAGAAGAACTGTTGGCTTTTATTTGTAGTTGCTCATGTGATATATGTGCTTGGACTCCTCCTGAAGAGCTGTTGACTATGGAAGTCTATTGCCAGCCAATCACATCCCTCCACAGGTAAAGGATATTTCCTGACTGAAACCCCCAAAAAACAACAACAACAAAAACACTGATATTTTCCCAAGGCATCATCCACAGATTACAATGCACATTTTATTTTGAAAAATGTCAGTAACAAATTATGATGCTTTCATTAAACCATTGCTAAAAGACTTAGTAATACGTACACACACACAAAACATTTCTGAAAAAGGTTAATACAATAAAATTCAAAAGAGTCCATTGTTGTTTTGACCCAAAAATATTTTCTTTTATGTTCCACATTAGAAAAGTTTGGAACAACATGATTTGTCTTTTTTGGGTGAACTAACCAAGATAATTAACTGACAATTACGGTTTATAATAGAAGTGACTTCATATCCGCTGTGGGACAGAGTGTACTGCAATAACCATAACCCATTTTTTTCTGAATCTTGTGTAACCTGATTTACTTTAGAGAAGGGGGAAAAGTCCATTTCTGTACATTGACACTATTCAGCAGATACAATGACCTGTAACCTGAGAACTGCTTCACACAGAGACGGTTCTCCAAAGCCTCACTAACCAGGAAGAAGCTTAAACAATGAAAAGAGTAAGAGAGAGCAGAAAGCCAAAACCTATGAGAAATGTTTCTATTTGGGGAGGAGGTTGACCTAATTACAGGTAACACACTGTGACTGAAAATCTGAATGAATTCTTGTATTTAGATTCAAGATTTGATTCTTGGTGTTTTTCATCTTTTGTGACGCTAGTTTATATTGTTAACAAAAAAATATCCTCACCATGTTTTTTGGACATTTACTCGGCTACAGTAATACCGCATTCTGTTAAGTATACCTGTGAGGTGTAATAGTGGTGCATAAGATGGTGATGCATGGTACTTTGATGTAAACCATGGTACTAAATGATTGCCACCATGCTCCCTCTATCTAAATAGACTAAATAGAAGTAAATCAGTAAAGGCAACCCTTCCATCAATAACATGCACTATTGTAAATAGAGTCAGCACCATCATGTGGGCACAACTGAAATGGCACACTGATGTTGTGCTTACTTTGTGCATGGATAAAACAACCACAACTAAAAATGATTTAACCCTTATAAACATATGTTAACATATGGTGTATATACAGAAATGACTATTGTATAATACGTTTATTCAGCAAGGATGCATTAAATTGATCAAAAATTATACAAAAACATGTACTTTTGAACTTTCTTTAAAAAATCCTGAAAATGTGTCAAGGTTTCTACACAAATATTAAGAAACACGGTTTTCAACATTGATGATAATAAGAAATGTCTGTTGAACACCAATTCCGCATATTAGAATGATTTCTGAAGGATCATGTGACTCTGAAGACTGAAGCAGCGACTGCTGAAAATTCAGCTTTGCCATCACAGGAATAAATTACATTTTTAAAATTTAGAATATTTTAAAATATTTCACAATATTTCTGTTCTTTTTGAATTTTTGTTCAAACCAATGCAGAGTCTTCTTTCAAAAATTACCTCAAACTTTTGAACAGTATTGTACACTACGGCGGGGAAAAAAAATAGTACATTTTAAAAATTTATCAGTATAGTAAATTGTATAGTAGACATTAAAGGTGCACTGTGGGAAAGAAATTACCCATAAATGACTAGGTAGGACAAGCAGTTTTAGATCGGTGTTTGACCATTGAGGTTTATTGTAAAGCTTAAGTGTGTCCAAATCAATACAAGACTAAGAGATTCTTCCAAGAAATGGTGACATTAATGGACAGAGCAGTAAATCAATGCATCATGCAGTATTCAGTGCCTGTAACTGCCGGCCTGGTCAACAATGAATTGCTCGCTGAATGAATAGTTTAATGGTCATTACTTGATTGGACATTTTTTAAATTGTGATTGCCCTTAAACAGACACAGGAAAAAAAAAAAATAGAGACTTTCAACATCCACTGGAATTATTACATACCAATGAACATGAGTGAATAAAATACCTTGATGGCTGTATTATATTGGGCCATTAGATGAACTGACAGATAATTGACAATTATTGCTAGAGTGCAAGAAAACAAATGTCGCCAGGGCTGTGGATTTTAAGATGCAGTCAGAAAATTGTCCCAATTCTTTAGCCATCAGACAAACAGAGACTAGATATAAAGATGTCAAGCTTGGCATTCTTTTTTCTTTTTCTTTTTTTTTTTTTCCTTTTTTTCTTATTTTTGGCAAATGAATACATAAGATGAAAGAGTACACTTTAACTACATGACAGTTGGAAAATCCTAATCCCAATCAAGTAAAATGTTTCTCGGTTCATTTTATCCATCTCACGTTTTGAGCAACTTTTGGCATCAAATTAGCACCGGATATACTGACTATTAAGGATGTTAAAAACAGATGTGTTCCGTATTATTGAAGAGTCACCATTTTACAATTTCTAGTCAATCATATGATAGCTTTCAAAATCCTTTGAACTCAATATTCTCTTATAAAGATGACAGTTGTAAATATACACCTGCTACAGCTAATAATTGGAAATCAATAATTACATAACCATCTAAACAGAACTGATGTTTCTTGATGGATTGTTAATAAAAGTTAACTTTTTAAATGTGGAACACTATCGTTTGAGGTCAGCAATATTTTTTTATTTTATTTTTTATTTAGTATTATTATTTTTTTATTGTCTCATGTTCTCTTATGTTCAAGGCTGCATGTATCTGATCAAAATAAAAAACAGTAATACTGTAAAAAAACACACACATATATTACAATTTAAAATACCATTTTAAGTAAAACTGATTACTGTTTATATAATACATTTTATAATGTAACAAATATATTTTAAAATGTAATTTATTCCTGTGATGGCAAAGCTGAATTTTCAGCATCATTGCTCCAGTGTTCAGTGTCACATGATCCTTCAGAAATCTCTGAAGGAAACATTTCTTATTATTTTGGCTTAATATTTTTATGGAAACTGTGATACATATTTTCCTGATTGAATAAAAAAAAAAAAAACATTTAAATGTATTTATAGGCTAATAGAAATGTTTTGTAGCATTACAAATGTCTTTACTGTCATTTTGATCAATTTAATGCATCCTTGCTTAATCATTTCTTTTTAGAAATCTTACTGATCCCCAAACTTTTGAACAGTATACAATCAGCACTTAAATCAAACAATCCCCACATAAATTATTATACATCAAAGATCTCAAGGAGCACATGATATGCTGAAATAGAGGACAGTCTCAGTAAGTCTCAGGTCTGCCTGAGGGCAAGAAGTACTGGTTATCTGACAGAAAGGGCACTGCAGAGGTCTGGTATCCATCCCATGGAGGAACGCTGTCATGAAGTGGGTTCCTCTTCTGTCTGGCTCTACAGTTTTGGAACCAAACCTACAAGAATTCAGTACTAGTGGTTACATTTTTTTGAGTCACTAGAAACTTGAGCCTATAAATGTTCTGTACCTGTATGACTCTTCTGCTCAGCCCAGTCATCTCTGCCAGCCTCTGCAGAGTCTGTGCATCAGGGTTCTTGTCTTGGATAAAGTGGGTTTGCATAATCTGTATAAAGCAAATACACATGCAAGCCCAATCTGATATGCACAGATTTATGAGTAGTACACATTCATTTGTGGTTTAGGATGTATCCTTAGACTTAAAAAAACATTCAGAAGCACATGAATACAGTTAGCTGTTACAGTCCGTTTTACCACAGGTAGAAAAAGCATCTGAAGTGTACCTGTAGCTGTTCTGAGGTGAATGACGTACGAGGTCTTTTAGGCAGCTTCGGGGGATACTGTATGACTCTGTACAAATCATTTCCTGTTGTGATACAAATAGCCTCATGTTTAATGTTCTTACTACTTAATATGCAAGATATTGTTTTAATGTCCTTTTCCGTTGGTGTTATCTATGAAATAAAATGCAAACAAAAATTACCATTGTCTGACATGGGCTGTAGGTTCAGCATTATGTCGTAGTGAATGCGACAGAGAACCTGGTTCTCCATCAAGCCGAACTCCTCCCCTGTAGAAAGCTGCCTTTTACAGAAGAAGCAAGCGAAGCAGGTGAGATGATATATGCCGTTCCCTGCCCTCCGAACCCAGTCGTTTGCACTGACTTGATGGCCACATCGGACACATATGCCAAAAGTACTGAAAAGAACATGTATTATTTTCATGCCGTTTATTCATCATTCTGTAATCACAACATTTGTCACAATAATTTATTTTAAGAGTTTTCAGAACTTCAGTTTTCTCAGTTTTCTTTTTCTTCAGTAATATAATTCAGGTTGCTGTTTGTAACACTTTCATTTCATGTTTTTTTTTTTTTTTTTTTAAATAAGGACATTTAGTGAAAGTGCTGATATTAAAGCTTTATTATAAGTTAACATATTATATTATATTATATTATATTATATTATATTATATTATATTATATGCCTAAATTAAGATCAAATGTTTTTTAAACCTTTTACCTTTTATGTACTAAAAGTTTTCTGTTTATTATAAAATTATCAAATACAGTACAATTTTATAAGCACTTGCAGTATTGTTGTCAACCAACACACAAGAAATGTAACTAAATTATGAAAATCCCAAGAAATGGAGGAAAGCTTGGGGTGGAAAAGATTAAACACTTTACCTGTTATAATCCTTTCTACAGAAAATCTCTTTATTTCTGATAAAGCAGCTGTTGTGGTGACCCAAGGAAACTGCGCACACCGAGCACTGCAAACATTTCAGGTGCCACGTTAATCCATTCACCTGCGAGACAATATAAAAACGCTCAGTAATATTTTTATTTGTCGTATTAATTTAATATAGTAGTCTTAAGAGCACATTATATGTATTATCACTTATCTTTCTCCGTCATTGTGAGGTTCATACCTTCAGCACTTGTCGGTCCACAATTTCTGTCCCGCAGCGCGCGCATATGAATGAAGACGATATCGATGAACACCTTGATGTCAAAACAGGTCCTTTCTCCATTAAACTCCGACAATGATGGTTCGACTTTGGAAAAATAAATTTATAATACCCAAGTTAAAATATATTTCGTAATAATTAAGTTAAAATAAGTGAAAACATAATTAATTCCATCTATTTACCATTTCTGTGCGCGAGGATAGCCTACTTGAAGCGATGAGGAGACTGGGATTTAAGACCCGTGTCACCAAATACCACTCACACAAATCCTGAATATGGAAGCTAATGCTACACTTAGGTCCAATTATATCAGAATTATCGATCTTAACCTCTAAGCCCTTCAGAATTGTTATCATGTGCCATATAATAAGAGAACAGCGAAAGTCCATAATTAGGATGACTTGAAAAGTTCAGGATTGGAGACAGCCAGAGTGTACATTTCATCTGTCAGTCAAAGGCAATAAGGCCATCATCAAAGAACATAGACAGGAAATTCAATACAAACATTTTGTGGCATTTACCAGCCAGCACTTGACATGGTTTAGATGGTTTAGAAAAAAAAAATGCTTAACGTTAAAATCGTCTTTTTTTTTTTTATAATTTTTATTCCATTTTAATACATTTATATTATTTTATACGGTGTATTTCAAATATCTGTGAGAGATTTGGTTGTAGACCTCTTTACTGTCAAAATATCTTTAATTAATAGACTTCAAGAATTGTTGAAATGACTTCTTGTTACAACCAACCTCAGTAACTTTCCAGTAACGTTTCTACTTTAGCATATGAGAGTGGGGATGGTTGCAACACTTTTTGCATTGAGTTTTTTCAGAGACTGTTTGTATTGGAAAGCCAAAACGTACTCGGTTACTAACGTAACCTCGGTTCTCTCTAGAAGAGGGAACGAGTACTGCGTAATATCTTACGCTAGGGGAAAATCTCTTTTCCACGAGATATTGAAGCCAAAAAATTATCCTTAATTTTGTAATAATGCAAAACGCGTTGCGGCAGCATGCAGACATAGGCGAGACAGCTCGCGCGCCCATTGGTTGCCCTGCGGCAACTGCAGCACCCTATCAAGAGAGGCCCCTCATGATGTCATGTCCAATGAGGGCGCTTCGCGCCCACTACGTCACGTCCCGCCAAAACGGGTGTGGCTTAGGCTTATAAATATAGCTCGATAGGCTGATCGAATCTGGTTTTTCATTGCCGAAGCGAACCAGAGCGTGATGCATGCACGGCAAGATACGCAGTACTCGTTCCCTCTTCTAGAGAGAACCGAGGTTACGTTAGTAACCGAGTACGTTCTCTTACGAGAGGTCTCTCGTACTGCGTAATATCTTACGCTAGGGGAACACAATGCAAAACGCCGTGCGTGCTGAGATCCAACACCAAAGTCCCAAGGGCAGGTGCCCGGGGCTCATATAGTGCATGATCACCAGGGACTCGCAGAGAGTCCGGGAAAGAGGGGCTAGAACAGCATCATTTCCATAATAAGTAGCGTCCTATTAGGAGGCAATTATATCAAGTGTTCCACACAGCCAGGGCGAAAACTCAGCCTGAACTGATGAATAATAAGGGTCCTATTAGACCAAAAACAGCTTAGCCTGCAAGGCGGGAACTTCTAGGTTATAGAACCTAATAAATGTAGACGGGGAGGCTCAGCCTGCCGCTGTACAGATATCTTGCAAGGCAATCCCGCTAGACCAAGCCCATGACGAGGCCATGCCTCTCGTGGAGTGCGCTCTGACACCTAATGGGCACTGTAGGCCCTTAGAAGTGTAAGCCAGCGCTATAGCATCAACTATAGGCTCTGTTTCGACGCAGCTAGTCCCTTAGAACGTCTGCTGAACGAGACAAAGAGGTGCTCCGTCTGTCTGAAAACAGACGACCGAGACACATAAGCCCTTAAAGCCCTGACAGGGCAAAGGAAGCTCGCGTCCTCTTCCTCATTAGAGACCGGCAAGGCTGACAGGGAAATCACCTGTGCCCTAAACGGTGTGTTGAGGGATTTAGGAACGTACCCGTGCCTTGGTTTGTGTATGACTTTCGAGTCATTAGGCCCAAACGCGTTGCGCTCACTGAGAGCGCTTGCAGGTCCCCTATACGCTTTACCGAAGCGAGAGCCAGAAGGAACACCGTCTTGAGCGACAGGTGTTTGATATCTATCGATTGGATTGGCTCGAATGGGGCACCTTTCATGGCTTCCAGAACCGTAGAAAGGTCCCACACGGGGACTGAGGGAGGTCTGGGAGGATTTAACCTCTTAGCTCCTCTAAGGAAGACCAGATCATTCCTTCCCAGTGACTGGCCAAGCATCGGTTTAGTAAACGCTGCTATGGCCGCCACATAGACCTTGAGCGTGGATGGGGTTCTGCCCTTATCCAATAGCTCTTGCAGGAAGGAGAGAACCTCCGTCACCCCACAGTCTGGGGGTGATATGCCACGAGCTGTGCACCAGCTAGAGAACACAGACCATTTCGAGGAATAGAGCCGTCTGGTAGACGGGGCCCTAGCCTGTATGATCGTGTTTAGCACTCCCTCCGGGAGGTTAGCGGGTACCTGTTGATGGCCCACACATGTAGGGACCACAGCTCTGGGCGAGGATGCCAGATCGAGCCCTTGGCTTGAGAGAGGAGGTCCCTCCTCTCTGGTATTGGCCATGGGGCAGTGCTCGTCAGCTGCATCAGAGCTGGAAACCAAGCCTGGTTCTTCCATAACGGAGCCACCAGTAGCACTGAGCATCCACTTTCCCTGATCCGCACTAGTACCTGAGGCAAGAGCGTGACGGGGGGAAAGGCATAGAGCGGGCAGCGGGGCCAGACGTGGGCCAGCGCATCCCTGCTCTTGGAAAAAAACTCCGGACAGTGAGCGTTTTCTTGGGACGCAAACAGGTCTACCTTCTCTCTGCCGAATGTCTTCCACAGCAGTTGGACTGTCTGCGGGTGTAGGGCCATGAGACCCAGCATCCTCTGAAACTTTCTGAGCGGGACTACAGTGCCGCAGCGGAAGGTTTTCGTCAGGCGCTGAATATCCAGTCTGCGCTGCGGCGATAGCTGTGCTGTCATAGACAGCGAGTCCAGTTCTGTGCCCAGAAAAGATATTCTCTGACTGGGAGACAGTGAACTCCTCGCCCAATTGACTTTGAGACCCAGATCCTCGAGATGTTCGAGTAATATGGTCCTGTGTTCTATAAGCTCTGAGTGTGATCGAGCTAGAATTCAATTCAATTCAATTCAATAAATTTATTGCCATGTCAACAAGTTGATAGGAATTTGTCTTGGTACAACTCTCAGACGTAAATAACCTAAAAGACAAGCATCATAAGTACAAAAAAAAACAAAAAAAAAAACAGACAATGTTCACCAACAATACCCAGCAAACAGTAGGACATTAGACCAAAACCCTGCAGAAAAAAGACAATACCCCTCGGCAGAGAAAGTGCACAGTGCATACAGTGATAAAGTGCTGCTAGCAGTCAGTGCAAGTTCAGATGTCTGATAGCCAGAGGGTAAGTGATGTCTCTGAAACGTGATGTGGAAGTCTTAATGCTCCTACATCTTCTTCCTGATGGAAGGAGATTAAAGAGATGGTGAGCGGGGTGAGAGTGGTCCGCTATGATTTTTTTAGCCTTTCTGATTATTCTGGTGGAGAAAAGTGAAGAAAGTGAAGGGAGACTACAGCCTATAATTTTTGATGCTCTGCGTACTACTCTTTCCATCCTAGCTTTGTCCTGAGCAGTTGTGTGACCGAATCAGCACAATAGAATTGTGCCATTGAATTGAATAGAATCAGCCAATCGTCCAAGTAATTCAACACTCGCATTCCCCGAAGTTTCAGGGGTGCGAGCGCAGCGTCCATGCACATCGTGAATGTACGGGGTGCTAGGGACAGGCCAAACGGCAGGACTTTGTAATATGCCTGGCCCTCGAAGGCGAATCTCAAGCTCAGAGCGAAGGGGGTCTGTACAGCAAATATTTTCTGGTACCGAAAAAAGACGGGGGTCTCAGACCCATTCTGGATCTAAGACAGCTGAACAAAGTGCTTTCAAAGCGCCGGTTCAAAATGCTCACAACCAGGAAAATCCTCTCGCAAATTCGCCAAGGGGACTGGTTTATGTCAATAGATCTGAAGGACGCGTATTTTCAAATACAAATAGCGTCACGTCACAGGCGATTTTTGAGATTCGCCTTCGAGGGCCAGGCGAATAATAACGAGGGCTCATTATAAAAAGAGGCTACTCGCTGCAATTCGCTCGGCGTCCCCGCCTTTACGCGGCGCGAACCGAAACTACGGTGAAAATAGAAGTAGCACATCTACTTCGTGCCCCTTTGCTCAACAGTTTCGCTATTTCAGCACGAAGTAGATGTGCTACTTCTATTTTCACCGTAGTTTCGGTTCGTGCCGCGTAAAGGCGGGGACGCCGAGCGAATTGTAGCGAGTAGCCTCTTTTTATAATGTTCAGCACCCATTCTGACACCCCGGGGAGCTTTGCCCACGCATCCGCATGAATAGCTAGGGGTTGAATGAGATCTGGGCTCTGGTCGCGACATGGTGGCGACCGGAGAGCTCCGGTATGCTGTAACAGAGATTTATCTGGGTCGCCATAAAAACGGCGTTTGTGTGCAGGCAAGCGGGCTGTAGTACCGGCTTGTTTTCTGCAAAATACACTGGAACAGTCGCATTTTCTGGAACTGAACGAGCGGGAAGTTTTGGTGTAAGTCTGGCCGCAGCGGGACTTGAACACCGTCATTTTCCTAGGCGGGCTAGGAAGACTTTGAGGCCTCGGGCTTTATTTCGATCTTAGGCCGGGGCCCACGCGAAGGGGGGCGGCGGCCAGCAGAGCGAGAGCACGGTCTCGGGTCCCAGGCTTGTCGACTCTGTGAAGCGGCAGCGGTGGGCTGCGGCTGCGGCTGTGAGCTTCAAGCAGACGGCTGTTTTGAGCGACCTGCAGCGGAGCTGGAGCGCTTAGGCAGAAAATGTTTCATGGCTTGTGATGTTTTCTGCACCTCAGCGAATCTATCCGCGAAATCTTTGACGGATGATCCAAAGAGGCCAGCAGAGGAGATGGGAGCGTCGAGGAACGCAGCGCGCTCTGAGTCCGACATCTCGGAGAATGTAAGCCATAAATGTCTCTCAGCCACGGTGAAAGAGGCCATGCTCCGCCCTATGGCCTGTGCAGCGGACTTGGTGGCGCAAAGAGCTAGGTCCGTAGCGCTCCTTAGGTCCGGCACGCTGATAGCTTCCGGTCCTTCCTCGTCCAGTTTACGGAGAAGGTCGGCCTGGAAGATTTGCAGGATAGCCATAGAATGTAGCACAGATACAGCTTGCCCGGCGGCGGTGTAAGCGCAGCAGAGGGTGGGCAAAGATGGGCCGCTACAGCTTCTTCCACGGGGGGAAGAGAATGGTATCCTCTGTCTCTAGCACCGTCCACCGCGGAGAATGCTGCTAAGACAGAGGTAAGCATTCTGGCTGAAAAGGGGGCGTTCCAAGACTTAGCGACTTCTTCGTGAAGCTCAGGAAGAAAGGGCGCTGGTCTTGAGGACGGCAAAGCGCGGTCCCCTTGCAGGAAACATCCATCCAGCCGGCTGTGTGGAGGCTCCTCGGGCGCAGACCACTCGAGGCCGAGGCTCGCCACGGCCTGCGTAAGCAGACGCATGAGCTCTGCCTCAATGCTGGCTCTTTTACCAGAAGGCTGGCGAACAGGGAAGGCGAGATCCACAGAGCTCGACCAATCCTCACTGCCCGATGCCAGAAGAGAGCAGCTGTCATCCTCCACAAACACAGCTTCCTCGTCATCATCCATGGCGGAAGCGGCGGCAGGCGGCGGCCGCTGTCCGGCAGAAAGAGACTCAGGTGAAGCAGGCGGCGAAGCTGGCGGGCGAACCGGCGAGCTTTTGCGGGTTGGAGGAGGTTGAGCACGCCGCTTTTTACCGCGCGGCACTGCAGCGGGTGGTGGTGCAGCCTCGGCGAAAGATGCCAGGCGAGTCCTCAGAGTCACCATGGGCATTAGCTCGCAGTGAGGGCAGCCGCCGTCGGCGAGTGCGAGAGTTGCATGATCCTCACCCAGGCAGGAAACGCAGATGACATGGCGGTCCCCGTCGCTGAGTGGGGCTCGGCACGAGCCACAGAAGGAACGAGACATCTTAAAAAAGACGCTCGGCTCTTTTAGAAGGGAGTGTGAGTCGTGGGGGCGAACACACACTTAGCAGAGAAAAAGGATATGGACGCCGGATAGCGTAGCAGGAACGGCGACTGAAGGCGGCGAGTGAGGCCAGCGTCTTCAGATGCGAAGGCTCGTCCCGCAGAAGGCTTTCTCAGACGGCGCGGCTTCTTCCTCTCGGGATCCAGCGATGCGTGCGCTTCGCTGAAGAGATGAAAAATCAGATTCGATCAGCCTATCGAGCTATATTTATAGCTCTCTCGATAGGCTGCTGCAGTTGCCGCAGGGCAGCCAATGGGTGCACGAGCTATCTCGCCTATGTCTGCATGCTGCCGCAACGCGTTTTGCATTATTACAAAATTAAGGATAATTTTTTGGCTTCAATATCTCGCGGAAAAGAGATTTTCCCCTAGCGTAAGATATTACGCAGTACGAGAGACCTCTCGTAAGAGAACAGTTTATACTTGACAAAGTCAAATGTTGCAACTAACCGCATAATAGGGGACGGTTGCAACAATTCACATGGAATGTTCTTTAACATCATTTTCACATTTATTTATTTTACTTGTGCACAGACAGGGTCTTCACTAAGTTAATTTGGCTGTATAAAGACAAAACTAATAAAAGAAATAAAACATTTTCAAGTGTACGTAAACAAAATATTTTTTAAAAATCAAAATCAACACTGAAATTTAATAATACCCCTATCTGTTGAGCATTTCCTCTCTTGGCATACTGAAAACAGAACAGATCAAATGTAGATCAATGGTTAGCCTACTTAAATAAAAAAGGGGAGATACCTGACTATTAACAGGGGTTCTTTATATAACACATACAATTATAATCTTGTTATTGTCACCATTATTTTCTGTTAGTGTCATTATCATGGGGTCCGTTCTTCGTAGGCTACGTCGCTAACTCACTTAGCTGGATTTGATTGTTGGCGATTTGGCATGATCTTGGATTGTTTGGTTCTTCGACGCTCATCCTGGACTTGCTGTCATAGCAACATGTGCGCAAACTTAAACCTGCTCGGGAGCAGGCTTATTTCATGTTAACAGGATTAGACCGCGGCTTCATAAACGGAGCTGGGGCCCGTTCTTCGTACGTTGCTTATTACATCCGAGATCAAATGACACATCCAAGATGATATCATCGTGCGAATCATGATCTGGCTAACTCGGTTCTTCGAACACACTTGCTGGATATGATTAGTATCGCTGGATTGAGTTATCTGAGATAATTGCGCGTTCATGCGCTGGTTAAAAGGGGATATGTATCGATAGTAGAAACATTGATCAGCAACGCTGCTATTGGCTGCTCAGCGTGGCCAAAGAGCGCGCTCAGTTTTTCTCCTCAGCAGAGCAAGAACTAATATAGTCGAAGTTTATTCGGAATTTTAATGTTTAATCAAAACGCCAGGGAACACCTCAAAGTCTGCAAAAGCCAGGAGAGAGGGCTGGCAAAAAGTAGCAGACAATTTAAATCCGTTAGAAGTGGCCATGTTAGATGTTTTTATCACTTATTAGCCTATATTTTTGTATTTTAATAATTGCATAATTACTTTGTGCATTGTAATGTCAGTCACCATACTAGAACATGGGAACAAATAAAAGTGAAGTACAAAAATATTCTACATAATGGTCATTTTTAGTTATATTATAGTCTCTTTTATAAAAGGCACTGTTAAATAAATGGTGTTCTGTTTATAAAAGCAACCAAGAAAAAGGCTGAGAAAAAAATAGAAAAGATCTTAGTAGCCTACACTGTAAAATAATTTTTGCTGCGTTAAATTAAGGCTGTATAGTCATTTCAACTGTTAAATCTTGAGTAATGATGAATTGCTTTGACTTGTGAAAGTGAAAACTGATAAACTTATGTTAATGTACACATATTTTGCCATGAGTTATTGATCACATTTTTCCCCAGTGTAGTTCATTGTAATGACATTGTGTTTTCCTCTTCCTGCTTTCCTCTTTTGTGCACTTTTACATAATACACACTTGTATCTGTTCCCAAGAAAGTGGTGGCTGAAATATGTGCAGTAAGTGGACATTTTCTAACTTTCCAAAAGAAAAGAAAGTATAAGACTTTGTAATGTCCATTTGTTTCCATTGCACTGGCCAGTGAATAAACCCTCTCAGATAACTGTCATATGGAGGAACTAGCCTACCTGCAAGTGCATAAATAACTTTACTTAATTTATACTTGTATGCTTTATGGCTGCAATATAAGTTGCAGGATTCCACATCTACAGAAAGGCCTACAGAAGAGTCTGCACAGACAGAGGAGACATAGGCCTACAGGTGGGCAGTGTATAGCCAACTTTTCCTTTTTATTTGTTGCATGAGGCATGTGTCTAATATCTCTTGTTGCAGGCACTTGACCACTGGCTTTTCTTTACAAAGAACAATTGAAATAAAACTCAAGGAACTAAGCATATTTGTCTTTTATTAAACATTTAATGAAAAATGTTTTTTTTTTTTTTTTTGGCAATGTTGTGTAATATGGCACATGCAACAATGTCCCAGGCCCTGTCAGGTGTGCAACCCTCAGACTTTTCAGACACTGAAATCTTCCCTTTAGTTAGCCAAAGTTAATTTCATTGTGTGCCCTTGTCCTGGCTAGAGCTGCATTGTAACTGGTTTGGGTCAGGGAATGGGGTCATAAAACACCTGTCTGCAGGAACATGTCATAATCACCTATGAAAAAAATGCAGTTCTGTTAGGATCAGCATAAGTGTATGTAATACATTGAGCTTGATATTTAATTGTGGAACTTTCCTTACCACTTTCAAATAATGTGCATAAATGTGAATCTCTGAAAATTCTTAAGTCATGCACAGATCCTGGCCATTTTGCTTTCACATTTGTGATATGGAAGATTTTAGTCAACTGCCTTTTTTTTATTTGATATAATATTACTAATCTGGAATATTAAGAATCACAATAGTAACTGGGCTGCACATTTACATTGTGAACCCCCTTTCTGTTCACATAATCCCCTTCATTGAGGCCTTGGTGGCAGTCTATGGTAGCCTATAGTACCAATCACGTTAGTGAAGCCTGAGTGACATATCTGTAATTGGCATGGTCATGATTGTATGATCTTCATAAAAAAATATGATAGCCTAAAAAAAAAAAAAAAAAAAAAAAAAAAAAAAAAAAAAACTGCTTTACAACATTGGGTCTTAAGTGGCTTGGAAATGCCACAAAAAAAAATAATAAAAAAAAATAAAATAAAACTGTTTTTTAAACATAAAAGCGACAAAAAACGACAATTTCACGAATCACGAGAAAAAAAATATATCTCAGAAAGAAAGTGCACTATCGCGCTGCGCTGGCCTTCCCGTATCAGCTCCGCTTATGAAGCCGGGATCTATGGCAATCCTGTTAACATGAAATAAGCCTGCTCCCAAGCAGGTTTAAGTTTGCGCACATGTTGCTATGACAGCAAGTCCAGGATGAGCGTTGAAGAACCAAACAATCCAAGATCATGCCAAATCACCAACAATCAAATCCAGCTAAGTGAGTTAGCGACGTACGAAGAACGGACCCCTGATGCGGGAAGTCCAGCGCAGCGCGATAGTGCACTTTTTTTCTCGTGATTCGTGAGATTGTCGTTTTTTGTCGCTTTTAGGTTTAAAAAACAGTTTTAGGTTTTTTTTGTGGCATTTCCAAGCCACTTAAGACCCGATGTTGTAAAGCAGTTTTTTTTTTTTTTTTTTTTTTTTAGGCTATCATAATTTATGAAGATCATACAATCATGACCATGCCGATTACAGTGTGTCACTCAGGCTTCACTAACGTGATTGGTACCATATAGACCATAGGCTCCATAGACTGTCATCAAGGCCTCAATGAAGGCGATTATGTGAACAGATAAGGGGATTCACAATGTAAATGTGCACCCCAGTTACTATTGTGATTCTGAATATTCCAGATTAGTAATATTAGCCTATATCAAATTTAAAAAAGGCAGTTGACTAAAATCTTCCATATCACAAATGTGAAAGCAAAATAGCCAGGATCTGTGCATGACTTAAGAATTTTCAGAGATTCACATTTATGCACATTATTTGAAAGTGGTAAGAAAAGTTCCACAATTAAATATCAAGCTCACTGTATTACATACACTTATGCTGATCCTAACAGAACTGCATTTTTTCATAGGTGATTATGACATGTTCCTGCCTGCAGACAGGTGTTTTATGACCCCATTCCCTGACCCAAACCAGTTACAATGCAGCTCTAGCCAGGACAAGGGCACACAATGAAATTAACTTTGGCTAACTAAAGGGAAGATGTCAGTGTCTGAAAAGTCTGAGGGTTGCACACCTGACAGGGCCTGTGACATTGTTGCATGTGCCATATTACACAACACTGCCAAAAAAAAAAAAAAACACTTTTCATTAAATGTTTAATAAAAGACAAATATGCTTAGTTCCTTGAGTTTTATTTCAATTGTTCTTTGTAAAGAAAAGCCAGTGGTCAAGTGCCTGCAACAAGAGATATTAGACACATGCCTCATGCAACAAATAAAAAGGAAAAGTTGGCTATACACTGCCCACCTGTAGGCCTATGTCTCCTCTGTCTGTGCAGACTCTTCTGTAGGCCTTTCTGTAGATGTGGAATCCTGCAACTTATATTGCAGCCATAAAGCATACAAGGATAAATTAAGTAAAGTTATTTATGCACTTGCAGGTAGGCTAGTTCCTCCATATGACAGTTATCTGAGAGAGTTTATTCACTGTCCAGTGCAATGGAAACAAATGGACATTACAAAGTCTTATACATTCTTTCCTTTGGAAAGTTAGAAAATGTCCACTTACTGCACATATTTCAGCCACTTTCTTGTGAACAGATACAAGTGTTGGTGTATTATGTAAAAGTGCACAAAAGAGGAAAACACAATGTCATTACGATGAACTACACTCGGTAAAAATGTGATCAATAACTCATGGCAATAAATTTACATTAACATAAGTTTATCAGTTTTCACTTTCACAAGTCAAAGCAATTCATCATTACTCAAGATAACAGTTTAAATGACTATACGGCCTTAATTTAATGCAGCAGAAATGATTTTACAGTGTAGGCTACTAAGATCTTTTCTATTTTTTTCTCAGCCTTTTTCTTGGTTGCTTTTATAAGCAGACAACCATTTATTTAACAGTGATAAAAGAGACTATATAACTAAAAATTACCATTATGTAGAATATTTTTGTACTTCACTTTTATTTGTTCCCATGTTCTAGTGTGGTGACTGACATTACAATGCACAAAGTAATTATGCAATTATTAAAATACAAAAATATAGGCTAATAAGTGATAAAAACATCTAACATGGCCACTTAACGGATTTAAATTGTCTGCTACTTTTTGCCAGCCCTCTCTCCTGGCTTTTGCAGACTTTGAGGTGTTCCCGGGCGTTTTGATTAAACATTAAAATTCCGAATAAACTTCGACTAGGCCTATATTAGTTCTTGCTCTGCTGAGGAGAAAAACTGAGCCCGCTCTTTGGCCACACTGAACAGCCAATAGCAGCGTTGCTGATCAATGTTTTTACTATCGATACATATCCCCTTTTAAACCAGCGCATGAACGCGCAATTATCTCAGATAACTCAATCCAGCGATACTAATCATATCCGGCAAGTGTGTTCGAAGAACCGAGTTAGCCAGATCATGATTCGCACGATGATATCATCTTGGATGTGTCATTTGATTTCGGATGTAATAAGCAACGTACGAAGAACGGGCCGATGGTCTTTTAGTTTGTTTTCATTCTCATCAAGTGTTCCTTTGTTCAGTTTTCCCTCTTCGCAATGGTGTTCATTGGTTTCAGCTGTGTTCTGTCAATTATCCTCATTTGTGTTTGCTTTATAAGTTGATCCCTCACATTCATTCTCTGTTTGGTCTACGTTGCATTTAGTGTGTGTTGTCCTTCCTGTCTGTTTATTCTTTGTTGTGTTGGAATTATACAAATCATCTTTGTCTACCTTCCTGCAACCACTTTTGACAGTTATGCTATGACAAGGGTTTACATCAATGTTGTGATAAGGGACAGTTTCAACAGTGTGTTGCAACATTGACAGGTAGCCTATACCATGATGACATTGGCTATGTTAGCTTGACACTATAGCTTTGACACATGCTTTTTAGAAGCTAAGAAAGCATTGATTATGATGATATGACTTCATAATGCTTCATGCAAACAGTTTACACTGTATAAAAAGATTTGATCATAAAAAAAAAACTTTTTAAACTTGAAATACAGTTGTTGTTGTTGTTTTTTCAGAATGAATGTTCACATGTGGCTGCTTTCTTCCAGGAAGGAAGAGGGGCTAACCGAGCATGTGTAACATGAATATCATCTTTCACATTTCCTATTGGTGAAATAAGCCATGTTGCAACTGCCCCATGTGTTGCAACCGCCATCCCTATAGTATACAATATCTATTTACAGTATTAAGCAAATTTGTTTTTAATGATGTTTTATAAACAAAGTTCGGGAGGAGCACATTCAAATAATCAATTCAATCTAATCGTCATTGAACAATTACCATGTCTACCCTATCAGCATGAGAGGAAGCATATATGTGACCCTGGATCACAAAACCAGTCACATGTCGCACGGGTATATTTGTGGCAATAGCCAACAATACATTGTATGGGTCAAAATTATCGATTTTTCTTTTAGGCCAAAAATCATTAGGATATTAAGTAAAGATCATATTCATGAAGATATTTTGTAAATTTCCTACCGTAAATATATCAAATATGTATTTTTGTGAGTGAATGCAGCACAATCGCCAACATAAATGAACAACTTTAAAGGAGATTTTCTCAATGTTCCGATTTTTTTGCACCCTCAGATTCCAGATTTTCAATAGTTGTATCTCCACCAATATTGTCCTATCATAACAAACGATACATCAATGGAAAGCTTATTTATTCAGCTTTCTGATGATATATAAATCTCACTTTAAAAAATTGACCCATGTGACTGGTTTTGTGGTCCATTTGCAAGTGTAAACTCGTGAATAATGTGCAATACTTTGTGAATCACAGTGAATCACTCATTGCCACATCCTTCCCACATTCAAATTTGGATTTTAACCAAAGGGGACGGGACAGATCCATCCATCCATCCATCCATCCATCCATCCATCCATCCATCCATTTTTATGACGCAATCCTTATGTTTTCCTTCACTGGTATTTAAGTACAAAAATGTTTTTAAGACCATTATATAGTTATTTTAGAAAATATTTAATCAAATGTCTTACCGCAAAATCAGTAATATTGGAAAGATATTAGAAAGATATACTGCTTATGAGCCATATAAATATGCTAAAGGTGCATCCTAAATGACAAATCATCAACACGGTGCTTCCAGTATACAGCTGAATGCCAGAGAGGTGTTTACATGTACTTTCCTGTTGATCAGTTCAGTCAGTTATTCTACAAACACTTGGGTTTGAATATGTTTAGCTGTGTAGCAATTCTGTAATCATTAAACACTAGAATTCAACAGTAATATCCTGTTGCATAAACTGTAAGTTCAGCTGACAGCATCATCTACAGATCTGATGAAGTACTGCTTTATATATATGTTCAGGAATTCAGTTATGAAGTTAAGTCTCCATGATGAGGCAATAAATTGTTAGATAAGTAGAGTAGTAGATGATTTGCACATTAACCAATAGCTGAAATCACTTAATTAAGCTATAGGTTGTGAAGATATTCTTTGGTCTTCTGTGATTTTGTGGTAGGGAAGAGCGGGGCATGTTTACAATATAGGGTAATTTATGAGAAACTTACCCTGGAGGGGCTGAAGGGTGTGATAGTTGGGCGGTGGAGCAGACAGAGATTGTAAAAAAAAAGTTGGGGAAGCTTTTTTACTTGCGAGTCCCTTTAAACTGTTGTTTATCAGCTAGAAGCCATTCAGTGGGGAAATTTCTTTCAGTAGTTTACAATGTGTTGGTCAGTTCCAAAACTGATAGACCTAAGTGTGTGAACAAGTTCAATTAAAGATATGCACATTTTCTCCAAGATTGTCAATATTATTTTTATTAGTATTGTAATTGCCTAAATCATCATTGAATTTTATATGCACGCCATGTTCTTTCCTTAGAAAAGAGGGCAGTGGCACTATTTCCCTGAAGTTCAGCCTCCTACACCGGGCCTACAGCCAGAAAGGTAAGCAATGATTTTGAACCATGTTAAAATCACCTGCATGCTGAAACGAGCAAACAGATTAAAATCGTTTAAATGAGCTGCATATGTTCCAGCAATGCACTATTTCTTTGTGTCGTTTGGAACATTTCTGAAAATTGTATTGATATATTTTCATGTTTACGCATGTAGCCATAGAATAGACTATACAATTTTCATTATTACAATCCCATATAGCGAAGTGTTTGTTGTTGTTTTTGTTGCTGTAATTGTGGCTTGGCTGTTTGGACAAGAACATGATTTTCTCTGCATTAAGTAACAAAGTTATGTTTATTGGATACTTTGTTGTAGACTTTGTAATAACATTGAAAAATACTGTTGTAATGCACAACAATTTGTAACATGTTGAAACCAGTCATTCAGTTTAGACAAAGAAGCGCTGAAATAAAATGAGTTAATCTTCATTTTTATTGTTATGATTAAACTTAAACATTGTCCTGAATGTGATTAATCTTAATGAATCCTTGTTCCGCTGATAAAAAAAATCCTTCTTTAAAACAAGTAGATAATTTATTGGGGTCATATTAGGTTGCGCTTGCACGTATAACGCGTGTTGCACAACAGATTCAGACACACGGTGGCGCCCCAGTAAATTATTTTTCTTCTCAACTTGTTCTCAAAGCTGAACTACTGTTACAAGGCGAGATCCAAAAATATTTGCATTAGGGGTTTTAATCGCGAGTTTAGTCTGAGGCGAAAGGGTGGAGTTTCTTGGTAGGCTTTTGTGGTTTTATTGTCGCTTTAAAGGTTCCAATTGAACGATCTTTTCTTATCAGTCTGCTAAAAGCCCCCGCGAGTCCCTGTGCACGAGCTGACGTTGGCATGAAGGCTTGCATGCGAAGATAAACGACTTGGAATTATTTATTTGGACTTTTTTCCTTAACACCACTTTTTGAATTCTTTGTGCATTGGTATTGTAACGTTAATCCTATTTTTTTATTTAATTCATTTTGCGTTCCAAACTGCAATGAAAGGTGAGCAATTAACATTTTTAAATCTCTTAAGTTTCAACTTTGTGGCAAGCCCTATCTGATATCTTGCTTTGCAGCGTTTAACTTTTTCCTGAAGTGGACTTTTATCCTGCTGCTCAGTCTCTCTTTATGTGTTGGTGAAGAAAGTGAAGAAAGCCCAACTTCATCAAACAATGGTAAATATCTCCATTATTTGGGTTATGGTTAAAAAAATGCCAGTATTTATTTAGATTGGTCAGATAAACTCAACTTAAGAATTTAAAAAAAAAAAATTTTTTTATGTCCATTCAGTTTTGTGCTTTCAATAGAGTGAGAAGTGACAATATTTTCTCATTTTAATTTCTCAATATTTTCTCCCAAAGTCATTTTTTTCAGCATATGCTTAACACATATATCACAACAAGCCTCTTTAACATACTTTAAATTTTAACCATAAATTAGCTTTCATCAAAGTGATGTTTAATCAAATACGGCTAAAGGCTCAAAAACTAATTTTCTAAAAATAATAATAATAATAATAATTATATGATTATAAGACGCAAATATTTGTTAATACTATCTGAGTATTAATAAGCATGTTAAATCTCACAACAGTTTCAAATAGTTTATCACAGATATTTCTAGAATGACTCTTTCCTTTCGTCCCTCATGGAGGAATGCGTAAGCAGCAATGAACAAGTCTGATCTTGGTTGGGTAGTTGTGGATGTTATCTCTCTGTTTAAATAGTTTGGTTTACTGAATGAATAAAGTAGAAGTAGAGGTTTTGTGTTTTGTAAATAGATTAGTAGTTATAATAAGTTTTGTCAGGTAGTGGTTGTGTTTCTCTGCTCACTGTTGCGTGTGCATGAGCTAGATGAAGTTTGTTCAGTAGTGCAGTGATGGAAAGTACTGGAGACAGTAAACGATTTTGGTTATCTGCTGCACAATTTGTCCCCACAGTAACCACATTTCATTCAAAATGTCCTCTATTTTTAGACTGTGTTTGTCATACTGTCAAGAGAAGTAGAGGGCCATGCCACTGGCAACTATGCGCAAAGTCATGATGTGTCTTGTATTTATGAATAAGCCTTATCAGGGGAAGCTCCTTGTCTCATTCCTATTGAGAATAAATTAATAGTATTGTGAGAAATGTATAAAAAATTTAACCAAAAGCATAGTTTAACAACTCACTGTGACTGTACTGATAATTTCACTTGTTTCAAATGTCACATTTGACACCATGAAACAAATTAGTGCAGATGTTCATACCATTTCGGTCATGGTTACAAAATCATCTATAACTATTATGCCAAAATGAATTCATCATATCTTCCAGTTAGAGTGTAAAAAAATAAAATCCTGGAAACTCTGAGAGCTGCATACAAAAACACACAATGCATTTGCCCTGATGAGGCATGTCATAATGGTTGTGATAATCTTCAAATATAATCTCAGATCTAAACATCCCTGACATTCTGTAGTAAATAAAATTGGGGAGCGCCTGGGAGTCAGAACACCCATGAAGCCTTTTATAACTTTGACTTTTTATTATGGCATGTGTTGGAAACTCAGAAGTGAAGACCAGGAGACTCGGTTGTATCTTTTTTGAGAACACGAGCTGTTGGTAGCTGCAGTCATCAAGTCTAACTAATGCAGTGTACATTGTAGTTTATATAGATTTTAGGAGGCAATGCTTAGAAATGGAGACAAAGCACCTGGCTGACGACCTTAAACAAAGCATGGAAATTAAGTATCCAGGTATAGGAACCCGCCCCAGACTCCCGAGTGTTACCAGTCCTAATCCAATTAGCATAACTATTCAAAGAATGGGACAGGGGCTCCAAGAACCACTAAAGACAAAAGATGAGAGTCTCAGTAATCTGACTCATTTGACTTACAATAAAGAGAACAGGATTGACAGGAACCTCTCGCTAAAATCTTTACTTAACTGAATCATTCATCTGTTGTCACCATCTTTACCGTAAATGCTAAATACAATGTATTTCCCCTTAGTTTTTCATGTGATGTTATGTAAGACCTTAAACAGATTCTTAAATTTGCAATTCCACACTTGTTTTCTCCAGTGAATCCTTGTTGCTATTACCCTTGTCAAAACCGAGGGATTTGTGTTCGATATGGCATGGACAGATATGAATGTGACTGCACCAGAACAGGATACTATGGAGAAAATTGCACTATACGTATGTATCTTGCTCTTATCTCATTCTGACTGTATATTTGTACTGTATTCTTTGACTAAATGATGGACTGAGCTACAGGTAATAATAATGTTTTACCCTAACCTGAAATTTAAGGCTCCCATTTCTTTCATTTTGATATTAACCTAAGCTGTAAATTAAGATGTGTGTACATGATGGCATCACATACATTTGTTGAATGATTTAAACAGACAAATAAACTATCACAAATGTTTTGGAAGCAGATGCCTCTTTTGACACAGTCCAACATCTGTGCCAGCCTATTCCAGGCAGAGAGAAAGGCTCAGGACCAATTTTTACTCTCCCACAACCCCCAGTCTCCTTTTCCATTTCTTTTTTTATGTTTCTACTTCCCTTCTCTCTCAACTTTTTGGCTCATGTGATCTGGCTCAATAAAAGGTTTTGCACAAAGTTTCAGTGAAGTTACCATATGCTGTTTGTGTTGGTAGGATGACTGTGTTAGAAAAAAGACACAAAAAAAACAATGATGCATGTGTTTGAAAGAGCTTTAGAATAATTAGATTGCTTAATTTAGTGTCAATCCAGTTTGAATACAAGTTTTCCATGTATTGGGCATATATTTTTACCAATGCAGGGTGTATTCATAATCCAAAACAGATGCACCTTTTCATTCTTTATTAGATTCACACTCTCCACCTCTTTTCTTCCCCTCTCTTCTTCAGCTGAGTTCTGGTCTCGCGTCTCTCGGCTCCTGAAGCCCAGTCCTAATGTTGTCCACTATATCCTAACCCACTTTGACTGGCTATGGGACATCATCAACAGAACGTTCCTCAGGGATTGGCTCATGCACAAAGTGCTCACAGGTTGGTTTTGTTACATACTCAGCATGGCTTGTGTGTTCGTATGTTGCTCATGTGTATTTATGTGGGATCATTACAGGCATAAATAGTATAATACTGCTTTAGAGTGTTATGAAATGGCAATGTCTACAAAGTGTACACATTTATTTGTTTGGTTGAGTTTGTCTCTTGCGTAATGCACCAATGCCTTAAGTCACTGTTCCTGTAGACTTTGACATTTGTTAAAGGGATACTCCACTTTTTTTGGAAATAGGCTCATTTTACAACTCCCCCAGAGTTAAACAGTTGAGTTTTACCGTTTTCGAATCCATTCAGCCGAGTTTCTGATATTTAGAAGAATATCAGTAACCAGACAGTTTCTGGTCTCATTGACTTCCATAGTAGGAAAAAATATATACTATGGAAGTCAATGAGACCAGAAACTGTCTGGTTACTGATATTCTTTTAAATATCAGAAACTCGGCTGAATGGATTCGAAAACGGTAAAACTCAACTGTTTAACTCTAAGGGGAATTGTAAAATGAGCCTATTTCCAAAAAAAGTGGAGTATCCCTTTAAAGCATTTGTTAAAAGGGACTTCTAGCTAGAGATGGGTCTGGGAGTTCGACTGGTCATCTACCAACCAGCTAGCTGGTTAATGTCATTGACTAGTGAGTTTTATATAGAATTGAAAAATTCTGCAATATTTTTTAAAGTTACCATGAAATCGAAATTGACGACTTTTTTATGGAATATTGCAGTATCTTTAATCAGAATAACTTCTCTTAACTTCTGCAACAACATCTCTTCTCTTCTCTGATGACATGTTTACCAGTGCAAGGCTGGAGCAACCTGTAACTCATGCAAAACACAAACGTCCAATGGTCTAATCAAGTCCCACCCTACATTTTTCAAAAAGCTTTTTTCACTCTGATATACATCACAATAAGGAAGAAAACACATTGCAACTTCCTTTTTATGCAACTTTAAAGGTGCATTCAATAGTTATTTAAGTTGCGTTAGCATCGCTGTTCTTTTTGCACTTTAATTATTGATTCCACATTGGTGTGAGATGCTCCACTGCCATCTATCCACATGGTTTAACATGAACGTCTCTTTTTTATGTAAATTACACTGATACTGATGGCATTTTCCAATTTGTTTGCTTTGTTCCGAAACAGGGACTTAATTTGTTATGTAGTTGAATTTTCTTGTTGATTCGGTTCTCTTTTACAAGGCGACATTTCAAAGTGTACCAAAATGTGTTTATGCAAGTCATGGGAGTAAAGCTGTCCCTTTATTGGTCAGAGTTTCCTATGCGTCATCCATTAAAGGGGACCTATTATGCCCCTTTTCACAAGATGTAAAATAATTCTCTGATGTCCCCAGAGTGTGTATGTGAAGTTTTAGCTCAAAATACCCAACAGAATTTTATTTACAGCACGTTTAAATCATCATTTTTTGGGTCTGTGAAAAACGCACTGTTTTAGTGCTTCTCCTTTAAATGCTAATGAGCTGCTGGTTCACGGGACAGGGGGCGGAGCCTAAGCAGCTGCGATCAGAGCCAGAGAACAGTAAAGATGATAGGCTACTAATAAAACAGACAGTCACAGTAATGGTGTTCATTTCGACCATAAAAATGCCTACAGAGTCAGAGAATATATGCTGTATGGAGTTAGAAAAGGTATAGTTTAGTTTAATTACGATTATAACCTATTTGGCATTGCTTGTATACACTATTAATGCAAGCCTGCTGTAGGACTCCGTCTGACGATCTAATTGTCTGAATGATTACACAAAATATAGGCCTACTGATGAGTTTAATAAAGTTTACTGTATGTCACACAAAAGATAAAGCATCAGTTTTTCTTCAGAAAATCACTGTTAGAGCTGAGTAAACAGTATAAGAAGTGCATAAGTAACTTACATAAATTTCTGTTGAGTTGAGGGAGGATTTTCTTTGAAAACAAAATGAATCCACCTCGTCTTCACTGGCTGGCAGATTTCAAGAGTAAATAGAGAGAGCTATGTGAATGAATACATCCAGCTACAACACCTTCAACGCTTGGGAGATGCATCGCCGCTTCTCATGAGTGCATTGCTGCAGCAATGGCTGATGTGTACAACTCGCAGTGAACTCGATCAGGGCGGGTCTAAGTTATAATGGTATGTCAGTCAACACTCGTGGGCGGGGCCTGTGGCTTTAGTGATGTCACTAAAGCCACATTCTGAAAACGGGTCGTTTGGAGAGACTGCTTTTGATTTATGGAGATTTAAAAAAAAGGAGTAAGTGGATTTTTATCACTGTAGGGTGGTTGTGTACACACACTGCCAACACACATTTATGTCCAAACACCATACAAAAGTGAATTTTGCATAATAGGTCCCCTTTAAGATGGATTGACAAGTTCGCTCCGAGCTGTCGTGATACATGCAAACACTTACAAATGTAGCCGTCGTTCAGGCGATCTCAGAGCGATTGTTTTGGTGTGTATCCGAGCACGATTGCCATGTTCATATATGCCTAAACGAACTGAACTTTTTTGTCTTAGCTTGGTCTTCAAGTCTTATTTTAGGGGAAGAGTAAAATAGTTTCACTCATAGTGTAAACATTAATGTTTTATCAGCACACAGACATTAAAGTCTTTGGCTGAGTATCTACAATACTTCCAAACCAGACCACACATGTATAGTTTAGACAGAAATTCTGCTTGAAGTCTTGGTCGGTGGATTAGATATTATCTATTTTCTTTGCTTTGGCAAAACTATCTATAAACTAAATGGCTTGGATGTAGTTCAGGTGGTGGTGTATCTGAGCAGGAATGTGTGATTGTGCTCTGCAGTTGTTGTCAGAACAAATGGCAGGGTGAGAGTGAATTTGGCTGGCTGGGTTGTATTTCTTTTCTTGTAAAGGGAGTCTCCTTTAACTCAGCATCCTTCCCTTATTTACTCAGTCACTACTTTGTTTTGAATGGCCACTGTACTAATTTACAGCCCCCTTTTTTTATCATTTCCTCCCTGGTGGCGCTCTGTAATGTTTTCCTGTACAGACATTAAAGTCAGTTAAGCTTCATGTAATGTGAATGTGGTGGCAAGATACACCAGGGTCAGAGGAATCTGTCTTTTCATTCTGCACTCATTGCAATGAGTCCAGCCGGCTGTTGCCATGGCAATGCTAATGTACTCTGCAAGAGGCCCTCAAATTCCTCATGTCCTTCACACTGCTGTTGGGCAAAAAATAAATTTTCCTTGCATGAGCCAAGTTACTGATTATCCTGAGGTACTGTTCCAGGAAAGTGTAATGGAGAGCATGTTAACTCAGAATAAGTCTACCTGTATAGTGGTGTTGCTCAATTGTTTGTTGATGCCTCCTGTTTAAATGTGCTTCCATATTACCCCAAGATTAGCAGTTGCGTTTTTATTGAACATCTGCTGTGAAAAAAAAAAAACAGAAAAAAAACATGATTATCCTTTTTGGTCTGACTTTATATTAGGTGTACTTAGGTCCAAAAAAAAATTGTTATACTAATGTTTATGTTGTACTGCAAAACATTTTTGCTGCAGTTGAGGTTTGGTGGTATGGTTAGGTTTAAGGGCGAGTTAAGGTGTAAGGGGAGATCAACAGTGTAATTGTACAGTACATGCATTTACAGAAATTAACTGCAGCTATAATCACATGAAGGTATTTTTAATATATAAGTACAACATAACATGTATGTACACAATAAGTGCATTGTGTCAAATTATTAATTTAAAATGTTAGTACAAAGTAGTCAGAGACACTTATTATACAGTGGGTCCTTATTTTTTATCTAATAAATAACAAAATACAAAATCTATAGGGGGAGAATGGGTATGGTTGAAACACTTTTTTTCACCATCTGTAACTCACTGATTTTTTTTTTGCTAGAAAAAAGGGACAGAATATCACGATTGTCTTGTGATTGACAAAACATTTGGTAACTAAACAGAATTTCATTAGGTTTAGTGACAACATGTTACAATGTTTACATGGTACAATAACTGGTAGGCTACTTTATTAAGTAATTATTTATGTTCCCTGTAAATTATTTTTGACTGCATAATCATTTTTCATTTCATTTATTTTATTTATAAAGCACAATTAAAACAACGTAATGTTGACCAATGTGCACATCTGTTAAGAGCCAATTAAAGCTAGGGTAGGTAATCCTGTTCAGAAACACTTTTTTTTATACTGGGTGAAATGGTCCTTCCATCCTGAGAGTAGTCAATACATTATGTGTTCAGAAAAAGGAATGAAAACAATCAGACCTCTGTAGCAGCTGCAGGACAGTAAAAACTCTGACCAATCACTGCCACTCGGTCCGAGTGTAAAGAACCAATCAGATGCCTTCAGAGCCAGGAGGAGTGTCTTAGCAGTGTCAATCAAGTTCGCGTACGCGCTGATCGCCCCTCTCTTGCACAGCACGTATACCGTCATTCAAAATCAAGATTGCCGGTGCGCCGAGCAGCTGTGCTAATGGCGGACAAACAACCAAAACTACCAATTTCTCGAGTGGAACCTGCTCATACAACAAAGACAGGTAAACGGAAAAAGACCGATGACGATAAACAAGCCCGTCGGAGCCCATTGACTCAGTGTTAAAACTCTAGCCGCATAACATACAGATAAAATGTCACGCACTGTGCAAAGCAACAATTGAAACCTGCTAATACACTGGCTTGTCATGTTGCTAAAATAATGTACTAGCAAACCTTATTTAGCATTACATATCGCTAGAATAATTATTTACATAGCCTACTGCAACGTTAGTTACCGTTATATTATCTTACTGGCTATTTATAACTCATAGAAAGAGTGCAACGTTATAAAGTTACATTACATGTGATTCTGACATGATGCTACATGCACTGCGCTCCTTCCTCTCCGCTTGTCTCAGGTAAATAATGCGTCTTCGGTCGGAGTCGCGCGTTCATGTGTTTTGGGGGCGTGGCTTTGAAAGGACTCCAGAAGGGAGAGGGTGGACTGAATGGAAATAATGAACTGTCTTTAAAACAGTCGTTAGAGGTCTACATACACTCGAGTTTTATACTTTCTTTTTCAGAATACTTACATTTTAATTATGTATTGATATATACATAAAGTTTAAACAAATTTGAAAAATAAGTTTTTTAGACCATTCTTACCTACCCCAGCTTTAACCTACTAATAATGATTTCTTAATTCAGAATATGATCAAGATTGGTTAGGTGGATGTGTTCGGGAATTTGGCTGTTAAATGTATAACATTTAAAGCCACTTAATGAAGGAAACGACTCGAAAAAATATTTTTCATTTTGATGAATGAGATCAAACAAGAGAGTCAGTAAAATGATCCGAAATTCCCATCACCACTTGTCTCAGATTTTAATTCACAAGCTTATGATTCGATTCTGATCTTGATTCAGTATGGATTCATTTGGATAAATATCAGGTACAGTAGCTACATGTTATTTTTTTCTCAAGGTAAAATCTCTTTACTAATGCTGTAAACATACAAGGAGCCCTTTCAGCTGGTATTATTATTAAAGGGGTTATATAATGTCATTTTTGTACAAGCTAATATGATTCTTTAGGGTCTAAATTAAAAGTTTGTAATATACTTTAATTAAAAATTTTCATTAGTATTGTAAGAAAACACTCATTTTACCTGGTCAAAAACAGCTCTGTTTTCAGCACGCCGTTTAAGTGCATGTGTCTTTAACCCTCTGGGGTCTGAGCTGTTTTCTGGGCCCTGGAGGTGTTCTGACATGCTCTGACATTTGTGGTTATTTCTGTTACTTGTGACATTTTCATGGCTAAAGTCTAATTACACTGTATTCAGCACAAACTCTGCTACAATAATATATCAGCAGCATGTATGTAAAAGTTTGTAGTTTTGAGATAATGACATTTATGCGTGGTTTGTGAAAATACAAAAAAAAATTCTCACTGAAATGAGGCCATGAAACCCATACTGATTATTTCTTCACAAGACTTTTGAAAATTGAATGACGTAGCCTAGAATATTTGCTCTAAAACTATGTGAATTCAGAGAAGACAATATATTGATTTAAAATTTTTACGACGTGTTTTGTGTGAGAAAGCTTTATGCAGAGGTCATTAATATGTAAGCTTTTCACACCTGAGAAAGACAAAGACCCTCGCCTAACGGCCCTATTAGGAGCTATCAGGCCCTGTCATTCTGAGCAACCTTTCACAAAGAATGAGGAGATTTAAAAAATAATGGCTTTTAGATTGTTTGGATTTATTTACAACACAACATAATCCAAAGATACTGAAATAATCCAAAGATACTTATTGAAAACAATGATCCAAAGACAGAGACCTTTCTGCCATTCCTAAAAACATTGTACATACCTTTCATTTCCAAGGTGTTTGATTTTCACTTTACCATGTTCATGTACAGAGACTCGTGTGAATGTTGAAGTCAGCAGGACTCAGTGGCATCTGGGCCCTGAAAGAAAAAAAAAAAGTGAACATACTGATATCAAGAGAAAGGCCTGCACGATTTTTGGGAATAAATTTGAGATTTTTCTGGTTAAAATTGCTTTTTAAAATTCACAGAATACGCACACACACACACACACACACACACAAATGTTTCCAACAATATATAATATAATGAACACCAGGTTTGTTGTGCCTTGTAGGCATAGGCTATGCGCAGTGCTGCATAAAATTAAAACAATAACCTATAGCAGCCTATAAATCTTCCAAAAGATGTCAGTAACAACTAAGCTAGAGAAAAATATATTGATTATCATGTTACTTCAAATGTTTCCATTCGTTATGATGATATGAAATGAGATAATAGTAAAAACGTGAAGCCGTTTGGTGCGTTTTGCTTTTCAAACGCGATACGATCCAAAATATGATACATTCAAACGCGATCGCGCTCAAATATAAAACATTATGGTTACCATATAGCCTACATATCTACGTTTGAGCAGATATCCACAAACACAGTAACAGTAAACACGGGTCTAAATATTATAATATTCACCATATATCTAGCAACAGTTTCGTGAAATTTATGCAACAATAACAAACTAATATGTAAGAATTTCTTACCTTACATCTTTCTTGTCTTCAAATCGCGTTCTTCTTCTTCTGATATAAATCCAACGTAAGCTCACGGCGCGTCTTTCAAACTCGACGAAAAGCAGAGACTTGTGAAGTGTTTTGGTGTTTTGTTTTTGAGGTAATGAGAGCGTTCGCGTTCCATGTGGAAATTTGCATGTGAATCTCTTTTGCGCGAGTGGGCGTGGTCAAATTAAAAATAATTAGGAAGCGTTTGAGAAGCTGGACATCTTGTTGGATTTATACAAATTACTTAAACAGAGAATATTTGTTTTCAGTTTGAATCCGATCATTTAAAAGTACACACTTAAATGTTTATAAAGGTATATGGCTCATAAATGTGTGACAAGTATTCGCTGAGTTTTGTTTCAGTTTATAGACGTGCTCAAGAAAAAAAGTTCACCGCGACGGAGAGGCAGAACGCACACCCTGTTTATTTTCTTTATTTTACAAAAGCACAATGTTTTGATTTGATTGTAAGTGGACACATACAAAAGTAGAAATATCACAGATTCTTTTTCTATATTTCTTTTTTCTGTATGACCATAAATGACGGAGAAATTTAAGTTTATAGTGCTACAATGTGAAGAAAATCCAGCAAAACGAGGGAAGAGGGTGCCGACCTCAGAGGGTTAAATGATAATGAGCTTTGCTCACCCCGCCCCTCTGTTCTGTGCGTACACCGTTTGTAACACAATAACCATAACGCGTTGTTCATTATAAACATGGGATTATGAATTATATTGAGAACGTCATACATAGAAAACATGCCGTAATGTACCCTGAGTGTATAGCCGCATTCATAGTGAAGCGTGCCGCAAGCGATTTGCAAAGATTAATATAAATATTAATATAAAGGTTAATAAAACGTTACACTCACTTCAGTTCTTCTGGAGGTGCAGCAGGAACACGAATAGTTGGTACCGATCCTTTTTTCAAAAGCAGCTTCTTAGCAAAACCAGCTTTATAACGTTACTGACCATCGTTTGTAAAGCAGTGAAATGATTCGCGCAAACATGAAAGCATTGACGTTGATCGTGGGGAATATTCCCTTCGAAAACAAACTCATCCACTGCGTCTTCAGCTGTACGGATTTAGGGACATCAAAATGACTGCTGTGTTTGTTATTACACCCAAGAACAGAACACCACAATTGCTTAGACGACATTCTGCTCATAGACAGTGCTCCAGCTATCAACAATGAACGCGCCGGTCGGCGCGGGCTATGATTGACAGCTCGCTCACGAGGACGGGTCTGTGTTGAAACGCTGCTGTCAGTCAACCATCGTGGGAGGGGCGTCGATTTTGTGACGTCACAAAATCGAACAGCTTGATTTGAGATGGGGGAAAACATATAAGAAGATTTAAAAAAAAACACTGGATGGATTTTTATCATTTTATGATGGTTGTGTACAGGCACTGCCAACACACATTTCAGTACAATCAACTTGTAAAAGTGCATGTACCATTATATGACCCCTTTAAAGGTTAAAATTAACAACTCAAATTAATATAATGTGTTTTTTATAATAATGTTATATTTTTTTAATGATATGAGTAAAAATAACAAAATACTCCTCTCTATAGTTCATTCTTTATGGCTAACTAAGGTAAATGTGACTTGACTGATTGAGCAAATACATAAGACATGATTAATTTCAGTAAGTTGTAATGTATCTTTCAACATACCTTCTGATGTTCATTAATGTTTATTTAATAATAACAAGTAATAAGAGATGATCGGTTCACAAAGCGCTTGAACTGAGGCTCTACAGCAATCTGTCACACGGCACATTAAAGAGCGCCAAAAGGGTATTTATTGAATTTCGTAATAAAATTGACAGAATTTGAAAGCTGATACTTAGTTTCATGTCAGAGTAACCTGCTCTGTCTTGTCTGTCAGTGTCAGTGTCCACTTTGCTTCACAGTCTTTCACTGCGTGAGAAAATGAATGTGTGGCGTGAGAGCGTGAGAACAGTGTCAATTGTGTGACTCTCACGCGTGAGAGTTGGTAGCCCTGTGACCATCAGAGTAACACTGGTGACAAATTAATGTTGTTAACACTGTCGTGCAGACTTGGTAGGCCCAAAGACCACATTTTTGTGGCCACATTTTACCCATACTTCGTTTGGCTTGGAGTTTGAGGTCTGAGAATCCTCACCACTGGCTTTCAACATTTTCTTTGCAGCTGATCTGGCTGACATGCCATTCTTTGAAATCTCATCAGTTCCTTTTTTAAAAACACTGGCAGGCACACCTCTATCTATCTATCTTTTCTTTCTTTCACTGATATTCTGTAAAATTATTTAAAAGAAACTGTTCTTAGTTGTATGTAAGGGGATGGTTGTAACACTTTTTAAAGATGTGTTAAAGATTGGTATCAAAGAGCACACGCAGGTTCCTAACTGACGACGAAGACTTGACAGAACATCCATCAAGTGTTAGACAGTATTCTAGGTTATTACATTTGTTTTGTTTTTTTTGGTCTAATAATTAGAATCTCTGGTTTTTCAGAATTAAAGGAGAACTCCGGTCAATTTTAACACTGAGCTCATTTTTTTGTACATTTGGAGTGCTGTCAATACAGAGAACAATTGTTTGCCTACACCGTGTTATCCTATTTTTACAATTTGCACCCTGTTGACTTCAATGGGGCAAGTTTTAAACCTGCTTTTAGCCTCTTAACATCCTTGATGTGTCATTACAAGTGCACAGGTCATGTGAGTGATTCCTTCGGAGTGAACGCGGGTCAATCTGACTGCAGTAGATGTGAAAGATATGAATAAAAATGATATTTATTCAGCCAGCGCACATACCTGTATTTACATCCTGTTTTCGGTCAAAGTCCATAGTAATCGATTGTCGAGTTCACGCGCATTGGTTTAGTACCTATGATCATGCGCGTGAACTCGACAATCGATTACTATGGACTTTGACCGAAAACAGAATGTAAATACAGGTATGAGCGCTGGCTAAATATATATAATTTTTATTCATATCTTTCACATCTACTGCAGTCAGGTTGACCCGCGTTCACTCCGAAGGAATCACTCACATGACCTGTGCACTTGTAATGACACATCAAGGATGTTAAGAGGCTAAAAGCAGGTTTAAAACTTGCCCCATTGAAGTCAACAGGGTGCAAATTTTAAAAAGAGGATAACACGATGTAGGCAACACCGATTTTTGTCGTTGTTCTCTGTATTGACAGCACTCCAAATGTACAAAAAAATGAGCTCAATGTTAAAATTGACCGGAGTTCTCCTTTAAGTAGTAGGAAATTACTAGTCATCAAATTTTTTATATCAGCTATGCATTCCATTAATTTTGTGAATTGGTAAGTTTCGTTGGGGCGGGAAGAAATATAAAGCTAAATATCATCAGCGTAATAATGAAAGCTAATGCCATGCTTCCTAATGATATCTCCCAAGGGTAGCATATATGGGGTGAAAAGCAACGGTCCTAGTACTGAGCCTTGAGGTACTCCATACTGAACTTGTGATCTATAAGACATCTCTTACTGATTCATTTCAGTAAGTTGTAATGTGCCTTTCAACATACCTTCTGATGTTCATTAAAGCTACACTGTGTGATTTTTACCCCCATCTAGCGGTGAAATTGTATATGACTACCCAGTGAATATTAGTTTCTGTTCCTCTCAATTCCGAGGGCGTTTTAACTCCTACAGTGGCCTTATTATTCCAAGATTAACATGGCTTCCAGTTATCGACTTCGTCCATGACAATAATAAACAATACGTCTAAAATGAATAAAACTACAGGACAGATGTCAGGAGGTAAACGTCACCCTTGGAATCGGCTATCCCAGCATAATCAGATTAGGCTAACGTTACAATGTGTACAAAGTAAAAGCAATTAAAAATAACTAAAATTTACAGTGTCCTTTTTTTTATATAGCTTAAAAAATTGCGCCTTTAAAACTATTCATCACCTGTGATCCGTCGCAGCACAGATTTATGTTACAAGGTAAACAATACTTTTTCACCATTGACGCGAGGATGAAGTTATACTAGAGGTCGTTCTGGCGTTATGCACAACCATGCTATGGTTAGACAAGCAACTATAAAACTTCGAATTTACACAAATGAATTACAACAGGCTGAATTACCTGTCGAGAAGAAAGCAGGCAACCTCGGCGTCCGTTTTAAAATCTTTTCTCCTCATGAGCTCTTCCCATCTGGGAAAAGTTACTCCAATATTGACTATGGTCTTGCTGATTTGTCTGTCGCGTTGACGTTTTAATTCTCTCTTTCAAATGTGAGTACGCACGCACACACACACACACACACACCACACTATCTTTCAAATCTGCCGGCACTCGCGAGCTCGCGAGTAATCTCCCCCTCGCATTCGTCACGGTGTCACTGAGTGAAAAACGCAAAAGGCGAAGCTTGAATTTACAGGTATGTCCCTCTTTGGCTAATGTAGTTTCAAGATGGAGGGGCAAAATGGCGACCGGCATTCAAACCCCTCACCCGTATGTACTTTCAATGGCAGATTATAAACTTAAGAGAATACTTTATTACTTGAAAGAAGTAAATATACATTAATGAGCACATATATTTTTGAAAGAACTAAGTGTTTTTTGCTAAGAATCAACTAAAAAAGTTACACAGTGTAGCTTTAATGTTTATTTAATATTAACAAGTAGTAAGAGACGATCGGTTCACAAAGCGCTTGAACTGAGGCGCTACAGCAATCTGTCAAACACCACATTAAACAGCGCCAAAATGGTATTTTTTTAATTTTGCAATAAAATTGACAGAATTTGAAAGCTGATACTTAGTTTCATGTCAAAGTAACCTGCTCTGTCTTGTCCATCAGTGTCAGTGTCCACTTTGCTTATTGATTTTTCACTGCGGGAGAAAATGGATGTGTGGCGTGAGAGCGTGAGAACAGTGTCAATTGCCTGAGTCTCACGCTAAACACTGGTGACAAATGAATGTTGTTAACCCTGGAGTGCAAAGTTGGTAGGCCCAAAGACTGCATTGGCCACATTTTACCCATACTTCGTTTGGCTTGGAGTTTGAGGTCTGAGAATCCTCACCACTGGCTTTCAACATTTTCTTTGCAGCTGATCTGGCTGACCTGCTATTCTTTGAAACCTCACCAGTTCCTTTTTTAAAAACACTGGCAGGCACACCTCTATCTATCTATCTTTTCTTTCTTTCACTGATATTCTGTAAAATTATTTAAAAGAAAATGTTCTTAGTTGTATGTAAGGGGATGGTTGTAACACTTAAAGATGTGTTAAATCCCACCCCATCCCACCCCTGTCAACCATTGTTTAGCTAGCTGTATTAGCATAATGGTTTGAAATTAGCAGGCTAAAAATGCTTCACATTTGCATGGGAAACTACAGATTAATCTAAGTTCAATTATTTTATCTTCAAAAGTTTAAATATGAAATAAAATATACTGTAGCTTTCTAGCCTTGACAACCGTTCATCTGAGGATCTGAGAAGAAGGGGGTAAACTTGCTGACACATACAACTAAAGAACAGTTTTTTAAAAATAATTTTACAGAATGCCAATGAAAGAAAGAAAAGAAAGACAGATAGATTTAAAAAAAAAAGAGGTTTTCAAAAAAGGAACTGGTGAGGTTTCAAGGAATAGCAGGTCAGCCAGATCAGTGGTGAGGATTCTCAGACCTCAAACTCAAAGCCAAAGTGTGGGTAAAATGTGGCTTATGCAGTCTTTGGGTCTACAGGGTTAACAACATTCATTTTATCACTAATGTGACTCTGATTGAGTATTCACACATAGACACACAAACCCACACACACATTGACAGTGTTTTTTGTTAGACCTATATGTTCTTTACACAGGTAAGGTCCTTGTACTGAGGACCTTACATGTGACTTACTGAGTCTGAAATTTCCGTATGCATTTTTTTGTATTCGTGATTCGGTGGCTCTGAATTGTCAAAACACCATTCAAAATGGATGTGAAAAACGCAGAAAATCGAACCCGATCAGAATTCTTTTATGATGGACGAAAGTTTCGGAGGCAGTGTGTAAGCATGATTGACAAAACATGAGGTTGTATTTATTTTTTAACTTGCGAAAATTTTGGACATGAATTTCAGACTCAGTGTGCAAGGACCTGCCACTGGAGTTGAGTCAAGTGTTTGTAGCGTTTATACGCCCGTATAAATATAATTAATTATTATTTATAACGGATTATGATCAGTAATTAATAATTTAATTATTTTCAGAATTTACTGTAGCAGAATCAATAGTATGATCATTTTTTTTTATCCAAAATATTTTTATTAAATTTTCATTATTACAAATAAACATTGTACAGTGTAATGTATATGTATCAATATCTGAAGTGTACAGAAAAAAAAAAAGGGATATAACAACATTGTCAGCCCCAAACCCATACCAGCCGGAGTGATTATGGTGTAGCCAGTCCCTATTCCTGGATTACAACAAAAACTAAACAGCTGGAAATCAAGTTGAACATTAAAGAGAAGGCAGGACATAGAAATATCTTTAGCTCAATTGAAAGTGATGGAAGTAGTTCAGAAAGGGTCCCCACACAGTAAGAAATTTCTTGTCGGAGTTACTTATTGAGTAGAGAATTTTCTCAAGAGTAAGGCAAGACATAACATCTCTGAGCCATTGAGTGTGGGTGGGCGGGGCAGCATCCCTCCATCTGACCAGAACAGCACGCCGAGCCAACAAAGAGGTAAAAGACAGAACACGACGTTGGGTTGGTGAGAAGTGGGTAATCTTAAGGATTACAGATAGAGTTCGGAAGACCTCCTTCCAGAAATTTTCCAGGTTTGGACATGTCCAAAACATATGAATGAGGGAAGCCTCATCGCTCAAACATTTATCACAGTGGGGGTCCACATTTGGGTATTTACTCGAGAGTCTAACCTTAGACCAGTGAGCTCTGTGTACAACCTTAAATTGTAGCAAACGGTGGCGGGCGCAGAGAGATGATGTGTTGATTAGTTTGAAAATAGATTCAGTATGATCATTTTAACAGTTCATCCAATGAACACAAAGCATAAGAAATTATTAACTCTAGGAAATATAATATCTTCCTGGCCAAGAAAGAATAATCCCCAGCTAACAGCAAATTAAGAAATAAATCAAGGGTAAAAGCATAACTTAGATCGCAGTTCAAGACAATAAATTTGTAAGCACATAACACAAGTAATACTTCTCTTTTCAAACACAAACAATACTTTATTGATTATATACTAACACATAAAACTAATATCTAACACAAACACACGCACACGCATACACACACATTCATACAAGTTGCTGAAAGAAAGAAAGAAAGAGTTTGGAAAGAATGAGTTTAAGAGTGAGATGATGAAATCTCAAGATTCTATGCACTTATAAGACATAACCTGAACGAACCATCAAGCATTAATTCAACCCTTCTATCGTTTTAGGCAGGTTATTCAATTTATATCAATGCACCAGTTCAGTTTAAGAGTCTGGAGGTACTTGCGTCTTTGCTTTTGGAAATTCCCTTCTGTCGTGGTAAAAGGGGGTTTCCCGTTCGTTGGCTGGTCTCCTCGTACCTGGATAGATGTCTGTGGCGGCCACTCACGTGGTGTGGATGGCAGATTGATGGAAAGTCTTTGTTGAAGCTGGCTTTGCAGAAGAAACGTGGACCGAAATCTTGCCGCAAAACTTAACTTAGAACCGAGACTCACAACGGAAAAGAAAGGAAAACTCAGAAAAGAAAGAAAATTGAGAAGAGAGTAGGCTAGTAAGATGGCTTGAATAAAGCTGTTGAACCCGTTCTTCTGATCTTAATTTGGGTTCCTTCGTCTGTGCGTTTACATGGTTACTACCCTGTCTTAGATCTTCATCTTCCGCTGCATTTTTGTTCTGCCCACCCTTCGAACTCTTAACTAACGCTCTGCGCTGGTTTTTGAAGGTTTTTTAAAACAAAAAGAGGTTTGTTCCTCCTACAAAAGGGGAGTTCTGACTGATGCTTTGTTTTCAAAGTCATGTGTTCCCTGGGGGTGTCGGTTCTGTAGTTTTAAGCGGAGACCAGATGCAACAGTTTAGACATGATTTCTAATTATCAGAATACGAAACATTTTACACAGATTTAATTCCAGACATCTTTTGAATTAAGAACATACGATCATGCTGACAGGAAGCACGACACACTTTCATTCACACACCTAATAGTTATAACAATTACATGAATTATATGGCATCTAAGTATATTAGATGCACACATACAGTGCTATGCATAAGTTTAGACACCCATGCTAAAGTTGACTAAAAAGAGGAATAAAAAATCATCTTTTGGAAATTGAACTTAATGCCTTAATTTAAAAAATGAGGAAAAATCCAACCTTTAAGGACACCAATTTTCTTTGTGAATGAATAATGTATGGTAAATAAATAAATGTTCTTCCTTAAAATACAGGGTGCATAAGTTTGGACACCCCTATGTTAAATTCCCATAGAGGCAGGCAGATTTTTATTTTTAAAGGCCAGTTACTTCATGGATCCAGGATACTATGCATCCTGATAAAGTTCCCTTGGCCTTTGGAATTAAAATAGCCCCACATCATCACATAGCCTTCACCATACCTGGAGATTGGCATGGTTTTATTTCAGTTAGCCTAATAGCTAGTTTGATTTGCATTGAGAGATGATCTTATGGAAAGTACTCCATGCCAATCTCTAGGTATGGTGAAGGTTATGTGATGATGTGGGGCTATTTTAATTCCAAAGGCCAAGGGAACTTTATCAGGATGCATAGTATCCTGGATCCATGAAGTAACTGGCCTTTAAAAATAAAAATCTGCCTGCCTCTATGGGAATTTAACATAGGGGTGTCCAAACTTATGCACCCTGTATTTTAAGGAAGAACATTTATTTATTTACCATACATTATTCATTCACAAAGAAAATTGGTGTCCTTAAAGGTTGGATTTTTCCTCATTTTTTAAATTAAGGCATTAAGTTCAATTTCCAAAAGATGATTTTTTATTCCTCTTTTTAGTCAACTTTAGCATGGGTGTCTAAACTTATGCATAGCACTGTATATTGTAGAAACAACATAGAATGATGTAGTTGCATGATGTTTGATTATAAGTCCATTGAAAATTGTTCTTGAATGATTTTATGTATAGTTATAGGTAAAATCTCAGTTCTGTGGTTTGAAAAGATTTTACACCCTGAGGTCATTCAGAGGTCCTTAAGAAGAAGATGGTCTGTTTTGTATCTCTCTCGTGGGACCTTGGTCTCTGTCATTCTCTTAACCAATCAGTGTTCGGCAACAAAGCTAGCATTGACCAGTTATTTCGTTAGTGCTGGGGGTCAATTTTAAATAGCCAGACCAGTGGCGCCAGCCCCGATGGCAAGATTGATGATGATCATGAGACGTTCTGAACAAATCTTCCCCCCTCATTCGGCGAGAAGCGGACAGGTTGAATTAATCTTCTGGAAGAAGATTAGTTTGTGTTTGGTTCATCCTCGCAGTCGTTACATGTTTTATTAAGCATAAGGAAGTTTGTTCTAGTAAACTAATTTACACACACATGCACAAACAGAAAGTGGATTTGAGTTATGATCAGTCACAGCGAGAGAGACATTGTTTTGAATTGTTTTATTGGATTGCTTAAATAAACCTTTTTTTGAAGCATATTGCATAGTGCTGCCTCTGTTTTTGCTTCTTTAGCTTAATTGTTACAACTTACCCAAGCATGTGCTACAACCTACCTCAGTAGTGGCCTCCATTTCTTTCTTGACATCAACCAGTAGCAAACCGTGACTCTCGAACCTCGGTCCTCTCACCCTCTTCCCTCGTCGGGAAGAAAGTAAACTCAGCCTAAAATCATTCTACCTTATTGTTCTCTCTTATCTTGTTCTCTAAAGTATGAATATGTGTAGTATGAATGTAATCCGGAAGTACTACTTATACTTTTGCCATGTTGTCATTATCATGTGACCTTCCAGCTTCAGTTACGTCGCTTCACCTCCATTCACAAATCCTCTCCCGTGGCCTCATGGGATAGTAAAGTATCCATCATATGCACACTTTAGAACCTCACCAGAAGTAGGTCATCCAAGTACTTTTTTGCCTACTCTTTTATGAGTACTGTGATTTCAGACATACCAGTTTTGCCACATACTGTTTTTCGCCTATATAGTAGGGAAGTATGCGATTTCAGATGCAGCCATTGAACAGCGATCATGGCATTTTGGAATCCATCACCACAAACAAGCAATGTTGATTCAAAGCGAGCTTGCTATTGCTAGCCTCTCCAAAATTGGAGTCTCTTTCAATAATAGGAAAATGTATAGTGGTCAACTGCAATGCCAAGCTTGTTGTATCATTTGTTTTGTGTTTTTCTAGGTATCATTTTGTCTGATGGTGTTTTTGAATATTCTCTCCTTTCACAGTAAGAGCCAACTTAATCCCAAGCCCCCCTACATACAATTCCAAATATGACTACTTGAACTGGGAGGCGTATTCCAACATCACCTACTACACAAGGATTCTGCCACCAGTCCCTCAGGACTGCCCCACACCAATGGGAACCAAAGGTAAGAGACTCTGGTCATGCAAGTCTACTCCAGATCAGTGTAGCCTCTTCCCTCTGAAGGACACAAGATCTGAAAATGTATTTTTTCCTAATAAAAAGCAATATTAAAATGCTCTAAGGCATGCATATCACTATACTTCAGTCTCTGGAAATACCTTTGTCTTTGTCTGTAGTAAAATCATTCCATGTGTCTCTCAGGAAAAATGGAGCTTCCCGACCCCAAGCTTCTTGTAGAGAAGTTCATGAAAAGACGGAATTTCAGGCTGGACCCTCAGGGAACAAATTTAATGTTCGCCTTTTTCGCTCAGCACTTCACGCACCAGTTTTTTAAGACTCACAACCGTGTGGGACTTGGGTTCACAAAAGGTCTGGGTCACGGGGTGAGTCACAATTTTTAAAATTAAACATATTATCTCCTAATAAGCTTATCAAATAAAGTGATTTATTATTATTTTTATTTTTCATTAATGAAAAAGAGATGATACAATGTTTCTCTCAGACACTAGTCTATGTCTGTTAAGAACCTGCTGTTTTGTACTGTATTTGCTATTCGCTGAGTTTTTTAGATTGCATTTTGAAAACTAGGTGGATGCTGGACACATTTATGGAGATTCTCTTGATCGCCAGCTGGACCTCAGACTGCATAAAGATGGGAAATTGAAGTACCAGGTACTGTTCACATCGGGCATGTTGTGAAGTCATCAGTCGTGCTAGGCTGAGCATGTCTTCAAGGAAATGTCAGTCTGTTTAATGCTTATTCGTGAAACAGCTCCTAGTCTCACTTTTACCATTCTTCTACCATAAAACAATTTACATTCAATCATATTTACATGTTTTACAAATTATATATACATAATAATTCTGCTTGTGTTTCATGAATGAGACCCTATGCATTTTCAGTTGCTTCATTTCACAGCTGTGTGCAAGTATTTCCTTCTCAATGAGCTTAACCTCATAGTGTGGGTGTGTGGGTGTTATTATAGTTTAAACATGTGGTTTTTGTTAAGCGTCAGTGATGTCATTTAAAATACTGCACACTGTTTAGTCTAGTAGCAGTAAATACCGTATCTAGTGTGCTTGGCTGGTTAATGTAAGCATATGAATCACTTATTAAAACAACTTTAAAAGCGATTTCAGATCGCTTGTTGTTTAAAATAAACTGAAAAAGAAATAAGAGAGAACAAGAAGTATCGAAACATCTTCTCAATTCTGCGTTTTACCACATTTTTTTCTGTTTGGCTCTGATGTAGGTTGTCAGTGGTGAGATATACCCCCCTACTGTGCTAGATGCGCAGGTCAAAATGAGCTACCCACCGTCTGTTCCTCCAGAGAAGCAGTTGGCCATTGGACAAGAGGTGTATGGACTGCTGCCGGGTCTCAGTATGTACGCCACCTTGTGGCTGCGTGAGCACAACCGTGTGTGTGATATCCTGAAACAAGAACATCCGACCTGGGGGGATGAGCAGCTGTTTCAGACTGCCAGGCTAATCATTATAGGTAAAGATTTCCTCAGATCTATATAAAAATAATTTGATGTCGAGAGAATACTTCAAAATATATACCACTCAAATTATGTACTTTGCAGTCATGGTTGTGTGGCATTTAGAATGCCTTTTAAATTCCAGTTCCATTCTTGAATTTGAATGAATTGAATTAGGATGTAGAACTGTAATTAAAATTTACATTAGCAAGAAGAATTATAATGAATCAAGTATATTACATTGAAAGTTTGTTTAGTATGTATGTATATAATTTATACATATAATCATTTATACATATACATTTTCATACAAGAGATTTTATTATTCATTTAACAGGATATTTCAATATATTTTTATTTAACAAATTAACTTTATTGTCGAAGTCAACTCATTAATTGAAAGAAAGACAATTCATAAATTATGAATTTCCTCCAAACTTGGTGTCTATTTCAACTCTGGTGTCTTATCCTAGTATTATATTATATTATATTATATTATATTATATTATATTATATTATATTATATTATATTATATTATATTATATTCAAATCTGTTATGTAACAAAAAAATTTTCAAACACTGAATATCCTCTATGCTATTCTATCAAATGTAGGTTTACAAGAGTGCTCACAGTTTTCCTTTGTGGTACACTATTTACAATTTTTTTTTTTGGTAATTTATTGTTTTTACTAATTTATTGTAAAATGTTGACTCCCTAAACTCAAGGCGAGACCATTCGTATTGTGATCGAGGACTATGTGCAGCATCTGAGCGGTTACCGGCTGAAGCTCCGGTTTGATCCCAAGTTGCTGTTCACCTCACAGTTCCAGTACCAGAACCGCATTGCTGTGGAGTTTAGTCAGCTTTACCACTGGCACCCACTCATGCCTGACAGCTTCCACATCGATGGAGATGACATTCAGTACCCTCAGTTCCTTTTCAACACCTCTATCCTCACCCACTACGGGGTGGAGAAGTTGGTTGAGGCCTTCTCAACCCAACCCGCTGGACAGGTAATGGCACCATGAGGGTTGTAGGGGAGAACTTAATCACTTCAACATCTGTTCTAAAAGAGAAGAAGGTGCAGTGATCCTTGGGTTGTGTCTGGTTTATGTTTAGGTCTGTTTTTGTCATTCCAATGGTCATTTCCAATGAGTTTACCACCCTCATCTATTGAAACATGTCTGTAAGTGTTTTATTGCAGAGGGACATAGAAGCCCCATAATTAAAATTTTACCCTAAAATTACTTCCCTTACTCTCATGCCATCCCAGATCTTCAAATGAACACAAACAGATTTTTTGAAAAATAATCTATCTCTGTGAGTCCATATAATGTAAGTGGACGGGAGCTCCATACTTGATGCTTTAAAAACCACACAAAGTGAACGCAACGGTAATCCAAACAACCCTAACCAGACGCGCCGCGACATGCGATAAAAGGTATCTTTTCCATGTTAATCAGAGTTTTTGTCCTAACCAGACGCGCCGCGACACGCGATGATTCTATTTTAGAAACGGTTTCTATCTCTGCGACGTCACGGCTAGAACAACAACATAAAAAGTATAACATCAAGTACTGTTTATGTGCTTTATTTAATGTTAAAAGCATCTGTGTGAGTTTGAATATCATTTTGTGTGTATTATTTAGCCATACTGAAAGCAACAATTCACCTCAGATCTTCAAAATAAATAAAAGTGAAAAAGAACGTTCCAACTGTCAACTCGTTAACAGACAAGTGTATTCTATGACAATGATTGTTTCAGTAACTCAGTATGTATTTTTAATAATGTTAACATGGTGTAATATTCATGAATTTGATTACTTATCCATTTCGTTGCGAGTGCCTAGAGCTTGCCGAGAGAGTCGACCCCCGCCCCCCCCCCCACGCGCTGTGATTTGTATTCACGAACACATAACTAATTTAAACAAACACACACACAATCATACATACATGGATAAAATGTAAAGTGAATGTGAATGAATGAAACCAAAACAGAAACAGGGGAATGAAGCTATGGAAACATAACCACAAACGTAACAGTCAGTTAATCGCCTGAACTGAACCATCAGCACTTTGGAAACAAGGGGTTATACAAGCTTATACTAAACCTCTGTTGAGTTAGTTAAATGTACAATACTTGCACTGCCTTAGCCGTTGAATGAGCATATGGATACAGTCTCAGGAGAAAGACTTGATGGTTCAGTAGGTGTTAGTCTGACTCTGTTATGGTCAAGGAAGTTACAGTAAGGCTGGTTGTAATTTTAGGCCCCTCCGAATGGCTCCAGTCTTGACACACGAACAGGAGCCAGAAGAAGGAAGATCGTGGAGGTCACTGAGATAGTGCCCTTTAACTTCCGCAGAGGTCACACCTCTTGAGTTTAGCCTGACCAATGAAAAAGGTGTAATTTTCAAGCGGGAAACGTTTCTTTGTTTGGAAGCTAACTCATTTGCATGATCAGTGTGAGCTGGCAGTTTGTGTCCCTTCATACTCTGATTAATATAACAAGCATACAATGCATGCTATAAATAGGTGATATACACCAATGTGCAGGGCGTTAAACAAGGATCATTTTGATTCGAAGCATGATATAGATGAGGTCACTACAACTAGTAGTTCTAACATAAGGCATGCATAAAACAGTAGGCTATACAATACAAAAAGACAATATACAAAACAGTAATGATATGCTTAAAGGGTTACTTCAGGATTTAGCATTAAGCTTTGTATTAGTAGAAAACCTGTAGTATTTTCGAATTACCATGCTTTCCCCCCTCATATCCCCCTGAGACAAGAGATTTATGTATTTTTTGTCTGGAAAAAATCCTCCGATGACGCAAAAATCGTCATTTTGCGTCATCGGAGGATTTTCTGGCCAGAGGCTAAAGACTACAGCCAGTAGATGGCGTTGTTCCGCATGTTTTCAGCCCGCCCATAGGAGGTGGGATCTCACTCACAGAATGTACACAGTGTCAGCCGTCTTTCTTTGGAAGCTAAGCTAGCAGGCTCTTGTTCTGTGGAGAAAGCTGAATAGTAGGGAGAAAGCTGAGTAAGTAACCATCCTCCTTTTCCCGGACTTGTCCGGCGGGCGAGATCGTTCAAAATGTACGGGATTCAGCTTTTGCTTTCTGCGGTCGCTATTCCTTGTTTACATGCACCCCTTTTGTTTCAATCTAACTGAATTCATTCCGATCGGTGAATATGAATGTAGTGTTTACATGAACGCTAAACAAGTGATCGGTTGATGTGCGTTTTACCATTGCTAAGAAAAATTCCCGCTCCTCCGTGAGATATGCGAGACCCGGCGCGTCTCAGTAATCATGCCACCGGCCTCGCGCAGTTCTCCCGCGGCCGTCAGTCTCGTCCTGCTCGCCACAGTAAACATGATGAATGAATGGCGACTGTAGAACGCAAAAGCCGAATCCCGGACATTTTGGACGATCTCTAAATCCCTCGCAAACTCATCACGTAGGCTAGCTTTAAACTGCGCACTCTTACCGGTAGGCGTGGCCTCCTGAGACAGCGAAGCAAGTGCATTCTGGGAGTTGTTGTCTTTCATCCACATAAGCCAAAAATACATTTTCTGGCTTTTCTCAGTCTAGAAAGCTCCAAATTAAAAAATTTCTTCACATTACTTCTACTTAAATGACCTATTTTAAATACACATTCATCTTCCCAGAGGTGAAGTATCTCTTTAAGCATGTTCCTTCATAGTACATTTGTATATGAATTAATGGAGAAAAGTTTGTTTTATGGTTCGCCTGTGTCTATTTTTCACATGGCCTGTGATGTTGCATGCGACAAACTCCTGCATTTTTCTATGTCGTAAATCATGTCTTATCTCACTGGCATGTCTTAAATTAAATGATGGATTAAATTATATCGAAGAGATGTGTGTTCATCTTTTGGGTGGAGTATCCCTTTAACTGTAAAATAGTTTAGCTGAACAACAGAATACAGACAGAAACATTTGTAATGTATATATATGTATATATGTAGGTATAATCTGATGGGTATGTTTCTGAGAAACTCACATGATGGTGTGATTTCTGTTGTATAAACATTAAGCCTTTACATCATAGCATAATCAGCCATGTGGGTAGGATCACACCAAATATGTGCTTGCAGAATATCAACAAAAGCTCTGCAGAACCTGAACTAATGTTGGTCAATGGTAAACACTGAATTCCACATTCCAAAATTCTTATGCTCACCAAGGCTGTATTTATTTAATAAAAATACACTAAAAACAGTAATATTGTGAAATATTATTACAATTTAAAATAATTGTTTTCTATTTTTATAAATGTAAAAATGTAATTTATTCCTGTGATGTCAAAGCTGAATTTTCAACATCCTTAGTGTCATATGATCCTTCAGAAATCATTCTAATATGCTGATTTGCTGCTAAAGAAACATTTATTATTATTATTATCATCATCAGTGTTTTTGCTGCTTAACATTTTTGTGGAAACAATGATACCATTCAAACATTTGTGGTAAGATTAAAACAAAAAAGAGTGAAATTAATACTTTTATTCATCAAGGATGCATTAAATTGATCAAAAGTGAAGACATTTCTAATGTTACAAACGATTTCTGTTTAATAAATGCTTTAATAAATGCAAATAAATGACATTTTCAAATATTCGGTCACTTAAGTTTAGATTCTAATTCTCACTTTTATTAAATAAATGCAGCCTTGGTGAGCATAAGAGACTTCTTTCAAAAACATAAACTAACTTGTTTCCAAACCTTTGACAGGCACTGTAGATATGTGTTTACTTATTTTTAATAGATGAAAATGACTTCACTAAGGAATGTAATGTTTCACTAAGGGATTTAATCTACAACATTTGTTATTTTTAAATGATCGTTTTTATTTATGGTAAAGATGGCTTATTTAGTATTTTTTTTGATTATAAATCTCTTTGTGCTGGAACAGATTGGAGGTGGTCATAATATTCACCCAGCGGTGTGCAAAGTAGCTGAGGGGGTCATCATTGAATCGAGGGAGCTTCGACTTCAGCCCTTCAATGAGTATCGCAAAAGATTCAATCTGAAACCCTATACGTCATTCTCAGAATTTACAGGTATGATTGTACTAACGCTTTTTTTAATGCTTCATTTACAATGAAAAGTACAAGGAAAGAATCATGGACAAATTATCATCATTAGTGCCTATAAAGAGCTTCTGTGGTTGCTTGAATGCTCAATAGATATATTATTTTTAAGAGGTCAGAATGTATTTGATTCATCATTCATTTTTAAGGGGTAATGAGAGAAATGAGGACAGGCTGAAAATTAAGGGTTACGTTTTGGATTATATACTTAATGTTCAAACAATGTTTGGCTGCTTGGACATCTGCCCACAACTGCACACAATATTTATGCAGTGTGTATTGGCTGTTAATGACTGAAATTATTGTTTTACAGGAGAGGAAGAAATGGCTAAAGAACTAGAGGAACTCTACGGTGATATCGATGCGCTGGAGTTCTACCCAGCTCTTCTTCTAGAGAAGACACGACCTGGTGCGATATTTGGCGAAAGCATGGTGGAAATGGGAGCCCCATTTTCCCTAAAAGGCCTGATGGGAAATCCCATTTGCTCCCCTGACTACTGGAAGCCCAGTACTTTTGGGGGGCAGACAGGCTTTGATATAGTAAACTCTGCTACTTTGAAGAGACTGGTATGCCTCAATACAAAATGGTGTCCTTATGTATCTTTCCATACTCCTCCATCAGATTATAAACAAGAGAGGACATCTCACGGTGAACTTTAGCATAGTGTACTTCTCGAATCTGTTTTAAGTCACAGACCACAATTTTGATCTTTAATAAGAAGCTTAATGATATGCTAATGAACTGTATGAACTAGTATTAAGAGTTATTAGAGAGTTGTTATTTGTTACAAGGTGACTGAAGAATAATTCTTCATAATATTACAATATAATGGGTAACACTTTACAACAAGGTTCATTAGTTAATATAATGAATGCTTTTGCAATATGAAATAATGTTCAGAAAGAACACACATGAGTATTTTATGGACTTAATTGACTCTTTGCTAAGTCCCGTCTTAAAAAAAAATTTATGAAGTGTTTATGGGAAGTTTGTCTGAGTTAGAAACAATAACTAAAGGGGTGGAGCTTAACAAAAGATCAGTTAGAGGGTTGACTTTGAGGTTGGTGATTATTGGCTCCATAGATTCAGTATTCTGGTAGGACTTTACAATTAGTTTCCATTTGTTAATATTAGTTAACATGAACTAACACTGAAAAATACTTATAAAGCATTTAATCTGAGGGGCCATTTTCAACTGAAAACTTTGTATGCATTTTGGCCGGACATTTACACGATAACAGCGTTTCGGGGGAAACGTTTTTTTAAGTGCAAGTTTTTGAAAACGCTACTGTTATCGTCTCCATGTAAACTACAAAAAATTACATGCGTGTTCACATAAATAATTACTGTAACAAATTTTCTGCTTATTGTCAGTTAATATTTGTTAATGCATAAACTAACTTTAACTAATGGAACCTTATTGTAAAGTGTTAAAGGCTATAGGCTTACATACACCCAGTGCAATGCAGCGCCAGGCACGACACAAATGTTTTTTTGCTAGTTTCAGCCTGAGGCAGTTATCATGTTCCCGTCCTGTGCCTTATTGTTTAAACAGCAAATGCATTTGCGCCCATTTGTGCGCCCATGCTCTGGTCTGAATATGAGGTGTGTTCAGGCGCATTGTTGTCGCGTTGCTATTTTGAGGCAACTGAAATAGACTGCGCCATCGACCAACTGAAACCTGGTCTAAAATCAATGGTGCAGTATTTTTTTGTTATTTAAAGGGCGCATTAGTAATATGCACCTATCGGCGGGTGCACAACGCTCATACACTCTGCTTCTTACAAACACACCAGCCCACAAACATGCCAAATATTAAAAAATAAAGGATTACAATGTAAAAGATTATTATTGTGTACATAAAGATATGGTGGAATCCGGCTTGCCCCGTAGACGCTTTAACCTTGCGCAAGAGCAGATCCGTTTGCTCTCTGGAGAAGCGTTCAGTCTTTCCGCTTGCAAATTCTGCCATGTAAATAGCGAATCCGCCATGGCACGAGCGCAACTGGCTTTTAAAGGGAATAGGAGATGAGACTCTGATTGGTTTATTGCACGTAAAGCCCAAAACACTCCCATTACCCATTAAGAGAATTGGGACAACCTTTTTAGACAATGCTTTCACGTTGGTAAACTAGCAAAAGTGGATTCGGACATGCCCTAAGTGCACTTGCGCCGTACGCTTTAGACCATGCGCTTAGATCGTTAAAATAGGGCCCTATGTGTTTCTTTACAAAGTGACATCACCAACTACTGGCCTGGCATTCAAAATACAGCGTTTTTAGTCTTTTTTTTTTTCTTTCGGATCAGTGTGGATGGGGATCATTTTGACAACTTTGTCGTCTGTACAAAGAAAAAACTTGTCAGTTTTTAGTATATCGTTGACGTGTAAACGTCCCCTTAGGTTTACAGGCACTCATGTTGCCAAACATCCATCCATCCATTTTCCAAACCACTCGTCTTATGTAGGGTCGGTGGAGTCTATACCAGGGAAACACCTTGGATGAATGGATGGCCAGTCCATCGCAGGCAAAATAAACGTTTTGCTTTTTTATTAATAGCTCTCAAAAAAAAAAAAAAAAAAAAAAAAGTATTTGACTCATAGTTTGTTCTGTTTAGTAAATTTACGGTCTAATGCACTGTTCAACTTGAAAAAGGTAATTTGGCATTGAACTTTGAATATGTGATTGGCCAGTTTTTTTTTTCAGTGTTTACTGTTGTATTAATTTCTCTTCCTTGATAGAAATGAATGTGACCTTATAATATTCCTGTCCTTCTAAGCAAAAGGAGAGCATTTGTAGCAATCTCATTATTATGAGATTTTTCTGCAATATGATTTTGTTTGTCAAAAATAACTTTATCTGTATGTCTGAAATGAATAAAACAGGAAATCTTCTATTTTACAAGTTTTTAAATTGTACATTTGAATGGCGAAATATTGCTTACCATTTCCACTAATCTTAATAAAAAAACAAATTGAGGCCATTAATACAGACAATAACATTTGCTCTATTCATTACACTCTTAACTGTTCTGAATAAAATTATATAGTTTAAATGGTATACAATAATACTTGTGTGTCTCAGCTTCCTATAATATGACTTGTGTGAGTTCAAGAAAGTCAACAAGAGACATAGTTGTATTATTTGGTAAATTTTACTTCTATATAAAAGAAAGTTACAACAGAAGTACAATATTCCCAATATTTTAAGATTAATGTTTAAGAATACAGGTCACAGCAATAACTAATGTTAAGGGTAGTTTAACCTTTGGCACGAGTAGAAATAACAGTCAAGTTGTTGCACAAATAAACCATTTTACAACTTTTAAGTTCCATGATCTCATTGCATTTACTCTCCATTAAAGTGGAGACCTTTTCCAACAATATTTTACACAATACCATGGTTAGGTTCGTAGAAGTAATTAAAAAAAATATTAACTGTTTGAAAAATTGCTGAATAGTATCTAATTTTCAGAAATACATTAACACATACATTTACATCCACATATTCTTGCAGTATTATAAATTCCTTGGCATATGAAAAAAGTGTCTATGAACCTGATGAATGATAAATGTTACCTGCAATTATTCCTTGTCTCTGAATATGCATACTTCCCTTCTACAAAAATACAAATATATACAACAAAAAGCTGAATGTGAAGTATATTTATCATACAGACCACAAAAGATTTCATGGTTGTTATTTGTATGTCATCCACAAATGTCAATTAAAAATTAATGATGGTAAATATTATTGTAACTATATATTGTTATATATAAATGAAAATGATTAAATATTCTTTGTTAATAAATTTAACATGAAGTGAAAAACTCCTTGAATATTTAAACTAGATTTTTACATTTATTCTTACCTTATTATTAAACATTTTCTGCTCTGCAACAATATCTGTTTGGAAGAAATGGTGGTTCATCTGATTGAAAAAAAGGAAATAGTAATAATAAAGCATTTTAAGCTAATTCACAAATATTGAGATGATCAATATAATTATAAATGTTTGCCAAAATAAATATTTGTAGTTATATCTCCCTGACCTAATGCCACTCTGTGATTTTGTAAGATACCATAACATATATAGTGATTTTTTAAAAATGGTTTAACATTTGTAATTTTACATTTGTGAACTTTATGGGTTTTGGATGTATGTATCGCCATATAATTTACAGATAATTATTCTTATTTTTTATTATGTACCACAAGTAATGTTACCAACATACCATCCAGTGATACCGGAAACATTGTCTCTGTATCTTTGTTTAATTTCTTTTCTTTTTTTTTTACTGTAAATTTAACAGTATTTTTATTCCAGTGCAGGACAGCAGATGTACAGTAGTATAAAAAGTAAAATCAGATTTAAATTTAGTACATAGTACTGTGAAAGTACGGAAATTCAGACACAGCCATTCTAACGCATGGCTCCATATGAGCTCAGACTCCCTAGGTGGCCTTTCATTAAACCAACATTATAAGAAATGGCAATCATTAAAAAAAGAGGGAGAAAAAGCAACAGCACCATCTTTAAACTAACTGACAGTAGCCCTATGAAGTGAGCGATTAAAAAATATTCAATATTTGTTAAACACACTTTACTTATTTACTGTGGCTAGCAGAGGGTGCAGATCGTTCATGGTCCAGCCTGGTGTTCACCTGCTGGCCCGGGGCTCCAAAAGCAGGGCATGGAGGAATGCCGGCTGCTGAGGGGGCCGAAGGGTAGAAGTGCACATCCACAGCCACAGAGGTCATGCCCAGAGACACGCAGTGGGACAGCATTAGGGGAGAGAAACCGTGGGAGATATTGATGCTGTGGCGCACAGGAGTTGAGGAGGGATCGGTGGTCTGGAGGGTCAGGGAAGACCGCAGACCCTCCTCCTGGGCAGGTGCTGGATTGGCTGGAGGAGGTGAGGGGGCGTCCTGACATGGTTCAAACTCTCTGCTCCTCCAGTCCTCCATACACTGGAGCTGAATGTCAGAATGTGGTGAGGGAGACACCTTCCCCTCCTCAAATATAGTCTCCAGCTAATTCATAATGGAAAAAAAGACACAATATTGTTAAAAAGAAAACAAGTAAGTGTTGCTTCTTCCTTTATATATGTGATTTAATGCTCAGATTGACTGTATGTTCTTTATGTTTGGAGTCTCAGAGATTACAATGCTTTATGAATAGGAATAATACTAGCAAGTTCAAAATCAATCTATTCATTTAACAGGAAATTAATACATTTTGAAGAATGTTCATGCTGCTTTGTTCCATACAATGAAAGTGAATGGTGACCAGGGGCTGATAAGCTCCAAAAAAAGACAAGGGTGCCATAAAATTCATCCATATGACACATGAGTTATATTCACAGTCTGTGTATAAATTATGATAATTATGACGAATTGACGAATGGGGATCGCTTGCGAGAGCCTATCTACTTCAAATGAAACTAAACGAGCCAATGCACATTGGCATGTGATAATTGCATCGCATCCTTGTTTTACCGCTGAGGAGCGGTTGTGACTTGGACGTCCAGCGGAAGCTCAGCAACTGTGGTGAGAGGACGTACGTCTCCATTCCTTCCTCTGGGAATGAGGGTTACCATACGTAACCGAGACGTTCCCCTTCGTCAGCTTCACTATGACGTACGTCATTGCTGACGAATGGGGATATCTACCAAAACGCCATGGCTGCTGGCCCTTCCAGCGCTCCGCTTGAACCTCCTGGTCTGACCACAGTGTTGGGCAGGAAGTAGGAGCTCTAAGCAGAGAAGGTTAGTCACTGCTGTTCCACAAGACCCACTCAGTGTGACTTATTGGATAACACTGGGAAAGCATGCCCTTGGGGAAGGGAACGCTGCGGAAGCCACATCCTACCCCGGAGGGAGGCACTGTGACGGTTACACATATGGACTAGCTAAGCAGGGTACAACATATGGCAGTCTCTGGGGTGGTTCCAGACTAGTTATAGGGGGGAAAGAACACCAGCAGAGACGACAGAGCGGGCTCGTCTGTGGAGGAGCTGATCGTGGAGGAATACACATATGGGGTTGCCGCAGAGACCGCTACATATGGACACCCAGCCTAACACAGGTTCCACAAAGCATACGAGTGTAGGTCTGGCGTCAGACGCTCCACAACGTCTGACTGCCGCAGGGGTGACAGAGGAACTCACAGGGATAGCCATTTCTAAGGAATACTACTGGAGCACTACATACGTATCTGGCCCATGGGGGCAGGAGTGGCGTTGCAAGCCGACACTAAGATCAGGTCTCTCACGTTACTGGCCACTGGGGACGAGTATACGGGAAGATACCGGCTCTACATGGAGGCTATAGAATCTAGCGAACGTGTTAGGTGTCGCCCAGTCTGCAGCTCTACATATATCTGTCAGCCAGCACCCAGGAGGAAGCAACACTTCTAGCTGAGTGTGCTCGCAACCTGGACGGGCAAGGCACGCCTTGGGCTTCGTAAGCCAAGGCGATGGCATCCACTATCCAGTGGGCCATCCTCTGCTTGGAGACAGCCTTTCCCTTATGCTGGCATCTGTAACAGACAAAGAGCTGATCTGAGGTCCTGAAGCTTTGCGTTCTGTCCACGTATAACCGCCAAGAGCGGACAGGACAGAGAAAAGCTAGGGCTGGGTCATCCTCCTCTGAAGGCAGCGCTTGCAGGTTCTCTACCTGGTCCCCAAAGGGAGTGGTAGGAACCTTGGGCACGTATTCGAGCCGGGGTCTCAGGACAACGTGAGAGTTGGCCGGCCCGAATTCTAGGCACGATTCGTCGACCGAAAATGCTTGCAGGTCCCCTACCCTCTTGATGGAAGCCAGAGCAATCAGGAGCACTGTCTTTATTGACAGGATCCTTAACTCAGCTGACTCAAATGGCTCAAAGGGAGGTCTCTGCAGTGCGCTGAGCACCAGAGACAGGTCCCAAGAGGGTATAGAGGAAGGGCGAGGCGGATTCAGTCTCCTCGCTCCCCTCAGGAACCTGACGATCAGGTCATGCTTTCCCAATGACTTACCTTCAACTGCATTGTGATGTGCGGCAATAGCGGCAACATACACTTTGAGGGTGGAGGGAGACAGCCTTCGTTCCAACCTATCTTGCAGGAAAGAAAGCACAGCTCTGATCGGACATCTTCGGGGTCTTCCCGGTGGGAAGAACAATGTTGTCATACATCAATTTACAGGTGGGAAAATGTCCTCACTGCCACATCCCTACTTTGTACTGACCTGGTCCTCCTCTCTAGGCTCCGGGTGAGTCTCCACAATAACTGGCAGGTCCTGGGTGGAATGGACACCCTCTTGCACATCATCTGATGGTGGCTCCATCATCATGGTGGATGGACTGCTTTCTGTTGGGACCGCTCTTGTCTCGGATATGTTGGGGCTTTGTTCAATAACAGCCACCAAATTATCATCCTCAAATGCTCTGAAATGTGTCATTATTAAAAATGTTACAAAAACTACTATTCAATTAAAGGGATAGTTCACGCAAAAATGAAAATTCGGTCATTAATTACTCACCCTCATGTCGTTCCAAACCCATAAGACATTTGTTCATCTTCTTAGCACAAATTAAGATCTTATTTATCATGCAACAACGTCTGCTCTCGTGACAACACAACATGCATGCGTTGTGGTTCTCTCGTGAAAGCACATTGGAGATTAATGTTTTGAAAATAAAATGGTAAGTTCCGTTTTTTTTTTTTTTGCGTAAAGCACTCACCTCGCTTCATAAAATTGAAGTAAAACCACTTAGATCACATGGATTACTTTTATGATGTCTTCAGTACCTTTCTGGGGGTTGAAAGTGGTAGTTGCATAGGCTGTCAATGAGGGACAGAAAGCTCTCAGATCTCATTAAAAAGATCTTCATTTGTGTTCTGAAGATGAATGAAAGTCTTACGGGTTTGGAACTTCATGAGGATGAGTAAATGATGGCAGAATTTTCATTTTAGGTCTAACCCTTTAATGCAACGTTGACAGGGACATTATACAATTAACAAATGCTCTCAACAAAACGAACTTGTTATCATATGTCCTTTCCATCGCAAGACGTTCCCCATGTCTGCAAGGCCCACCCATACACCTCAGAGCTATGAGAAGAAAAAAAAATTATATTACATTTTTTATGCATTTGAAAATCTCATTTAGGAACTCATCACAGCATTCATTATTCTATGCGAGAATAATAGGTATCAAGGTTTATTTTTATTATATTAAAATCTCACCTGCTCTCCCTGTAGGTATAGCTGCAGGATCATTTGTCTGAACCAGAGAATAAAAGGCCATGGCAATGAAAATGAATGCCAAGGAAACACCTACTCCAACCACAATGGGAATGTCATGTTTCTCAATCACAGGCAACCAAGTCTGAGATTTCTCCTTTTCTCTGAAGAAAAGAGGGTCATATGTTACTTACAAAATCACAAATCAAACAAAACGTGAAACAAAAGGGGATGACAAGCTGATTAATGAGGAAGCTCATTTGATAACCAACCTGTTATTATTGTCAGTGGTCCTCATAGGAGCCTGTGATGTGTTTTTCTTGAGTGATTCGACTAATTCTGTGTCATTTGTTACCGATGACTTCGTACCTCCAGACTGTTTAATGTTTTGACTCTTATTTTGATGCTGTTCCACAGGGGCTGAGGCAGTGAAGTTGTCCATATCCATTAAAGGTAAGCCTGGAGTCTGGGAAAAGCTCTGAATGTTTTTAATCTGAGAATATGAGTCTGCAGGCGATGGGCTGTTTGTGTTTGGATTCATTAATGGAGGTTTAGTGACCTGGTCCATTGGTTGGATATGTGGATCCTGAATAAAAGTCTCTTTGAGTTTGGGAGTTGGTGTAAGTTTGATGGGCACAGCAGTTGGATTTTGTGTTTGTATGGGTTCTTTAATGTTCTCATTACTTCCTATGCTAATGCCAGCTGGCTTCAGTGAAATAAATTCTGTAGTGTCTTGGGTAGATTCAAGATTCAAGTATGTTGGTGAGTCCTCCACAAAAGCATTTAACACTGTACCAAACACAAAGAATAAGAATGAGAAAAAAACAACCCAACACACCAAACAAACAAACAAACAAACAGAAAAAAACTCCTCTATGCCAGGGATTCTTAACTCTGGCCCTCGAGATCCACTTTCCTGCAGAGTTTAGCTCCACTGATCAAACTCACCAGCCTCTAGCCAGAGATGGTCTTATTATTGGGAGAAAAGAGGGTCTGTGGCTCTACCATTGGAAAAAGCGTAATGGCTAACTTGAATCACATACAGCCTTGACGTCATTGAATTTTGTTCAGAGTTGTGTGACAGTCAATCACTGTTTGTTGATACCATAGAAATGAATGACAAGTGCTGTGAAACTGAATCCTACCAGTCACACAATTGTCTGTGATTTCTCTTTTAAAACAGCATTTTTTTTTCGGTGTAAATCAATCCAAAAATAATGTTTAAGAGCAAACTTGTTGAAGCTGATGGGCTGTCGATTAATTAAATAAGCCGTTTTCCCACAAAAGCAGTTTATTCAGCGTAGTGAAGCCTCTCTTCCATTGACATCCATGAAAAAAAGGCCTCTGGTCGCCTTCCCTGCGTATCTTGGGGTGCTTCTCAATATCCCTCCTCGTTTCCTCCGTCCTCCATCCTATGACCCGGAAACCGATCGAGCTCAGCCATCTTGAAGGACATCTCAATTCTCTAATTGCACCATGAGGAGGCAAGGAATGAGGAGTGAGGAAGCTTCCAGTGGAGTTATGAGCGAGGATGCTCAGGTGTATCCTTTGCAGAAGTGTTTTATCAACTAAACGTGACACGTATAAATTATCCTCCCCCTTCACATCTGTCACAATAATTTGAATTTATACTTTACCTTTGCAGTTTAAATAAACCACACATCTCACATATCCCAACAGGGTATCTTTCTTTATTATTATTATTTATTATGAATTTCTTAAATAACCAAACTTCAACAACATAAGGGCAGATCCTTTGAGCGCTGCTGATGACGCTGTGAAGTGACGCTCAAGTGATCAAGTCTTCCAATGTAAAATAAAGCTTTCATTCGATTCCTCCGTCCTCCTTTTCTTTCCTGGCAGCCTTCTTTTGCATCCTACAGGGGGTGGAGCTGAGACATGAGGAACGGAAGCGAGGATGCACAAATAAGAATTGAGAAGCACCTACAGTGTTGCGTTTTTTTCTGGTTTTGCAGGCTTGCCTTCGAGTGGTTTTGCTCTGTCTTTCTAGTACGACCTGATTTGACCTTGATTATATTGTTCAGGTCTGTTTGATTAGGGTTGGAGCTAAACTGTGCAAGAAAGTGGACCTTGAGGGCCAGAGTTGAGAATCCCTGCTCTAAGGTATGTTAATATCCTTACAAGATATCTTTGTATAAACTTCAGTTGTCCGCTGAAGGGATTCTTTTATCTCTGTATTGTTCAGAATCTTTGAACCATAGAGAAAGGAATTAGTAAATAGTTCTTGTTCACTTTCTGGAACCTGGAAGGTTAGAGGAACAAACAAATTCAGACCCATAATTGTTACTAGATGCATTTGCTGCAAGGCATTATTCAATATTTGAAATGCACTTAACCATTGAAAATGGTGGAGAATGTTGATGGAAATGCCAAAGTACTCACAAAACAATCACAGAGTCACAGTTACACATGTTATGAGGCTAATGTCACAGATGGTACCAGAATGACTCTGCACACTGCATTACTCACAGTGGTTATAATCATTTTACTCAGTGCTTCTTTATCACGTGGGACATCAGAGTCAGCTTTAAGTTAGAGCATTAGAATGATTAGATCAAACTGAGATGCAAACAGGAAACTGATGTGTATTAATTGTAGGCATGAGAATCACTAATAGTCTAGTTCTCATGCATTTTACCCACCTGTTACAGTTATAATGGCACTTCTCACATCCTGGCCGACTCTGTTTTCTGCAGTGCAGTGGTACTCTCCTGAATCAGACCGGTGAATGTTTGAGATGACTAATGTCCCATTATCTGTAAAATGAAATGTTACGTTTTAAAAACAAGGGAAAACCTGCATCATATTAAACCACAGTCTGTTCCGTATGTAACAAACCATCAATGTGTATCTGTAGTGGGAGTGAGACTGGAGACTTTGGACCAGACAGCTGTGGTGAATTTCGTATCAAAGCGGTTCTAATCCAAGTGTATTTGACAGGAAAATCTCCCACGGCTCGACAAGGGAGACTAACAGGAGATCCCTCTGAGACAGTGAGTGATGCAACGAAGGAAACAATGACTGGTTTCACTGAAAAGAAATGCAAAGTTAGATAAGGGGTGAATTCCAATCGGAAGTGAGCCTCCCTATGCCCTACACACTCCGAAGGGCAGAGCACTTGAAGAGGAGACTTTGGAGGGAGCAGGGCACTCGCGTGTCATGATGTAGCCGTTTGGAATGCACTTGGTGAAGGGAGCAATGAAAGACAACGTAATTTCCTGGAATGTTACCGTGTCCATTAGTTGTTCTTACAAGAGGAATTTATTATTGCTGTTAATTTAATTGTTGCAAATAAATATACATTTCATAATGAAGTTTCTAAAATATGCTTTATATATGTGTGTGTTCCGTTTCTGCTCTCAACTTTAAAACTTGCCGTCTTTTGTGTGGACACTGTAAGCAGTCAACACTCTCTAACCTACTTACTGTTAAACTCATTTATTACCTATGAAACCTATTTAAACTTCATAGGAAATGTATGACGTGTGTAAAATATCACAAACAAAACAAAACAAATGATCAAATAACATGACAAATTCATGACAAATGAAAACTCGATCTCTCCCGCCATCTAGCTTTAAAATGAATAGCGAGGATTCCCCACCCTGGGTCACATGACCATAAATAAATAATAAAATTACTTTCATTGACCATTGAAGTGACCATCGCATACCCTTCATTAACGCACTCGTGGAAGAGCCCTTTATGAAGGGATTTAGGTGTTCACTTTTATTTGGAACGATCCCCTTCATGAAGTGCCCTTTCAAGGCAACTGTTTGGAATTTGGCCCAGTTGTCATTCTATTGAAGTAAAGACATCACAAACACCCTAACAAAAAAAGAACTAAGGTTGTATCATAATACAGTGACGTATTAGTTGATAATACCATGGAACAAAATGATTACCTTAATAATAATGTGTTTTCACATCCCCTTATCACAAAGAATACCATCGAACATGCCCAAATACATGTTAGTACTATGGTACTTTTTTAGTATACTTGTACTTTTTTGGCAAAGAAGATTTACCAGCAACTCGAAGAGTCATGGTTTTCTCATCGTGACCCAGTGTATTGGAGGCTGTGCATGTGTAATGTCCTTCATCATGCTTTCTCGCTGATGAAATGTAGAGAGTTGTGTTTCTTAACCTGGGAACAAAATGAATTCACAAGCACCACCCGGTAAACAAGAACCACAATTATAGTTAATAAACTCTTCCTGCAAAACTTACCCCATGATAATTTTGCCTCCAGTTTGGACAGACTGGCCTAGCTTTGACCACTTGATTGAAGGAGCAGGGTGTCCTAACACTTGGCAGTGAATCGTCACTTCAGCTCCTACAGGAGACGTTATCACCATTGGCCAGATAGTCACGGATGGAGGTTCTGAAATAAGGCCAGATTGACCACAGAAAAGAATATAATAATGAAACGAGCTTAGCAAACATAAAATGGAGATTTCAAAATTCACAAATTACTAGCCAAGGTTTTATGGGTTCGTGAAACACCGCTTTGGTTCATGATAGAACTACAGGTGTTTGAGGACATTATGTTAGAAATGTCCAGAAGCACCTGGTTTACTTGATTTATTTTATTGTTGAATTTCGTTTTATTATTTTATTTCTATAATGTGTATGTATGTGTTTTTCTTTTCTGTGAATGCACACATGTATTTCTCTTCTGTAAAGCACTAAACACTGTTTTTAAAAGTTGCTAATAAAGCTTACTAAATGCCAAATTAAATAAATAAATTTGATTAGGAATCATCATATACTTAAAAATTCATAAAAACGTTATATATACTGTATATATATACATACATACATACATATACAGTATATATTCTTTTTTTTTTTTTTTTTTTTACAACAAATCAATTTAAATTAATTTAAAAACATTTTATATTACATACAAAAATAGTAAAAAGTCATATTTATTTGGCAGGTATAAAAACAGTGCTACTTGGAATCTGTGCCTGCAGAAACCTGCAGATTTATACATAATTTAAATGTCCATTATTTATAAAATGCACACTTAGCCTTAGCTAATACTTAGCTGATTTTGCTATTCTTTCTGGTATCAAGAGGAGTTTAGTCCTCAGCTCCATTTACCAAATTTAAAAAGTATTATAAAAAAGTACTAAATGTCATTCTTCAGATTCTGTCTGGGCCTGATGGGTTTCAGTAGACATAAAAGCACTTCCTGGTTTATATATGCAGTGAAATGTTTATGATTACATAGTTCAGACTACACTTTTCTCGGATAACACCTCTTTAGTTACTTTCACATAGTTACTTCCACAAAGTCAAATAACTCCTTACCATGAACATCCAGGAAGATTTTTTTCGAGGTGAGAGCCCTTTTGAGAAGGGAATTAGATGCTCTGCAGAAATACAATCCACTGTCTGTCTCTTGTACACTGAAACACAGATACTCACAGTTAAAAAGATTTACATTTTACATGTTTTAACTTATTACAAGATTCAATTTACAGATAGGACATGCCTAATTAAAATATACACAAACATTACAGTTCAGCAAAAACAGAGTACATAAATCAAGGGTGTCCAATCCTGCTCCTGGAGGGACACTGAACTGAATGAACTGCAGCAAACAATCTACACAACTCACCTGTGGAAGAGCAGGTCTCCATTAGGATCAGCAGTATAATGAAGTCCTGGGTGGAGGAGTCTGTTGTTCTTAAACCAGGACACTTGTGCTTGAGGTCTGCTGTGAGGAGGCCTACAGGACAGAGTCGCAGATTCACCCTTCCTCACTGTTAGGTTGGCAGGTTCAAGCATAAAGGTCCAATCCATAACTGCGTGAGAAAGGATGAAAAGGTATGCTAAATAGAGGACAGGTGTGAGCAGCTACCACCTGGAACGAAAGTAGACTCATCCGAAAGGAAGTACCTGCAGGTAAGAGGTAGGCTGGTTGGGATTTCACTTTCTCCTTCTCATTGCGAGCTTCACAGAAATACAGCCCCTCATCTTCTGACAAAACTCTCCTAGGAAGAAGGTTTTCACACCTTTAATGCCTTCTATCATAAGTATTTAAATTCACCATGCAATCAAAATTGACCATTCTTATTTTTTATGGAATACTGCAGTATTTTTATAGGCAAAATGATTTATCCATGCACATCATTATTGTTTTTAATTGATGTCGCCTCATAATCTTTAATCAAAATAACTTCCTCTTCCTCTTGCAGCAACATCTCTTCTCTGATGACGTGTTTATTGGCGTGAGGGCGGGACGACCTGTCACTCACATGAGATCAACGATCTCGATCGACGATCAATGAGCAAACAACGATCAAACGGTCCAATCAATTCTCCATGGACAAAATCAAGTCCTGTCCTACATTTTTTCTGTTTTGAGAAGTCATTTTACTCGGATATATATGTCACAATAGGGAAGAAAAGACTAACTTCCATTTCTTGCCAATTTTAACAACAAAGGGTATTTTATAAATATTCATAGGCATATATTACTGATTTATTGATTAATGATCATATATTTCATTGAACTTTGTTTTATTAAAACTCTTTATTCTTGAAGAAATGTATATATTTTGTTGTTTTAATTTCACACTTATTGATTCATAATCTGCCATAGAAATATCTCACTTGAAAATCAGCAGTTGTCCATCCTTCTGCAGATCCCATCTAGATGAATTGGGTAATGGACGTCCATCCTTAAACCACTGCACTGTGGGAATGGGGAAGCCTTCAACAAAGCAGTGGAGTGCCGCTTCCTTTTCAACAGGTACAGTGACATTTTGTGGGCCCTCAATTATCTTTATGTCTACATTGAAACCTGTGCAATAAAAAAACAAAGACACTAAGTAATAAGAATGCCAGATTTGTATAATGCAAAATATATCAAAGTGCTATGTCTTACCATGCACTGTCAGAGTTGCTGCTTGACTCTCTTTGCTTATGTTCAGAAGAGGATTGTGGGTGATACAGATATATATTCCTTGGTCTGTTTTGGTGATGTTAGCCAAGTGCAAGGTGCCTGAAGTCTTCCTTTGACTCCCTCCTCCATACTGTCCCTAGTGGTAATATTTAGTATTTAGCAAAGAAATATTATTACACTTGTCATGGAGCCCTTTCCAGTTTCCCCTTTTGGCGACAAATCTTTGGATCTGGCTGCATAAAAACCAATCTCTCTCCACACATTTGTCGTGGTTGCACTTTCTTTGCAGAGTTTGTGTGCTAAATCATATAAATATTGAAGTTCTGCACAAGCTCTGAGAGATGGGCTTCAAAGTAATCAATTTGTGATTACTCAGCTGGCATTTGTGATTGTAAATATAATAAAAGTCACGTCCAAACCACACCCACGAACAGTTTTAATCAAACAGCAACGCTCTTTGACTTTCCAGGTTCTCATTGGTCAAGATGAGATCTTAACAGGAAATATATCACCAAACAATATATAATTTCGTAAAGGCTTATCATCTTTTAAAAGTAGTAAAACTAAAACCACCTTTAGTTGTAATTGATTGTAAGTTATTTTATTATAGCCATATTTGATGGCTATAATAAATGGCAAAGATGGCAAAGTGTTTTACCATAGTTCTGTAGCTACCTCAATCTGGTTTCCTTTGGTGAGAACTCTGCCATTTTTCAACCATGAAATCTGAGCAGGAGGAGAACTATCACCAGAGACACACTGAAGGAAAACATCTCGTCCCTCTTCAGTTCTCATGGACTGAGGGTGAAAGAACACATCTTCCAGGCCTACAAACAAACAAACACAAATTACAATCTATGACCATTTGTGGTGGACACCTTAGATGCATCATGTAAGTCTTGTGTGTAACCATTAACATAATTTCAATAATTAATATCATTTTATACTAATGCAAGATACATACATGCTTTGCTGATCATGACAGTGCTCTGAATCTGTTTGTTCCCTCTCTTTGCACTGCACGAATAGTTTCCAAAGTCTTCTTCTTTTAAGCGTGGAAAGAAAAGGGAGCCATTGGCCATTTGATGAATCCTGCTGTCCAGACCACCAGTGTCTCTCTCCCATTTCACTGGTGGAGGAGCCATTAGGCCAGAGTCAAACGCTGTGCAGTGCAGCATCAGAGAGCTATTTAAAATCCCAACGCCACCTTCTGGTAAGATTGAAAATACTAAACAAAAGATAAAAGTGTGCAAGGAAATAAATTAATATAAAAAGATGATGTTAATATAAAGAGAGTATAATATAAATATTTTTTAGAGATCTAAAGTAAACGTAATATGTTCTAAAAGCACTGTAAAACAGGAAACATGTGTTATTACCCTCAGAAGCCATTTCTACCTCCTGAGAAAAATGAGTGTTGCTGTTGTACCCTGATATAGTTGGTTCAATCATAATAAATTTGATTTGGGTAAAAACAATTAATTTAGATGCTAAATGTTTTCTGCCAGACAAAAAACAAAACAAAAAATACTAATAATAATAATAATAATAAACAATATATATATATATATATATATATATATATATATATATATATATATATATATATATATATATACAGTGAGGAAAATAAGTATTTGAACACCCTGCTATTTTGCAAGTTCTCCCACTTAGAAATCATGGAGGGGTCTGAAATTGTCATCGTAGGTGCATGTCCACTGTGAGAGACATAATCTAAAAAAAAAATCCAGAAATCACAATGTATGATTTTTTAACAATTTATTTGTATGATACAGCTGCAAATAAGTATTTGAACACCTGAGAAAATCAATGTTAATATTTGGTACAGTAGCCTTTGTTTGCAATTACAGAGGTCAAACGTTTCCTGTAGTTTTTCACCAGGTTTGCACACACTGCAGGAGGGATTTTGGCCCACTCCTCCACACAGATCTTCTCTAGATCAGTCAGGTTTCTGGGCTGTCGCTGAGAAACACGGAGTTTGAGCTCCCTCCAAAGATTCTCTATTGGGTTTAGGTCTGGAGACTGGCTAGGCCACGCCAGAACCTTGATATGCTTCTTACAGAGCCACTCCTTGGTTATCCTGGCTGTGTGCTTCGGGTCATTGTCATGTTGGAAGACCCAGCCTCGACCCATCTTCAATGCTCTGACTGAGGGAAGGAGGTTGTTCCCCAAAATCTCACAATACATGGCCCCGGTCATCCTCTCCTTAATACAGTGCAGTCGCCCTGTCCCATGTGCAGAAAAGCACCCCCAAAGCATGATGCTACCACCCCCATGCTTCACAGTAGGGATGGTGTTCTTGGGATGGTACTCATGGTTCTTGGCCCGGAGTGGGTAATCGGGAGAATCGGGAGATTCCCGGTGGGCCGCTTCACTTTTGGGCCGGTCGAGGAATTTTTTTTTTTTTTTTTTCACATTTCAATGTCACGTTAGTTACATTAGGCTACACACATTCCGCATTCTGACAGCGCAGCGCGCAGCCTCTGCATGGGTTGTACCATGAGGGAGTTCTCCCCTCCCCTCCTATAGAGTTGGTTGGGTCCATAGCCCGTCTTTTCCAAAACGTTTTCTCAGGTAGGCTACCGCGGCACCGCCGGCGCCTACCGATAGCTGGGCCAGCCCTACAATAACGGTACGCGTCAGGGAGGATGGATGGGAGGAAGAGGCCAGGAGGTATGGAAGCTTTGTTTCCGCCACAGAATAAAACATTTTAAAAGATAATTGTGACTTTTTATCTCACAATTGCGAGTTTACATCTCGCAATTCTGACTTTATTTCTCAGAATTGCGTGATATAAAGTCAGAATTGCGTGATATAAAGTCAGAATTGCGTGAAATAAAGTCAGAATTGCGTGATATAAAGTCAGAATTGCGTGAAATAAAGTCGCAATTGCGTGTTATAAAGGCAGAATTGCGAGATATAGAGTCAGAATTGCGTGATATAAAGTCGCAATTGTGTGTTATAAAGTAAAAATTGTGTGAAATAAAGTCACAATTGCTTCTTATAAAGTCAGAATTGCAAGATATAAAGTCAGAACTTCGTGAAATAAAGTCGCAATTGCTTATAAAGTCAGAACTGCAAGATATAGAGTCAGAATTGTGTGATATAAAGTCGCAATTGCATGTTATAAAGTCAGAATTGCGAAATATAAAGTCAGAATTGTGTGAAATAAAGTCACAATTGCTTAAAGTCTAAGTGAATTATTATTTAACCTTTAGGCTACATTATTTGTTAACCCATGGTATTAATACAAACTACACAATAGTACGAGCTGAACTGTTGCTTCATTTATCCAATTTAGAAAAAGTGCTAATTTGGAATTCCACCATGGAAAAAGTGGGCCGATCTTGGGCCTGAAACTCCCGGGCTGAAAAGTGGCCCCACTCCGGCCCTGCCTCAGTTAATCGGACGTTATTTATTTATTTATTTATTCATTTATTTATTAAAGATTTATTTTTGGCGTTTTATCGTAGATTAAAATCTATAAATCAAATGTTTTTATTGCATTTATGAAGGTTCAGCACCCAAGGCTAGCTATCGCTATTGCCTCAATGTACAGTGTCTTTGGGCGGATTGCTGAGGCAGATTGCCAACAACAGCCATTAGAATTGTTTGTGATTTTGACCTAAGGGTCCTCCTGACTACTCAGGTTTCACAGATTTAGGAGCTAGATTTAGCACTAAAATGCTTTGTGAAATACTCTTAGAGCAAAAATTTAGGAGTCCTAAAATTAGGACTGACATGCCCATTATTTTTAAGAGTTTCACCAAAATCTGCAAGTTAGGAGCTACTTTTAGCCTTAAGATGTTTTGTGAAAACGGGCCCAGGTTTATTGGCAAAATTTCGTCTGTAAGTCAGCTGTTTGCAATAGAAAATTAAATAAAAGTAATTGAAATAGCTCAACACAACAAATGTTTCAAGTGGTTTCCCCAAATTAAACTGAAAATTATTCAAGCCTCTAAACAGAATCCCTCACAACAGAACAAATCTGCAAAACAGGTGTTGTCTCAAGCACACCTGATGCAACTAATCAAGGGCCAGCAGCCATTTCACTGTAACAGTGTCTTTAATGTAACAAGCACTGTACTTCCGATGAGACGTTAAACCTAGGTCCTGACTCTCTGTGGTCATTAAAAATCCCATGGCACTTCTAGTAAAGAGTAGGGGTGTAACCGCGGTGTCCTGGCCAAATTCCATACATTGGCCCTTGCCAATCATGGCCTCCTAAAAATCCCCATTATCTAATTGGCTCGATCACTCTCTCTCTCCTATCCAACTATAGCTGGTATGTGGTGAGTGCACTGGCGCCGTTGTAGGCTGCCGTCACATCATCCAAGGGCTTCATTAGTTGCACCAGGTTTGCTTGAGCTAGAACACGTGAAATATCTGAACTGTCTAGGTTTGTTGGGTGTCACGTTTGACTGCATGTTAGAAATATTATCATCCTTCACAAACAAGGAACAGGATGCATAAAGATAGCGAATGCACTAAATGTTCCTAGAGACACTGTTGAAAGCATTGTTCGCAAGTTCAAAGTTAAAGGAACAGTGGTTACTCTACCTCAGGGGTGCCCAACCCTGCTCCTGCCGATCGACTGTCCTGCACAGTTTATCTCCAACCCTAATCAAACACACCTGAAGCAACCAATTAACGTCTTCAGGATCGCTTGAAAATTAAAGGCAGGTGTGTTTGATTAGGGTTGGAGATGAACTGTGCAGGACAGTCGATCGGCAAGAGCAGGGTTAGGCACCCCTGCTCTACCTGGACGGGGCAGAAAAAGGAAGCTATCAATGGCTGCATCCAGATTCCTGAGAAGGCAGGGTCAGAAAAACCCTCGAGTGACTGCAAAAGACCTGCAGCAAGACTTGGTGGCAACAGGCACTGAGGTTTCAGCTTGCACAGTAAGGCGCATATTAAATGCATGCCAGAACTCCAAGACATACACCAATACTGACCCAAAAGCACAAGAAAAGTCAGCTCCAATATGCTCAAAATCATATAAATAAGTCACAGAAGTTTTGGGATTATGTTCTGTGTAGCGATGAAACAAAACTGGAACTTTTCGGCCCTATGGATCAACAGTATGTCTGGAGGAAGAAGAATGAAGCATACGCTGAAAAGAACCCTCTACCTACAATTGAAAGCATGGTGGAGCTCGGTGATGCTCTGGGGCTGCTTTGCATCCTCTGGCACTGGAAACCTGCAGCATGTGGAAGGCAAGATGGATTCATTGAAGTATCAGGAAATCCTAGGAGAAATCCTAGGTTATGCCGTCAGTGAGGAAGCTGAAGCTTGGGCGTCATTGAACCTTCCAACAGGACAATGATCCCAAGCATACCTCAGATTTCAACAAGGCTTGGTTGCAGAAGAAGTCCTGTAAGACTCTACAGTGGCCATCAGTCACCTGACTTTCTGAAATTTCTGGTGTGATTTGAAGAAGGCGGTTGCAGCACACAAACCTAAGAATATTACTGAACTGGAGGCCATTGCTCATGAGGAATGGGTTAAGATTCCTCAGAAACGCTGCCAGAAGCTGGTGTCTGGTTATACATCTCGATTGCAGCAGGTCATAACAGCAAAAGGGTGTTATACTAAGTACTCAAGATGCTTGCAATGAAGGAGTTGAATAATTTTGAGACAGCAGAAGTCATTAAAAGTTGCATTTTCACTTCAATTTGGGGAAACCACTTGAAACATTTGTTGTGTTGAGCTAATTACTTTTGTTTGATTTGTTCATTGCAAAATAGTTGAAAGTCTGTACATTTTGCAAATAAACCTAATTTGCAATGGGGGTTGAATATTTTCGATTACAACTGTATAGAGGTTCCATTTGTGCCAAAAACAAGTTGAGTGCTTTGTGCTTAGTTTGTACTATACATTTTCCTTGTCTACAGTCATTGCCTAATTGTTCAGATAAATGTGTATATGTTTATATGTAGGCTATGTTCTCTGTTTATGTTGTATTGATCTGCTGTCTAAACTGTCATCTTTACTGTAATCTTGTTATCTTTATTGTTGTCTTGTTATGTCGTCCATACTGTTTAATCTTTTTTTTTTTCAACACGTAACCATTATAATCATCAGAGATGCATGCAAATACATGGTAATATGTAAGCTTTGTTTCCGAATTCCCTAAGAAAATATATGCTACTGTATGTAAACCCAGCTAGTATAATCACAATGAAAGCACCGAAACTGCAATATTTAACATATACTGCCCAGCCAAAAAGAAAAAAAAGGCTTTAAATAGGCAAATGATTAAGAGTCTATGATTGGATCGTTATTGCAGTGATTATTATGTTTCTAACATGTTTAATGTTTGGAAACAATACTTCTAAACCTAATTGATGGAGAGGGATACACACTCCATCGATTAGGGTTAGAAGAACTGCCCAACTTTTTGACGCTCTCAACGTTTTCTTCTGTCCACTGTCAATCCCACAATGCACCACGCAAGCGTGAAGCTCAACTTCCATAGGAATGAATTGGAAATGCTTCCTCTGCTCCGCGCCAGTGGGCACACGCCGAAAGAACAACAGAAGACAACGACAGTAAGGACAACAGAGAAAGACGACAGTAAGGACAACAGAGAAAGATGACAGTAAGGACAACAGAGAAAGATGACAGTAAGGACAACAGAGAAAGACGACAGTAAGGATGACTGTAAAGACGACAGAACTACAGTAAGGAGACAGAGAAAGACGACATAAACAGAGAACATACACATCAACATACTAATTTATCTGAACTAAAAAAAAATTATAAATTGGACCTATACAACTGTAAACTGTAGACAAGGACAAATGTATAAACCACAAAGCAGTCAACTATTTTTTGCCACAAATGGAACATCATAGTATAAAACATTATAATGCTTTCTTGAATTATGCATAAAATGCATTTGCACATAGTGAAAATATTTTTTGCATTTTTCTAATTTAATAATTTTTTACAACAAACTGAGTAAAAAGAAAATTGTAAATATTCACTATGCATCACTTTGTGAAGATGTTTCTGAAAATCTTAAACCACTCTGTTTATTTACAGGTTTAAATTAGATTATTAATCCTGTATTTTTACTGTTTAGGCTTGTGGACCCTACTTTATGTCTTAGTTAGAATATAGTACTAAAAACACAATGTATGCATCATGTTATCTGTAGTATAAATCATTTTATATTGCATTAGTGTTTGCAGAGTAATACCCAGGTATTCTAGATATTCAGTGTATCTTTCACCACATTAAATCTCATTTCAAATGGGCGTCACTTTGAGGAAGCAGGGGTAGCTTGAAGTCCACCGTTGCTAGGCTACATGTGGAGCAAGCACAATGTTTTGCCAAGCCTTTTGTCAAATTATGCAAGCGTATAAAAGATTTGCATGGCACGCATGCATTTTTATGGGTCTGTTCAGCAGAATAAAATCACATAAAATCACTTGCATCCAAAATTCTACACAGGTTATACTCACTTAATTCAGACACAGCAGGATTAATCCTGACAGAAGAGGACAGAAGGAGGAGCATCTGAAGTGAACTCCATACAGGACGAGACATGCTAGCCCTCTTCATCTGTGCCTTTCAAACGAAGATAATGGTCCATAGCATCATTCCTCATCTGACCAAATGCATTCATGCACTGCAAGACAAACAAAGTTATCATATTAATGCAGGATTCAACATAACTGTTGCATTTCATAATCATTATTGACTAGATTTACAGATTCAAATTTCAAAACATACATACTTGTGCTGTGCCTCATTTATTGGTGTGAACGTGTCTCCAAAGAACGAATGCAAATCACTAAGTCTCTCAGAGTACAGCAGCACCCCTCTCTCTCTCTCTCTCTCTCTCTCTCTCTCTCTCTCTCTCTCTCTCTCTCACTGCATATTCCTATTTTGGTTGTGTTTCATTACCACTATTATCATCACAGCCAGCCTTTGTATACTACAGACCTCTTTACTCTCTTCAATAGACTGAGCACTTTACACCACACAGCAGCAAAACCCTCCATTTACTGATCGTAACATGAAAAGAGCAAAAGCGCTTTGTACTTAGAGGATCAGTTAGAAAGCTTGTAAGGAAAGGTTTGTACCTGAGCACATAAGCTTTCATTGCTACTGTGTCCATGTAGGGCGGTCTTGGTTTTATGCCTCCCTAATATGGCCAGTGCATGGCAAAAATGAGTGATACAATGATGCTGTAAATAATGCTTATATTTCTCTACAGACATTAGAGTCCTCGGTGTATGAATGTGTTTCATGAAGATATCCATAGTTAGATTTTTTATATAGGATTGTTCTATATTCTATACAGTATTTAATGCAATTACTTCCGAAGTAACTGAACTAAATTACAGAAAAAATTAAGAGTATACCGTACTTTACTTTTCAATGAGAAAGTAATTCAGTTACAGTAATTAATTACTTAGTAATGTGTTATACCCAACAATGGTACATAACAAGTTATGTTTGGACAGGCTTTTGATGTTTAATGTTATTTATATGTCTGTGTGGTGTTTTTGATATGCTGTAAGACAAACCATGTACAAATACACAAGTCAACAGAACCATCGTTGAGTATTTTCTCCTGAAAACTGCAGTTTACCAAAGACAGTCGCAAAAACGCGGTTTGAAATCGCAGTGTTTCTGAGTGGATCTCTGAGCTGGTGTGAGTGCGTGGAGGCGGGGCTCATTTATTTGCATATTCATATAACCGCGTATACTAAATTAGGGTTTAAAGTCACATTCAAGTACATTTAAGGCATGAACACATTTTTTTTTTCAAGGAAAAAACTTTTAAATATGATATTTTGGTGATCAAAGAAGAGTTTTAAGGGACAAAATTATTGACTATAGGGGGACTTTAAGATTAGCAGATTCAAGCATAATTTTCCATTCCATATAGTTGTTCAGAGCCAGTTCAAAAATGTCTTTGATCAAAAACAGATGATTGAAGAGAAAATCAAAAGAAATGGTGAACAAATGTTTCTAGTGATCATATAATCATTTTTAGAGTTGCTGTTGGCATGTTTTAGGCTATTTCATGCCTCAGTGTATGATTTTTTATTTTATTTTTATTAGAAAATTAAGAAACAAATGGCACTGTGTGCCAGTATTATGTTTGTTATTGCTTAATATTTTGTGCTGTGCATCTGAGTTATTTTTTAATGTGCTTTACATGTCAAGTCAAGTCAAGTCATCTTCATTTATATAGCACTTTTAACAATGTAGATTGTTCCAAAGCGGCTTTACAGAGATACAAGGATAGTTTAAAGTAACAGAGATTGTTTTGGCTTTATAGCAGTTCGTGAATAAAGTTATTTTCCAGCTAAAGTTAATTTGACTGAAATTGTCATTGAGATCCTCTTTCTCTGACTACATAATAATGTTATTATTGCAATTCATTTTATTGTTACATTTCACATTTTAGACTGTCCAGTCTATTATGATAGAGTACCATGTTGGGAGAGCAGCTGAGTACTCAGACAGAAATCCCATGAATAAGTGCTTCAGCCTTATGACTCATCTGGCATTGGCCATAGACAGCAGGTGGGTGAGCTAATGGGATCTAATGCCAGGAGCCGGGGGGGGGTGTTTTCTTTAGCCGAACAACACCCCATTAAATGAAGAAGCAGTTTAGCAATTCATTAACGTATTTAAAATTTGATCCCCTTACAAATACAACCAAAGCACTCGAGAGAAGGAGTTTAATTTGTCTGGCATTAGACATATGGGTACGGTGGAAAGAGTAAAGAGAAAACTTTAGAATATTGTTTTTATATTTATATAAATGGATCTATAAATGTAGACTTACTGACTGATAACCAGTGTTGGGGAAAGTTAAAGTAATGTGTTAAAATATTGTGTTACTCCCTTAAAAAGTAACTTATTGGGGTCACTTTTTATGGAAAATAATGTGTTACGTTACTTTTGCCTTACTTTTTCTCACCTGGGGCCTCATGTATAAAACTTTGCGTAGATTTCATCCTTAAAGAGTGCGTACGCACATAAGGCAGAATTTGCGTACGCACAAAAGTTTTCAGATTTATAAAACCGTCCGTACGCCAGAACCTGCGCAGAATTCACTTTATAAATCCCAGTCAGCGGAAGATTGTGCGCACATGCGTCTCCACCCTGAAATAACCATATATGTAGCTTACAACGCCTAGTTTTACTATGCATATCCTCATCTGCATTATCATTTGATGATTATTCATCCACGTGATAACGTTTAACGGTACAAGACACATTACATTAATAAAAATCATGTATTTGCCTATCCTTGTCTTGTTTTTGAAGACATAAATCAAATAGTGTAAAATACATTTAATCTTATCCACTGGCCGAATAGTATTTTTAATTGATTTATATTTTTAATGGAAACAGATAGGCCTTGTGCATTATTTGCACGAAACTATTTTCTCAGACAATCTGGTATTATCATGATAAGCAATTATCTCTGTGGTTAAAACATTTAAACACAGCACGCTACAGGAAACGTGTTCAAAAACATCGCATCCACAACAAATATTTCTATTGATTGAATTTGAATATAAAAAATGTTGTAACTTCTCAGTAATGATTTCATGTTTAAGTGTTCTCCATTAATTTGAATGGCATATTTAATCTAAATGTTTATATCATAAGTAAAACATAGTTTATATCAGAAGTATTTTATTTATTTAAGCTGTTATTTGCATCAGTTTCACTAAACGGCCCAACGCGCTCGCTGGCGCAGACATTTAAGAAGGGATGGATATTTGCTTCAAGTGACAGGTTGGTGAGCGAAATTATATTTGTATTATCTTGTAGGCTATTTCTTTAGATTTTCTGTCTAAAAGTTATCTTCTGCAAGACACCAGTGCAGAGCTATAATGAAATAGAGTCTAAATTTTATTAAAATCAATGAATCCATCAAACTCCATCATAATCATATCATAATGATAATTCAGGTTGATGCAATTTGATTTATTGGGTGATGTAATAGGATAATTTAAAAGTTTTTCATTTTAAATAGTTATTGCTATTTGGGCCAGTTGGTGTCGCCAAAACACATACTCTTCTAAAAGAGTGCGTACGCACGGTCAAGAGCATCCTTAAGGCCTCATTATACTTCTGCGTCGGACCTACGCCGGAGCCTATACGCCGTAGGCAACGTGTTGGTTTTAATTTATACTTCTGTGTCGTTGTCCGCGTTGACGCGCACCTAGGGAGCATGTGAAACCCCGAGGGAGGGGTTCTGGCAGACCAATCACCGCGCTTGTGTCCGCGTAGAATTGACGCGTTGTTACATTTTTGGAGAGGTGCACGTCAGGGTACGCCATAGGGTACGCGCGCTACACACAGCCTACGACGTAGCTACGGCGGCAGTTCGACGCAGAAGTATAAAACAGGCTTTACGGTGCGCACTTATCTACGCCTAGTTTATTTTTTATAAATCCCGATATGTGCGTGGAAAATTGCGTACGCATATTTCTATGCCCATTTTGTGCGTACGCAACGTTTATACATCAGGCCCCTGGACTGGGCTTGCTTGTTTGTTTTTTAATAACTAAAAAATGGCAGATGTAAAGGCCTCGGGCTGAAGGAAATGCAAAGTCACAACTGTACTGTAGAGGGCGCAGCTCAAACAAACCTTTCAGCTGGCTGCCATTCTGGGTCACAGAAGAATAGGATGCAAGATCAACACTGGCCCTGGCCCAAATGACACACTTCATATGCTCTTAGGGTCTTGTGGACTTACAATGGCTGCCATGTGCATGTGTCCGTTAAATCCATGGTTGTCCCATTTGTCATGTTAGGTTTCAAAAGGGTGCTCGCGAGCGCCCCCTTTGCGGTCGATATGCGCCCTCGATGTGCACTTTTTCCACACCTGCACTGAAGCGAGCTCCACAGCATGCTTATTCCTTACTCCATGAAAGTGTGGACTCGTAAGACCGCAAGTGTTTAGGTTGCCATTTGGGACAGAGCCAGCCTCAGCAATAAAAACAAAAAGATGATGGTTATTTTTGCTCATTGGTTCATGATTAAGTTGGATCATCAAAGGTCAGCAGCAAAGACATTGGTTAATAAAGTGAGGTTAAATATACATACAAAATTTTGTGTTATTATTTCACATTAATTATTGCAGGTTTGCGTAATATTTTGAGTTTGCATTTCACTGTTTGTTATTCATTTTGAGAAACATTGAATCTGTTTTTGTGTCAGTGAGATGAGTAAATTCCTGCTCACATTTAGTCTAGAACATGGGTATAGCCAACCCTGCTCCTGGGGGGTGGTATTCCAGAAAGCAAGGTTAACTTACCTTCACAAATACTCTGAACTCTCAGTTGATTAACCTAAACCATGCTTACTCTGGGCATGTTGGTTCCAAAAACGCATCTGGGAGTAACTTCAGTCAACCCAGAGTATGTTAACGGTGAACACACAAGACTTTCTCAGCAGATCGATGAATCAACTGTTCACCATGGAAACGGACGCTAAGAAAAAGTGCTCAAAATTCCTTTTTTCTTCTGTTGTTTATCACCACCTAATTGATAGTTTTTCAGCCTTTTCATTTAATCTTTAATAACTGTGAATAAGAATTAGGCCTACATTGTTTGTTTGATGCCAATTATATAATTAAAAAAAGACATGGCTGTTTAAGTTTTTTTTTATGTTTAGAAATTTTGCTTCCACATTGCTTGAAAGGTAAGATATCACATAATGTATTTTTATTATAGAAATTCATTATAGCATAACTTTGCATCCCGAAAAAAAAAAAAAAATTTGAATGTAGATCCATGATGTCAGATGAGAATAAAATAAATATAATAAATTATAAAATATAATAAACTTTTACCACCTGCACTGAAAAGCGAGCTCTGCAGCAAACTACTTCCTTACTCCACGAAAGTGTGGATTCGTTTAGAAAATAAATTTAGAAAATAGGACTTAGAAAATAAAACAAGTTTAGAAAATGTAGAAAATAAAAAAAGCAAATAAACTTAACTAAACATACACTGTAAAATAATCCTTTAAATTTACGGTAAAAAAAGGCAGCTGTGGTTGACAGAAATTACGGTATATATATATCACAAGCACTTTTCCTCATGCTGAGAAGGAAAATACTTGAAGGTGCAGTGTCATTCGCACAAATACTAAACACCATCATGGTGACACACATGACATTAAAAAAAGCAATAAACATTAATTTAACAACATTAGATGTAACATTAAACTCTAATGTACATAACTGATTAGAAAAAAACTAAGAAGAAACAGTTATTTAAATGAAAATACAATGTGAAGTGGCATGCATGAAATTCTTCGAATGTCAAATTACGGTTTTTCACTGTAAATAATACAATGACTATCAAATGTACGATTAGATCTATTACATTTCTTCATCGTACGTAAACTTTCTGTTAACCAATTAACAGGGGTTTTTTTCTTTCACTGTTAAAATCACAAACTTTTACAGTGTAATATAAAAATAAAATAAACATTAGCTTGTTAAAATCATGCTGTATAATATAATATAATATAATATAATATAATATAATATATATTCATATACAGTTGTAATCTCAACACAACAAATGTTTCAAGTGGTTTCCCCAAATTCAACTAAAAATGCAACTTTTAATGACTTCTGCAGTCTAAGAATTATTCATCCCCTTCATGGCAAGCATCTTTAGAACTTAGCAGAACACCCTTTTGCTGTTATGACCTGCTGCAAATGAGACGCCATAACCAGACATAACCAGACATCATGGTGGAATTTGAGGTACGCTTGGGATCATTGTCCTGTTGGAAGGTCCAATGGATTTCCTGATACTTCAATGAATCCATCTTGCCTTCCACACGCTGCAGTTTTCCAGTGTCAGAGGATGCAAAGCAGCCCCAGAGCATCACCGAGCTCCACCATGCTTAACTGTAGACAGTGTGTTCTTTTCAGCATATTCTTCCTCCTCCAGACATACCACTGATCCATAGGGCCGAAAAGTTACAGTTTTGTTTCACCCCACAGAACATAATCACAAAACTTCTGTGACTTATTTATATGATTTTGAGCAAATTGGAGCTGACTTTTCTTGTGCTTTTGGGTCAGTATTTGTGTATGTCTTGGAGTTCTGGCATGCGTTTAGTACGCGCCATACTGTGCAGCTGAAACCTCAGTGCCTGTTGCCATCAAGTCTTGCTGCAGGTCTTTTGCAGTCACTCGAGGGTTTTTCTGACCCTGCCTTCTCAGAAATCTGGTTTCAGCCGTTTATAACTTTTCTGCCCTGTCCAGGTAGTGTAACCACTGTTCCTTTAACTTTGAACTTGTGAACTTTGCTTCCAACTGTGTCTCTAGGAACATTTATCTTTTTATATCCTGTTCCTTGTTTGTGAAGGATGATGATATCTTCTCTTTACTTTTTGGACAATTCTTTTGACTTAGTCATATTTCTAACATGCAGTCAAACGTGACTCAACAAACCTAGCCAGTTCAGATATTTCATGTGTTCTAGCTCAAGCACACCTGGTGCAACTAATGAAGCCCTTGATTAGTTGCATAAGGTGTGCTTGAGATAACACCTGTTTTGCAGATTTGTGCTTTTGTGAGGGATCCTACTCAAGGGGTTGAATAATTTTGAGACTGCAGAAGTCATTAAATCTACATCTAGAACTACAAAAACCATCATGTTTACACAGTGCACACAACAGCTCTGCACATTACTCCTGATTACTCTCAAATTGTGGACAAGAAAGGAGTCAGTCAACAAAATAACTTGCTTGTTACTTATTTGAAAAGGTTACTGGAAGGTAATGGATTAAATCACTTAATCAATTAACTCAATCTATTGCATCTGACTTTGCACTGACTGCTTGACACTAATTATGAATCCATTTTTTTTCAGGTAGACAGTAAATGGTGAGTAAATCTCTTTCACCAAGGATCTTGTACATTTTTCAAAGAACACAATGTTTCAACATTTTAACAGTTTTCATTGATATTGAAACTAAACAAAAAATATCCTTTTCATAGCTGTAAACAGTTATTTTAGTTGTATATACTGTCAAAAATTCTGTTAATTGTATGATGTATTTGCATGTCAATATTTGTATATCCACATGAAAAATGATTACATTCACACCAAGTGGAGGCTTCATATGTATTGAATCATTGAAAACTAGTCTATTGATGCTTGTACACAGCATTGTACAAAATTAAAAAGAAATTTCAAAAATGGAACTATATAAGCCTATATAATTATTTCAACTGTCGAACCAGGGATATGTTGGAATTCTGTCATTTTATGTTGAGTAGAAAAACGTCTGTGTTGTTAATTGGTGCATACCGTATGTTTGCTTTTTGCATATATGTTTAAGAATTGTACAACGCATTGGTCAACTAAATGTTGTTTTTAATTGTGCTTAATAAATAAATTGCCTCGCCTTTAACAATTGCAAAAATACTGTACTTACCCATGCAGAAGTGTTCCTCAGTGCCTCAGTGCAGCATCTCTGTCAGTGAATGCTTGCCAATATGTGTCTTCTGGTTCATCAATGCAACAGGCTTGATCTAATGATGGAGCAGCAGACACACATACACACAGATGGGCTGTGTCACGTAACCTGGAGAGCAGAGCACCACCCCTCCACAGCCAGGAACAATACGAGAGGACTAAGCACCACTCTGCATGTGTTCAGACACTGTGCAAAATGAATGAGGCCACAAATATAAAACTAAAACATGCAGTTTGAGAAAAATGAGAACAATTGTGTTTCAATTCCCTCATAATGGTTATTCATAAAAGGTGTCCACAAGTCTAATAGCGTTTGTTGTACACATTGGCATAAATCATTTCACACCTGTATGTGTGTTTGGTTGCATGTGGTATGATTAATTATATTGTACCATAGGCTATATTTAAAGCCGTAAAATATATATTGCTTTAAATACCAATAACTTAAAAATAATGATTTGTCACATTCACATATATGTTTTATTTCTGATATGCTTCAAAGTTGGCTTATTCAAACATACTTTTACACTTCATATTAGAGCTGGTTAAAAAAAATCACAGAAAGCAGAAAAAAACTACATTTTAAATGTTAACTTAATGAGTTTCAGTATAAACCATTACATTTACTTTTAATTTACATTAATTAACATTTACATGTTCAACTGCAATGAATTAATCTGAATCTGATCTTAAGTTTTAATGTAAACAGTCAGGTAGCAGAAACAAACATTGATTTTACAATATGGCATTTTAGAAATATACATAGAAAGTTATCAACTACCATGGGTTTCAGTCTTTGCAAATGTAAATCAACTTCATTTCTTTTATCAATTCGGCACAATCAGATGTAAATTAAAGTACAAATAGCCTGATTTCTAATCTATGCAAGAGGGTGATTTTAATTAACTGAACAAAGGCCAATTCTGTTGGCTACTGTGATATTTGCAGTGTGGAACATCAAACACACAAAGTCTGCTCTAAATCATTTCATGTTGCTACAGTAATTATCAGCGAGAAGCTATCTCTTCATGTGCAGAACAGAAACAGAATCAACAGAGAAAACATCTTTGGCAGGACCACAAGCTGTGGTGTCATTCTTTATTTACATTTTCAATCAGAAGGACTTGTCATGGACGATCTTTAATCCACATAGGCCTATGTCTGACAAATCAGCTAATAAAGATGACAAGACAGCAAATTCATCACATAATCAAGTGTTATATTTAGTCATTGTTCACAGTGTAACGCTGTGGGCTGTGTCTGGATTCCTGACACACTCAGCTCAATACAGGCCTGGTTTCACAGACAGGGCTTTGATTAAACCAGGTTTAGGCTTTAGTTCAAAGGGCATTTAAGTAGCTTTTTTTTTTTACCATGGTAAAATTTAATCAAAATCTGAAAAGTGACTTCCGGTCTGGAATGGCGTCTTTTTCTGATGACGTAGGTTTGACGGCTTGGTTTGAAAACACTTAACCACTCCCCTCAAACCGTTAGTCTGCTATGAGCGATAGATTGAGAGGAGGAGCGCTAAGTAAAACCCTGCCCTCTGTTCCGTTTCACTTGGAAATACGTCATAACACTGGAGAAAAGTCGTTTGCAGCTTCCGGTTCACGGGGACTTTAAAAAAAGCATTACTGGTGTGCATCTTGAGACAAAATATCTCACGGCAATTCGTACGAATTCTACGAGGTGGCTAATTCGTACGAATTCATACGACCTCACTCGTACGAATTCGTACGATTTTTGCTAAATCGTACATATTTTACGAATTGCCCAATTCGTATGAATTCATAATGACCTACCCCTGACCCCGCCCCTAAACCTACCCAACACGTGGGTTTAGACAAATCGTACAAATTCGTACGAGTGAGGTCGTACGAATTCGTACGAATTAGCCACTTTTTTATCACTCGTACGAATTTGTACGAATTGGTCGTGAGATAGCGTTGCAATGGCACTGACATATTTTAATATACGTCAAGTTGTGCAGAATGTGCAAAACTTGCAAAATGTGCCAGTTTCTTTCAGTTAAAAACAGCTCAAACATGCATTTTAGTCTGGGACTGGTCTGTGAAACCGGGGATAAAGTGTTTGTGTGTGCAGGTCTCTCACAAGTGAATCTCATTTATTCACCCTTGTTAAACATGATTTTATAACCAAGCTTCATGAGTATTAATAATCAAGTAAGCTATTGATTCTTTCTCAAAGTTCTGTGACATCGGCCAAATGTAAAATGTTGATATTAAAGTAAGTTAACATTAGGTAACGCATTCGTTAACATATAACATTAATAAAACAAATTTGTTCTTGCTCACAGTGCATTAATAATTGTTAACAAATACAACTTTTTTCAGATGTATGAAAGTGTTGTTTTATTTGTGTTACTTAGTGTTAACAAATGAAATCTTACTATTAACATTAATATTTACAAATCTGAATGAGCTTTCCTGATGGATTTGAATATTATATCCATCTACATGAGAAGAATCCAAATCCAAATGAGACCCGACAGAACCAGAGGAATTTCCTGTGGGAAATATAAATTAGCACTGGCATGAAGATGAGGCAAGCAGAAAGCTTGTTCTAACATGAGATGAGTCTCTGCGCTGAGACCTGAAAAACATAATTCAATATCTCAGATTGTATCATTTAAGGGCCAGTCTAAACATTTATACAGACTATAACATAGCATGGACTCAAGTGTTGGGCAGTAGGCCTAATGCGTTTTACTAACGGAAAAGTAATATAACTAGTGTAACGAATTACTGTTGCCAGGAAGTAATAAGTAAAGTAATATTACTTTTGAAATGAGTAATAAATAAAACATGTGAGTGGAGCCATACACTGCTTGTTTGTAAGCCCATATTCATGTTAACAATGCACATTATAACTATACTGCACTGATTCACTACACATATGTCAGTTGACAGCAGCAAATACAATTCATCACACAACGTGAGAAAGCTTTTCAGATTAATAGTGCCGAAGAGGTGCATCTTACCATTCTTAATCCATTCATTCCATGCATGTATCTGGTCACTATCATGATCCACAGTAGATGCTGTGTGGACATAAACTCTTTTAATAAAGTGCTGAAAAAAGTCTTTAAACAAAATATAAAATTGCATACAAACACCTACTCATGCTTTCATATTTATTATCAAAAGTCGCTCATTAGACATTATATTCTCACCATGCGAGTGATCCAGAAGCAGTTTCCTCAGTTCTCTCAGTGTCTGCGTGAGGTTTTTCAGTCTGTGATGCAGGTTCGCATTCTCCTCCCTCAGAGTGTGAATTGTATCTTGAAGCTCATATGAAAAGTTAATTCGTGGTATAAAAGACATGGTCAACAAAATAAGACCCAGATGCACTGAAAACATCCTTCATTAAATGTAGAAGCTGTTGCACACTTCTTTCAGTCAACTGATTCTTGTGTGGCCCGCACATGCATGACAAAAAGCACTATAGAGCTAATGCGGGCATTTAGAAATCAATCCAATTCTCATGCACCATTTATTTTGGTCTCAATACAAGCTGTAAGGACACACTGCTCTATATGCAAATATCTTTTTAGGTTAACTAGTGTGAAAGAAAAGTGTGAAAGCCTTTCAATGTAATGTGGTTTACTTAATGTCAGGCATAAATCTAATATTGGTTTATATTCTTTAGTAGCTTTTTTGAACAATATCCCTTACATAGGAAGACTGGGGCTATTTTTTTTTTTAATCCAAGGAATATATATATATTTTTTATTCTTCAGTTTTGTGTGTGTGTGTGTGTGTGTGTGTGTGTGTGTGTGTGTGTGTGTGTGTGTGTGTGTGTGTGTTAATATACCTCAAAACCCAAAAAAACTTTTATTGCTCAGGAGAAATCATACAGCTTATTTAGCGCACATGCTTTTGGGGGCATGTTGTCATAATTTGACCTTGCCATTCATCTGTTTAAGGCTATTTAACCCCTTAATTGTCACCGTCCCGCTAGCTGGATGCTTGGCGCTCTTTTTATTTGTCGCCTTTTTCATACCACATATTTTAGTAATCATCATTAATTAGGTAGCTATCATTTGAAAGCTTATACATAGGCCTACTCAAAATTCATCCTATGAAAACCATTTTTAAATTGGACGTTGCATTATGTAAACTGTGCTCCAAATTACAGTGTCAGGTTTCATATTACAAAATGTATTTTAACTACTTTATAATCAGAACCTTGTCTAATCTTGACACAACACATGTCATCAGAAAGGTCTGAGTCTCAAGGTTCCATGTTTTGTGAGAAGTGATATTTGGACAGACATTTATTAATTTATTACAAGAGAATGCATAAAAAATACAATGGAATGTGGGTGACACCTGGTGGATATTTTTGATACAGCGCCTTAACAAAATCTCATAGTAACTTTAATTTTTGTGATATCAACTTTTGGAAAATTTGGAACACAACTTGATTGGCTTTGATTTTATAGTAATTTTTAAGGAAAAATGAGTTTGTAAAATATGTATTTTATACATTTGATTTAGAGTAAATGTATACTTCCATAGCCCCAAAAAGACCAAACTACTATATTCCAAAGCATTCTTCAATTACAACCATAAGTTTGGATAGTACATTTTCATGTCTTCTCAAAAAGGGGGTTGACAGTTAAAAGTTGAATGGCTTTTCAGCAAAATATAAACAGCTACATATTGTGAAACGCATAATGATTCATAAGAAAGCAAATCATTAAATGTATCTGTTTGGTAATTCATAATTATAATTAATTACAACAAGTAGAACAACCCTAGGAAAACATTTGTGTAGACTTATGAAATATCTTTAGTATAAATCTTTAGCATAGTGGGCTATCTTTAGTGAAAACTAGCCCCAGTCTTTCTTACATGTTAAGTATGTAGGCCTAGTACAGTAAGTAGGCATCATAATACATACTGTGCAAATACCAGGTTTTTATGTTTTCCATCACAGTAAATGTAAATATACTTTGTTTTCTAAATATGTCCTGAATTTACATATGGCGTATGTGGGCAGCCTTTTATTTATTTATTTATTTATTTATTTATTTATTTATTTATTTATTTATTTATTTATTTATTTATTTCGTGGGCAGCATTTAGATAACGTTTTTTAACTTTTTTTTTCTTTGCAACATTGCTACCAGCAACCATAGCAACATTTCACAGAAAGAAGAGTAGGAAGTGTTTAATAATCATTTCCGGGTATGGTTCATGGTCAAATAGAATCCAACATGGCTGCTCACATGTCCAGATTGAGGGGCTGGAGCCGAGCGCAGAGGTTTGGTCTAATGTATTAGTTATTTACGCACTGTAATGAAGTGTGTCGTATGTATAGAGCCGTAGCCACATGTTTGTTCTGAATTTATAAATTAATATATATTAGGTATTCTGTCTACTTTATAAAATCGTTATAGCGGTATGTGCATGTGATAAACTTCGAAATCTCGCGTGCTTTCCCTCGCGCTTCGGTTATTAAACTGAATTGACAGCAAACATTAGCCTACAATAGCCAGTGTGGAGTTGTTGTTGTTATTATTTGTGCTCATGATTTAACTGTCTTAGTTGTCAAATGTTGAGATGCCTGCAAAAGCAAAGTACAAGTTATTACTGTCAGTATTTTCAATTCAATTCTGTTCACATTTATTTCTATAGCGCTTTTCACAATACACATCATTTCAAAGCAGCTTCACAGAAAGTGCGCGAGTCCATATTACAATTTAAAGTGTTCTGTTATCAGAGGTAACTAAGTTATGTATTTCAGAAATTTACATATACAAAATCACAGATAGCTACACATATTTTAATTTAAACAATGTAATAATTTCATTCAGAAACAATGAGCTCATTGAAGTAATGAATACTTGTTTGTTAACAAAAAGCGTTGGTGCATGTTGATTCAGAGTTTGTGTCATCTGAAGTCTTTGCAGGAGTTGGCGCCATCTCTTCATAGGTGTTGGGCATCTGAAATATATGATTATTGCTAAGTGTCTGTGTGCTGCAGGTATGGCATCGCAGTATGTAGACCGTACAGCAGTGGCAGTGCGTATCCAAACGTGTCCCTGTCCACACCGCTGCCCGGGATTCCCAAACCTGTCTTTGCTTCTGTGGACGGCCATGAGAAACACGAGACTAAAATCACCACCTTAGAAAACGGACTCAAAGTTGCATCGCAGAACAAATTTGGTCAATTCTGTACTGTTGGAAGTAAGTAAAATGTGTAGCAGATACTCTGATGTTGTTTGATTCTAATGAGCTGAACCAGATACCAAGTGTTTTTATTTCACCTGTTTGTTTTTAGTTTTAGTAAATTCAGGCTCGCGTCATGAAGCAAAATATCCCAGTGGAATTGCACACTTTTTGGAAAAGCTTTCCTTTTCTGTAAGTCTGTCAATGATTATGAGTTGGACTACTAAATAGCTTTGACGCTGTTTTGATTTTTAGTGCACAAACCAACTCATTCTTCTTTACTGTAAGTCTACAGCCCAGTTTGGAAGTAAAGATGAAATTCTCCTAACACTTGAGAAACATGGAGGCATATGTGACTGCCAAACATCCAGGTCTTGCATTTCTTTTTTTCTTTTAGTCCAAAGTGAATTGTTTTTCAATGCTGTTATGATTCTTTTCTGTTTACCTCATGCTTTATTTCTTTCTGTCATTTAAAGAGACACAACGATGTATGCGGTTTCAGCTGAGGTGAAGGGTCTAGAAACTGTGGTGAACCTTCTGTCAGATGCAGTTCTACAGCCTCGTTTATTAGGTGAGCATCTGAAAAACAACTGATTATTTGAATCTTTGAAAGGGTTAAAGAGACTCTACCAGTCAAAAGATGACTGAAAGATGTCTCTTATGATCAAAAATACAGTAAAAAACAGTAAATCGGAAAATATTATTACACATTAAAGTGCCCCTATTATTCTTTTTCAGATAATACCTTTTATGCATTGCGTAATATAGCTGTTTGTGAATGTGAAAGGTCTGTAAAGTTTTAAAGTGCATGATAAATATTGTCTCTCCCAAAAAAATAATAGATTCTGAACTGCAAAAACGAGTCGTCAGCAATTCCAGTCTCACTTCTGTAACCTACATGCCTGCAAATTTGCATAATGCGTGATTATGCAATTGTCAGAAAATGAATGATGAATTGTCAGAAAATGAACGACAATAATAATGAACTTCAGCTCCAGCCAGTGTTGCCAGATTGGACTGGTTTCAAACGCAATTTGTGTTGCGCTTTTACTTCAAACAGAACCAATATGTCTTTCTTGAAGATTTCTTGAACATAATGCAATTCTTAGCACATTCAAAACTGATTAATCCTGAATCCAAACCTCTTTTCAGCAGCTGCCAGGGACAAAGAGAGTGTAGTTTGGACGGTTTAAAAATTGCTCATGTCCTGATCAGGCCAGTGCGCACATGACGATGGACAGGAGTGGTCCCATATTCGATTTCAATTAAGTCATTCAACTGTGCTCTCAGAGTTATGTATTTATAAAGAGCCTTCGAGTCATTGCTCATCACTGCTGTAATCCACGTTTTAAGAGTTGTGCCTCTCCCCCACTCTTTACTGTAGATACACCTTACTGTATATGTATGCTACTTTGGCATAGCAATCACTTGAATATACAGCCGCTGAACTGACCCCAAACCAGCCCAAATTTTGTCCACCCGCCCAAACCAATTTTTACCTGCACAATCAAATTCAAAACCACCCAATCTGGCAACACTGTCCTGAGCTGAAGTTCAGTAATGGTAACAGACATTTCGTTTCCGACATGCGGCTGCACCGTCTGACCAATCAGAGCAGAGTAGGCTCTTGGAAAGGAAAATATTCAGAAACTATTTTCTGAATAGTTTCTATAGTTTCTGAACAAATGAATCCAGAATCCTTAAAAAAATGTATCACGGTTTCCACAAAAGTATGAAGCAGCACAACTGTTTTCAACATTAATAACTATTATTAAAAATTGAGCATCAATTATAATTGATAACTGCACCAAATCAGCATATTAGAATGATTTCTAAAGGATCAGTCGACAGTCGTGGCCTAATGGTGAGAGAGAGTCAGACTGGTGACCTGAAGGTTGCGGGTTTTATTCCTTAATCCTGGCAGGAAATGATTGAGGTGCCCTTGAGCAAGGCATTTAACCCCCAATCACTCCCTGAGTGCCACAGCAAAAATGGCTGCCCACTGCGCCGTGTGTGTGTGTGTGTGTGTGTGTGTGTGTGTGTGTTCACTACTCCTAATGTGTGTGGACTTATTTGGATGGGTTAAATGCAGAGGACAATTTCCAGGGTATGGGTTAAACACACATGGGTTGGCTTTCACATATCACTTTCATTCATCATGTGACACTGAACACTTATTCAGCTTTGGCATCACAGGAATAAATTACATCTTAAAATATGTTAAAATAGAAAAGTTCTTTTAAATTGTAATCATATTTCAGAATATTATAGGTTTTTACTGTATTTTTGTAAAAAAAAAAAAAGGGACTTCTTTCAAAAACATAAAAATTATTAGTTATTAATATATAGTTATTCCAAACTTTTGACTGGTAATGTAACTTTATGATATTTTCTTCAGATGAGGAGATTGAGATGACCAGAATGGCTGTTCGGTTTGAGTTGGAGGATCTGAACATGAGACCTGACCCGGAGCCTTTACTAACAGAAATGATTCATGCAGTATGACCACTTCTACAAATATCAATACTTTGCTGTAGATCATTGAATTGAGTTTGTACGTCTTATTTTATTGTCTCTTCAATGTTTAGGCAGCATACAGGGGCAACACCGTGGGCCTGCCTCGCTTCTGCCCTGCCAACAACGTTGAGAAGATCGACAAGAGGCTGCTTCATAAGTACCTTCAGAGCTATTACTGCCCGGAGCGCATGGTGCTGGCCGGGGTTGGGATTGAACATGAGCAGCTTGTTCAGTGTGCCAGGAAGTATCTCCTAAATGTTAAACCTGTATGGGGCGTGAGCACACCTACCAACGTCGACCTGTCAGTAGCACAATACACGGGCGGCATTGTTAAGGTGAGCACCTTTTTAAAGGCTGTGACACACCTAGCCGACGTCAAAGAACTAACAGTGACGAAAAGCCGACTGTTTTGTCACCCCGCGGTGCCTAAAAGCTGCACCTGAAGACACCAAAAGAACTTCAGGCCACTGCCAACTAGCATGTGCGTTCATAAAATTAGAACAGACTCTGTGCTATGTGCTGTTTACTTTTATCCTCATGCACTGACACTTTCACTAACCTGAACAGCCAATCAGAGCGATCTCTCTTACCGACGGCCCTGACGGAGACGCTAACATGCTGAAACCACAAAAACGAACCCATTGCCGACCGTCGGCATGGTGTGTCACGGCCCAAAGACCAGCAGAATTTGAAAGATTCCCGAATTACTTGAGCTAAGCTTTTTGTCTCATATCAGATGGAGAAGGACATGTCCGATGTGAGTTTGGGTCCGACGCCCATTCCTGAACTAACGCACATCATGATTGGGCTGGAGAGCTGCTCCTTTTTGGTTTGTTACACATTAAATCAAATCATTTCAATTTCACACTTGCTGAAATTGGTTGTGTGCTTATATAAGTCTTTCTTGTGACTGACTGATAGGAGGATGACTTCATCCCCTTTGCGGTCCTCAATATGATGATGGGAGGCGGAGGGTCCTTCTCTGCCGGAGGGCCAGGAAAAGGCATGTTCACCCGTCTCTACCTTAATGTGCTCAACAGGTGTGGCATCATCTCTTTATGCTCTGAATCTGCTGTTATATGGTGAGCCGTTTTTAGCAATCTGTTGTCGTTTGGACAGGCATCACTGGATGTACAATGCTACTTCATACCACCACAGCTATGAAGATAGTGGTCTTCTGTGTATCCATGCAAGTGCAGACCCTAGACAGGTACTGTCATTTGGTTTACGTGATAAATATTACTACAATACACCGTATTTTTTTTAAACTAATCATCTTTTTAGGTGCGAGAAATGGTGGAGATCATTACAAGGGAGTTTATTCAGATGACTGGGACAGCAGGAGAAGTAAGACCTTTTGTTAATTGTTTCTCATTCTGAATTTGTTGCAATTTTTTGCATTGCATTGTTGCAAATCTCTCACTTGTGCAGATGGAGCTAGAGAGAGCCAAGACACAACTGAAATCCATGCTCATGATGAACCTGGAGTCTCGACCCGTCATCTTTGAAGACGTAGGTCGTCAAGTACTCGCGACGGGCAAGAGGAAGCTGCCGCATGAGCTGTGTGAGCTCATCAGTAAGTGTTGATGAGACTGCAGAGTAAAGCCTAGATCAACTCTTAATTTAGCTTGTAAATGTATGTTTAATACTTAAAATACCTTTCAAAACTTTGGGGTCAGTGAAATATTATTTATTTATTTATTTAAGAAATTCAGCAAGGATGCAGTGAATTGATTAAAAGTAACAGTAAAGACATTTATAATGTTTAAAAAGATTTCCATTTCAAATGAATGAAAAGAACAGCATTTGTGAAAGAATCCTTAAAAAAAGAAATGTCTCTCGAACACCAAATCAGTATATTAGAATGATTTCTGAAGGATCATGTGACACTGAAGACTGGAGTAATGATGCTGAAAATTCAGCTTTGCCAACACAGGAATAAATTACATTTTAAATGGTTATTTAAATTATTATATTTCTTAATATTACTGTTTTGTAATATTTTTATCAAATAAATTCAGACTTGGTAATCACCAATGACTTCTTTCAAAAAAACTACTTTTGAAGGGTTGTCTGCCTTCTTGACTCAATAGATTACTTGGCTTGAATGTGTCAAACTATTCACTTGTTCTTTACTGGAGAACAATTTCTTTGTTTTAGGTAATGTTACGGCCAGTGACATCAAGAGAGTTACGGCGAAGATGCTGCGTAGTAAGCCTGCGGTAGCGGCGCTGGGAGATCTGACAGAGCTGCCCTCGTACGAGGACATTCAGGCCGCTCTCTCGAGTAAAGATGGACGTCTGCCTCGCATATACCGCCTGTTCCGATAGAGGACCGACGGCTGACAACATCTAGAGACAAATAGGAGCACTGACCCAACAAATATTATTCTTGACTGGAATTTAAGTGCAATGCTTAGAAGGACTGTCTGTGGTTGCATTTTATCTATATAGTGATTAAAAGGTGTCTTTAAAGAGATAGTTCAGCATTTACTGAACTAAAATTCTGTCATTTATTCACCTTCATGTCATTCCAAAACAGTAGACTTTCCTCTGTGGAACATAAAAGATGATAAAGGTCTCAAGTTTGCTGTCTATACAATGTGTTTGGTTCCCAACATTTTTCAAAATATCACATTTTCTGTTACGCAGAAGAAAGAGGGTCAAACAGGTTTTGAATGACATGAGAGTGAGTAAATGAGCATTTTCATTTTTGCGTGCATTTTTGCCTTTACATTTTAAATTCTGATTTGATGGCTGTTCAATTCCACACACCCCACATTGCATGATTTTGTTTTAACCCATCATGTGTTTAAAGTGAATGTGCTCATTTTTCATATTTCTATCTTATTTGGTTCAATAAGTGGACTTTCCCATGCCATTTGTTCACATGTCTGCATTGCTGTCAATAAGCTGTGCTCTTCTGTGTAAAACTGGGCAAACCAGAAAGATATTCCTCACATTGCGTAGCATTTTTTCACAAAGCTCTATAAAACTCTTCTTTTAGTTAGTGTTAGATATTAAAATATTTAATCAGAATGACAGAGACTGTGCACTTACCATAGCAGTGAAAACCGACCCATAGACGAATGGTTTAAAGCACAGGTGTCAAACTCAGTTCCTGGAGGGCCACAGCCCTACACAGTTTTGTTCCAACCCTGCTTCAACACACACACACCTGCAGTTTTCAAATAAGCCTGAAGGACTTGATTACCTGATCAGGTGTGTTTAATTAGGGTTGAAGCTAAATTCTGCAGGGCTGTGGCTGTTAATATGATCCTCCCAACCCAATCATTGTCATTATCCCTTTATGTTGGTTTGCCCTAAAATAACATATTTATTCCCTTGCACTTCTTCAGTTTACGGTTATATTTTTCCATTGCTGCTCATTGTGATGGCAATGGGTGAATCTGACATCCCTTGGAAAAAAATTAAAGTTTGATCTTTTCTATTTTTTGGCTTTCAATATTTTTTTGTCTCTGTGCATTTTGAATATTCAGCAATATGTCTCTCGGTTTGTGTTTAAATAACCTTTTTGCTGCCAAATGTGCGCTTGAAACAAAGTCATAAGAAATAACACCAAATACAAGTCAGTTTTTGTATTACTTTACATTGTAAACAAATATTTGTAATAGGCTATTATTTGGTTTTAAACAGCAGAATGTATTTGAAGTCACTGAGGCAATCATGAGCAAGATCGCAGGCACTTTCAGTACAAATAGAACTGAAATTCATGATGTGAATGCGTGACTTAGTATTACATCACAGTCACTGAGATCCATGCGCAAGCAATGCCAATACTATGGTCGTTCCCAATATCGCACTTTACATCAAGTAAGCTGAATTTTGTTGTTAGTTAACAGTTAAGGCAGTAAACTCAAGTATAGTCTGTGCCTCCTCACTTAGATTTTGCACACATTTTAACCAAAGGTCAAATTCTCAACATTGACACACCACGTTCACCTATCGATGACAATCAATGAATAAACAGCTGCTAACACCAATATTCCCTCATTTTGCTGGTAATGATGCTACAGTACAGTTTCCTTTTTAAAAGCAGTACCACTGTTAGCACATTGTTAAGAAACAGTTCAAAAGAAACCCAGAAGCCAATGAAACCAGGCCGATCAGCGACCCGGTACAGGTATGAGGTGTTTACATTATCAGTAAAAGATTAGAAGTTGAGCTAATGGTTTAACAAGGCCATGAAACACTATCAGTTGAAACCATACATAGAACAGACTGTTACAGCTTGCAAGTTAAATAGCAGAATATGAAACAATACAAAAAAACCTAATTAGGAATAATGGATGTACAGTACAGTTAACTTAATTTACTCTGGTCAGTATAATTTATAGATTTAAAAAGTCATATTTTACAGTTCCAACACTAGCTGCTAAAAGTCCAGCTGCAGTCTTTTGGTCCCTGGACTGTGCACTTCAGAGTTATCCTTTGGTCCTGAAAGTCCAGCTTTCCAAGTCAGTAGCTCAGTGTTGATCAGTTTTAGCACCCTATGGCTCTCGCACATCGGTAGATCAGGATATGGTGCAAACTGTACTGTTATTCTGGTTTTTCATGGCTGCCTCTCTCTTCTTCAACTCCCGTGTGATTCTCCTTCGGATTCCTTCTAGGTACAGGCTCCTGTCGAACTGGCCAGCGCCCAAGGGAATGCTGGGGAGGATAACAGACTGAGTTAGTGGTTTATCAAACCTGCATGAAAAATGTCTTATGACAAACACACACAGATACCATAAACAGACCTCAAAACATTCCATTAATCGATGAAAAGCTTGAGTTGACTAGATCACATGGCTTGTTTTGAAGGGAGACAATAGCCACTGCTTTTGATTGCCATTATCTTTTTTAAGGTAACTCGTAACAGCAAAATATTTAGAATGACATGAATGTGAAGAAGTCAAACTGGAGAGTCATGTAACTACTAGTTAGTGCAACCAAAAATTCGGTCATCATTTACTCAAAATATCGTTCCAAATCCATAAGACTTCTGTTTATTTTCGAAACAGAAATGCAGATTCTGAGCTTCAGTTGACCATATTAAAGGGTTAGTTCACCCAAAAATGAAAATTCTGTCAGTAATTACTCACCCTCATGTTGTTCCAACCCCGTAAGACCTTCGTTCATCTTCGGAACACAAATTAAGATATTTTTGATTAAATCTGAGAGCTGATCACTCCTCCATAGGCTTCTAAGGGACTGAAACTTGCCGGCCCAGAAAAGTTATTAAAGAGATCGTTAATGTAGTCCAAGTGACTACAGTGGCTCAATCATAAGTTTATCAAGCGACGAGAATACTTTTTGTGTGCAAAAAAACAACAAAAATAACAACTTTATTCCACTATTCATTTCCTTCTCTCTGGGCCTCGAGTTAGTTCACGTATTGTTTTAGCGCAGCGCTTCTGTGTTGTACGTCACACACATCACACACATGACCAGCGTCGGCCAATAGTGAGCCTACGTGTTTCAAAGATGAATGAAAGTCTTTGTTTGGAACAACAGGAGGGTGAATAAATGGTGACAGAATTTTCATTTTACGGGTGAATTATTTCTTTTATGATTACCACTCAATAAGTAGAAATGAGTGCAAGTGCTGCTTACTTGTCTCTACCCGGACGAAGTTTGACCTGAAACATGCCGATGACTGGCCGGTGATCTGATGTCTTAATGGACGAGCAAGATGTATACTTGATCACTTTAATGTCATCTACTTGTCTGTTTCGATAAAGAATTCGATCCTGTCAACACAAGAGGAAAAATGAACTACGGTACTAGTATAGGGTATATAGTGACATATTAGCATATAATTAGCAAAAAACTGTTTACGGTATATGAGGGTGTTCTCTGCTTTGTGGTGGAGTCATAGACGTCACAACCAATGTCATACTTGTAAGTAGGAGGAAAGTGAATAGATGCTTCCTGAAACCCTTTAAAAATGGAACCTGCAAATGCACAAAGAGATTCTTCCAGTTAAATCAGTCAAAGAACAAAATATTCCTTAAAAGGAACATAAAACCTTTATAAATTACACAGAACTGAAATTTTACATCTTTCTGCACTTGCCTTCCTTCATTTCTTTCAACAGCTGGTCATGTTGTAATAGTGGGCTCATATCTGTGCCTACACCCTGATTCAAAATGGCCTCCACCTCTGCTCTGGCTTTATTTAGGCGGAAGTTAAAATCTCCAAACCAGAAGACTTCATCAAAACGGGTTGTGACATCACCTGAGAATGAAAAATTTTTTGTTAATAAAATTCAAATAATAAAATAAATAATACACAATAAAATCTTTAAATATGACAAATGCAGTAACACTCACAGGTGGTGGAGCGGTAAGGGTTGGTATCAGGAAGGTTTCTAGGAAGAGCCAACGCTTCTATTATCTTGTTATAGTCTAAAATCCTCTCATATACTTTAGAATCTCCAGCTGAAACAAACACAAAGACTGGGTTGGGTTTATTCCTAGCTGGGCTTAAAGGGATAGTAACCCAAAAATGAAAAATCTGTCAGTAATCACTCACCCTCATGTTGTTCCAACCCCGTAAGGCTTTCGTTCATCTTCGGAACACAAATTAAGATATTTTTGATGAAATCTGAGAGCTGGCTCACTCCTCCATAGGCTTGTAAGGGATCGAAACTTGCCGGCCCAGAAAATGTATTAAAGACATTGTTAAAATAGTCCAAGTGACTACAGTGGCTCAACCACAAGTTTATCAAGCGACGAGAATACTTTTTGTGCGCAATTATTCATATACTTTTATTCAACTATTCATTTTCATCTGTGTGGGCCTTGCTTCTGTGTTGTACGTCACACGCATCACACACATGACCAGTGTTGGCTAATCGTGAGCCTACGTTCTGACGTACAACCTAGACGCGCTGCGCTGTTACACTACGTGAATGCATTCAGGCCCACACAGAAGAAAATGAATAGTGGAATAAAGTAGTTATTTTTGTTGTTTTTTGCGCACAAAAAGTATTCTCATCGCTTGATAAACTTATGGTTGAGCCACTGTAGTCACTTGGACTATTTTAACGATGTCTTTACTAACTTTTCTGGGCCGGCAAGTTTCGATCCCTTAGAAGCCTATGGAGTAGTGAGCCAGCTCTCAAATTTAATCAAAAATATCTTAATTTGTGTTCCGAAGATGAACGAAAGTCTTACAGGGTTGGAACAACATGAGGGTGAGTGATTACTGACCAAATTTTCATTTTTTGGTGAACTATCCCTTTAAACCTAATGCCATAGTCTTTATAAACATTCATTAAAACATATAGCAGGGTTGTTTGCCCTTGGGTTAAATTTCCATAAAATATTCCACTTACAGGTAAAATGGGATGTAATAAAGAGGAAGGATGTCCCAAAAAAAGTGAAGCCGATACCCACAGCTCCTTTAGTCTTAATCTGAGATATAATTCGGGTTGTGACAGTAGCATGTTCCACCTCTGTAGTGACAGGAAAAGACAAAATTTGATATATGATATAATATTATATCATATCATTCAAACATTTGAGGTCTATAAGTTTATACAAGAAATTAATACTTGTATTCAGTAAGGATACGTTAAATTAGGAAAATATTGTATTTGAATATTTGGACTCATCAAAAAGGAATAGGCTACTTGATTATTCGTTAATTTAAATTAAGTTTAATCATTTATTTTAATCATCAAGTTCGGATTTCGTGTGATTTCTCATTGTCTCATTTGACAATGTTTACACATGACATGTCGATTCATTTGATCCAAAGGTAATTCAACTGGCACAATCTTGTTTACACGCTCCACAGCGCCACTCAATGCATTTAGTTATAATAGTGAGTTTTAGTTCGCGTACTTTGGATTTATCATGGCCAGCAAAGCAACATGTAGCAAAATTCAAATAGTATGTTTATTTGTTTGAATAATTACAGTTATAAGAAAACAGTTATTTTTAAATGGTAATAATATTTCACAACATTACTGTTTTACCGTATTTTTGAACAAATAAATGCCATGGTGAACATAAGAGATTTCTTACAAAAATATGACAGACATCAAGATTCAAGACCCCAAACATTTGAATGGTACTGCATAATATACTATATCATATAAACAAATAAGAATAAAACAAGCTTTACCTGAACAAAACCATATGAGATCTCTCCTGACAAATATAGTGAGATAGAGAACTCCATGGGCTGCTGCGTACAGCATCACGTAATACGGCCCAAGAGTTTCCTGCAAGCGGATCTCCCACTCCCTCCTGTGGACAAACATGAAGAGGGTAAACATGCTGAGCATCAGGAAAAGACAAAAAAAATACAAAATAATAGCAAAATCTTACCTATCTGGACAACCTTCCTGAACTCCTATAACGTAGACGTCCTGTGCAAAGTCTGTGTCGGTTGGGAGCAGAAGATCATCTAGGTTGTATGGAAGCACCTGAGACCAAGAGTGAGAGCTTAGGCTACAGCTGCTATGCACTTCAAACTAAACAAACAAAACATGAGAAATGACATATTGTTCCACACCTTCTGTCCCTGCATGTTCCATGTGGCGACGTAGATACCGAGTCGTCTCTCTGGGAAGTAGCGGTCTAGCTCTTCTGCCCCCAGCAAGGCACCGCTACCCAAAACACTGCCCTCCAGAAAGCTCCTAAAAACACATGCAGGCACATTTTCAGAAAAACAAAAAACAAGAACAAAAACCTTGAGAAATTCTCCTTCTATCATACATCGCATAATATATTCAAATAAACTACATTATGTTGAATGGTCATGCTGCCCTTTTCCACACAATGAATCCATACAGTGACCAGGATTTACTTTTTTTAAATCTAAAAAGTAAAAAAAGTATGAGCCATCTTTTGATAATGTATATGTACTGCCCAATATTGGATAGGAAGGATAAAGGAGTCGATACGGACTGGATATTTAATTATATATGCATCACATTAATAATTTAAGACTGTTAAATGTAATCTTTAAGAAATCTCAAAATAAATATCAATTTTTCATATCGCATATTTTTATTATGTTATGCCTAAAATTTACTTGTAGCGTTGTTTGTTCAGCTTTTAAGTGTTTTACTTTTTATTTATTTAGTCAAAACAGTATACACTTTCAATATCAGCCATAACTTAAAAGTAATTATCGATAACGGCCAACTTTTGAACCCCTGGTGACAATATGATCTAACTGTGTGGAAAAGAACAGCGAGAAAATTCTTAGAAACCCACAGAAAAAATGTCCCACAGAAATGAATCACAAAAGGGTAAGTTAAATGACAATAGAATTTCATTTCTGGGTGAACCATCAATTTAATCAACAATAATATTGTCTAATAGTTAGATATTGTATTTCATGTTGTCCTTGTATAGTCGTTTCACTTTCAAGCAGAACATGAGTGAATGCGCTGATGGAGTTTGACAGTTACAGAAGGTGCTGAACAAGCATCTCACTGATCCATTAATCTCCTTTGCATTCTTCAGCACGTGATCATGTGATCTTAAAGTGGAGGATGTGCTGAGCGATAACTTCAAACAGGCTGCAGAAAAGAAGAAACGATTGAAAAGACACAAGCTTCTCACCTGTTCCTCACATCCCGGGGTCTGATGGGGTTCAGAACACTATAGGTGGACTTCATGGAATGGACAGAGGCATTGTCCGACACCATGGTGTCCGACAGCCGGCTATCGCTCAGATTCCTCTGAAGCCTCTCCGACCGCCCCCTTCTCCCCACCACACTGTAATCCAAGCAATCCCTGTCAATCCGATTAGTTGTCCTTAAGGACGCGGAGGCTGCGCTGTTATCCAGAGGAGGATATGTGCTGGTGAGCTGCAGTGGGGACAGAATAATTCTGGACGGTTTCATTCGCTCTTTATTCAGATCAAAATCCTCACGGGGGGACTCGTCGTTCTCGGAGAAGCTCCCGGTCCTTATCATAAACGGTGGTGTCTCCATGGGTGGGAGATCGAGTGGACGTCCGGATGCAAGGCCCTGGCCATTCACTGAGGCGGCGTCCTTAAGCGAATCGGTGGAAGAGCCCGTCTCACCCGGGTCCGTGAGGCTCTCCTGGCTGTTCCTCAATCTTCTCCCCCTCAGCTTCTCATCAAATGAGATGTTTTTACCCTCCATGCCCAATCCCACGGGCTTCGGAAGAGAGGGAGGTCGAGGCTGATATGGACTAAGCTTGGCGTCCTTGTTAAGCTCATCCTGAAGCAGTTTGGTCCCATCATATGGCTTCTTGATGTCTTTGAGCTCCTCCTTGTTGCTCTTCTCTTTCCTCAGGTCTACACGCAGTACATTAATATCTGTTTTACAAGCTGGTTCTCCTGACCGGAGTTCAGCGGGGTTAAACGGGACGATGCTGTCTCCATGCTCACTCATCCTATTGGCAAACTTGGTTTTAGATGTAAACAAGCCCCATGGTACTCAACTGATTACATCCTGTGGAGAATGTGAGAAATTATTATATAGATAACTTATTATTCTGTCAATTATTTCTTTTGATTTAGTGATATTCCAAATCTTGCCCAATGTGGAATTTTATATTACATGCAGGTCTATATTATGAATGAAGAATTGTGTGATAAATAAATCTAAATAATTTTATAGGGATAGTTCACCCAAAAATGAAAATTTGCTGTTAATTTACTCACCCTCACACTATGCAAGATGTTTTTTTTTCTTCTTCAGTAAAACAGTAAAGAAGATTTATAGCTGAAACTGTGGTCCTGAGTGATTCGTATAATGGAGGTTAATGGGTGCCATCACTTTGAGATTCAAAAAAACATATACAGACAAAACAAAATGAATACCCGCGGCTCCTGACGATACATTGAGGTCTTAAGAAGAGAAACGATCGTTTGGAGCGCAGGCTTCCTGTCGCATAATGAGGGGAAAGATGAGTGTGTTGTATATGGTTCATCAAAATGGTAATTGTGCTGTTCCTGGATGCCGCAACCTATATAAAAAATTAAGACCACGTTCAATTGCACAATCTCAATTGGGAAAATTGACTTTTCACAGATTCCCAACGTTTCAGCTTGCACGGACCGATCACTTCGCTTCTTAGGACCTCAATGTATCGTCAGGAGCCGCAGGTTTTAATTTTGTTTTGTCTGAATATGTTTTTTTGAATCTCAAAGTGATGGCACTCAGTGATTTCCATTATATGAATCACAGAGGACCACAGTTTCAGCTAAAAATCTTATTTACTGTTCTAATGAAGTCACCTACATCTCAGGTGGCCTGAGGGTGAGAAATTCAAGAACAAATTTTCATTTTCGGGTTTTCACAAAGGTTTTTTGTACTTTGTATGTTTAAAGAAATATGTATATTGCAAGCTATAGCTATACATTTTCATGTATAAAGTCAAGTCACCTTTATTTATATGGCGCTTTTTACAATACAGATTGTTACAAAGCAGCTTTACAGTGATAACAGGAAAATAATGTAACAAAGTTTGTTTCTAGAAGAAAATAGCATCATAGTCCAGCTTAGGTAAGTTCAGTGATAGTTAATTTTTGTTGTAAAAAAGTTATTAATTTAGTTCATAATATACATACATTATATATATATATATATATATATATATATATATATATATATATATATATATATATATAGCCGCTCTGGAGAAACCCGTGATCGTCCAGCTCAGTTCGGTTCTCATATAATGGTGTCAATGTAGGCAGATCAATAATATTGTTGAATATTTAATGTCCTCAAATATTCAAAGACCCATAGCTTTTTTCTTTTTTCAAAATTAAATAATTGTGCCTTTATTTAAAAATCCAAAATTTTCGGTGACAAAAATTCGTATACTCCTCCATTGTAAGTAGCTTTGGATAAAAGGGTCTTCTAAATGAAAATTGAATTTTCTCCACTAAATAACAGCTTTGTTGTACCCAATATTAGAGAAAACTTTTGACGTCAATAAATGTTTAATGTTTTAATAAAGTTGTTCGTTTTTAGTTGAAACAGGTGTCGTGTAAACGGTCTATAACAGCTAACGTTAACGTTAAGAGATGGTGGCAAGAGTAACGTTAAGAATGTTTTGCACTATTAACGTTACACAATCCATAAACATTTAGTTGTTGCAGCCCTACGTACGACTGTATGATAAACGACAACAGAATAATACACATTAATAATCTACTAAAATGTTTATTTAGCAAAAGAGTTCTACGTATATTAAACGGACGTCGTAAATTATAAACACAAATCGTCAGGGTACGTTAACGTTACAAATAATAACAACAACAACAGTCAGCAGCAACATAAAAACATTATTATTGGCGTCCAACTTTTAATTAATGCTTAACTAAGACTGAATGACATCAATAATGAACTGTTATGATCAGTGATTACAGCTGACTGAAAACTCTCTCCCTCACAGCGATGTAAAACTCACTGATGCCACACGATGGTCACTCACACATCTGGAAGATCGACGTAGCGTTTTATCTTTCCAAAATATGAATAATGCAATGGAATTAAATCTATATTAAAACACATTTGTGTGAGGAATAAAATGACGCATTTTGAGTATGAAACAGCTCCCCGTTACCTCCAGTTCGCTGAAGAGGCAAACTTAATGGACTTCCTTAACAACCAAAGCAACCAACAACTTCTCAAGAGGGTGTGCTGACAGTCTGCAGCAGTGTATTATGGAACAGCGCCATCGTGTGTTTATTATTCATCGAGTTGGTTTTATTTTCACAAACAACTGGCCAATTTACAAAACTATCCACTTATTATTACTCAGGAATATGGGAACCAAATGTAGTTTTAAGTAACGTTATCTAACACTGAAAATTCCATATTGATTACTGTGAAAGAGGAGTGTATGCGTTGCGTTTATAGCGGTAAATGTTATGTAGGCTAATTACACTGATCTGTGTAGACTATATCTTTATTAAAAGTCAGTGGATCATTAATATTATTTTCCCAATTGTTTCCCATTTTTCCCCCAAATTTGAACAATTGAATGGACAATAAATTACAAAGTAGTCAAAAGCATATAAACACATCCCTATAGGTTTTCGCACTGATAAGTTAATGATAATCTGCTCCCACTGTCTATGTCTGCTCCCCTCTTGTGTTTGGATTCAAATTTTTAGTCTGAAGGGTCATTCTTGTTATTAGTTTGAAAAGTAATAGACTACCAGTGAGTTAACTATTCTTGCTGTCGCTTTACCGCTATAGACATTTGATTGATTGGTGCGTTAAAGACAGCAAAATAATAGAGTTTTGATTTAGAATTATGTTTTTATTTTTATTCTGAATTTTATTAAGATCATGTAGGTCATTTACAAATATATAATTGTGCTTTGTACAGTTTAAATTAAACTGTTTATTGTGACAAAGTACCAGCACATATTGTTGCATTATTCCTGTGATGTATGGGATTACACTTTTAAGAATCTGCTGATCCGTCCTGACAGAACATCACTAAGGGGAAAACTAAGGGGAAGTACATTGTATTTAGCATTTAAGGTAAATCATCTTTTGTTTTAAATTACTTTTGGTACCCCTGCCCCGTTCTTTGAATAGTTATGCTGATTGGATTAGGACTGGTATAATGCTGGAGTCTGCATACTTCATTTGCATTAAGGTCGTCTTCCAGGTGCTTTGACTCTATCTCTAAGCAATGCCACCTAAAATGTATAAAGCTATGTACCTCAGTTAGACTTGATGACTGCAGCATGTTCTCAGTGAAGAATCCTGCTGAAAATACACAGAGTCTCCTGGTTCACTTCTGAGTTTCACACAGATGGCAAGAGCTCTACATTAAAATATTGGAATCAAATTGCAGTATCGCTGTAGTGTGACTATGATGGTGTACTTTCCAGCATGATAGCAGGTCCCTCTAAAGCAGGGCTGGGGAACATTGATCCTGGAGGGCCGCTGTCCTGCAGAGTTTAGCTCCAACCCTGAAAAAAAAACTCCCCTGATTGTAGGGTTAGGGTTAGGGTTACCCTAACCTATCCTGAAGACATTGATTAGCTTGTTCAAGTGTGTTTGATTAGAACTAAACTCTGCAGGACAGTGGCCCTCCAGGATCAGCGTTCCCCACCCCTGCTCTAAAGGGTCAATGTGTGTTCAGTTATTTTAGTCTGAGAGTTGAATTTTAACACTTTAACAAAATGTAACACTTTCGTCTTCGGATATTTTTTTTTCTCACAAATTTATGACTTGACTTGAAGAAAGACAGTAACAGCACACGCTCAGTCGATGTCTCTCTCTCTCAATAGCTCGCTGTCTGTTTAGGCTTGTTTAGTGCAAATCTACGGAGCCTATGTATAAATCACAAACACAGTCTTAAGTTAAAAAAAGAGCCAATTGACCTTTCGCCGAGCCCCGCCCCCCTTAGTTACTGTTGCTACGTCCGACAAACAAATGGTCAAACACGACCAGCGCGACAGATTGCCATGACGGGAAGAGGTATATCCGTGCGTGTCAGTGACCTTTTTTGGAGCAATACTTCCGCGATATCCTCCAGATTGAGGCAAAAAGGGTTACAGTATGCAGTGGAGGGATATATTCAAAATATAAAAATACGCAATGAAGGAGACACGACAACTATCTACGTCTCTATCGAGGCTAATGCTTAACGTTACCGGTGTTCATACACATCATTTGTGATTATGACAAAGAACAAGGAAACAAGTGTTTAAAAAGCATTGAAAGACACTTACTGTTGTGTTTTTGTGTGAAAGAAAAAACTGTCTCTGAAAATAAAAGTGCTGTCAGCAACAATTTCTTATGTGTGTTTTTTCGCATAACACTATGACTAACGTTACCGCTGCAAAACACATGAGTTAACGTTATATTCTCGATGCTGTAGTTTATTTTATCAGTCACAGTATATCATTAATCAAGCTTAATTTGACTTTTCAACTACAATCAGGCAGGGTGAACTGAAAGCTTTTACAATCTTTTAGCTAAAGTATGTGGTGCATTTTCTTCCAAAAATGATTTTCTTTCTCAAATTCATGCTTCAAGTTGACAAAGCACAATAAACGAAATCACACAATAACTGTTTAACCAGACATAGCCTTAATTTGCATCTAAATAACTTTCATTGATTGTCTTTCATAATGCACTTACCATAATATTTATTAGGGGGACAACAGATCACAAAAATCGCGGTTCAGACCATAATATTTATTAGTGGGGCAACGGATCATAAAACTCGCGGTTCAGACAATATTATGTTTTTTGAGTTACAGATAGGATAGTTTTTCAGATCAGAAAAAAAAAAAAAAAAAAAAAAAAAAACAACTTTAAGTAGCCATCGATACCACAGCCAGCAGACGTATTTATGCTTCGTAATGTTCGACACATTTAACTGGGAGTGGGGCCGTCCACACTGTTTTATCCATTGTAGGCACCGCTCACGTTGTGTTTTCGGCTTTGGGAATGGAAAGAACACAACTCCTCCAGACAATCTCTAGTGTCCGATTTACAAACAACGTGGGCGCACCGCTTCACCATCTTGCTTGGAGTCAATGCTTGTCGGACCTGCTCACATAGTAACGGTTGCTATGATGTGTGATTGGACAATGGCCGTTTTGGGGGAGGGGCCGGCGAAAGGTCAATTGGCAGTTAAATATATATTCTTCTACACTCTTGTTAATAATACCTTGTTATTATTAATTTATCTAACATTCAATACACATGTATGAAGTATAAAACAAGAAGGGCCTTATGAAAAAACATGAACATTGCGGTCGGTATTACAATATTGCGGTTATTGCGACAGCCCTATAGTGTAACTTAAAGCAATATGCTGCAGATTCAAAAGTTCAACTGAATATATAATATATAATCTATAAAAAGTATTAAGCCTTGATTCTTCCCTTACATGGTATCTTCCCGTATTATTCTCTTATTTCTTTCAGTATACTCTGTAGAAGTAAATACAAACTAAGTTAATACAGAGATACTCTGAATTCACCTTTCGAATAATAAATTCACTCTGGAAATAATCATGGAATATAAATGAATTCATTCAAATTATTTCATAAATTCACATATGATTCCCTTCACATAAATTTGAGTTTCAGTTTTCAAAATGAGTTATTTGAGTCAGTGTTTGAAGTTATATTCACAATTTTGGATATAATATAAATATAAAATGGCTGAAACCATTGAACAACTGTATTGTCATTCACTCAGTCTTTCGTCTTTGATTGAATTTCTCCAAAAGAAACAGAGAAATACAGGTGTCCTATGTGCTTTTGGTACAGTTTCCTACCGTCCAACTCTGCAACGTCTGCAAAGTCCCTATGTGGTGAAAATCAAGCTTTTAAATGTTGTTTATGTCTATGTGGTGTTTTTACTAGTTTGACTAGTAACCAAAAGTCCAAATTACAGTCTCTGCTGCACCAATTTATTTGATATAAACACTAGTGTAGAACATTGCAACTGTGTCTATTCCTCGTTTAGTGTCAGTGAGATCAAATAATAAATCTACTGCAGGATCTAGGAAAAATCGAATTGTTATTAAAACAGAAAATCTCACTATTAGTGAACAAAAACAATTTCTAAAGCTAGGTCTTCTAAACATTAGATCACTCACACCTAAGGCGGTTATTGTAAATGAAATAGTCACAGATAATAGCATCGATGTACTTTGCCTTACTGAATTTCGGACGCAGCGAAAGTCACACCTGAGCCCCTGTGCATCTCCGTTGATGAATGAACTAACATTAACAAAAATTAATAAACAATGTAACAAATGTTTTGTTCAGTTTTGTTAGTTCATGTTAAAAAGGGTTACCAATTATTTTTATAGACTCACTGAAATATTTGGACATTTAACACTTAATTTAACATGTAATTACATTAAGATTATTGTGAATAATCGGTATGCTGTACATTGCTGGAGGTTTCAGTTTCATCTAAAAATATATGCAGAAAAGTGTTATTTCATTTTTTTTATTTCATATTTCTATATTAATAATTTTACATTTAAAACACTAATTTCATAACATTATTCCTGCAACTGTAATTGCAGCGTAAATGCATATAGCCTATAATAAAAGAAATTGTGATTTCTGTCAGTAATGCACAATATATCAATTCCAGCATAATGCCAACAAAATGCCGTTTATTTATTTAAATAAATAATATGAAAGTAGTCTAATTTAAAAGTATGTATGCCTAACTACATTTTTTTATGTGTTTTTTTTTTTTTTTTTAATGAGAAGACTGACCTTTTTTTCTAACTTAAGCACCTGCGCCCCAAACATCCTGTGCACGACCCTGAAAATGTTACAATGTTTAAATGTTCACAGAAAGCAGACAGAGGCGCGTGCACTCAGTCTGGCACGTGCCGCTAATTGATACAACACAATAAACCAAAGCGCGAGCTTGAACCAGTGACCTTGTGAGGACCTCGGTCAAGCAAGCCTTCCAGAGGTCACGAAAATTGGACAGGTGATCAGAGCCCCAGACAGACCAGACATTCCTGTCTGGAGTCTATAGACGATTCCCCTATAAATACTGATCAGGGGTCATGGGTGACACACACCTGACTGAACACTGGACATGATGCAGCCCTCCTCTCTCACCGATCGCGAGAACACCCTCCCCGCAGCTGACGGGTGTTTCCTCATGTGGCGGGACTACATGGATCTCCGCAAGACTCTGTCGCAGCTGCTGGAGGAGCATCGCGAGGAAAGGCAAGCCGTGACTGCGCGTGTGACCCCCGGGGAGCGATTCCTGAGCACCGGCTCATCCAGCAGCGCCTCCAGCACTACTTTCTCCTTCTCCAGCCGGGACCACCGGCGTGACACCTGCGGCTTCTGCCTAAAAAACGGAGAGAGCGAGGAGGTGTACATGAGCCATAGACTGAAAGCCCGTGACGGACGGATCCTTTGCCCGATCCTGCGGAGTTATGTGTGTCCTTTCTGCGCGGCCACCGGAGACTGGGCGCACACGCGCCAATACTGCCCTCGGAGAAACGCTTCGAAGACGAGCAGGATGTAAACCAATGGACTCTCTCTCACACTTTCTTGTTCATGTGAAACTGAAAGTCTCTTTTGTATGTTGCATGCTGTGAAAATCTGTTCAGAAACGTTGTTTGCATATTGCTGGTTGAAAAGTGTGTTCCATGGTTCCTTTCAAAATAAAGATATTTTTCTAGTTTATCTAAACCCCGTTTTAATTCTTGTTATTGCTTTGCATTTAAATACGTTCCCCATTGTTATGGTTTGGAATTTAGTTAGACAGGTATCAGATAATAATCTGATTTTACAATTTTCAGTTTATCATCTGGTGGTGTCCTAGGGGTTGCTAAAAGCAGTTATGATAAAAACCTCCTGATTTCATCTGTCAATTTCACAAGCTAAGAGCATTTATTAATCTTTGTTAATGTTAATTTCAACATTTACTAATACTTTATTAAAATCTTGTTAACGTATTTTTAATAACTAACGTTAACAAATATTAACAAATAACACATGTATTGCTCATGGTTAGTCCATGTAAGTCAATACATTAACTATAACGTTAACTAATGAATCTTATTGTAAAGTGTTACCAAAACATTTACCAAGTATAGCTATTTGATAAAAACGTAAAACATATTTAAAGCAACACAATGGTTATTGATTATGATAAATGCGAACACATGATTGCACACTGAACAGTTAACACTTGTCTTAATGCTTAATAAACAGTCTATTCAGAATCTCATTTTTCTCATCAGTTACATCAATTATTGTAAATGAGTTCTTGAATGGTAGGGACTCGTTAGGCCTGAAATATTCACTATAAACACGATTTGGAAGATGGATTCATGATGTACTCGCTCATTATGTAACTTTTTAATCTTTGTTAAAAAAAAAAAAGGTTAGTGTACCTTTGTTATAAATGCTTTAAAGTATTGTAAGTTATAATGTCAACAAATGAAACCTTATCATAACGTGTTACTGACTTAACGAAAAAGGCAGATCTGAACATATCCATCCATAAAGGCTTGTGCTTATGTTTCCAGTTACAGCAGGGATGGTGTAAATAAGGGACACTCTCTATTTCTTGCCATTTGAGATTTGACTAAGCCATTAGAATAGCAGATAGCAAGTCGCAATGGATGCCTGCAGGCTATGGCCAAATAAACCCACCTAAAAATGCATGAATGTCTTTGCATTATAGCCTATAAACACAATATTAAAGTAGGGTTAGGGTTAGGTTATAACACAATATTAAAGTAGGGTTAGGGTTAGGTTATAACACAATATTAAAGAGGGTTAGGGTTAGGTTAGGTAACACAATATAGGGTTAGGGTTAGGTTAGGTAACCCTAACCCTAACCCTAACCCAAGTAGAATTTATTGTTAAGTTTTTTATCAATCTAAACTATCAATCAGAGGACAAAGGGCATTTAATAGATTGTGTAGTACAACAGGTTTTTCAGCTAAGTTTTGATCATGCTGTTAATTTAGAAGCCTTTTGATAATGTAGGCTTTATGGGGTTAAGTTTTCTTTTTCCCAAACTTTGAACGTGTTTGGAGATGTGTCTCTGATACTGTTTTTTCCATCTCTCCACATGGCACTGTCTGAGTGAGCACTGCCAAAGGTTACTCTCCACCATCACGATAGGTGGCGCTGTGGGGCTGTGAGGACTAATAAACTCCTTCGCTTCTCTGAGGTCAGACAACCTCGCGTTGCCAAATATAGAAAATACACGTATAAAAATGTACGCATTAATTTACTAAACTGTTCAAAACACAGACTGTTATCCCAGCTTCATCATTTCAGTTTCACATATGTCAAGTAGTTCTGGGACGGACCGAGATAAATGTTATACTTCGCCGGAGGTCACCCTGATGGTTTGCTCCGTTAGGGGGGATTTTACAGTTGAAATCTGGCAATCTTGCAATGCACGTTGACAGCAGAACGTGTGGATCCCTATTTTTCACAGTCTATGGTGGATCCATGTCGGTAAAGACCTCTGATCCACGTGAATGAATCGCAAACAAAGCGTCTTCTAATCAATTCATATGTCCTACCGATTATGCTTTTATATAAGGTGTAGTTGCTATGTTTTGGAGTCACGATTATATCCGTAATATTTACGTTCACCAGCAATCGAGATGTGTCTGATGAAAGTCGCATCGAAACTGTGTTATAGACCGGTTTGGTAAACTTTAAACTTACCATGACTCATAATGAGTAACACCACAGTTCGAGGCAAAGTCTGGACGGCTGTGACTCAAGCTTTCAAACTGCCAATGGCTCTCATAATGCGGATGATAACGAAGTTGATTAACCGAGTGTTGATGAGCACGAGCGCGCTGCCATCGCCGAAGATGATGAATGGCCAAGCGGCAGTTGACTGTAACAGAAGGAAAATGGTACGTTATCGAAGAAGTCTTTTATTTGGCATTATTATAATTATTATAGGTTGTGACAAACCGTTTTTTCTCAAAAATAGATACTAAAGTTACCAGTGTCTTATTTGTAGTTACTGTTTATTAATCCTCTCTGGTTTTTTTTTCAACACCACTAGTTTTACTGCTGTTCTTAAAGTACTTATCAGTTGGTTACAAGTACTCGTTACAAACTAGTAATTTTTTCTTTGCTAATAGTCTCTTTCCCAATAGTGACAAGTATCTACAGTAACAAATATCAATTTCTATCTACTTCAATAACCCATTTATTTAACACTAGTGTGTATTTCATTTGTTGATAGTATATGTGTGTATATATATATATATATATATATATGTGTGTATATGTATATGTATTACAAGTAGCGTTTAGTCATTTAGTATTTTTAAATTTAAATTAGGGATGAACCGATATAAAAATGTTGGCCGATACCGATAACCGCTAATTCTTTATGCTTGAAAGTCGATAACCGATATATTAGCTGATAAATCTAAATCCAAATTTTTCTATAATTTTTGAGAGCCTGATTACAAAAACAAAAGTCTCACCAGTAAAATCCATGTCCCAAACACACAATTATAATGTTCTCATGATAATTTTATGTAGCCGATATGACAGACTTGCGCTGCACATGTTACACTGAAGTGATTTCAGTCATATTTGAAGTTATTCAAAACCATCATGTTGAACAGTGCGCATCTGAAGTGTCTCAGCTGAAGGAAATAATTCATTATTTATCAGCTTTAATATATCGGCCAAATTTTCTTATCGGGCCGATAACGATAACATTAAAAATGAACATATTTCGTCTGATACTGATATGGTGGTCGATATATCGTGCATCACTAAATTAAATTAAGCTATAAAGTGGCCATTCTGACTAATTGTTCTATATGGCAAGTAAAAACGGAATTAACTAATGAGATAAGGCTTACTAATAACAGCCGAGGTGTCTATTAAATATTAAAACCTATGTACTAGTTTAATCAGGACCTTTATAAACCTATGACTGAATCACTTTGTACATTTTTTGTTGTGTTTCAGGTTGTCGGGCTGGGAAACCCTGGCATGAATGGCTCTCGACATAGTGTTGGTATGGCTGTGCTTACAACGCTATCAGAACGTTTGGGAACGCCAGACAGCTGGAGATCTGACCGACAAGTCTCAGGAGAGGTTTTTGTAACACACCTTCAAGACATCCAGTTGGTTCTTCTTCGACCCAAGTTGCTCATGAACATCAATGGTGTGAGTGTGGCAAAAGCAGGTGAGATGCATTGTATTATCCTATAAAAGAATAACTCACCTCAGGTGGATGATTACAGGAATCTTGGGCTGGGCGGTACGACAACATATATTGTGCGATCCCAAATTCGGTTCTCTTTTGCAGCTTATTGTGCTTGAATGGTCAAATACAAACTCATTTTACTGTCAAAATGCCCATCGGGTGGATTATTCACATACACGTGAACAGTTGGGTGAAAATCAGATGTGGATCGTTATATTAGATCCGAGCATGAGGTCTTAAAGTGACAGCAGCCTAATATACCTGTGTCATTAATGTTAATCAAACAACAAAAGACAAAGAGAAAATCATTCACTGCTCTTGACTGAATAACATTTGTATCTTTAAAAATAATAACCAGTTCATAATCAATTCATAGTATAAAGACTATGCAGTCTTTGATTTATTATAATATTAATAGTGTAATATAATATTACCTTTTTATTCAATGTCTTTACTATTACTTAAATAAACCTACTGTACCTGAAAAACTATACTAGGCTATATTTAATTTGTATTGTATTTGTATACTTTATTTAAACTTACTTTATTTATACTTATTTAAACTTTAAAATTACTTTATTTAAATTGAATTTGTCTAATAAATCTTTGTTCTTATTTTAAGTTATAACAAATATATTGTGATGTATTTCATTATCAAAATAAGATTTTGGTCATATCACCCACCCTTGTTTCCATCAATGAAAATCTGAATTTATTTCTTCTTTATTTTATTTTTTTGTTTTTCCAGCCAGCAAATTCTCAATTCCGCCTGAACATATTCTCTTGATTCACGATGAGCTTGACAAACCGCTTGGGAAGTTCGGCATTAAACACGGCGGAAGTGCAAGGTGAGTGAAAAATTTGTTTTGATAACATTGGTTTAAGTTTCTCTCTAATATGTTATATTGACTTCGGTTCCTTGCCACTGTTGCCTTTGGCTTGCTCAGTTGGGGATACTTAATTTAATCAATCAATCAACAATACTATTGATCAGCATTACCAAACGTGGACGTTTTACACTAGAAACAAACACTGATGTACTATTTTATTTAATACTGTGAAGCTGCTTTGATACAATCTGCATTGTGAAAAGCGCTATATAAATAAAGTTGACTTGACTTGACTTGACTTCATTGGTCACTGGATCATGTCTCTTCCTCTCAGGGGTCACAATGGTGTGAGATCATGTGTGGACTGCCTTCATACTGATGTAAGTTAGCAAATATTTCATAGAGCAAAACATTAAATATAGTGACTTGCTGTACAAGTTCATTATAACCCACGCTGATTGTGTCCGCAGGTGATGCCACGGTTGCGCATTGGTATTGGGCGACCGTCAGGCAAAACGCCTGTCGACCGTTACGTTTTGGGACGTTTTTCACAAGAGGAACAACATGTTTTAGACTCTGTCATGAAGCAGAGTGTAGATGTTCTGCTGACATTTCTCACAGACTCGCAACCCCAGACTTCTCCAGCAGAGGGAAGGAGAGCGTCACGCAATAAAGCAAGGACGCTTTCACCGCCTCAGGACACCACAGAAGAGCACAAACAGAACTGACCTGTTACAGGAGCTCAGTTTGGTTATGATGCCATGGTTAGATCCCCAGCAAAGCTAAGGACATGGAGGGCAAAACCAAAACTGACATCAGTACATATAGTAATTTTGATTACTCTGTTCTGAAGGAGTTCAGCTTTGTTAGAATTCACTGTGTCTGCCATATTTTAAAGTCCAGTAGACTTATTAGGATACAGCAGCCTGCATTACATGCTCTTTTGTAGTTTCTATAACAGGATTTTCCAAAATTGGGGTTTGCAAACCCCTAGAGGTTCCTGAGGGAACTGCGGAAGGTTCATGGCACTGAAATAGAAATGCCAATGCTGTTTTAAATAAATAAATAAAAAATTACATGTCAAAAGGTTGATTAAAACATAAGCATGAGAAAATAAACAACAGAAATTTTTGAACATGTAAAGAAGAATTCAATATATTTTTGAAAGGTTAACAGTACTTCAAATATATCAGCATGTTTATCAGATAAATAACTTTATTCATAGGTGTTGATGTGAAAGAACAGCTTGGAAACCCCTGATTTAAAACCCAGATGACACGACTTCATCGTCAAGATAATCTTAATAGTATCATTACATGTTACTGGGTGATTTTAAATGTGTTCATTTCACTGTATTGTGGCGTTTTTGCCCATTACTATGTTCAGCTATAGGTTAACAAACTTTAAACATTTCTGACATTCAGAGAACTGTGTAACTTAATAAATGTATACTGCAAAAAAGTGTTCAAATTTTTTAAATAAACATGATGTAAAAAAAAAAAAATTAGAAAGTGATGTAAAAGAAATATTTCAGATTATAGGTCACAAATAAATTATGTCATTGATCCAATTATAGTGTGCTGCAAGGGTCTGTTTCAGGTCCTCTGCTATTTCCAATATACATGCTGCCTCTTGGTAATATTATTAGAAGACTTGGAATCAGTTTCCACTGTTTAGTTTTATATTTCATCACAACCAGATGACATCTCTAAATTATCCAAGTTGACAGAGTGTGTTAAAGATAAAATTGGATGACCAGTAATTTTCTTCTATTAAATTCTGATAAGACTGAGGTATTACTTATTGGACCAAAAACCTGTACACAGAACCTATTATTATACAATTTGCATCTAGAAGGATCTACTGTTACTTCATCCTCTAGTTAAAGACCTGGGGCCGTATGTATAAAACTTCTAAGAAATGCTCTTAAGAATAGTCTTAAGCCTTGACTTAAGTGTCAGAAAATACTTAGTAAAGAGTAGGACTTTTCTAAGAGTAGGAGACTTTTATAAAGCAGCTAAAAGTAACTTTCAGTAAAGTATAAGACTGATTCTTAAGTGCTGACTGAAGTGGGACTTAAGTGCTGTGAACTAAGGACTACAATGATGTCAACCCAAAATGGCCGCCCTCAACCACTGAATCAGCCAATAGTGAAGCCTGCAAGGGTGAGGTCACTGTAGCATGACACCAATCATTTAATGTATTAAAATAAAATAATTTAATTAAGACACTGAAACTTTAATATTTAAAAAAAAAATTTTTAAATTGCTCTGCATTGTGTAAAATTATCACAAATTAGTATTGATGCTGTGGAATCCCCTGTGGAAAGGTGAGGCAAAGGAAAATTGTCAGATTCACCCTTTATTTAAATAATACGCTTACAAAAATGAACACATTTTTAATACTGTGTAGTTGTGCCTGGAGTCAAATGTTTATTTGTGATAACACAAACATTCCAATTTGTACAGACATCATTTTTAGCCAGGCTGTCATACAAAAAAATTATGAACACAAGTAGACAATAAAATATTAATATATGACTATGTTGACAATGTATGGTTTTTTTCCCTCCTGTGAGCGTTTTACTTTTCCTAAAATCTGTAGCTGTAGTTTGCCCTTTTTTGTCACTTTATATTTAACAATATTATTGATCTGCCTGCATTGAGACTATTATTTGAGAACTGAACTGGGCTGGACGATGACATCACTGTTTTTTATAAATATATAACTAATGATTTTTACAATGGAAATGAATCAACACTGAACCTACTTAAGTTGGACAATGACACTATTTTCTTCTAGTGCTGCTGTACAGCCAAAACTAACTTTGTTGCATTATTTTCCTGTAATCAATGTAAATCTGCTGTGAAACAATCTGTATTGTAAAAAGCACTGTAGAAATATAGGTGACTTGAATTGAAACAATTTTGTCAGATAAATATCTTCACCAAGTTTAGTGTTTTGTTCTTACCTCATATTTTAAAATATTTAAAATATATAATGTAATGTAAAAATTTTTACAAAAATAAAATAAAAAACCCTCTGCACATCACTTTTGAACACTACTGTATGTTTGGTGTTGTCAGTGTCACAATAGTGCTGTTTCAGACCCTGATACTGTGAAATGATAATGAGCTCAAGTCATCACCGGTGCACTGCTGCATTCTTCTAGTCGACAAAAATGTATTCTTACTTTCATTTCATTTTATTGCTATAAAATGGCTTAAAGGCTAGTTACAAAAAGAATTCCTTGATGATCAAACTTGTATCCATCATTTAACTCCAGTACATCATATTTCAGTTGAAAAGTGTGTGGCCCCCTCCTCTCTGCTACCATCTTTTTACTCTTAAGGTTAGGAGACCTCTCCAGCACTTTTAAATAATTTAGGAGCTGAGACCAAGTCTTGACACTTAGGAACCTTTATGAATCACACTTATTCTTAAGTTTAGGAATGAGAGTAAAATGATGTCATTCTTAGAATTTTTACAGACTTAAGACTAAAATTGTACTCTGAGTGGCTTTATACATACGGCCCCTGGGTGTTATTTTAGAAACTTTCAAACAGCTTTGTTCCAGCTCAGAAACATACCTTACAGAACGTTATCTGATACTGATGCAGAAAAGCTATCTATTTAGGACCTCTAGACTGGATTACTGTCATGCATTATTAGGGGGTTGTCCTGATCCTCAATAAAACTACAGTTAATCCAAAATACAGCTGCTAGAATTCTTACCAGAATAGTGTATGATCATATAACCCCAATTTTATAATTTCTACACTGGTTATCTATTAAGTTCCATATCAAGTTCCAATCAAAAGTCCACTAAATTGAGAGTGTTTTTGTATTTGGCTCCTAAACTCTAGCCTTCCTGATAATGTTTGAAGCTCAGACACTGTCCCAGTTTAAATCTAGCTTAAATACGTATCTCTTTAGCCAATGACTCACATAATACACCCTATAAGCTTGTACTCTGGTTATATCAGAAGAAATGCACATGATTATCTTTTGCTTAAATTGTTATGAACAGCAGCTACGCTAATTATTTTCCATTTGCTTTTCTGCTTCTACCTTGGGATGCCCATAAGAGTACGCCAGCTCCAGTTTGATTCCAGCCTCTTATGAAGATTTATAACACATGTGAAGAGATGAGATGACGCCAAACCCTGCGAGCACTCAAAAAAATAAGCTGTTGAACGAACTTGATTAAATTAAGGAAAACTTTTCCACGAAAATGAATTACATTTTTCCAACAAAATCTAATTTGTTGGAAATTATTTGTTGTAATCTTGTTATGAACTTAAATTCATTTGTCATTCCTGCTAGTTTTGTCAGGTTAACTACAAATAATCTTTGCTCGGTCTAAAATCACCAACATTATAATTTTAGCTGATTTGACTTTACAATTATTTCCAATGATAGATACTAGTGTTCAATTTAATTAAAACCTCTTTTTAATATTGAATATTACTTATGTAAGTCTATGAGTGAGGTTTAAAGTATAAGCTGAGTGCCCACAGCCCTAAACTAAACACAGTCGCCACTCTCCTGCATAATGGTAACCACAAAATTCAAAAACATTACAGAAAGTCCTCTAAGTTTCTAACATAACTGAATATTAAACACTAACATTAACTATAACAACATCTTTCCATTTACAGAAAAACACATAAAATAACACTTTAATCCCTAAATTCCTAATGCAGTCCCTTGCAAAGCATGCTGGGAACTACAGAGCCACTGCCCACTTAGTTGTCAACAAAAATGATTCATGTAGTTTTCACACAAATTAATTAAGTAAACTTCAGTTTTAAATATATTAGGTTGATTGAACACAATGAAATTAAGTTGTGACAAAATATTAAACAATCGTGTTACTTTTGCTTATTTTAATTAATTGGATTTAACAAGAGGCAAAAATTCATTTTTTGAGTGAGGACTTCAGATAACTCCAACTCTGAATCAACATGCACCACTGACACATTTTCTATATAATCATTATGATCACAACTTGTAGTAATTGCATTAATGGGATCATTGTTTCTGCCTAAACTATTATATGATATTAGCTATCTTACAACTGTACATTTCTGACATATGGACATCACTCAGTCACCTCTGATATTACTCTAAAATGTAATGTAGAAGCATGAATTTTTCTGTAAAGGTGCTTTGAAACTTTATGTATTGTTAAAAGGGCTATATAAATGTGAATTGAGTTGAATTGAATCATGCGACTTTATACGGGCGTTCAGATGTTCTTCCATTGAACCCCAAGATGCTCTTTGGATCATCTTAAATCATGCTGGAGAAAATGATCAGATCTGACACAAACATGTGGAGTTTAAATCATTATTAGAACAATTAGAACTGTCATTAAAGCAACATTAGAACAAAAAGTGTGCTACAATATTTTGAAACTCAATGTAAAATAATAAGAGTTTGAAAAAATGCTGTATAAAAAAGAATTCTAAAAAATAATAGAATAATTATATATAAATAATTTCATCAGGTCATATAAATACAATAAAGAAAGTTGTGAATGAATTCCATTGTTAAAATGGAGCATTTTATTGCTCTGACATGAACAAGTGTTTTGAAGGTCTAAGAGAGAATCACTTGTTTCGTCACTGAATTAACAAATGCTGAATGAACACTGAATCGACAAAACACAATCAATGCAACTCTAATATGTACAACAATGAATATTGCAGGAGCCGGTTTAATGTCTTTCTGCCAGCTCTTTGCTTGTCGGCTTTAAGTCATGAACTCGTAATTAACACCATAACTGATTAAAAAAAGAAATACGGACAGAAGGATAAAATGTTAATAATCAGTGATCTGAATCAGTGCTGTGCTGAGATTTCTGACAGATGTGGAGCGTCCATCCTAGAGGACTACAAAGAGTTCCATCAATACCACAGCATTAGAGAACTATTGAAAAATACTTCAAAGACAATATCACTTGTGGCAGATTTTCAACATTCCAGCTACATTGACAAATAGGCTTTCCCTGAGCAATCCTTTACAATGGACCATTCCCAGCTCATCTGAATGGTCAGGATTGCTTGGTCCACTCTTAGCACTAACAATAGCTAAGGTCAGAGGTTACTGGCACGGCTGGACACAGCTAATACAAAAGTGCAAATTTATTCAGGGTAATGTTCTGAGCCTCATAGGGGGTCTTCCCTGTTTTACAAAAATATTTAAAGTAATACCACCCAATACACAATGCCTAAACTATATCTCAGTAACTAAAAGTCATTAAAAGAGTATTTTCTCTAGATTTCTCAATTTCTAAATATATATTTTTTGTGAATTGTGTCTTTAAAAAAAAAAAAAAAAAAAAATCATAAATTAACACAATTTACTAATCACAAGAATATTTTTTGGCCAAAAAAGTTTTCTTTTTCATTTAAAAATGTTGTGTTAATTGTTTTACTGTTTCAATTTTGCTTTAAAGCCTAATATGCTGCTTAGTGGCAGTTTACATTGTAAATGTTTACCCTATTTACATTGTTACAACATGTGTTCAATGAACTGTATTTTTTTTTTTTTTTCTGAGCAATAACGATGTAAATGTTCAATGGCATTTTTGTAGTCAGGATTTTATGTTCCTATACAAAAAAATGGGGGAAAGTGACCCTAATAACCCTCATCTCTCCAATACGTTTTAAATTAAAGTAGAAAAAAGGCTTTAGTAACACGTTATATAAATGAAAGCATTATTATGAAGGTTCTAATTTTTACATGCAATTCATATTTGACTAGGCTATAGGCTACTTCAGTGTTTACATAAACACTGTATTATGTGCCTGTTAAAAAACACTTTACTTATGAAGTGTTAATGAACGATTCCTTTGTGGTAAAGTGCCAGGTAATCCCTTGCACGAGTAGCTTTTGAGAGATAGGAAACGTCATCGAGGACACAAAGCGTAATGGCACTGTAGACACTGTTGGATTGTAATTGCAATGGCCAAAAAATGGAGTGTTGTTTCTTTAAGAGGTTTCTGGTCCCAGCGCAGCTGCTGGTCAGTACGCCGATTGAGACAGTGGATACTCATCCCCTTTCTCACCACAATGGCCATTTATCACTCACTGGTGTGTTATTCAAATCTCGTACCAAGCGGCCACCGACCCCACTCTCGCCCTCGCCGTTTATTTAGAAAGCTGCGCAGTTGTCACGCGAGCCTCAACGCATCCTTTAGCCAGAAACGCTGCCAGTGTGTGTGGGTCGTTATTTTACAACAGTCCTCTGGACGGGAGTGATAAAAAGCTAATGTATAAATGAACTCGTGCCTTTTGACTAACATACATTGCGAGGGTCACGCGCATCGCGTCTTGAACACGCTAAAGAACTTTATTTTATTCTGCGCATTGAAGTTGGAGACTCAGCGCCGCGGAACGACACCTCTGGAGGAATTTGACGCACATCAGGAGGTTTCTCCTTTTTTTTTGCTCGTTTTTGGTCTTCCATACTTGATCAGAAACATCTCACAGGTGCAGACATGGCGAATCGCTGCCTCAGTGCCTTCTGAAGAAAGTGTATCGTGATGGTGCAGCACAGCCTGAGCCTCCTAAAGATCACCGACCGCATCGACAGAGAAGCTCCGCCAGCACATTCCTCGAGCATTTCAGAGGGAAATTTAGATTTTTGTGTGTTACAATTGGTCATTTATTTATTGCACTTGAACGAATTAATTGATAAAATCTTTGATTCGTTTGGTTAATCTGAGCCTTATTTACCCGGTAGGCTAAGACACGGTCTTATTTTGCGGTTATAATTTTAATAACCCACCCCCCCAAAAAAAGGTCTGTGGAAATATGCTATTATTTTTTTGGGTAAAATAACAACATTAGAGTCTTAAAGCAACATTACAGGCTTAAGACGGACAGTAGGATTTTGAGTGTCAATTTCGTCTCGTGCTATTGTGGCATTTCTGTAGATAACGAAAAGTGGACCGAACAAATATTAGGATGTAATTTCACTGCCAAGGAATTTGTGAAATACAGCCGATATAATGAAAGGCAGCACGCCTGAATTATGTAAAGAAAGAAAAAAAAAAAAAAAAAAACAATGTGCTTGAAGGCCTTTTTCCACTGAGGAGCAGAAAACACACGAGGACCCAAACGCATGGATCCTACAGTAAATATTCACACAGTTGTGCTGTTTGTGGAAATATGAGCTCAAGCAGTTGATTGTCCAAACGCAATTCTTGTGAAATGTCAAGCGATCAGTCGAGAATTGTGCCTGGACATCTGTTGCTGGAGGCTCCCACGCGTCTCCAATCAGCTCTGATCATCAGCTCTGTTGGGATTCATGCGTATTTTATTTTAAATAACGAAGAACTCTAACGATTATTTAAAATGCAAGTGTTGAAGAAAACAGATTAGCTGACTTTGTCTAAATGTCTAATGCCTAATTTTAATAACCAAGATTGCATTTGTTGTATTTTTCGTTATGTGTTGGTAATGTTTTGAATTAACAATAGAAAATAGTTCATCTTGAACGTAAACACTGCATGTATAAGATTTATTGTTTTATTATAGCTATGGTTTTATTTCACATCATCAGATGTTGGTTTGTTTTTATTTGATTTGGTACATTACCATAACCTAAAATAATGTAAATTCAGCACTATCAGATGTTTTTAAGTAATAGCCTGTAATAAAATAAATCCACATTTGTATATCACGAAAACAGATTTTGCCTGCATTGTTGTTTAGTAAAGCAGAACGAAAAATGTTTATCAAATGAATTTTAAGTTAAATGGTCTGTCGATTAACTTTAATAAAGCTTTCATTTGTGATATTTTTTACTCGTTTAAAATGATCTGACAGGATTTTACGATTTTGTCACATTTGAGGTGTCTGCTACAGACTTTAGGATAACAAAGAAATGGCATGTTAATCCAATAGGATTAAACAAGATTAGTTTTACACACAGGTCAGATCTTTTGATCTTTTTGAAATCAGCACGAGCAGCATTAAACGAATACATAGTTATCCATTTGCATTAGACCTTTTAATATTTTTTTTCTAGCCTACATATATTAGGTTAATTATGCTGGAATTTATTTAAAGGCGAGTTTATACGGTAGCCTAATTATTTAATGGTATCATAATTTAAATAGTTGTCTTAGATTTAAACCACATAAAAAAAAGGATTTGGTTCCATCCAACGATACAATAAAGAATTTATAAATCATAGCAATATTTTCTACTTGAATTTAAAAGTGAAATTAAAAAAAATATTATCTAAATATAATTTAAAGAATTATAATATAATTCTGTTTATAACAATTCACTTCGAAGAACCTTGGACTCTTCTGTTCATATGTGTCATAATTTAGAAGATCCTTTATTATTAGCCTATTATTATTATTAGCCTGTTTTAGCGCCATTTTAAATGTTTATTTGGCTAATTCAGGGCAAATTTTACTGTAGGCTATATTCAAAATGTGTTTATTTCAGGCATTCTACTAAAATGATTCACATTCCTCTGCTAGGCTATGTAATGCTAATATACTTTAATTTAAATGGTTACACAATTATAAACAATTTCCTCTAAAAATGAACTGCACTGGTCTTATAGAAGACTAACTCTCCATGCACTGCTGTCCGAGCTTCACGTCCCCAGCAGAATAGAGTCACTGAGCTGATATGAAAGACTAGGCTATAGGCTATGCTGTGTTAGTGGATTTTACTTATCATTGCAACTATCTCACATGGAAGCAAACGAGGCCATACATCATGTAGAGGGAAGACGTGTCACGTGACAGTGTCAGCATCTGTAAGAGTCTTAGTAAGTTAGAGGATTATCAATCATTTCATGCTTGCAAAGAGGGACAGATTTCGGACAGACATCTTCCAGAGGCCCATGTCCCCCACTGACCACACAGAGGCCAAGGGCATCCCCGGTGCCCCCTCCACCCCTCTCCCAGCATTCCCCCTCCTCTCGCCCTTTGTTCACCTGTTGTCCTGGAGACTCCATTGCCGCGGTAACCACCCTATTGTTTGATTGAGAACAGAGATGAAGAGACACAGTCCACAAGTAATCTCACAATGAATCAGCATAATATGAAGCAATGTCTTGACTTTTGAAATCGGAATGACAGAAAGTGATGGGATAGGATGAAATATCTTAAAAGTTTAGTAGGCCCTAAACGGTAGCCTACCCTAAAAAGAAATTCAGGACACACATTACCACAACTTAACAAATGCACGATTACAATTTTTATTCCGATTTATTGATTAAATTAAACCTTTTTAACTCTCTCCCCGCCATTGGCGGAATTTTCCGGCTTTCCGTGTTTTCACTGTTAGCCTACGGTAGGCTATGGGGAGCTATTTGGCATCTTCTGTAAGAGTACAGAATCTCCACATCAAAACACACGTGAAGAAGCAGAAACAAGCAGTAGCAGATGCACATTTCAAATAACGCGATTATCAACATTAAACAGCATATAAATCAAAACTGCCTAACGTTACCGAATGAAACGTCGAACCAGGACATGCAGCATTAAGGTGTGTCGATGGACTCGATCTACTCCATCTATGTTTTGATAATCGTTCTGTATCAGATCCAGACGTACAAAACACGATTTTCTCAGCTTTTTGCTCAAAATTTGGCTTTTTTTAATGAAACTTACCCACATTCAAGTGTTTGTTTGTTTAAAAGCAGATGGTCTCTTTTTTCTTTTGATAAATTGCACATTCAGAGATTCATACAACAAAATATTCTGGGCGCCATTCAACTTTTGTAAAAATGAGCAAAAATGCTGGCAGAGGCTTGCAACTTTAAAAAAAAAAAAAATGATAGAATTAGTTCTGTTGACATATAATGCTGATCATTTCATCAACTTAATATTGTGTGTATTGTGTGTATTGCCTATTGTTTTTGAAGTTGCAATAACTAGTCATGGGACCAGGGTAGCACCATCAGGGCAGGACTTAGGGGACTGGGGGCCCCTGGGCTTGAGTTTATGTTTGGGCCTATACGTACGCTACAAACATCATTATGGGGTAGCACAAATTACACAAAAATTAAAATATGCTTTGAGGTTCCAAGAACAATTAATATGCAACATGCAGTCAAATTTAGTGGTAGGCTACTATTAAATAGCCATTATAATACAATATAATTAAGGATGTGCTCTCTCGGTTGAGAAAAGATCAAGACTCTAATAATAAAGCCAAGAGAAAACAGTATTTTTAAATTCATTGTCATAGCTATCAGTCCTCTTATGTCAGATTCTTAAATTTAGTCAACAAATTCAATCAGAGTGCAAAAACACGGTTGTATGGCGATTATGACCAAATAAAAGGAAGTCGGTATCAATAAAATCCATTTTTAGATTGACACAGGCTGTTTAGACATGGCATGTATGGATTTACACAGCAAATTATAATTGTATAAATTATGTTAAGAGATTAATGTTTTACATTTTTTTAATGTAGAAATATGAAATGATTGAAAAAAAAATGAAATAAAATTATACAACTAACACTGCCAGTAGGTGGTGGCAAGTCTCCATCTTAATGAGGGAGTTGAATCCTTTATTCAACTGATTTGTTCAAAAATCCTAATTCATTTAACCTAGCAAACGACTGTATTTATGAATAGGTATAGCCTAATTGAATCATTTACTTGTCTGATTCTGTCTTTCTGATTCTCGTCTGATTCTGACTCTTGGCTTTGGGTGCTCGAGCCCCTGCCCTTTTTTCAAAATTAATCAAAAGTGCCCTTCTCAAAAAATATCAATGATAATATTGTGGTCAATAAAACAAAATGCATTTGATTATAATTAACATGACAATGTGTACAAAACTAAAGTAGCCTAAATTCACGTTTATTTTTACGTTTCTGTCAGTCTGTCTTGCCGGTGTGATAACTCACATAGGCTCGTGTTATGTAAGGGATGTAGAGCGAGCGAGGCGGTTGTTATAGCGAATACAACCCCGACAGGCTGATCAGGACCCCGACGCGAAGCCATTATCCCGCTTATTACATGGGTACCTAACAAATAAATCAATAATTTGACACAAAATATTGATTTTAAAAGGAGTTTATTTATTTAAAAACTATTGTATTGCTTCCGCTAAAGAAAATAGTCCGTTCCGTCTCTATGGTTAGAATCCTGCATCCATAGCAACGCTCTGTTTTTCATGGCAACAGTGTGTTATACTTAGCAGCGGTCTGTTATCAAGAATTATACCATGGTCTAGGTGAATACTCGATTCTGATTGGCTGCAGGGTGTCCATTAAAAAGTGATAGAGGACACCTAGTAAATAAACCGTCAGGCGTAACCAGGGAAACCAAGTTATTGTTTGTAAAAACTTTAGATTTCAATTGTAAAACTAATTAAAATATAAACTAATGTTTTAAAAATGTGTTATTTGGCAAGTGACCATGGTATAAGCGGGTTAACACTAGAACTCCCAAGGCGGTCATTTTGACCGTTTTTAAATTTTACAATGTAATAACTTTGTTAAAATAAAATAAATGTGGCTGTAGGACTCTGACTTTTCCTAAATATGTGTATATTTTATTCTGACACTGTTATTTTATTAAAATCATAAAACACACAACAGTTCTGACTATTTCTACCTAGAACTACCATAACGGTCATTTTGACCGCACGCGTTATAGATATCATAAGTCCGCTATATTGCAAGTTTCGCAGAGGAACTTCATCATACGACTGGCGAGCGAACTTCACTCCGACCACATGGAATCAAAAGCCATACAACTGGAGGAACTGCAAACAAAATAAAACCAAGGAGATGTATCAAATGTCACAACGTGTGTGGGAGCTGCACGCGAAAGGCGGTGTTTACCTGTGTGGAATGTGCGTAAGCGTCAATGATGCGGTATGTTTGCGCCGTTCAAATGGGCAGTTAACCTGATTTTGTTCGTTAATATTTTTTGTTCACTGAAACTAATCGTTCTGAAGCAGTTCGTTTTCTTGTTTAGCTAATGTTCATGTTTTTTTCTTAGCCTGTTTGTGTGTGTACATTTTCACATTCATTTGAATTAAAATTGTGTGTCCTGTTTATCATTAGGCTACCTATCATTGTAGATCCATTTATTTTTAAATTTTGTATTGATTATTGAACTTATTTACAAACAGGGCTGTACTAATTGTATGAAGCTTTGACGTTTCCTAACTTTTGTGCGTGTCTATTCACGTGGTGACTGCGGTGAAAAAAAATATTATTTTGATGCAAAATGTTCCTCAAATAGAGGCAGCACCTGTCGGGGCAATCTTTCTTTTGTGCTTGTTTTAAGGGCTATGACGACAGGAATTAAAAGCTTCATTGGAAAAGAGAAGGTTAACATGTACAATAGATATTACATGACGAAAATGACGTTCAGTACGGCCATATGAACGTCAAAGTATGAACGGTCAGAATGACCGCTATGGTCGTTCTAGTAGTTATGGAATTCCGGTAGTTCTAGTGTTAATGCCCTTCGAGGTGTCCATTGTCAGGTATTAATGGACTTCGCCGTCGTCCATTAATACCTGACAATGGACACCTCGTCGGGCATTAACCTTTACATAACAGACCGCATTCTACATTAGAATTCAACCAAGCCATGTAATAAATATATATTATTTTCCTTCACATCACTTCACTAACCTGACTAAGGGGCCATTTACATGACTTTTTATGCATTTTGGCCATTCATTTACATGACAACATCGTTTTGGGGGCCTAAAAACTTTAAAAAAGGGGATTGAAAGTGCAAGTTTTTGAAAACGATACCGTTATCTCTGTGTAAACTATAAAAACGCGAATTTGTGAAAACGGTGACGTCATGCACATGCGTATTACAAGTTCAGTCTAAAGCCACATAGTTTTTCTTTACAAAGTGACATCACCAACTAGTTGCCTGGCATGTCATGCATAATACAGCGCTTTTAATCGCTTTCGCGGATCTGTGTGAATGGGAATCGTTTTGACAACGTTGTCTACGCGAAAAACGCAAAGGAAAAACTTTTCCAGTTTTAGTTGCCTACATTGCTGTCGTGTAAACGTACCCTATGGTCTATAATAGGTCACATACATTTACGTAATAAACAAGTTACATTTAGCATGTGCTATGCTATCTGTTGAGTTTAACTGAGATAGATCAGATTAATTGGTTTCAGAGCCACCCCTCAGTTATGCCCTGGAGAAGAAAAAAAAAGAAGCTAAGTATACTTGCAGCCAGACTAATTATCAGTAGTGTGTTAATGATTAGTTAACTTGAAGTGTGCTATTTTGAAACAACTAATGTTGTACTAAGTATATTTTAGGTGTAATTAAATTGTAGTAAAGCATAACTTTAAGTGTATTTAGTAGGGGTGTAACGATACCCTCATGTCACGATTCGAAACATATCAAGATACTGAACTCACGATACAATATTATTGCGATACTCCAAGACATAAAGTAAAAGCCGGTTAACAAAAAATGTACTGTTGATTAAAATGCTAAATTTGATATTACATTGTGGGTGTAAATGAAAAGGCTTGGACTTGGTGCTGATAACCCAATGCACAGGACAATGGTAACACCAGAATAAAAATATTCATGATTCTGAAGATGAAAATACTGAATTATTTTAAACGAATTGAGCTTGAACTGTCATTGACTAAATATATTTAAAATAATGTAGGCCACTTTTTACTGGTAACATAAGACATTTGGCATTATCAGGACCCCCCCTTATACAAAATACATATTGTCACTATCCACGATACATATTGTTGCAGTTTTGTATTGCGATATATTGTGACACGATATATTGTTACACCCCTAGTATTTAGTGTACTTTTGTGTACTACATTGGACCAACTTCAAATATACTTAGTATACTTTAAGTAAACGCAAGCAAAACTAATTACATGCTTGATTAGTGATATTAAAGTGTACTTTATTTGTGTTAGAAGTACATTACAAATTCATTACGAGTGTCTTCGAAACATACAAGCAATACACCATAAGTATAATGTTAATAATGACACTACTGAGTCTCACAAATACACAAACCAAATAACCGATGCAGAAAGAGGCAAAAGTTGGTTTAGCCGAGCGTCTCAGCTGAATGCACCTCAAAAGGACTTTGCTCAGTGTGCTGATTGTTTTTCATCTCTGGGCCACACAAGGCCCGCTCCATCCTCCGTCCCACCCCTCCGCCGGCCGCTAACTCCGGCCTGACCTCATCAGCGCTGTGGCTGGGCACATTTACAAGTGAAAGACGACCAATAATGGGGTGGTTAGGGAGAAAATGAGGAGACAGAGGGGTGCTCACAGATGTTGAGGGGGGTGGGGGGGCATTGTAGCCAGGCCAGGGGGGACCGGCGGAGGGGGTGATGTCGTGCCTTTTTAGACCTGATTTGGGACAGAATGGAGAGGTGTCCGATTGAAGGGGCCAGCGGCCAGGCGAGGGCAGCCGCCTTGGAGAGCGTGTGAACGGGAGCACAGGGGTCAAGCTAAGAGCAGAGGTTTGGAGGAGGGAGGGGGTCAGTCTGCTATTATCTTGCTTTTTGTAACAGTCCAGCAACGTTTGAAAATCCTTCCTTTGACGCCACCCAAGGTGAGGGCCTTGTCGCTACACTTCCTCTTGGTATTTTGGGATGGGGCAGATGAAGTCATCAAAGTGGGTATTAGTGCTTTGTTTGCAGGTGAAATGGTAGGGAAAGCTTTAAGAGCTTATCCACTAAAATTCAACATGTTTTCAAAGGGCTTAATGTCCAGCTCACAGTCACGGTGTCGCTTTCGCGGACCTTCAACAGACCACCTAACACCTGCTAACATTTCCTGCTGAGAAACATTTAATATCCTTTGGTAAGTGGTGGGAGAAGGACTGTCAGAGGGAGCTGGGAGGCTTTGTGTCATTCGGTCTGTATTCAACGTTCACACAGCAAGGGACTAGGAATGGTCATATATGGGGTTTGGAAATATATGAAAAGCTCAATTTATACTAATGATGCTCAAAGCATTGTGAAAAATGATCTTGTGGATTAAAATGATCCAATACACAAGTTTAAAAAAAATGAAAGTTGATTTTATTGCCTTGCTTCTTCTTTTCATTTTGTATTCATGTACATGTTTCAAATAGAACTAAAATGAAAAACAAAATAACAACATGGCACATTGCTGGAAAAAGATGGATATGGTTGATCAATGAATAGAAAAGTGCATGAAGAAAATAGTTTATTCTTTAAAACATATTTACATCTCATTGCAGAGTATTCTAAATGAATGTGCAGAATAACTGTACAACGTAAACGATAATGAATAACACTGCAATTGGATATGGAGAGCATTCCACTGAATTTCAGGGCACTTCATGTTTACATCTTTTATTTTCCCTTTAGTGTTTAGAATTAAATAAAGGAACTTAATGTTGTTTTGTGTTCTAAACATTCTGTGAGTTTTATATAGTACGGAGAACAAAAAAAAAAAAAAATTAAGTAATATTTAAAATCTGGCAATTTGTCTCAAATTAATAAAAGTAGACAACATGGCTTTTAAAGACAAGAGAACAAAATTGATCTATTGACTTTTGTGCAATTTTGATATGATACCACAAAATTCTCAAGAGGCAAAATATCGTATTTTATGTTCCACTTCCACATAAAAAAATAAAGTCATACAGGTTTGGAATGAGGAATGAGGGTTAGTAAATGATGACAATTTTAAATTTTGGGTAAACTATCAAATTCAGACATCGTTATTCCATTTTCTGATTAAAGTAAATCTGTTTAAATAATAAAAGAAAGCTTTTACAAATTTAATATGATTTTTTTTTTTTAAATGGGAAAAAACAACAACAAAAGGTATTGTGGGACAAAAAACCCAGCTTCAAGTAGGCACTGCTGCCACCCTGTGGTCAGCATCAGAAATACAGCACTTAGTTTCATTGTCACCCCATGATGAAATAAATAATCACTGAAGTTTAGAGACCTCATTTGCAATGATCTCCACACTGGACATTTGTGTTTTGTAGATTGTTTCAGAGTCCCAGAGAACTCTGAAGTATAAAAGAGGTCAGCTCTGAATTTGCCTTTGTATTAAATAGCAACTGGCTTATTCTTGCTTGATTAAAAACTGCAAAAACCAGAGATGTTTCTCAAACCCTGTTCATTCTTCATCAGAACTCATCCACATGGCGGAAACATACTGAAAGAATGTCCCAAAATCATGTTGCTTCACTGTAGTTCAACCACCCAAAAAAGGCTTTGTGCTGTGAAGATCCTAAAGAGGATCCTCAAAGGAACAGGTTAACTTTAGCCGGTACCAATTTGCAGCCGGTGCTGGAGAAATATTGTCCGTCATTTGGTGTGTAAATCATGGCGCCCCCTACCGATGATGCCACATCTGCACGCTGACACTCCCCGCGCTGGCAGAGCTCCCGCTGGGCACATCGCTCCACGTGGCGCCGAAGCAAGGGAAGGAAAGGCACAAAACGAGTGATAAGCTTTTCCGTAATTATTCTGGAGTGGTAGAACCCACCTGGGAAACAAAGTTCATCCACAGATTAGATTGAAAATTGTGCAACAGGCACGTGAAGCACTGTAACTAGCAGCTATCATTAACAGGATTGAGCTGAAAGACCCACGACACTCACTGTTCTTGTTGTTGTACACGGCGTCAGCGATACTGTCCTCCAGCTCATCGGGGCGAATGTCCTCTCGATCTCTTCCTGCCTGTCGACTCTCCAACGCAAGTTTGTTAACTACCTCCTGGCCTACAGTACTGGGAAAAAAATATTGAAGATTGAAAGATGAAAGCCTGTTCATAATAAGCATATCAAATATGACTCAAGTCATTCAGACTTACCTGATAAATATATAAATCGCCTTCCGGTAGTTTGTCTGGAACAGAATATGAAAGGGGCCTAAATGCGGTTCTAGAACATCAATCACACCAGGAGGCATTTTCTCCATCTCATCGAAGATAAAGATTGAGCGAGCGCAAGCGGTGAGGTTTCTCTCGACCCAGAGTTTTAGATCTGACTGCGCACAAAGCAAGAAAAGAACAAATAAATCTGTATTCATCTCTTGACAGGATATAAATATTACAGTGTACAACAAATATCCAGAGTTGCCAAGTCTGCGGTTCTTTTAAATGGTTGCCACGGGTTAAAAGGTTTGACATATTGCAAAAATTGCAAATTGTATTTCAATATTTTGCCCATTTCTACATTTGTGTACTAGATGATGAGTTTTGTGAGGGGAGGAGACTGGTAGGAAGCCTATTGAGGTCCTTTATGAAAACAAAATGCATTTACGATTCCTATTATATAGTGAATTTCAAGTTTATTTCATTGTTTATAAACACATAACTGTAAAATATGTATTTTAGGTATTGAGTTCTGATATTTGGGATAGGGTCATTATAGCCTGGTTAAAACCAGACCATTCTCAGTAGTAACTGAGTTATGGTCTGGCAAAGCTTCATTAATAACTCATTTCCAAAGGGGCGTCACCAACGGACGTCGCTCAAATGCCTCTGGGTGCAATTGGATAGACCTAAAACCAATCAGAGCAATCGTCATTGTGTAAAGCCCGCCCCAACGTTTCTGATTGGTGCCGCGATTTCGACAGATTAGAAATGGGCTCGAATGAGCTCTTTGCCAGACTACTTGCAGAGCAAATCTAAATTTGCCGGAAGTTGTCTGGGTTTTTCCAGGCTAGGGTCAGTTTGGGATATTTTTTACTGGCCATTGGGCTAGTATTTTTACGCAAACCTGGCAACTCTGTAATGCATCAAGAAATATACACGACACGTACCCTGTATTGTTGCACCCGGTTGGCTAAAGGAAAGTGTAATGTGGGAACAAACTGATGGATGTACGGACTGCCCATAGCCGTTCCATAGATATATCGTCCAATCATAGAGCTAACCAGACTTTTTCCAGTCCCGGATGCTCCATGGAAAGACAGCACTAGTGGTCTGTCTGGGTTTTCATTCTGTAAAAAATTCATCACTGCTTCTGAGACAATGTCTTGAGCCATATGCTGACCATAAAGGTTTTTATAAAGGTCCCACTCTAAACCTGTAAAAACACAAGACACAGTTGAGGTGATTGAAGGGGTCTGTAAATAAAAGCTTTTACTCACAGCTGTTACACTGGAGCGTGAACATATGTCACAAGATCTTCATTTGACAGATATATTGAATGACATCATTACAAAGCAATTCAGTAAGGTCTGCAAAATAATATTGACTGCCGTTAAAATGAAGAGGAATGCTACTATTCATCAGAATGTCAGTCATAAAGAATGTTTCATTTTCATTTTATTGGTCCACATTTTCAATGAATTTACTGTTATATGAGAATGTCATTTGTGTTACTATTTGAAATATTTATATGGTCACACTTCCAGCTAAATTGACGTATATAATGTGTAACACTTTTAGTGTGGCTTAAAACATTTTTTTAGCAAGTTGTAAGTAAGCTAACATCAAATGGATTGTATCTCAAATGCATTTTCGCTCATCCAGTCAAGCAGTGATGTGTTTTATACACATTAAAGATGCGTGCACACTGTAAACTATGTAGCATTTTGTTTATGTTTACAGTGACATTAACTTAGCTGTCACCTACCATCACCATCCCCACCAATGGTGTATTCGGTATATTAAGAAATGGATCCCATATTTATTTTGAAAGAAATCCCCTAGTTTCCTCTGCTGAAGCTGGCAACTCTACTGAGTAGTACTACACAAGCTAACGCTAACTGTTTATATGCTGAAGAGACAGCTGTTAATATCATACACACCTTACCTTTTATGTCTGGTTTGTAGTCACATTCGCAGCTCTCGGATATTGAACAAAAAATAGACTTTATCTCGAAACCGGTACCTAAGGGAGTACAATAAATTAAGAACAGTATAAATATCATGGTGGCTATAGCCTCGGAGCACAGCTCCAAGATGAGTTGGATGGCGGAAGCGCGACTACAGTTCCACACAGACACTAGAGGGCAACAACAACTGATGTCACACATTTCCGCGAATCGGTTCTTTCGAGCAGTTCATTCAAAGGACAATTCACTGATTCTTTTACGTCATGACGTAATTGCGTCATTATGTGACCCCAAACTTCCGGCGTTTAATAATAATAATAATAATAATAATAATAATAATAATAATAATAATAATACAATTTAAAATAATAAAACTGTAAGTATTTATGCTTATACTTGTGAATTTTGTGGAAGAAAAAAAAAAATTTGCTTCCGTTTTATCACTGTATCTACGTATCTTGGAAATAATTAGAAATTTATATTGATAGAAAGCTGGGGTGTATGATAGAAATGTATGAACATTTGATGTGTTTTTTATTATCAGCATGATAACTGAATGTAAAGAACAATATATTATGCAGTTTTATTTTATTAGGAAAATATACATAATAAAAGTGGGCTCTTTAATTGCAAACCAAAATTTTCACATTGTATAAATGATTGAAATTATACATAAACATTTATGAACAAAATAAAAACAAAATGCACTGAAAACATGTAATGTTTTAAAAGCACCTAAATTTATGTAGACGAACTTCTTTCCTCTGTCCCCCTTGGTATTGCGTTTTCTTTTCAATAGGTCTAAATTTTATTAATAAAGGTATTAACTGCAATTTTACGTGTTCCAGTTCAATTTGCAGCCATGATTAATCTCATAAAAACATAATTTAGAAGCTATAAAATATCATTTGCATTTACACAATTTATTTAGGCCTACATCACCTTGCATAATTTTGCACGTTTAAAATAAAACGCTATCGAATACAAACATTTTTCGTATGTGTGATACATCAAATCGTAGCCTAAACATTTCCAATATGGAATTTCTTTTTACCATTTGAAGTGTAGGCAGCTGAGCTCACTCTTTTCGTCTCGTTACGCATCAGACATGTTCGAACGAGACGTTCTCGGCTCAGTGACTCGTGAACCGCATGGACTGATAGTTCGTGAACGAATTGTTCAGCCAAGCTTTATTAAAACAATCCATTCAAAATAACGATATTAAGAATTACTACTAGTAGGCTACCGACGAGGTCGACCAGTATAAAAGTACTAACTAAAGTTCTAATACACTGTTTGTATTGTTACACTATAGGCCTATTTTTCACATAAACAACTGTGTTCGGTGTTGCCATCATGATCATTAGCACATTAAATAAATTATCTTAACCTATTACCTATGCAAGAATTATACATTGGTCTTTATGAGTAAAATATGACTCTGAATCTGTTATATAAATTAGGCATAAGATTCACTTGACCCAAGTTTTATTTGACTATATGATGTGGCGACTGGTATCAAAGTACATACAACAATTTCAAACAAGTAGGCTGAAAATCAGATAAACAAACATTCCACTTGAATATAGTACCACAGTAAATTGAAATAACTAAATTAATTTATAAATGATGTGTTAATGAGCGTTAAATGTATACAATTAAAATCTCCAAAAAGTTTACCAACGAGTAAATATTACCCATTATTTGGTCATTGATTATATAACCAATAACAAGTGCAATTAAATACATACTTCAAAGATCAAAGCTAACAATATTAGCACAGTTAAAGTTATTTCCTCTTGAAATAATGACACATTACATAAAACAAAAGAACAAAAACCCAATAACAACCAAAATCAAATAAGTTAAAATTGCAGAATGTGTTCAGATTATGTACAGTGGCAGACATACATGCCCTCCTTATTCCTGTGTGTGTGTGTGTGTGTGTGTGGGGGGGGGGGCTGTAAATACATTCACAAAACAGTGTATACAGTATATTGTAAATAATATGTGAATAGCTATCATCCCTTCTGTCATTTTGGTGAGTGAGAAAGCTCAAGCCTGTTAGACAAAGCTGTTAGCACTTCATAAAATTTTGCATAACGTTCATCTTTAATTCTTTCCACTCCACGGCTTCCCCACAGGAGACGCATCTGAAACTCTGTGAGGAAGACCTCCCGAACATCCGCTTCCTCCTGAAACCCTGCAAATAAAAAATCAGAAACAAGCAACATTATTTGCACATGACCTTAAACACATTCACTGGGCATATTGAATTAATTAAATCACTTTTTTTTATTAATAGCATGCAAATTGTATGTTTTACAATACTTATTAACTTTGGACTTGTTCAATTACAATGTTTTTACATTAATATATGTGACTTTAAAGTCATAAGGTAGCCTACAAGAAATATAAATGCAACCATTTATTGTCTTTATAAAAGTGTAGCTAATAGCCCTAAAATTCAGAAACCATTACAAGCATTACCCTGCAGTTTGGCCTCTGCATTAGCACTGAAGATCCTGCCATTGCACGCAATCGTACGTGCGGCATTCAGATGGCTCAAGACCATGGCCACTCCAGTGTCTGCACTTTCCCATGACTCGGATTCATCAAGAGTCACAACACTCCTTTCAAGAAGAGACAGCAGGGGAAGCACATGGGGAAACGTTGTCTCTGTGGGTTCACTTATCTCTGAAAGAGAGTTTGAGGTTGTCACTGGAGGATTTGAAATGGTAAGCACAGAGAATCTTTAAAGGGCTCCTAGTATGCTTTTTCATTTGTGTGTAATGTAGCTGTTTGAACATAAAAAAGATCTGCAAGGTTACAAAGCTCAAAGTCCACTCCAAAGGGAGATCTTTTATTTAACAGAATCCACTGTCCAAGAACTACAACGAACTGCTCATTTGGACCACAGCGCGATTTTTCCGGATCTTACGAAGTCACAATGTTACCCATTTAAATATCTGTGTCCACGGCATACACACAAAAGGGGACGAGGCCTGGTTGAGCTGCATTAGAGAAGGCAGTGTTGTCATTACGTCAAAGAGACGCTGTTTTTTCCACCCCGTTTACAAAACTCATTTGTTTGACCTTCCTAAGGTTGATGAGAGTGGTTACAATTCATTTTAAACACTGTTCCTGAACATTATAACCTCAACGTTTGTCTGTGTGCTGCACATTTTACGGAGAACATCTTCCAGAGCCACAATGCAGGCTAAGCACCTGTGAAATCCATGCACCTGGAAACAAGAGGATACTCTAAACATACTCATCAGTATTACTGCGCCTCTGTGTCTGTGTGTTGCAGCGTCTAAGTTCTTTCTGAAGAACTACATTAATATTTTTTCCGCTCCGCTTCATGCCTAACAATGAGCTTAGCAACTTAGCTGATCTAAATTCACTGTAAACCATGGCTTTTTGGGGCTTATTGTTTTAATTTGTTTAAAAATGTTTAGAGAACATTCAAAAGTAACATTCCTTTAATTCCAGTCCTTGAATTAAAAATAGAATGTTCCCATAACGTTATTATCTTATTTAGTTTTCATAACTTAATGGGAACATCAGCTGAGAACATAGCTGGGTCAGTCCATGAACTTTGTGTAACAGATTATGAATGCCATTAGATGATTAGTATGTGTGAATGTATACCTTCTCCATCATTCATCATCCTCATTGAGGGTCTAAGGGTTTTCTCATAAAGAACAGCACTTTCTGTATACTTCTGACGTAAAACCGTCCATGTCTCATCCAATCGAGCAATCTGAAAAAAGCAGAAGACTGACTTATTAGAACATTATAAAAGGTCACCGTGATTTTCCAAGTAAGACCTATTTTGTTGATCCTGGAACAACATTCCTGTCTGAAAATTCAGTATTAACCCTATCCCCTAAACCTAACCCTACCCATTACATATCCCTAAAATCAGAGGGAAATTATAAGCGAATAACACTGAGGTAGAAGCACCTGGTTGTAAGCTTAAACTTGATATAAACTGTAAACTTGCCCCTCAAATCTGATTGGTTGATTGGAATGTTGTTCCAGGATCAACAAAGATGTTGATGTTGTACTTTAGGTCCATCATATTGCTTTATTATTATACATTTTTATTTATTAAGTTATTTACTTTTTTATTAATTGAAAAAAATCAATTCTTTATTGATAAACTTTCCCTCATGGTTCAAGACAAATGCTTTCATTAGTCTTCTAACCTGTGGTAATTCGAGGCATTTCATAACTGTGGCAAAACCAAACAAATTGGCCAAATTGCTCTTGAGTTCAGAGGCCAGGCAGATGAATCTCTGCAGGAGGGTGGCTCTCTCATCAGCACTGCCAGTGCAGCCCAGCAGCTCTACAGCCAACATTATGGACATGGTGTGGAACCTGAGGGGACATGGAAGAGTTATTTGGTTATTTTAATTTAATGTAGAGGCTGTCATCTCAAAGGAAGAATTTATTGGACACAGTGGGGGTAACCAACCTTTCAAGCAGATCTTGGCGGAGTTGATGTCCGTGTGGGAGGGTGAGTAGCTCCATTCCCGAACTCACCCCCATCCCTTTCATCATATCATCAGACATATTCAGAATTCGAGCAACCTGCAGAGTGAAGATGAGAAATCTTGTTAAGAGCACAGTGCAGTGCAACTATAACAAACAGGATAATATATATACAGTATATACAGTGCTATGCATAAGTTTAGACACCCATGCTAAAGTTGACTAAAAAGAGGAATAAAAAATCATCTTTTGGAAATTGGGAAAAAAGGGAACTTTATCAGGATGCATAGTATCCTGGATCCATGAAGTAACTGGCCTTTAAAAATAAATATCTGCCTGCCTCTATGGGAATTTAACATAGGGGTGTCCAAACTTATGCACCCTGTATTTTAAGGAAGAACATTTATTTATTTACGATACATTATTTATTCACAAAGAAAATTGGTGTCCTTAAAGGTTGGATTTTTCCTAATATTTTTAATTAAGGCATTAAGTTCAATTTCCAAAAGATGATTTTTTATTCCTCTTTTTAGTCAACTTTAGCATGGGTGTCTAAACTTATGCATAGCACTATATATATATATATATATATATATATATATATATATAATTATTATGGTTTTTGCTGTGGTTATATATATTAGGGCAGCATGATTTGGGGAATTTTTTTTTAAATCAAGTTTTTATTTCTGATAAAAATTGTGATTTACAATGTGAATAAAAAAACAAATAAAAAAAAACCTTTTTTAATAGAAAAAATATCATATTAAAACAATCAGAATGTCCAACAAGAACAGCAACAAGAAAAGACAATAATAATAACAATATATCAGGGATGATATATATCTGATATATTTGATATATTTATTTGGGGAAATTTTTTATACATCAAATTTATTTCTGGTAAAAATTGTGATTGTGATTTAAAATGCGATTTTTTTTTTTTAGTTCCAGTTTTACTGTGCTTATTTGTAGGGCTGTACAATTTGGCCAAAAAGTTGGTAAATATGTATGACTATCGAATAATAATAATAAACAAAAAATTGCTATTGTAATATTTCATTGTAAAATAAAAAAATTCAGTATTTCAGAAACAATAATGATAAACTAAAACACTGAATTATGAGCTGCCTGTGTGTAAATGCAGCATTGATCATCTCCATAAAAGCCATATTGCAATTTTGGTTTTATTTTGATAAATCGTGAATGTCAGTTATTTTAATCCATGAAAAGTAATCTAATCTAAAATGATTAATAGTTTATAAAATCAAACCTACCATGCAGTCAGCTTTGGTAATATACATTGCCATTGTCTTTATGTCAACTTTAAACAGGACATCCTTCACTCTTTTTAGCATGTTGGTCTCCAGAGGTTTATTTTCTGGGGACAGCAGTGGTGACTGGTACATACAAGGCCTGAAACAGGAAACTGTGTCTATGGTGAAAGGCACTAAATAATCCTCATCATACTCCTCTCTGCGATCCAAAGCCTGTATCTCATGTCTTACAAAGGGATGATTTGTAGTAACAGGGTCAGTTGGAGAAATCGCTGGGTCATTTTGTGGATGGTTCGCTTCTCTGTTGTTTTGATGGGAATGTGTCAAGGAGGACAGAAGATGTAGTGTTGGTTCCAAATAAATGAGAGTGTTTTCAGGGGGGGATGAACAAAGCCGTATTTCACTGGAATTTTGCAGAACAGGTGATGAAGGGACTACAACAAACTTCCTGTTTTCGGAGGGGCTCCGTCGCCGCCTGGCCACTAGAGGAAAAAGCAGGTGCACAGTCACAATGCTATTCTCTGATTGTCTGGTTTTACTTGATTTGATGGGAACTGAATCTTACATGTGCTCATTAATATGGGGGAAGTCGACATTACAAGGCGCTGCTCTACAGTGCCATCAAAACTCCTCACCACATCACTGTGGAATACAGTACAGGACAATCAATTATTATTAAAACAAAACCTAATCATTTACAGGATGAGATTTATGTATATCCCTTAAAGATGAAATGTGTGATATTAAAGGGATAGTTCACCCAAAAAATGAAAATGAGTTACTCACCCTCATGTTGTTCCAAATCCCTAAGACTTTCATTCATCTTCGGAAAAGAAATGAATATATTTTTAATGAAATCTGAGTGATTTATGTCCCTCCATTGACAGCTAGGCAACTACTACTTTGATGCTTCAAAAAGTTCATAAAGAAATTGTAAAACTAATTAAGCGGTTTAGTCAAAATTTCCAAAGAGTCATGATCGCTTTATACGGATAACAGATTGAAATATATGCTTTTTATTCACATATAAACAATGATCAGCGAACATTAACAGAAGCTCAACCGAACCTGCTTGACGTGCGAGAAGCTCATTGGTTCTGAAGCTCAAACGTGCTGCGTAACACAAGAACGAACCTACGTCAAGCGAACATGCTTGAGCATTCTGTTTACCAGATATAGAGCAATCGTGTCTCTTCAGAAAATCTGTAATAAACCACTCAATTAATATGGATTAGTTTTACAATCTCTTTTGAACTTCTTAAAGCGTCAAAGTGTTAGTTGCAGTCAGAGACATTCAGTCTTTTGTTCATTAAGTTTCACTGTCATGGACTTTTGGTTTGAAATTCTTAATTTCCTGTGTTCTTCGTTCATGTTTCCCTCTCTCTTTTGTTATTATGTCGCATCTGCTAGTCGTTTTAGTTCATTATCTGTGTACAGTTTTAGTTCTGCCTGAGTTGTCAGTTATTACTTGTGTTACGAGTTTGTACGAGGACGCACTGTTATTGTCACGATCACCAGTGAGAGTGGCCCGTGATTACCACTCCACCCCGGACAAGCACCACACTATCACGGACTCCATTCCCCACAATCCTTTGCCCAGACTAATCAGCCATGATTATATTCACCTGTGTGTAATTACCTTGTTTATCTCACCCTTTATAAGCCTGGTTTTTCTAATTCATTCACTGTGAAGTCTTGCCTAGTGTCACTCTGCATCACTTGAGCATTCTCCCTGGTTTCATGTCTCTTGGTTCTTGGATTTTTGCCTGTTTCTCGGATTCCGCTTTTGACTGTGTCCCCTGCCTGCCAAAATTTTTTTTTTTTTTTTTTTGACTTCCTTCCTGTGCTTGACCCTTTGCCTGTGTTTGGGTTACGATTAAGGATTGCTAAATAAAAGCTGCGTTTGGATCTCAACCTTTGTGTCTCAGAGCAGTTTGTAACAGTTCTGTCACCTGTGGATTTGTTTGATTAAATACTTTAATTTTTTTAATTCATTTTCATCTGACCTTCTTCTGTGGACTTATACACTGAGATCGTGACAGTTGCATAACTGTCAATGGAGGGCAGAAATCTCTCAGATTTCATAAAAAAATATCTTAATTTGTGTTCCAAAGATGAACGAAAGTCTTACAATTTGGAACGATGTGAGGATGAGTAAATTATGTCAGAATTTTCATTTCATTCAACTAACCCTTTCAATAGGCGTGGATATGTGTTTGACTGACCAATGGCAGATAAGGGGACTAATAGGGACTAATCATTATTTCTGCAGATCTGTTTGTTGTTGTTTAAAGGGAAAATTCTCTCATCATTTACTCACCTTCATGTTGTCCCAGATGTTTATGACTTTCTTTCTTCAGATGAACACAAAGATAATTAGAAAAATAATAATCCATCTCTGTGATAATGCAAGTATACTGGACCTCCAAATCTGAAGCTTCAATAACCACACAAAGAGAACACAACAGTAATCCATACTGTATGTACTTTTTGAAGTGAAACGATAGGTGTGTGTGTAAGAAAAATACTAGGCTAATATTTAACAATAAACTATTGCTTCTGGCCAACTGTCATATGATTGTGAAACTCACATGCTTCACCATCACTTCCCACTTGAGTCAACCCATTTGACAGTTAGCTGGAAGCATTGGTTTATAAGTCTTGCATTATCTGGACTCACAGAGAGTGAGTTTAAAAAATCTTTGTGTTCATCTGAATTAAGAAAGTTATACACATATGGGCCGGCATGAGGGTGAGTAAATGATAAGAGAATTTTCATTTTTTGGGATAAATATCCTATTAAGGCTGAGAAATGAAACACTTCACCTCAAATACAAACAATTTCTATCACACAACTCACCTCTGCGGTCTTATTAGCTCAATTTCCAAAGCCTCTGTCACAGTTATGCTCTCCCTCTTCTTTAGGCTTCCTTTCTGCCTGGTTGGTGAGTTCACTGGGCTGCTCTCCATACTTGGTAGCCCAAACATGGTTTCTAGGTATCTTAGTGGAAGTGTCCTGTAAACTGGTGAGTAAATCAATGCACCACTTTTCTTTGTCAGAGGCCTTTTATTTCCAACATAGGAATGGACCAACGTCAGCACAGAATCAAAGGTTTCCTCCTCCAGAATATACTGCGCTCGTGTAGATGCGTCATAAGATCTGATCAGAACCTTGCTGATGAGGAAATGAAGAGCATTCTGGTTCCAGCGGCAGGTTAAGACAAAGTCTCCAATGCTACTGAGGGAGTCACGGACTAGAAAGTCCCCGTTCTGTTGCACGAGAGACTCAGACACCTGTGCGAAACAAATATTAAGTCATATGGTTTATTATATCAATGTGTATTTTGAGATGAAATACTAGTCAAAGCAAGAACTTGCAAAAAATGTAAGGATATAACATATTATACTTTCTTTCTTTTTTTTTTTTTTTTTTTTACAATCTCACCTCCCAAGGTATACGACCATGGTACCAGCCATGACTTGATAAGTTACTGCTGCTCAATTTCAGCTCTTTCTCCAACTCCTGCTTTAGTTTGTCTGATGGGGAATTCAGTTGGCATGTCTCTTTAGAAAACTAAAGGAAATAAAGCAATGATGAAAAACCATAAGAATAAAGAAATCATTAGCCACTTCCTATGAAACCAATGACTCAGGTGGATCACGTCTAGAGCAGTTTTGGTCGGTTGTTAAGGTGACGTAACTGTGTTTACAGTTTGTAATAGGCCAATATATTATCGCTAATAACAGTGTGAAGTCTTACGAGCATCAACTAGCCCTATTATCCAATATATTTATGTGTATCTGGAGCAATAAAACTGATATAGGTGAACTTAAATGATGGGAAAATGTCCTGAATGTTAAATAAACATTGTGCAAAAGACAAACGACAGTAATGGTGAAAAGACTGCCTTTGTTCTAGGGGCTACAACAGAACTACCAGTGGTATAATGTGAAGCATCTCTATTTAAATGTGAGCCCATTTTCAGTTGCCCTAAAATAAACAGCAACATTTGGCACAGTTGGTTGCCTACAGTAACCCTGTTTGTCCTCAACCATTCTGAAGACATGGGCAGCAGTCCAAGCCCTTTTGTATCACCCGTCTTAATTCAATTAGAGTTCTTCTTTCAGAAGAAAGAAAGTCATACAGGTTTAAAACAACATGAGGGTGACTAAATTATGACAGAACTTTCATTTTTGGGTGGAATATCCATTTAAATGATCTGCATGACAGAAAGCCGTGCAGCCAAGTTTCCCTTAACAATGTCACAATGTCACCCTGGAATTTGTCAAAGTTAATATATTACATGTATCATGCAGTAGCCTACCTTTACATAAACACCACCATTTTCCATGGGACCCGAATGCCTGTAAATGCAGGAAAATTTTCAATTTTTTGTAATGTAACTTCACATTTGAGTATAAAGTGGCTCCAAGGCAGGAAACTGTCAGAGGAAAAACACATGCTGCTCTTTCCCATGACCACTATATCCTCTGTGTATTATGGGGATGCCGTTACACAGTTCAGAACATTAACTGTTGGACCACAGACACATCCGACAACACCCAGTAACAGCCTGCAACGTCCATTCCCAAACAAAAAGCCTCCATGCCAGACAGCCTAAATATCTTAGAGATTACAACACCAGTTCCCTCTCAAGGTTTCACAATAAAAAATGTAACGCTCTGTACGGAATGTAGCCTTATGGGTTGAAAAAACAGCACATAAAAAAAACATTCCTCAACACATGGTGTTCACAGTCAGACACATAACGTTGAAGACTTATAAATGTAACCTGAAACCTGAATTTCTTAAGCATTGTTTTTGTGTGTGTGTATATATATATATATATAGAGAGAGAGAGAGAGAGAGAGAGAGAGAGAGAGAGAGAGAGATAGAGTTGGCAAACTGCTTTGTATTTATAGTTTCTTTATGGTATATATATATATATATATACACTATAAAACAAGTCAAAATACTAATTAAGAAGTACAAATACAACATGCGATATGACAGGATGAGGATGAGCACGTACTGTGTTTTGGTGTTTTCCTCTGTGAAATCATTACGAAAATTAAACATTTTTTGCAGTAGGCCTATATGAAAACACATAGTTAAACATATCAGAAGACATTTTAACATCTTACTCCAATCATTTAATTTGTTTACATTATAAAGGAGTCCCAAAAACATCCTTTTACGAACCATAAAATCACCTCCTACCAGAAAGGGATTCTCACCAAAGTCATCCTCCTCTATACTTCTCAGACACTTCACTTGTTCTAACCTGGGTTCGACACGACAGGATGAGGATGAACACGTACTCTACGCACGCTGTCTCTCTGTTTTCTTCTGTGATCTGTTCTCGCTGTGATGTTTATAACGGAATCCCAATGGAACTGTAGGAATGTCAGACTCAAAAAGCGGAGCGCGAAAACACATTTCCAAACAGCAGTTACATAATGAGCAGACTGAGTCCCCTCCCCGGACCGAGAAACCTCTCTCCTCTCAGACACACATAAACAAGCACCATCTATCACTATAAACACAAACATTTACAGACACTGTAACTTTTACCCTATCATGATGTGACAATACACAGTGGTCACTCTGTAGACAGAATGCAAATGATACGATTATCCAAAATCAGAAGACCCGATCAGTTCAACATTTAAAATAATTTAACAACGTTTAAAATATCTCACCTCAGCGCTCAGTGAATAACTCATTGCTATATAATTTCTCATAAAAGTTTTAAAAGTAACTTCAACTGTCATTTACTACTAACAGGGTCGTGAGATTTGGTCCAGCTGAGGAAGTCCATCACTGTCACGGTATATTGACACGCAACGCGTCTATTATTCTTTGCTACAATGTTGCAGTGTCTGTCTCATGATGACGTCGTTTTTTTCTGTATCTTTCTCACCCCTCCCCCTCCAACTTGGCAACATCATACTCACAAAATGCCTGTTATTTTACGCAACAAGCTTTTGTTTAGACAGTTCAGTAAAACCAACTTGAAGTTCGCAGATGCCCATGGTGTCATTCAGGTCATTGTTTTATGAGCCAGTCTCTGACTGGCACGGCTTGCAGATAAAACACAGAAACTTTGTGGGTCAAACTATTTTTTGTGAAACATTAAAGTGAATTTAACGGTGAGGTTTTAAAAATGCCCAAAATAAATAAATAAATAAATAAATAAATAAATAAAAACGTAATACCCAAAACGGTTATAAACCTTATTTACTATGAAAATGTCAAGCCACATGCACCAACCTCAGAAATGTATAGAGATTTAAAGAATAAGGTAGGGTCATAATTTATATTAGGCGTTCATGTTTATGTTGCATTGTAATTTGCAAAACACTTTTGCTGCTGGTGGGATAGGCTACGAGTATTGTTAGGGCAGGTTTCATAGTATGCTTACACTGTAAAAAAATCACAATTTTTAATAACTAAATAATGTAAAATAACTAAAAAATATGGCAGTCCTTTACCTTTATTTTAAAATGTAGGTTACTCACAACTCTGTAAAATTAAAAACAATATCCATAAAATTATCACTTTCTGATGCAGGAAAAATAGGAAATTTTTTTTTCTTCTTCTTAAATGACACATATCTCCAAAAATAATGGAGATAATAATTCGTGAAATCACCACCAGATGGCGCAAAGAGACAGTTGGCATTATAGCGTTCACCAAAAAAAAAAACTTTGTGTTTGCTTGCAAAGATCTTTTGACTGGTTCATCTCTTATGATTGTGCCAATGTAGTTTAGAAACAGTAATAAAACACTTTGAATTAAATATAATATTTTTACAGCTGTTTGGGGATTATTTAATTGCGCCAAATTCTCTTTTTTACTTTACAGTAGGCTACCGAAAGGCTTAATACAGTATGTAGCCTAATGTCTACTTCTAATGTATTACTTTAACAGTTAAACTAATCAAAAGCAAAATAAAAATATGAGTGTCTGTGTATATTACATGATACAAATGTTGTATTTTTGACCAATTTTAAAGTTTTACTACATTTTCTTCCTGGAATCCACCTTTTTTTGTCTTGAGAAAAATGAATGCCTATCTTGTGTAGCCTACCTAATATTTATCCAAATGAGTCAATATTGAATCAAATCACAAGCACTGAACTGAATTGAAATCATATGTGTCAAGCAATAAAAAAAAGTAGCTTATCAGAAATTGTACCATGTAAACAATATAAATTGTTGTTACTAAACCTAATACAATTCTGCTTAGTTACTAAAATGTTCAAATTTTTTTACACCAATTTGATATTTAAAAATAAAATATTTAAAAAGTATATAATTATCTAACATCTGACTAATTCAAAATTAACCTCAAAACATTAAATGCTCAATGGTGGTTATATATAGGCCTATCTAGCATTACAAATTTTTTTTTTGTCATTTTTAATGATGACCACTGTAAATAAGGGCTCCCCCTCCCTACAAAAGCCAATTTAACCACTGTATATATATATATATGTGTGTGTGTGAGCAATGGTGCCAAGTGTCGCTTTGCGCCATCTGGCCATATATCCGCCATATACATACATATATATATATATAGGCCTATATATATATATATATATATATGATATGTATGTATATGACTAGCTGTAATTTTAACACATGGATTATAGCCTTTGTTATTAAAAAAGGGGAATTCTTCAACATTGCAGCATACAAGAGGGCTTAGTGCAAATTCTCAGTAATATGTAAAATAACTTGTGGGATACAACTTGTGGGGTAAAAAGTATCCCTTTTCCCGAAAAACATTGTGCATTATTGAACATCTTTTGTGCTAATTTCTGTTCAACGGTGTAAATATTAGAGCTACAATACTAATGTGTATTACACAAAATAAATATCCAATTGTGAGCAGTCGATATGAACACTTTACACAACCGCACAACAAATTGTCCTCCTCAATATGCAAAAGAATTGGTTTCAGTATTACAGGTGTTTAGGAAAGTGCTGTAGTGATTTTTATTGCAAATTACATTTAAATACTAGTACATGTTAGTAAATGTAAAATATTCTGAGGCCAACAGGTAAAAAAAAAAAAAAAAAAAAAAAAAAGGAAATAGGCTACCTAATAAAACATTGAATGAGTCCATCGGCCGAATTGGGAGTGGTACAGCTCGACTTTTAATCAGAAATGAAAGTGAAACTGTTGTTTAATATGGCCAGACCTGTTAGTATAATATTTTCAACAATTCCAGGTTTTAAAAGTAGGCTTTGCGAAAAAGCACAACATTGTGGCTAATCTCTGCGCATGACACACAACTCGAACCTCACGTCCATGGCAACAAGAAACAATTGCATTTGTTTAGGTTTTTACTTCTCAGACTGTTTAGTTTAAAGCACGTAAAAGTTCAATGCCTCCCAAAAAGAATGGAAAGGGGAGCGGAGATGGGCTATCAAATAAAAAGGAAAGTAAATTTGAACCTGTGCAGAAAAACGGCGAAGAATTAACAGAGAGTGACAAAAACTTTTTTCGGGCTCAAATACGTGATTTGGAGGAGCGACTGGAAAGGTGAGAGTTCTGGCAAGTTATCACGACCACTGACATTGCTGTTTATTTTTATTACATAAGAGTTTTTTAAAGTTTACACGACATTCAAACTACCTCGGAGATTGGAGAAAAACAACAACCCAAAAACAAAAACGCATTTGCACATTCTTGTGGCCTAACTTACAGTAAAAACCTAAAGCAATGGAGGAAACACTCACCTAATGACGAAACAGATTTGACCACTTGATTGAAGTTTCAGTACGTTTACACTTAAAGTTATAAGATTATAATCGCATCTCCAGAAATCAGTTAGTTGGCCAATTGTTTAATTCGTTTAGCTCATGTCTCTGCCTTAGAGGGAAATAAAATGGAGTAGACTTTGGTTTATAATGAATAATGTTAATAATTAACCTGACAAAATACTTCACCAAATATGTCATATCTCAACAGGAAGTACTTGCCTCATATGTGCTATTAAGAACTGTGACCTTATCTTTTTTTTCTTGCAGATACCAGCTTAAATGTGATGAATTGGAGGTTAAAGAAAAGGACTTATCCTCTAAGATTAATAATGTAGAGAAAGGGAAGAAAGACATAGTTCTCTACATGAAACGCACACTGGCTCAAAAAGAGGATGAACTGAATGATCTGGCTGAGACTTTATCAAGACACCAGCAAGCCCAAGAGGCCGAGAGAGAGTCCTTTGAGTTACAGCTGAGCATGCTTAGACATGAACTTCAGGAAAATAAGGAAAAATTCACATCTGAGAACATGACGCTTGGTACAAGCTTCTGAGCAGTCACATATTTGCATATATACAAAACAAATTTCAAATAAAATGAAAACAAATTTGTCACTAAGTGTGTGATACACTCTTAAAAATAAAGGTTCCTTATGATGGTTCCATGAAGAACTTTTAACATCCATGGAACCTTTCCATTGCGCAAAAGGTTCTTTGTATTGGGAAAAGGTTCTTCACACTAAGAAAAAAATAGAAATGTTTTTTTGGGTCTTAGCTGTACTGCTATGTGAGAGTGTGCACTCTCAGAGTGAAATGCACCTTTCTACCTATCAAGATTACCAGTGTCCATAATTAAAATATGTTTACCTTTTTGTGTCTAGCTGGTAAGCTGGCGTCTTTGGAGGACTTTTCTATGCAGAGAGAGAAGCTTATGGCTGAACGCAGGTCGTTGGAACAGCAGCTTCAAAATCAAAAAGAGGAGCATCAAGCACAAATCTATAATCTGGAGAAAAAAGCTGTACTGGACAATGACAGGTGAGCATGTTCATACTCATCGTTCAGAGTGCCTTCTTAATCAACAATAACTCCCATTTATAAATATTGTGCATTATTTGATGTCTGAAACCATCAGCATAGAACGGGAGATTGTTTCATCTTACACTCATCATCTATTTTCACTGAATGATTGCAATGTAAAGGATTACAAAGAGGCATTTGTTCAGTAAACAAGTGGATCTGTTGCTTGGTATATATGTATAGTACTGCATTCAAAAGACACTAAGGTTCTTTCAAATCCTTCAACTCACTATGTTGCAGAGATTTTTCAACTTCTCAGTTCTCACACAAAAAATAATTAAATCAATTATAAAATTAATAGTTTTAAAAATATGTGTACATTTCTGCAATAAATAGTCTTTAATAAATATTATGGTAATACTTTACAATAAGGTCCCATTAGTTAATATTAGTTTATCCATTAACAAACATTAAAGTCAGCATGAAACAGAAGTTGTAATTTAGTCTTTTCTTCCATATTGCAACACATATTTTTCTCGCACAAGAAAAAAATGTAGGCTGGGACTTGATCTTGATTGGATTGTTGGATCATTGTGGTTTGTAACTTATTGGTGTGATGTCACATGAGTGACAGGTTCCCACGCCCTCACGCCAGTAAACGCATCATCAGAGAAAAGAAATAAGTTGCTGCAAGAGGGAGGGAAAGTTATTTTAATTAAAGATTACGAGGGCATATGAATAATTAAAAAAAGATGTGTATGAATAAATCATTTATAATAAATACTGAAAAACATTAAACAGAATGACCCATTTTGATTGTATGGTGACAGGCTAAAGAAAGAAATGCTGCAACACGTTGCTGCCGTAGCGGCTGAATTCCGGCGGGTGTCAGACCAAAAGATGCCTGAGACGACAATGAGGGCCATGCAAGAGAACCTCTCTGTGACGGCACAACTTCAGCTGCTCTCAGACAAGACCCAGGAGCTGCTGAAGGAGAATGATGCTCTACGAGCAAGAGAAAGGCAACTCAAAATAGAGAATGGCATTACAGAACCGCTGCTGCATGAAATAACCAAGAAGAATGTTGCTAATCAAAAGGTTGCCAATTTAGCCAAAAAATACCCAGCTAACAGGGAATGTTCTTAGAACTTTTGGTAACGTTCTGGCAAGGTTATCTCAAAGCTATAAACAAATGTTCTTCCAGAACATTCTTTCAAAGTTATCTGTGTTTAATAATGTTCTCAAAACATACAGTACTGTGCAAAAGTCTTAGGCATGTTAATAACCACCCCCCCACACCTTTGAAGGTTAATACCCCCCCCCCCCCACACACACACACACACAATTTAATTGGAATGCTAGCAAAACATTCTTGGAACATAGTGTATTTTTTGTTAGCTGGGTACTTTCATGCATTTAAGTGATTTTTTTCTTTGCTTTTTTGAAACGTGTATTTTATATAGCCTAATGCTCGGATTGAACATAACTCTTTCTCAAGGTGGTCCATCAGTTGACAGAAAAGTGCAAGCAAATGCAGTCTGAATTTGAGAAATGTGCCAAACTTAAACTGGAGCACCAAGAGCTGCTGGACAGTCATACTGCAGTATCCACAGAGCTTGATGCTCTCAGGTAGGACTCCTGAAGTCACTTATGAGTTAAGTAAATGACTTGAAATACTCTATTACATGTATTTTAATAGTATTACCACCACTTACAGAAAGAAACATGCAACAGTTATAGAAGTGCTGAACCAAACAAAAGCTGAAGCCAAGACACACAGGAGAGAGCTTGAGGAGGAAAGGACGCTGACGGGACAGATAAAGACAGTTCTTGAAGAAGCAGCTGTAGCGCTAAAAGAGGCCTTAACAGTAAGAGTGAATGTAAAGATACATTATCATTCTGTGCTTTAGAAAAGTAAATAAACAGTAGTCTTACTCTGCTTTGGTTACAGGAGGTCCCTAAAGAGCAAGACTCGGAACTGAAGGTTATTGTGAGACGAAATCAGATGATGCAAAAGCTGCTGGCTGTGCTGGACAGTGCTGCAGCTTTAGGAAAAGGTCCTGCTCTTACTGAATTGGCTTGCAGAAGTGATCTTAAAAAAGCCTCTGACATGAAAAGGTACAAAATGTATTTTACTTCAATGACATGGAAAACATAACCATAATATAGTATGAAGAATTGATTATGGCAATGTGATTTAATGACTCTCATACTTGCTTTCAACTCCAGACCAAGTGAACTCCAACAGAAATCTACTAATCTTTCTCACTTCGAAAATGGAGACCTGGGTTTGGTCCCTCGCAAAACACACAGCACATCATCAAAGATGAGAAATCTCTCTAGGAGTGCTTATACCTCTCCACATAAGTGAATATATGTTATGGCACCATCAACAGTACAGACAGCATGTGACAATGTAATAATGTGAAATATTGTTTATATTGCAGCTGATGAATTTTGGAGGATGAGATTCATTAGTGTACGTTTAATTATTTTTTAGGAAGTTATCAGTGAAAAATGACTGACTTCATAGTCATAGATCATCACAAGCTTTTCTTTTCTTTTTTCAATAATTACAAATTTCATTGTTGTTTTCATGTCTTGCCATTAGGTGGCAGTGTTGTATTATTATATGGATAGATAAGTGAACTTGGCTTGAAATAGCAATAAAGTGTCTTTTGTAAAAGAAAAAGTCTGGTTCATCAAGTGTTATAACAAGTGTAATTTTACTTTATTTACTATCTACTAAAATAGCTTTGTATTTAAACAGGAAAAACGATTTCAAAGATTATAGTACTGATTAGTATTGCCCCCTGCTGGTGATGTCGTAAATACACCGTCTGGTTCTAAAACTATCTTTCTCCATTGACAACTTTTCAAAAATACTTTTGGGGGGTTCTGAGCCAGTCGAGCACGTTCTTTTGAGATGAATGATAGCTAATGCTGATGAATATCTTTAATGTAGGCTTTGTGTGTGTCCCTGTGGTTGGGTCAGTGAGGGCCCTACAGTCACGTTGGCTGTATCTCAAATGTTTACACAGGCCTATAAATGACTCATTGAGATTTTGAGACCTTATCAAGGGTTACTCGAAATTATGACAAACTATTAGGAAATGTGTTTCTGTTGACTTCTCAGAAAAACTCTGGCAGTAACAAAAGCAGTGTTGAGTAAGTTTAGCAGAGATAGAACTGTTGAACATCAATATTTGACGTGTTATTTAGTTATTAATTTTGTACATACGTCTGTGGTTAACATTAGGCCTACTTACCTTTACCAATACATACAGTCATTCATATTGCAAATATTTTTATTGGCTGCCGCTTTTAGTTTGTGCTTGCTGTTTAATAATTATTTGAAACAGCAAACTGGCAGCTCCAGTAGTCAAGTCACCTTCATTTATATAGTGCTTTTAACAATATACAGTACTGTGCAAAAGTCTTAGGCATGTTAATATACCCCCCCCCCCCCCCCCCCCCCCCCCCAAAAAAGTCTAATAAGACTTTTGCACAGTAGCCATACTGTAGTTTGTTTCAAAGCAGCTTTACAGTGATAATAGGAAAGTAAAGTAGCCTTAAAAGAGATTGTTTTGGCTTTACAGCAGCTCTAGAATAAAGTTATTGTCCAGTAGGCTAAGTAAAGATTTATCTTGGAAACTATAAACTTTAAATAATCATTTTAATAATAATTAAATTAATCAAGAATTTATACCTGTTTGGAAAATGGATGGATGTTTTAGCTATGGGCGACATCTTCTGGTCAGACGTGGGCGACTCTCACAGTGGATTATAGGTATTCTCTAGCGCTTGAGCACAAAGCCTTTTAATGGATGTCAATGGGGTGAGTAGTAGCCTAACTATGCTGAATAAACCACTTTTGTGAGGAAAATTAGCTTATCATTTAATGAATCAACAGCCCATCGGTTAATCTTCAACATGTTTGCTCTTAAAGGGGTCATTAATTGAGAAATCAAATTGAGCATTATTTATTTGTCTTATTTTTGTATTATTTTTGTATTATTTTTTATTTATTTATATAGCACAATAAAACAACAGTCGCTGACCATTGTGCTGTACAAACATTGAAAACAACAACAACAATATAGGCCTAAACAATATAAAAACACCAATCAAAACAATAAAATAACATACAAAGACATTTTACATACAGCGAAACAAGCTCAGAGAGACTCACATATTATGAGCCTTCTCTAAAGGTTTTACGTTTTGCTTTAAACAGAGATTCTGTTGCGATTACCCTAATAGATAACGGTTACACTTTATTTCGATAGTCCACTTTAGACATTCCACTAACTATAAGTAACTTTTCAACTACATGTCAACTAACTCTCATTAGAGTATTAGTAGGCTGTAGTAGACTGTTAGATTATGGTTAGGTGTTAGGGTTGGGGTTAGGAGAATAAGTTGACTTGTAGTTTCCAAGTTACTAATAGTCAGTAGAAAGTCTGTTGGGGTACCAACAAAATAAAGTGTTAGCAGATATTAAGCAGACAGTCTACTAATACTCTAATGAGTTGACATGTAGCTGCAAAGTTACTTATAGTTAGTAGAATGTCTAAGTGGACTATCAAAATAAAGTCTTACCTAGATAACTGTAGGCTATTCCACAATTTGGAGCAGGCTATGGCAAAAAACCTGTGGTCTCTCTTTCTTTTTAACCGTGATCTGGGAACCCTCAAACATATTCTGATTTGATGACCTTAAACATCTAGCAGATATGGTAACAGTCACAAGTTCAGATAAGAAGGTGCCAGCCCATTTAAGACCTTAAAAACAAAGAGTAAAATCTTAAACTCTAGTCTAAAACATACCAGAAACCAATGCAGAGAGAGCAAAACGGGGGTAATGTCTCATATTTACGTGTGCTAGTGAGAAGTCTTGCAGCTGCATTTCGGACTATTTACAAACGGTTCATATAGGACTGACTACCTATATAAATTGAATTGCAATAGTCTTAGACCAGTGATTTATGATATGTAATTATTCATGTACAGTCAGATGTTCATTGTCTCAAAATTGTTCATTGCTGTTTATGTGTCAGTAAATCAAACCAGTGACTAAATGGTCAACTTCACACTGTTTCTCTTAGTAGGATGAAAATAATCTGTTAATTAAACTGTGATTAAATTAAATTATTTAAAAAGCCGAGTTTATCAGTGACTGAGTTCCGGACTCTCGCTAAAACTCCCGTTATAATCGACGAATCTCTTATTTATATCGTGTTTGCACTGTTAGTTACGATGAAAGCATTCGTGAGAGTGCAGAAATAGAGTTGCAATGAGAGATCACTGCATTCATGTGATCAGCATGTCTGTGATTGGCCACAATGCTCATTACTGCAATCTTTATCTAAATAATGCTATAGATCTAAATATAATGCCATCAACACTTTTCACGATCAGTTGACCTTGACAGCTGTAATAGTAAAAATTGTTTTTTGAGAGAGCTCCACATGTAATACTTAGCTATTTCATATGCAAAGATGTTAGCCAATCACAGCAGTGGGCGTTTACATTGAAGTCAGCAGCCATGCCCCTTAAAACAGAGCGTTCAAATCAGAGGCTAAAATCAGGGTAAGAAAAATGCCTTTTATTTTTTAAATTCTGACCATTTTTGAGTGCACCTCAGGAAACATTTACAACAATAAAACAATGCAGTTCACGACCCCTTTAAACATTCCTTTTGGATTGATCTATTTGTAGTGTTTACACCTAGAAAAAACCCAGCTGTTTTATAAGAGAAGTCACAGAAAATTGCACGACAGGTCTGATTCAGTTTACGGCACTTCTCATTCATTTATATGGTATCCACAAACAATGACTGGCTGCATCCGAAATCTTAAAAATACTGCCTTCGGTGGTAAGAAGCATTCCAAGGCATCAATGCACGTCCGGATCCAATATTAGCTTCACTTCCTGTCTCCTGAGATACCTTCATCTGATGACATTTTTAAGGTGTTCCATTCGGTGACAGTTAAGCTAGAAAAAGAAAGATGGCGTCTGAAAGTTGCGATTGCTGGTCAGTTTGTGTATATGAACGTTTTTGACCAATGTTTTCCACTACATTTTTGTTTAGTTTTCACCAAAGCTCGCTCTATTTAGCTGTAGATCATTAAACTGTTAAGCTGCCTCGGAAGTCTGTCCGAAATCAGTTACGTGAGGTACCTTCATGCGCAAACACTGCCTGCAAAGTCATTGCTTGATAGGGCAGCGAGGCAACAAGTCAGCTAATAACGTCAAGGTTGTAGTGTGATTGGTTATCAAGGCACACGTGATCCTAGTTAGCCGCTATGCTTTCTCCAATGGTAGAGTCAGCCACGGACCTTCGTATCTCCCAATAATAAGACCATCTCTGGTTGAGCGTACCTCAGTTGGACAGTGGTTATTGCAGTCCATTGTGGCTTTCCCTTCAATTAGTGGCTATTTAATGCTAAATGGGGTGATTTCAGACACAGCCACACCACAGTCTAGTAAATGCGCATGGCTTCGTCAAACATGTTCCCGCCCCCATGGTCATGGAAAATACTATTAAAACTTAATTTAGGAAAAATACTTTGTATTAAAAATCTTTTTATCACCTGGCTTTCTATTAATGCTATATCGTGAATGACAACTGTCTGTGGTCTCCTAGTGGCTTAATTTGCAGCAAAACAAAAGAATGCCTTCATAATAAACTCAGACAAGCTCAGTGCCAACTCATTTTTCATCAATTTTTTTTCATGAATTGGTATGTGTGCAAAGTATTGTGAAAGATTGAAGGCATAAGGATACACTTGATGCATCCTTCAAAATGAGCCGAAAGAAGGACGCGAAGTGAAGGCTGCCCTCCAAGGATCCTTCAAATTAAGACGTCCTTTGACGGAGCTTGATGACTTGGCAGCTGAGATATGCAGACTTCCAATTGAGAAGCACCACCAACGGCGTGGTGTGTCCATTGCCCAATGAATCTACTGTAGTGTAAATCCGTTTTTTTTTTAATTGGTTCACGGTCAATCTGAACTGTCGTCATATGGTCAAGAGTGTCGTAAAGAACATTGTCAGCATGTTTTCATTATTCTTTATTTATTCAAACGGCCAAAACAACTTCAGACAGACAAATATAAGGACTGCTGTCCTCCATACTCATATTTCCGTGGTATCAATGTGATTTAATTTACACAAAACTGAAATCTTTGTTCTTTGGTTTTTTGGAGGTAATGTAAAAATATTCATTATAAGAATATCCACCTCTTTCTTTGCTCTGAAATCACAACATGCATTACAATGAGACCTCAAATTTACACATACAAAGAACAGATATTTAACAACCTCTTGTGGCAAGATAAGATGGCTCCTGACAGTTTTGATCAAGACAGAAATATTTCACAAGAATTCCATACTCTTTTTGGTCACAGATATTGAAATAATTAGCTCACCATGATGTCAAAGCTGTTGACAAACCTAATATAGTGGAATATTCTAGTGCTCTCATTTTGATCAGCAACAGCAATATTACAACTCAGGTTTGTAATTTGTACACACACCTCAACAAAGACACAAAAATCAGTAATTTTGACGCAGCAGAGCATATTTTCCATGTCAAACAATTACTTCTGCAGTCAGATAGGGCTTATTCAATTGCATATACGTACTTAATGATGGAAAGGCCTACAGCTGAGGGATATAAAGCATAATGCTTTATGACAACACCATGTCTGCTATAATAAAATAGTTCTTGTGCCTTTAAAGTTCAAATATTTGTACAAATAAGGCATAATAGGGGATTAAAAGTATTTTTGGCTGGAAAAATAGATAATTTTAACCTTCCTTTAAAAAAAAATATACAAAAATATTCCCTTTTAAGGTATAAAAGGCACTTCAGTTAAAAACAGAAATCTAACCACAGGAGTTAAATGCATGTGAATCCATTTCTTTAAAACGTACTGTCCCAAAACACCCAAAAAAATAGAGATGGGAGGTAGCTGTTTACATGTTACTTTTCAAGTCTGGATTCACCTTGACTCATATTCTGGCTATGAATGAATGCATATGTGTGTTGGTATCTGAGGCTTTTACAACAGACGCGCAGATATACACAAGTACGCATGACAATAAACCTGAATTTATGATATGAGTGACAGTAAACCTCACTAGAAAACCAAACAGAGATTCATCTTTTAAAAACAATCTGTTCATTCTCTATTGCACTTTACATAAAATATACATACACACACATGTATACCTATAGAATACAAAATAAGTACTTCATTTCAAATAAATGTTAAGCTCATTATAGCTTGTCCAAAATGGATCATGTGCGAAAAACACAACGGTGAATAAATTAAGACTTCTAACAGCATATAATAATCACCTCTACCACCTCTAACATATCCAGGCCTCGTTTTGCTCTGAAAAGACAGCATCTCTCATCTGGAGCTGCTCGCATAAGAAGTCTTGTTTCCTCCAAAGCTGCTCTCGATTCCTCTTTCCTCATGTTTAAAGGCTGAGGTCCATGCTTGAGAGGAGAGGAGAGGTACAACACAGAGGTACCAGTTTTGTTGGCCTCTAGGCTAACAGAGACTCTGTAATCCTGTTGATCAGGGTTTTTTTTGGCTTCCATTGTTGCTTTCTTTATAAAAAGCATACAGGGCCCACCTCCAGGTGGTAATGTGAGCCAGGTTTAGAGCTGGGCAAATTGTAGACCTCCACAATGGGCAGTAAGTTTGGGTCCTGTGTCCGGAAAATGAACTGTGTCTGATGCCATCGTCCATCTGTGATCTGAGAGGATAAAACATGGAAGGATCAGCTGCAATAATGAGGCATCCTAACAATGACATGTGTAAAATAGTAGTTTTTACATTGCCAAAAAGGCTGAACCCCTTAAGACGTAAAATATTTACTCGAAGGACCCCCTGAGATTTTAAGTTAATATTTAAATTATATAACAATAAAAGCTGTTTTTGGACTAATAAGGAAGTTTTCAGTTCTGAAACTTACAGGATATTCTTATAGTATGATGACCTCTTGTATGTCAAAAGCTCAAGGAAAACACACATTCGACAACATTGCTTTATTTTGACTTTAAAGTGGACTAAAATCTCTTTTTAGTGTCTCAGTCCACATTAAGAACATTATCAAATTGAATGATACTAATAATAATTGCTGTGTAATTATTAAAATGAAGACAGAAATATATTACTGTTGTAAATTACAGTTAAAAATAAATATGAGAATAATTAGAATAATGTTATATTACATTGTAAGTTACAATACAAATACTATTACAAAACATTCAAACCGTAGAGCTTTTAACATTTCAAATTCTCCAGTTTTTATGTTGGCGGAATACTGATGAAATGCTGTAAACGTTAGAAATGTACGCAATGTTGGAATTTATGCGAATGTGTAAATAAAGTAAACAATGGCACATGTTTCTTTCCCAAATGCATGTTAAAATCGCAGCACATGCAGAGAAGAGTTTGTGCATTTACTGTGAACTGAGACGCTCTGAGACACCGGATCATAAAACAGTACCGCACTCTGAAACACGCAATGCATCAGACTATATCGATTTTTAATCAAATTGCAGCCTTTGATTTGATAATCACACAAAGCTATATCGCGATTATATACTTTAATTTGAGCTTTTCATCAGCTCACAAACTCCCTGCTGTTTCCTCACAAACCCTTGTTTGGGAAACCCTGTATTACTTTATGCATACCCAGCACTCATCCTTTATCAGATCCGGCTCGATGAATCCCCCAGACTCGATTATCTGTCCGTTCCAGGCTTTAAAGTACACTGCACTAGACGAAGGAGTTTTGGAATCCCCCGCTGCCCAAACAGAGACGTTCAGGCAGTGGATGGTGATGATCTGCACAGACTCTGAGCTCAGGAGGTGGATGAAGTTCATCTGGATCAGACTCACTCCAGTCTCCAACTTAAGAAAATAAATAACAATATAATTGATAAATTAGAACAATGGAACAACATGAAGGGGAAGAAATGCTGACAGATTTTGAACCATTCTGTAGAGAAATGGACACAATGCAGAGCTTCCTGAAATAGGGCCATTTAAATTCAGCGTAATCCTGCTCATAATGTTCTACGGTTGGTTGCCGGATTTAAAGACCTTGGACACAGCGACTGGCTTGAGGCAGGTTTGACCTCCATTGGTGAAGTTACACGTCACTTCAATATTGTCAGAGGAGCAGCCCAGGTTAGGATCTATCCAATAAGTGCCTTTAGTAAAGAAAAGATACAAATTAAATGAATGAGTCCATTCCTAACCTATTCATTCCTATCATACATGACAAACTACAACTGCAAATGGCTATTAGCTATCTTAATTATTTTACATATTTGGTTGTATTAATGTAGCTAAAGCGAACGCCAATGAAATTTACAATGAATATAACGTACTCACCATCATTCAACTTCTGCTCGCATTCAAACAGATCTCTGCACATTCTGGCTGGATTCTCCTGGGTGCCCAGCGGGTTCTTGATGCTGTGGATCAGGGTGCTGAGGTAGTGGAGAGTCTTAAAGATCTCGGTCCCCTGGTCCAGCATTGGAAGGTCAGTATCCTGATACATCTGTGGAATGGAATGAAACAAAGTCAAAATGGTCTGATGTTTGCAGATTACCTGTGACTAGGGGATTTCACACTGGGCATCTATGCTGAGGTCTGAATCCGAGTACGATTGTTCCCAGTGTCCCCGGCAGCGATGGTCTGGTTTCACACTCATTTGATTCAATCGTTACCTGGCGCATTTGTGTCCATTTTTCGTCATCACTAACGTGAATGGCGCATGACAGAAAACAGAACGCGTGTCAATATGTATTTTTTTTAATCTGTGCTATTATGAGCAGCAGAGTGAACGACACTTGTGTCTACTATATGTGCGTGATGAGCTAAGCATTCATTTGCTGCTCAGATTTCACTCATCCTGCACGATTACACTGCACGCTTACTCTCGCTCGTATCCAATGTAAATCATCACTACTGTCAACCCCACATTGTATTTTGTTGAACTAATGACGTTGTCATTAAAACGCATGCGCAGGCTACTTTACTTCATGAAAAAGTTGTGAGTATGTGAGACTACAGTTTGAATTACTTCCTTTTCTTTGCACACTACATTGACATTACAGAACAGAATAGCTCTTTCGGCATTATCCTGAACATTGTATAAGCATTCATTTCATGTGTTATTGAATGGAAGCAAGGCTCTTGGGAGCTCACATAAACGTCACATCTGTCACGCTTTGGTTCACGTTCATGTTTTTATGTCTTTTATTTTGTAGTTTTCATAGTCATTGTTCCTGTTTGTCATGTATTCACTTATCCCAACATCATGTCATGTGCTTCCCTAGTCTTATGTGTATATTCCTATTGGTTCATTGACTGATTGTTCACAGGTGTTTCTTGTTAGTCATTAGTATTTGTATGTATATAGCTCTCATGTTCCCATTGTCTCTTGTCTAGTTTTGTTGGTTGTAACACGCTTTTGGTGAGTCTAGTCAGTCCAAGTTATGTTCTAAGCCAAGCCAAGCCAAGCCAAGCCAAGCCAAGCCAAGTTCTAGTCATCTTCTTGTTTTGTTTATCTGTGTTTTGTTTAATAAACTGCACTTGGGTTCTCACTGCAACTATCCTCCGTAGACTATACTTTACAACATCCTTTTGATTTTCCTGGCAAAAACGTCCAAATTCTTTCACATAAAAATCAGTCTACAGGCTTTCATAGACAAACTAGGAAATCAGGGAAGGTCTTTTTTTAAGTTTCGTTACAAGTTGTTCCTACATTGGCAATAAAAAGCAATTAATACATGAAAATTCGTACCTATAGCCCCTTTAACAGTACATGATTAGGTTAAGTGAAGATGCCACAGAACCGACAGACTTCACTGCTTTGCAGTCAAGTTAATTTGCTAAGGTCAATGATATTGCAAACTAAAACTAGGCTCTGACACAGAAGCTCTTGAAAATTTTGAACACTATTTGGCACCTACAGGAATCAAAAACATGTGAAGGAGCACCAAGAGCTTCATTTTCCTAAGAGAAAACAAAGTAGAGTACGACAATGAAGGAAGGTAAACAGTACAATGATTAAAGAAGAAAATTCTTTCCTATATTCAAACACAATATGTGGTGTATCGGCTATCATGTAAGTGTGAGTGCTTTTATGTTTAGGAGAACAAAGCAGCATTTGAAGGAAGGATAGGTACTATACTATTGTGAGACATTTTCAGGTAGCTCATAACAGCAATCTTCTTATAATGGAAGCAATAGAAACAGGAAAAAAAATGTGGTGGTGGTTGGGGTTGACTTTAGTCCTTTCTTTGAAATTGTTTTTGTTTTTCTTTGGTAATGAAAATACAGTGACCGTGAGGGGACATGTTCGGTTCACTTAGTTTTGTCGTGGCCACAACATATAAACTCGTGGGAACGTGATAATATGTAGTTGCCATGAGATATTAATTCGTGGGAACGTGATGATAAATCGTGACCATGAGATCATTTTGTTGAGGTAACGACATCATTATGTCATGGCCACGTGATGTAAAGTCGTGGCCTCGATATCATATGTTGAGGGAACGATATATTTTTCTTGTGGCCACGACTTCATATTTTGAGAGAACGACATCTATTTCTCGTAGCCACGAGTTAAATTGAGGGAACCACATCGGTCAATACTGTAACCATATACAGGAGTCGGAGATGGAGATGACTGATGAAATAACATTTTACATTGAATTAGGAATGTCATATAAAGATATAGTGCGGTCTCTGGCATTAAGACATGGGTACGTAAGTGAAAGACACCTGAAGCGCATTCTTAAGTTGAATGGGCTTTTTCGTCGGAAATTTGCTGGCTTGAATGAAATACTCGGGTCACGAATAAAGTTCCTTTTAAGGCAATAAACAAAAACAAATTATGAGAAACTTAAATGAACAAATAAAGTAAATTATGACCGGGTAAAAGGAGGAGCCCATATCGCGTGTGAAGATTCGGTTCCCACGTGTTATAAAACTGGTAGCCACGAGAAACGGATGTCGTTCCCTCAACATATTAAGTCGTGGCCACGAGAAACGGATGTTGTTCGCTCAGCATAGGATCTCGTGCCCACGAGATATTATGACGTTCCCACGACTTAATATCACGTTCCCACGAGTTTATATGTTGTGGCTACGACAAAACTAAGTGAACCGAACATGTCCCCTCCCGGTCACCGTATGAAAATGCTTATTTTTTTGTGTACATGCTTTTCTATCCGTTATGTATTATCAATTTCCCTCCCTTAATGTAACGGATTCTAGTGGTGTCTTAGTGGTTTTCTTGACAATTATTACTTTCGTTTGTAATTTCATCTGAGCAGGTGTGTTTAATTAGGCTGCTTTGGGTGAGAACCTTTTTCTTGAGACGGTGGGCCTGCCCCAATACCTACACTTGAGGTATTTTCCTGTATTTGGCCCAAGTGTTCAAGAGGGCGTATAACCTTTGATTAGCCAATGGGACACATTTACATCATAGTGTTGTAAAAACACATAAAAAAATACAGAGCTTTATTTACCCAATTTTGTTTTAAATACTTTTGTATTTAAACTTTTAAATGTCTGTTCAGTAGTCCCTATGTAACAGATGACAATTGAATTGCTTCTAATTAAGTGATAAAAGGAGTTGCAAATACAAACTGCAAAATACTCATCTCTGTACCAATAAAATGTGCAACACATAAATAAGTTATATTTAATTTCTAATTAATTTAACTTAGACTGGAAGGTTTTTTGCAAAATTTCGGGGCACACAAGTTTCTGAACATGATGAATGATGGGATATGCTTAGCCTCAAATGCTGCTCAGAAGCAGTATTAGAGATAGTGTGGATTTAGTGTGCATTAAGGGCACTGAGCTTTGGCATTTATAGTCTTCTGCTCTTACCTCCTGTCGCATACATGTACTCTCAAGTGGCCAAGACTGACAAAGATACCTTAATATATTCTAGGCATACTTACATGAGCATAAGATACACCAGGAAGCCCCTATAAACCAATGAGAGATAAAGAAACAGAAAGCACTGATTACTATGAGCTTCAGCTAAATGCAATTCAAGCATGACACATACTGTACTATTCATTTGTTTGTTAAAATGCATTAAGACTACTTACTGGAGGTCCAGGTGGTCCACGAGGACCTGGATGTCCCTAAAGGTTGGTGAAAAAAAACATTTTTATGTTGGTTAAATAGTACTACTTAATTTAAATGAATATACATGGGTAGTAACAATGAAGGGCATTGGGGAAACATACCCTTGGTCCCTGAACACCCTATTTAAAATAAAAGAAGAAACACAAAATTATTTTCAGTGGCGAACCCTTTTCAAACATGAATTCACTTGGAAATTGACTAGAAATGGTTCTCCCTACTAATCTGAATGTAGCTTGAAAGTGTTATAGGCTAAAAGTCTCATTCCACTCTCTAGTTTCACATGCTGTGAATCAGTTCATGAATATAAATGATTCAATTACCTGCAACACAAGTTCCCAGTTACAAGATTCCCAGTGTATTCAGTGAACTTGTAGAGTGAATGTTTGAGTGCACTTGGAACAATTTTGAGTTGACAATGCGACAGCCTTAGAAATGGTTTAATCCCTGGGAAGTGCACTTGAGTGGATTGAGACACACCCTTAAGGCCCCGATATACTTCAAGCGAAATTGAAGAACAAACTAGTGTGATATCATTTCGAACAAAATTAGGCCACAACTAAGCGTTTCAGGAGTTCTAAACATCTTGCCTTAGTGATCTTTCCAGAAACCTTACACTGGTAAACACCTTTGAACTACGTAATTACGTTGTGATTACATAATACGTAGCTGTGCTCTTTCATTTCTTCTGTTATGTCAGTCAAGGTCAGACACAAGAAAAATTAAATAAAAATAACCTAAAAACACACTGGAGAGCTGCTTTATATTGAAAGTGACACTGACACTGTTTTTAATACTGTAAAGCTGCTTGCTTTGCTATGAAGTGCTATAAATAAACATGACATGACTCAAATGGACTGCCAAATTGCAGAGGTCATGCAAATATATCCACATCCCTATGCTTAGATGCTTTCTTAACTGCTGTTTTCTCACTACTATCATTTGTGTTGTATGTTTAATTTGTTATTGAGAGAAAAGCGGCCAGCACATATTCATATATTAGTCTACCCAGCAGCGTGAGCGGCGTCGGAATGTTAGCTAACATTATACCGCTGCAAGAATATTTCAACTTCTTTTTACCCCTTAGCAAAGAATGAAAAAGAACTTTGCTGCAAGTATATCGGGGCCCTCAGACTCCCATCTCAGTAATGTCACTGAACGGAGATGATAAGGCAGGAAGTGAGCTTATGCCAAAATCAATGCCAGTCTAAAACAGGATTATACAGGGACCATACGTATTAGAAGTTCAGCATTTCAAAAGGATTCTTACCATTTCCCCTTTATTTCCTTTATCTCCTTGTGGTCCCTAGTAAAAAGAGGATCTTTTTAGATTATGCACCCAATTAGAAGCCACCTGTGAAACATCTTGAGTGATTCAGATCATACATACTGGGTTACCACTAGGCCCAATGATACCAACGGGTCCGATGGCTCCTTGCATCCCCTTAAAAGAAGAAACACCTACAGTAGCTGCTGATCAAGAACTCTTCATCCAACTCATTGGTGTTTTAACAACAGTTCTCACAGTGGTACTTACCATTAAACCCAGAGGACCCTTTGGGCCCTGGATACCCACAGAGCCAAGGTCTCCGGGTGGCCCCTGTAAATGACAGAAACACTTTAGAGGTCAAAACTGTTTGGCCTTAAACTGAAACAAATGTCATCACAAAGCTTTTGGTTATACTGCAAGAATAGATCTCTCAAAGCTGCTTAAAGCAGCTATTTTTCATCTTACGCTACAGTGCTTCTACAGCTGTAATGAAATGCTACAGTAGATTGCATTGTTTGCTTGAAGGCTTAGCATTTAAATGAGAAGGAAACAATTACTGCTTGCCTGATTAATTGGATTCTGACGAATCACATAAATGTGCTCTTTCTTTTCAGTTTAGACTGTTCATTAATCACAAGACTAGTCACTGGTTTTATGTAAGCATCATTAAACATTATTAAACACCTAGCAGCTTTACTTTGTGTAATAGATTTTATCTGTGGTGAAATCTACCCTTTTTTAGCCTCTGGTAAAACAGGAAATCATTTCAGATACTCAGAATAAAGAGGACATTTCCATGTGAAACAGGGTATTCAAGGAAGGGACTTGATTGGTTCTCATCTTCTCAGTTCTCGTGCATGCGTCATGGCGCTCTCGTGAACTCACATCAGAGGCCCACACAGAAGAAAATGAATAGTTGAATAAAGTCGTTATTTTTGTGTGTTTTTTTGCGCAAAAAAGTATTCTCGTCACTTGATAAACTTAAGGTTGAGCCACTGTAGTCACTTGGACTATTTTAACAATGTCTTTACTAACTTTTCTGGGCCGGCAGATGCAATTACCTAGCAGCCTATGAAGGAGTTGAGCCAGCTCTCAGATTTCATCAAAAAAAATTTCCGAAGATGAACGGGGTTGGACCAACATGAGGGTGAGTAATAACTGACAGAATATTCATTTTTGGGTGAACTAACCATTTAAAAAGGATGTGGAGGAAATGATTACATTTGGATGAAAGATTATGAAGACAAGCTTTTTTTTTATTTGTAACATGCACAGATCATTTACAATAAGACCAGCAACACATATTAAAGTAAACAGGGCAATTGTTATGAACATTTTTATTTATATGATAACAGTAGTGCAATAAGTGTGTTTACCTGTGGTCCAAACATTCCAAGAACTCCAGGAAATCCCTGTTCACCAGTATCACCCTAAAGAGAAAATCAAACAGAACAGTGTCCAAAACAGTTTGTGACAATTAGTGTTAAAGAAATGTCACTGTCATTCATTCATTAACTAATAAATAGACTGAAAACATGTATACACACTACCTTTCAAAAGTTTAGGGCCAGTAAGATTTTAATTATTATTTTAAATTAACACTTGGATGCATTAAATAGATCAAATGTGAAAGTAAAGAAAATGTTAAAATAAATGTTAAAATATTTCAATGCTGCCCTTTTGCCCCTCTTTTTCTATTCATCAAAGAATCCTGAAAGAATGTATCTCAGTTTCCACAAAAATATTAAGTAGCACAACCATTTTCAACAGTGATAATAATAAAATAATAATGTTTCTTGAGCAGCAAATCTAATATTTCATAATATTAGTTTTTGTCCTGTATTTTTTATCAAATAAATGCAGCCTAGGTGAACATTAGAGACTTATTTAAAAAAAATGTGTTGAATGGTAGGGTACAGTATATCATCTAGGCAGGTGCACTGTGTCATTGTTAAAAAGTCAAAATGCTGTAATTGTCTAGTCAGAATCAAGTAAAGAGTTGTGTAAGAGGTTACTGCCTGATTGCAGCAATTATGTTTGATTTTTAGAGGTTCATCATTTAAGCAATCTGACATCATTGATGTGTTTGTCCTATTTGCAATGGATCGATAATGGACAAGTGATACTCACAGGTTGTCCTTTGACCCCTTGGTCACCTTGTTTTCCAGGAAATCCCATTCCTCCATTAAATCCTCTTTTTCCTGGGGGACCAGTTTGGCCAGGGATGCCCCTGTCACCCTAAATCACAACATAGTGGAATGTTTAAGCTAACACTAGCATATATTGTGAAAGATGCAGATAGTAGTGACACACAAACACAAAGAGCAGGTCACTATCCATATAAGCAAGTTACCTTTGGGCCAAAAGAGCCTTGAATTCCTGGCAAACCTGGTACACCTGCATTTCCTTGAGGACCTGGTTTTCCAGGAAGACCAAACTCCCCATCACTTCCATGCTCACCCTAACGCACATAACAGAGGAGGAAAAACAAACCAAAACATCACAAACCACAAAAAGCACCTGGGCCATATAAAGTGTTACATTGAGAGCATTGAGAATTACATTCATTGTCTTACTGGCATTCCTTTAGCTCCATCTTTCCCGAGGGCTCCATCAACCCCAGGATCACCCTCAAGACCCTCACGACCAACAACTCCTCTGGGACCAGGAAGACCAACAGGACCCTGTGGAAGAATCACAACTGTTGTAGGTTTATCATGATGTCAGTGAACTCAGTTCAGAGTGTAAGAAACGTACTTACAGGGGACCCTCGATTTCCAGATTCACCACGAGGACCGTTTTTGCCTTTTGGACCCTGAATAAAATCGGTTATTCAGTTGAGATGGATATTATGGCCTGGTTTCACAATCAGGGCTTAGATTAAGCCAGGATTAGACTTTAGTTCAGTTAGGACATTTAAGTAGATTTAATAAACATGCCTTAGAAAAAAAAAACATTACTAGTGTGCATCTTGAGACAAAACAATGGCACTAACATATTTTAAGATATCTCAGTGCAAGTTGCTTTCAGTTAAAACAGCTCAAACATGCATTTTAGTCTGGGAATAATCGTAAGCATTGTGTGTGACACCGGCGGTATATGATTTAAAATAGAGGCCATGTGTGTGCATTATAGACAAAACAAAATCCACATTATGTTTGTGTTCACATGGTAAATTACTTTATTGCCTTTGGATCCTTTAGGCCCTGGAAACCCTCTTGGCCCTGCATTTCCCTGTGGTTATAGACAAGGAAAGTAAAATGAAGAAAAGTATGAAAATTTATATTTGATATAATTCGTTAACTAAAACCATAAATATTATGGTTAGGGTTAGGGTTAGGGTTAGGTTAGGGTTAGGGTTAGGGTTAGGGCTAACCCTAACCCTAACCCTAACATTTACTGAAATAAAATAAAATTATAAAAACCTTAAACATACTTTTTTTATTTCAGTTAGTTGCCATAGTTGCCAATGCTAGTTGCCAGTGGCTAGTTGCCATTTCTCATTTTCATTTAGTTTAAGTTGAAGTACTAAAATAACTAAAACTAAATAAACTAAAACTAAAAACCATTAAATAAAAAGTATACAGAGGTATTTTTTTTTTTAAAAAGACTAAATAAATTACTTTAACTATAATAAAAGTTTATTTAAAATATGAACAAAACTATAATAGCATATCAAAGATATTAAATAACACTGGTTTAAAGATGTAATTATTGGTAGATTTACTCACAGGGAGTCCAGGAGCCCCCGGGTTTCCTCTTTCTCCATGAACACCTTCATGACCCTTTAGATTTAAAAATTGAAATTCAAAAATTGACATATAAAGTATATTTAATTAGTGATCTATATATTCAAAAACATATGTGTATAAAATAAAAAGCAAAAAACTTACTGGGTATCCAGGGTCACCTGGCTCTCCCCTTTCTCCTCTGTTGCCGACAGTTCCCTGAATCCCAATGAAAACCAAACACATTGATCAGTTTAGCATCCAGAATTCTTCCAAAACAAGACATAAATGTGTAGTAAATCTAGCGGACTGACTCACGATGTCACCTGAAGGACCAGGTGGACCTTCAACCTTCCCGTCATCTCCTTGCTCTCCCTGAAAATAATAAAAATTTATTTAAGCATTCATTTCTGAATTTTTCTACCTAAAATATTGTATATAGTTGGCCATGCGCTGTGTATGTCCTAAGGTAAAACAACATCAATAAATTAGAGTTTATAAAAATCTGGAAGGTGATTTAAAAGAAGGTTATCCTCCAAAGTCCGTTTAAATTTTCGGAAAATACAATGTTGGTTTTTGTTATGCAAAAACAAAGAAATCATCTGTAGATTTCTTGGGCTTCTGAAACTAGTTTCTAGTTATAAGCAATCTTTTTAGATTTTTCTTACCTTTTCACCTTTTGGTCCTGGGGATCCCATTGGACCTTGTGGTCCTTGATGACCCTAAAGTTAACATTAAAGAAAAGAAGTGGAGTATGGAACTATTTGAGCACTCAAAGACAAGTCAACTAGCTCTAACAAGCCCTATTAACTCAGAACTTCACATGATGCAGAGCAGATGTTTTGACTTTGTACCACTTTATGCTGAGGTAAAATTAAGTTTTATAAGGCATGTCTATGTTAAATAACTCTTACTTCATATCCCACTAAACCCGGTTCTCCTTGCTGACCCATTTTTCCCGGAGCACCCTGAAAATGATAGCCATGGAATCTGAGTTAGTTTCAGATAGCAAAATCAGACATTGCATTCTTGCCAAAAAAACACACAAATATCAGCATTTTCTGTGGTATGTTGATGTAATATGAGATGTTTAAAATCAAACAATATATCTCTGGCAAGGCTTTTTCAGAGAAAAGCATTTGTAATTATTTCTCTCTTCCTCTCTTAATGCCGTTTCGGTTGACGGCATTGACGTAGCACATTAAAATATTAAAATAAAATAGATTTAGCAGAAGACAGCCCTTTGAAAACAACAAAGTATGTACCATAAATCCAGTAGTTCCTCTGCTTCCTTTTGGCCCGATGAAACCCATGGCACCTTGCTCTCCCATTGGTCCAGTCTCGCCAAGGTGACCCTGGTGACCTTTGCTGCCCTGAAATGAATTTAAGCATCACTTATTCTCTACATTTGGAAGAACACACACTGATATCTAATGATATGTACTGAAAATGTTGATGGGTAACCATGAAATGCCAACATAAAATACCTTCTCTCCAGGTTTTCCCCTCTCACCAATTTTTCCAGGTTTACCCTCAGGGCCCTGAAATTAACATGACAGAGTTGACAGACTGCAAAAATGAATAGAGTGATATCTCTGAATGAACACATTCAGTAATGACTTATGAGTTTGATCATTCAGCACAACCACAAGGATGTGCAGTTTGTCTTTGCTGTCATCCAACATCACTCAATCTTCAATAAAACTTTAAAGCATGTGGTACAGCAATATAAAGTGACCTAGAGTGAAATGATTTATACCAGTCCTGCTGAGAAACTGCTGAAACCAGCCTAAGGTGATTAACCCTAACCTAACCCTAACCCAGCCTGACCAGCTATAAGTGACCAAAACTTCTCTAAAACCTGCAAACTGAAAACAATCAAAAAATTTTTTTTAGCAGGCCTAGATTTGCTTAATTTTTTCAAATTAAGTTTTTCTCGATTGCTAACACGCTGCTATTGCTAAACTATAAACACAATCTCAAGAATACACCAACTAACAAACCTCAAACTTTCCGGTCAAAATCAAATATTTTAGTCAAAATGATATTCTCTTTTGACACACAATCTAACAAATACACAGACTATCTTCCTGCCTAGCGAACACTAGTGAGATCAATTCATAACACTGTAACAAAAACATCTTATTGGGATTCAGGAATAATTTTGCAGATCAGTGACTATTTACACTACAGTAAAGTGATCTTAGAGTAGATGAAAGCCACCAGAGAAGAAAAGTTTAAATGCCAATGAAACATAATACAGTATACTGCCAATTACAGTACAGTACTAAATAAATAAATTCAGCATCCTCTTTGGCCAAATTTAATTACAGTATACAGTACTATAGCAGTTTTGCTACTTCATGTTTATTCATGGATAAATGTGTGCTATTTGAGTTCACATTGTGACACTTGAGTTATTTATATTATGTGTTTGTTTTATGAATGAGAACATGGTTAAACCTGTGTAAAATTAGGGCATTCTTAAGTAGTTTTTCAGAAATCATTAATACAATTTGAATGTGTGTGAAAGCAGGTGAAATGTGTTGAGCGTTTTGAGAAATATTTATTTGTTTTGAGAACTGAATGAACGGTTTGGGAAATTGTAACTGGAATAACAAGCAAAATACCACAATCAATCACTTTTTTCTTACTGCTAAATATGCAAAAACAATAGCACTGTAATGCGCACATGAATATCTCAACAAAATGATCAGCTATTTCCAAATAGAAAAGAGCGAGCACCTTGATGCCTATTAAGCCAGGATCTCCAGGACGCCCTTCCGTTCCTTTAAATCCGATGGCTCCTTTTTCACCTGTTTCACCCTCCATTCCAATATCCCCCTTTTCACCCTAGAGAAAACAACACTTGTTGAGACTTAGGGTCAAAAAAATATTATCTATCCAAGCAAAGGACTAAACAATGTTTACGGACATTTTCTTAATTAAAGTGATCATGCGAAAATAAAAAAAAGTTTTGTCAGTTTTCTGACCTTAGCTCCATCAGGACCGCTCAGACCAGCCTCTCCATCAAGTCCAGGGTCACCCTAAACGAGAGCTTTGTTTGAATAAATTCACTGTGCTACTTTAAAGAGACAGATATGGACTTTCATCTGGGTAGATGCCATATTTAACTTGACACAAATGAAAACAATGCTGTGAGGGACAAACATGTAGTTTCAAGGTTGCATCTAATAAACCATCCCTTGTGAAAAACAAGTACACTTTATCCGACTTTTAAAAAGAGTACGTGTTAATTAAATAATATACCTTAAAAAAATACTTAAGTATGAACTGAATGTAAAGTTGTTGTTTTTTTACACTTAATTGCATGTTAATTGAAATTAAATGCAATATGAATTTGACCCACTAAAGTAGGACTTAATTACATATTTATATATTATTTTATAATTCTGTTGTCTTTGAAATATGGTTAAAGTGTACTGCTGTATACATATACTGACATGCATTCATGGTAAACTAAAATATAAGTGTCTTAAGTATACTTAAGTGTATAAGTGTAATTTCTATTGAAACTTCACGTATTTAAATACATTTAATTACAATAATTAATACAATAAGTACCTTACATGTGCTTTAGTATGTCAACACATCAAAATGAGTGTACAGTAAAAATTTTATTTAACATTATTACAAAGTGCACATTTTAACAGTGTACTCTCTTTAAATACATTTTTGAAGTATACTGCAAGTGCACATTCAATATAATTAAGCACAAATTACTATAATGTTTTGTGTAGGGGTTGGCTGGTTATAGCCACTCCCACTGGTTACTCAACATGTTTTGATGATCCACTCATTGCTAATAGTTTAAAGACTGTTTGTGTGAACAATGGATGTGCATTCTGAAGAAGGATGAAGTGCATTCTGATCAACATTTTTGCCCCCGGTTAAGGACTTAAGCCTAGTCCCAGACTAAAATGCATGTTTGAGCTGTTTTAACTGAAAGCAATTTGCACTGACATATCTTACATCTTTACACCTAACAACGTGAATGCCTTGGAATTTTGGTTGTTTCATAATTAAGCACACTTCTTTTTCATAAAGAATGTTTTTTATTCTGTCCATTGTAATTTTTTTGGAAATATGTATGTATTGTGTTATTAAATTTAATATGGCATCTCTCCTGAATAAAGCCATTTGCAGCTAAAATGAAGAAACCTACTCGAGGTCCAATCAAGCCTTGCTCGCCAATATTCCCAGGAGATCCAACTGCACCCTAGAAAGTGTGGAAAAAAGTTACTCCATTTTGTGACCAAGTACTGAAATTTCAATTAATTCATTCATTAATTTTATAACAATACTGGGAGATTATTGTGAAAGAAATTTCATCAGTATACGTTTTATTGTGCTTATTGAACATTTTGCATTTTCTCTATGTTTAACTTTTCTCTGCTGATAAAAAAAGAACAGTTATAACAGAACAAAGAACAGTTATTGATCTTATGGGTGTATATGACCATCGTATGTGTGCGTGACAAGAGAGCCTCTGAACAAAGTCTAAACAATGGTCCATGTATGGTTGAAAATACTTTGATTGGCCTAGAGCGATAACATTCGGGGAGTCAAGAATTATAAAAGAGAAAGGATGCCCTCCCTTCACTGCCCCACTTCTGCAGCCACTCTGTATGACTGTATTATTGCTGGCCTTTCCTTGCAAGGGAATAAATAATCTTTAAAGACAATTGGTAAATGTTTGTCTCTTATTCAGTGATATAATTGTGTTTGTCACCACATTCTCAAATAGCCCAAGATAATTAAGTATATCCAGATAGGCTTTGTATAGAACATCTGCATATGATCACAGTAACCTCACTATGGTAAATGTTGGACATGACATCATTGCACAGCGGCCACAGCACACTAATCAGCATTTGGTACCATGTATGGGAAAACGGGATTTTACCTTCTCTCCTGATTCACCTGGTAAGCCCCGCTCTCCAACCTTCCCAGGTAAACCCTGTCACGCAAACCAGGAAACTAATGAACGTTTAGCTTTCTGAATCTTGCTACAGTCTATGGTCCCTCACAGCTAACAAAACATGTGGGAATAATGGATAGGTAATTAGAAACAAAGCGAATATGTGGGACAAAATCTGTTTCTTATTGCTCGTAAAGTATTTTAATTAGCAAAGCCAAGCTAAGTGTTGTCTAATGCCACTCAAGGACATTGTAATTGTTTACAGGAACAAAAACTAATTTGGCATTGGCTAAATTTAGGCATAATGATAATTGTTTGTTTTAAAAAAAAACATAAAGAGAGTAGGGCAGAGGGTCATAATGGGAAATAGCACAGCTGGAGAAGTAAATAACAAACTGACTTAACACTGCTGGAAGTACAATATAAAAGCAACACGTTATCACACACAACTCGTCACATATTGACGCTTGGTCAGGACCCCTCTGCGTCACAAGGTCTCCCTTTAGCATAGTTTTTCCGACGCACAGGGTACTCCATTCCTTTCCGTTGTTTGCCTTATGCGTCAGATCAAGATGCATATTTCTTTGCATTTGTAAAAGTAGACATGGTTTTATAAATACTTATAAGCCACTTTTACAGTCAAACCAAAAATTATTCAGATACCAGGTATAATTTTTTATATTATTTTATTAGTGGATGAAGGACACTATAGTTAATTTATGTAAGTGAGGATAGCAGGGTGTATGAATACATTTTGGTTTGACTGCATATTGTGGAGCAACTAACCCCACTCCTACCCTAAACCTGAAGAAGGAACTGAAGGTGTGAGAATAAACACGAAACACGTGATCACTGTCATGCAGTGAATCCGGCCAATCGTGGAACAGCTGTATCGTCATCAGAGCTCGTGCAGCCACTCTTGAGAAGCTGTGCAGAATGAAACAGCCGGCTGCTCTCGAATCGCTCTTGCGGTACTTAGATGGCATACGTCACAGTCACGTAGCGTCGGCGCTGTCTCAAGTCGGACAAAATTTCTTAAAAAATTGAATTTTTATTGTAGCAAACTGCATTTTTATATTTTATACCACCCCACCCCACCCCACCCCACCCACAACCAACAACCCTACCCAGCCCCAACAAAGCAATCTCCAATCTGAACAACAAGACACCTGAAGATAAAATTTTTTAATAAAAATTAAATAAATAAATAAATGAATTACATACATGCAAACATATATACACCTACATACAAGAAAAGATACATACATAATTGAGATAATATTAGTAAAAAAAAGGCCAAATCTTTGAGCCAAAACTATTTTAGAGAAAGAATTCCTAAAGTTTTGTAACTTGGAACAAAAGTTTATCACACAAATCTGAAACATTGGGATATATTTTAGAAAGTTTTGTCTTCGAGAGATGAGCTCTATGAATAGTTTTAAATTGTAAAAAGCTAAGTCTAGCACACAAAGTGGTGGTACGTACATTGTCTAATACTCTACTCCAGTAGTCATCCTCAAACTCTAAGTCAAGTTCCTCTTCACAAGCACTGATAGTTTTTAATGTTGTGAGCATTATCCTTTGACAAGATAATTGCAATATCTTTGAGATAATCCCACCCATATGAGGATTCAGTTTAATGTAGCCTTTGTAGGCAAAGAGGGAAACAAGGAGAACAGAGAGGAGGCACAGTGCCTAATTTGAAAATAACTTAGATAGGTGAGAGGGGAGCAGATTAAATGATGAGGACAATTCAGAAAAACTTGCAAACACATTATTAATGAAAAGATCTTCAAAGCATTTCAGACCTTTCTTTTCCCAAAAAGAGAATGATTAGATGATTATTACGTATAGGAGCCATGGTTGAGTCGGACAAAATTTCTAACCGGCATGCACTGCTTCAGCATGAAGTTGAACAAGCCTAATGCCATTTTACAATCAAAACTGACGTGATTGGTCACAAGACAAACGAGAGCCAATGAAATTTTACTATCAAAGCTGACGTAACGATTCTTCGGGCGGCAATTTTTTAATCTGTGGCTGTGTATAACATCTATGGCAGAAGGTTTCTCATTGAAAACAATTGAGTACCCTGCGCGTCAAATAGTGACGCCGAAGGGTCTTGACCAAGCATCAATATGTGACAAATTGGGAGTGAGAATGTGTTAAAACACCATAAAACACATCAACACAAATCTGAAGATAATATAAAGAATCTTACCACTGCTCCAGTCTCACCCAATGGACCTAATACTCCAGGTGACCCTTGAGGACCCTATTAGGAGACAGAAGACATTAAAAAACTGCCGTTCAAAAGTTTGGGGTCAGTAAGATTTTGCATTAATTGATAAAAAATTACATTTATAATGTTACAAAAGTTTTAGATTTCAAATAAATGCCATTCTTTTTGAATTTCTATTCAAAAAGAATGGCATTTATTTGAAATCTAAAACAAAAGCATCACGGTTTCCACAAACTGCATCACGGTTTCCACAAACTGTTTTCCACAATGATAATAAGAAGAATAATTTCTTGAGCAACAAATCAGCATATTAGAATGATTTCTGAAGGATCATGTGACTCTGAAGTAATGGCTGCTGAAAATACATAAAATAAAATATATTTAAATAGAAAATGGTTATTTTAAATTCTATTACTTTACAATATTACAGTTGTTTACTGTAATTTTGATCATATAAATGCAGTCTTGGTGAGGATAAGAGATGGAAATAGATTTTCAATTGTTCTTTCTTTAACAGCCAAATAGCTTTTCAGCCATTGTTATAGCCAACTCTTGTCCAAAACTGGCTCCATTATGGTATGGAACAATCACTTATCACAAATTCCAGATGGATAAAATCAAGTTCTTTTCTAAAAAAATGTCTTGTTGAAAATCCTGTTTCACTTGAGAATAGAATACATGACGTAATCAAACCTGACATGTCATACAGCATGTGAAGGCACCATTCGTAAATTGATCTGAACAGCGAAGGGGAACATGTTCAGTTTCTTACACAAAGTTACTGTATAGCTTTAGAAGACTTGCAATTGATTGACTGTTTTATGATGCTTTTTTTGGTGTTTTGGAGCTTGACAACCCAAGTCTCAATTCATTATATGGAAAAGAGCAACCAGTACATTTTTCAGCATTTCTTCTTTTGTGTTTCACAAAAAAATAAAAATTATGACAGAATTACTCCTTTTTGCAAATGTACTTACAGGTTCTCCTAAGACGCCCTTTGCTCCAGGAGGTCCAGTTCGTCCTTGAATACCCTAGAAATGGATGAGTTTTGTGAACATTTAACAAAGTTTATGCTAATAAGGATGTCAGTTACTTCATTTACTTACTATAAATCCAGTTGGTCCTGTTTCACCAGTTTCACCAATTTTACCCTAATACACAAGAGAGAATCTCAGTGCTCCACTTAAACATTATACCGCCTGCATGACCATCTTTCCTATAAAAACATTGTCAGCAAAAGTAGATCTTCTGTGCAATGTTTTATTGGTCTTTCATGATCTGTTTTGCTTTCTGAAGACCTAAGCATCAGCTAACCTTAAACTCTGTCCAGTATGCAATGATATCAAACTGATAGTTTCAAAATAAAACAAATAAAACCTGTAATTTTACCATTTGTCCATTGAAACCTTGTTTTCCTGGTGGGCCCTCAGGACCCTGCAGAAAAGGGACAGAATCCGAAAAAACAGTCACCAACTATTTTCCATTGCAACACACTGAGAAATAAATAAAATGATCCTTTATTCTGTTTGATTAAACCAAAACCACATATTTTGGAACATTTTTGCATAATCCTTCAATGCACACTGTTTCCATCATTGAAAGGTTGATAAAAATGTTGTGCTGACGATTTAGATGTGTTTCATATGTTGTTTTGTTCTGTGGTAGGGAAAATGCAGTGCATGCCAGCATGGCGGAAGTCAGTTTCTTCATCTTGAAACAGCATAGCATCACAATGCTGCTTTCAACATGCACTATTTTACTTCGTACAGCTGTATCATGCACAGCCAGATATACTTTTTGAAGTTAACATAAAGTATGACAAACCCATGAGAATAAGATTGCTAACAATTACTAAGCCAAATGTTCCAAAATCTAGAAATTAAGTTGCCAGTGAAGATCAATATCATAATAATCATATGCAGCTTCTAATTGTGTTTATAAAGAATTGTGAAAACAAGGAAACAGTCATGCAATAATATAAAATTTGGAGTTAGTCAGTTTTTGAATTGTGCACCTCCATGTCCGTGGACCAAAAAGAAGGTGTCTAATAATAACAATAATTTAAGAATATGTTCTAATCAAACTCATCCGTGTGAGATATTACACAGTAACTAAGCTCTATAAGATCCATTGCTGAACATTTCACCTTCATTCCCATTACTCCTTTTTCTCCAACTGGTCCATCTGGTCCCCTCTCGCCCTGCATAGATTATATCGAGGTGGGAATGGCATTTAGTAGCAGACACATATGGGTGTAAGAAAATAATTAGTTGAACAGCAGAGGGCACATTTGTACAAACAAAGTTATTCTGAGATATCAGAGGTGATATACACGGCCCTGGGTCAAGGGAAGAAGTTACTATTACTATATCTAGCAGATGTACATTATGGCATTTTGTCAAAGGTTGACAAACCCATATAACAAGAAGACAACTCATTCAAAGTAATTTGTATGACTTATGGTCTTGAACGAGTCAAATCTCCGACTCACCAGGGGCAAAAACCTGAATGAATGCAGCTTTAAAGACCGCTGTGAAACATTAGCCTTTTACATCATGGAAGTTCAGTTACAGCAGCCATTATATTTCCATTGTGATGATTCATAAGCTTTATGAAAAATGTAGAGCCACAGCTGGGTGATCTCTGACTTTGAGGGATTTCTTTGTCTGGGAGGTGGAAACAGTGATCAATGGGGATATTATTATGGCTGCAACCACTGTGGCTCCTGCCGAAGAACAGACGCATGGTGCTCCTGACAGCACTGGTTTTGAGGGCCAACACAACACTGTTACCTCTGTTCTCCTGATCTGATGTCATTTAGGAAACCTTTGACCTTTCAGGGGCTAATAACAATATTTGAACTGATGGGAATCAGGCCTGGACCAAAACTTCATCATAAAATATTTACAGGGATAGTTCACCCAAAAATGAAAATTCTGTCATTCTGTTGAATCATTTACTCACCCTCATGTTGTTTCAAACCTGTATGAGTTTCTTTCTTTTGCTAAAGAAAAAAAAAAGATATTTTGAAGAATGTTGGTAACCACCAGACATTTGACGGTAGCCATTGACTTCCATAGTAAGTTTTTTTCCTACTATGAAAGTCAATGGCTACCGTCAACTGTCTGGTTGTGTTCAACAGAAGAAAGAAACTCATACTGGTTTGGAACAACTTGAAGGTGAGTAAATTATGATAACATTTTCATTTTTGGGTGAACTATCCCTTTAAGGGTATTTCTGAATCCAAATTCTAAAAGACTGCTTTTCCTAGTTTCAACGGCAATTGTAGATTTTCAACAACAAAGAAACAACAACAAAAAAACACTTTATTTTAATTTAAATAGCATACTTCGAAACAGATATACCCAAACTTAAAAAAAAAAAAAACTACTACAAAAAACGTACATAAGGGCATCACATACAGTGACCAATTAATTCTATAATCAGTATTTATCAAATTATTTTTAATTTGTCCGAGAGATGAAATGACTTTCTATTCCTCAATAAATTACATGAATATTATCCTCTGAAGAGCAGAGAGATAAATGCACATGTCTATGGGAACTAACAGCACTGAGCCTTTAGAAAATGAGGCTCAAATCCCAGCGTTCTCCATCATTGGTAATTCAGTCCATACAGCCGTTCATTTTTTGATTGTTGAAGGAGTAATGTTTCATTTGTAATGGTTAATTTGGTTTAAAAATATGTTTTTGTGATGTGAGGAAAGACTGCTATGAGTGCTGAAATTTCTGATGGGAAGCCAACAAGCTATTAGAGAGGATATTAACAGATTATGAGTATGAAATTAATTTAAGTGTGAAGCCTCAGTGAAAAAGTCCTCATGTAGGCCGTGCAGGCTATTAGATAAGTTTAGTCAATAAGCCAGTTAGCTAATAGAATAGCAGCTTTTTACAATCGATCAATTCCCGAAAAATAAAATCAACCCATCCTGCAATTTTTCTCATGAAATATCGTGTTTCATTTTAAAATACGCCAAACTACAAAGTAAAATGGGTTGCAAATGGCAACTCATTGTGACTTGAAGAGTTTTTCCACTCAATGTTCTTGTCTGCTGAGAATCATCATTAATCCGACATCATTGACATAATCCAATCATCAGGCTTGGGACTTTCCCAACTCTTAAGCAACCCAAGAGGTTCACATTACCCATAACACCCACCAGCACGACACACATCCAAAAGACTAAAATTTGACTTTCACAGTTATTGTAAATGACCAAGCTGCTCATGAGTGCTGTCACTTCTCTCCTGCTGACGCAAGTCTGTCCTCTGTTTGCCCACAACTCCTGTTTGCCCACAACTCCCGTTGCTCGCTTTGATTCGGAACAGATCCCTGTGGGTGGCGTTGACTCCTCCATTGTGATAGTATGGTTTCACATCTAAAGAATGCCTAGTCCAACTGCAGCTGGACTTATTTTTTACTTAATGTAAAGTAATACTTTCCCCAATCAGTGATAGATTTGTCTTAATGTGTTGTGGATAAAGTTGTGCGTAAAAGTGGTGTGTAATTTTATCATTTTGATTAGTTTTTAATGGGAATGTAATAAGAGCTGATGTAAAGACACCATCTGTCAAGGTCTTCTACCATGATACTGTCATTGACTGAATATTCAGGAAATAAAGCCCAATTTAGCTTCCAGCAACCACTGCATCAGCATGATGCTAAACTATCCAAAGATGACAGAACTATAAGCCAATAAAAAACTCATTACAGGCCTTGTGAACTTGAATAGCTTCCATTGAGAATCTTGAGTATACAGTACAGTGATAATTATCTAGAGAGGTTACAAAAATACATTAATGGATAAAGTTGTGAAATTAAATCTTCTGCAGATGAGCGTGGCTTGAACACTTTACTGCTTTACTTATTAAAACTGTCTAACTTTTAATTGAGCATTATGACTTTCCAAAGCACGTTTATGCACGAATCATCATTGCTGTTAATAATAACTAGTGCAAAATTAGTTTTTGTGTGTGTTTTTAGTAATTATTGGTTTGGTGTGTTTGAGTGCTCATTGTTACAATTACACAGCAAAAGTTCAGTGACATTTTTATTTGTGCATGGTAGAAAGCACACAGTGAACTCTGAGAAAACGCTATGCTTGAGCAAACAGTTTGTGAATAGGCAACTACAAATGATGCCCGTGAAAGAGACTGTGAACGCATTGAATAGGATATGTTTAGTTGGTGAATAGCATAGGCTACTATTACACAGTAGCGATAACGTTAAGCGCACCAGAATTAAATATAATATTCAGAAGTAAACAGCAGAGCTGACTTACAGATTCAGTTAATATCCACAAATGAATAAGCGCGTCGATTCAGGGAGCAGTGCAAAGTGCCCGTGCAAAATCAGTTTGTTTTTAGTAATTGTTGGTTTGGTGTATTTGAGTGCTCATTGTTACAATTACACAGCAAAAGTTCAGTGACATTTTTATTTGTGCATGGTAGAAAGCAAATACTGATACTGACATAATGACATACAATAAATGTGGAAAATTGAACTACACGATTCAGGGAGCAGGCTACACAGTGAACTCCGAGAAAACGCTACTTAAGCTCCGCTGCTTTCTTCAACCCTCTCTGTCTCTGGGCCTGGGCTGTGCTCACTCAGTGTCAGTGTGAGAGGGGGAGTGCACAGCGGCAAGAGCGGCAAAAGCCAGTGTGTGCTTCTTTTACCGATATATATTTAACAATATCTTTTGCTTTTCTAATCCAAACAACGTCAAACTTGGCACTGCACTTACTCATGCCCGTAGCAAGACACCTGTCAAGTTTGTAATCCATCAGACTAACAGTTCGAGAAATATGCAAATAACAGACACACACACACACAGACACACAGACACACTGACAGACAGACAGACGTTTCTGTAATTTATAGATAGATAGATGTCAGTTCTTACCCTTCTGCCTTTGGGTCCCCTGGTGCCGCTGAGGCCCCTAGAACCGGGAGGCCCCTAGAGAACACAGAACAGAGGACAAGAACAGAGTCCTGAATCAGGCAGCAAGAGAATGTTCCCTCAGAAAACTCAGCTAGAGCTGGCAAGAGTCTCCCTCAGGCAAACAAACATCACTTGACCCGATTACAACTGCAAGGTGAAAGCTCTGTCCTTCAAAGGCTGGTGTTTATGTTTGTACTTCGCTGCACTCTGCCCTCTTCACAGGGTCATCTGAGTGCCTCTAAAAGGCATTTCCTGCCAAATGCTTGTATGACGTGATGTGAGTAGAGCAAAGAAAAGAGACGAGTTGTCGGGTTTCATTTAGTAGGACAGCAATTTCGTTATTGTCTGTGTCTATCACCAATGTGCATGGACAGCTCTAATGAGTAAACGGTGCTATGCAGAGGTAAAATGTTAATTTGATTATTGCACAAAATGAGACAGACTTGGCTTTTTAAGATGCTTCTGTACTTTGGGTTTACCTAGAAAGATTCATACCAGATGATTGCACGGAACCTGGAAGTTACAACAGCAAAGTAAGACACAAAACAGAGCTGCGATCTGTGCTGCTGTTACTTTTTGAAGAGACTCTTGGCCAGGCATAAATAAATTCAGTTTATATATATATAAAATACATAACATTGACTTACTGGTGTACCTGCTGATCCAGATGGGCCTCTTTCACCCGGAACCCCTGGGTGTCCCTAAAAAACAATCAAAGACACAGACATCATTATAGAATAATCTCTAAAATAAGCAATCATTTCTGATACCTTAACATTTTTATAGTGTGATTCTATTTATTCAGTTGTAATTATTTCATTGTACCATTTCAGACTGAGTGCTGAATTGCATTAATGCAGTAAACTTGGTGGTGTGGCAATACAACATTTTTCATACTGTCATGTCATTTAGTAATTGAACTAATTAAACTAATTTGGCTAAATACACTGCAAAAATCCTACTATTAATGGGTATTTTGTCCATTTAAATATTTAAAAATCCTTTCAAGATACATTTACTAGAGAAAAACTAAATATGTACTCGGTTTCTTGCTTTCAGAGAATATATATTTGTCTTGCTGCAAATGACAGATTTTTTCATTTATTGAGACTATAAACAAGTTAAAAACAAGTAAAAAAATCTGCCAGTGCAGTAAGAAAAAATACATCAACCTATGAAAACCTTGATATCTTATGCAGTGTTGCAAGTGTTGTAAGGACTTTTAGATATTTTTGCAGTGTAGAAGAAAGGGCTCTCATAAGCATGATGAAATTCTGATGTAAACCTACACGGAGGAAAACTCCCATGTTGTTTGCTGGCAAGTGCACAAAAGTTAACAATTAATATTTTTTTGGATTGCCATGGGCACCAAATACATGCAGACAGTTTAAAGTGTTATAGGAACCGCTGAAACATTGAAATGATGACAAAGCTTCTTGGAAAGGCAGGAAGGTTGCTCTTGGATTTCTTTGGAGTGGCCCAAACCACTTTACACAGCAAATGGCCACGGTTTCCTTATGTCATTGAAAGGGAAATGACTCTTGCAGTGGTCTAGCTGATTATCTCATGAATGGAAAATGGCTGATGAGGCATTTTTTCACATACTGCTACTTTCCAACCATTGTAGCTGTTATAGTTCTAGTGACTGCTCAAGGTTAAGTGGGTATTAGAGTTCCCCTGAGAGCAGAGACGAGATCCAGACTTACTCCTTACCATCGCTCCCTTTTCTCCAGGTGGCCCGGGCAGACCCATCTCACCACGATCTCCCTGACAGCACAAGAAACACATCTAAGCCAAACAATACAGTACAAGATAATACTAACATCAAGGAAAGACAACATTGACCATCATATAAAACCAACATAAATGTCTGACGTTTGATTTAAAACACATGCCACAGAAACAGGAACCAAGATTAATTGGAATTTAACATGATTATGACCTACTGACCTTTTCTCCAGCAAGCCCCACCTCACCAAAAGGTCCGATGAAACCATTAAGACCCTTTTGTACACAATAAAAAAGGACAAAAACAATCAAAGAATATTAACACTGGTTTAAAACATGTTTATTAACGTACCAGAAATTTATACAAAAATGTCTTTACCCTCTCACCAAGCATCCCAGGATTTCCAGTGATTCCAGGCTCTCCCTAGAGCAAAGGGCCAAGATTTACAATACAAAAACTCTCTTAGTTGTTCATTTTAATCATTAACAACATAATAACATTTAGTTAAAAGAGGACTTATTTATGCTTTATTGGGAACAAAAAAAGTAAAAGGTGTTTCTTCAAATATGACCCTATATATTGCTGCTAAACTGCTGGTCAATGTCAAAATGTTTGAGATGACCAATAAAATCAAGATAGGTGGGATTTATGTTAACACAAGCTGCTGACAAGAAACAAACAAAACACCCCAAACCTACCAGCAAGCTCAATTATGGAACCCATTTATTTAGAAAACCCTGAGTACGGCCCTGTTTGTGAGTTTTCAAAATATAGAAAAAGCTAGATGTGAAATTAGCCTTAAAGGCCCACTGAAGTGCCTTACAACAATCAGTGTTATTCAAGTGTTGATGTAATTTCCACTGAAATAGGAAAACAGGACAGGACATATTGAGCAGCTCCTCCCCTTTTAAAAATAACCAATAGCTTTTCATTTATATCACAGCTTGCCCAGAGCCGTTGAGCTTGGTAAAGCTGCATTTGACAGCCCTTATGACAGCCACAATCTAATGTATTCCCTTTTTAGATTTAGGGCCCTATCTTACTCCCGGCGCAATGCAGTGCCAGGCGCGATTCAAGTGTTTCTTGCTAGTTTCAGTCCGACACAGTTATAATTTTCTCGTCCTGCGCCATGTTGTTTAAATAGCAAATGCATTTGCGCCCATTTGTGCGCCCATGGGCGTGCTGGTCTGAAAACGAGGTGTGTTCTGACGCATTGTTGGCACGTTGCTATTTTGAGGCAACAGAAATAGACTGTGCCATCGACCAACTGAAACCTGGTCAATGGCGCAATATATATTTTTTTGTTATTTAAAGAGCGCGTTAGTAATGTGCGCCTATAGGCGGGTCCACAACATGAGTACACTCTGCTTATTAAACACACAGGGACGCATGTACAGCAGCACACAGACATGCCAAATATTTAAAATAAAAGGATTACAATGTAAAAGATTATTATTGTGTACATAAAGATATGGTGGAATCCGGCTTGTCCCGTAGATGGTCTGCTTGCGCACTTTTACCTCGCGCACGAGCAGTTTTGTTTGCGCTCTGGAGATGACTTCGGTCTTTCCACTATCAAATTCCTTCATGTAAATAGCGAATCTGCCATGGCGCGAACACAACTGGCATTTAAAGGGAATGGAAGATGAGACTCTGATTGGTTTAACGCACGTAAATCCCAAAACACACCCATTACACATTAAGAAAATAGGAACAACCCTTTTAGACCATGCGACGGGCGCGCCGACCATTTTTCCCATGGTTAAACTAGCCAAAGTGGATTCGGACACGATCTAAGTGAACTTGCGCCCTGCGCTTTAGACCATGCGCTTAGATCGTTAAAATAGGGCCCTTAATATGAAACTGTTACTAAAGCAAAACAGTGAATGTAATCAAACTGAGGATGCTTAGATTGAAAAGTGTGTAATTTATTGTTGGTGCAGGGAACCGGTGTTCTCTTCTATGTCAGTGCTGTTTCTAATGCCGAGTCTGTCTAACCGTTTTTCCTCCTAATTTCCTCCATATCGCTTTAAAATATGGCATTCTGTAGCCTTTAAATCTAGACGCACCCTAGCGGCAGCAAAATTTATTTTGCAGCCAGTGTGGTCTAGCAACTCTCCGTTGACTTTCGAGCTGGAAAAACCAAACTCAGGTCAGACCAATCACATCGTGTATAGAGTAGGTGGGGTGGGCTTAACATAATGACGACAGAGTTGCGACAGTTCCCTGCTACTCGAAAACAAAGAATGGCTGCTGCTGCTGGCGAACAGCGGTCTTTTCGAATCGGCTTTGGTCGCGACTCTGGAGGACTTGGAGTTAAGCTTTTCTTTGAGAAAAGAGCAAAGAACGGCACTTAAGTCATTTTTAAAAAAGGAAGATGTGTTCGGAGTTTTGCCGACTGGATACGGCAAAAGTTTAATATACCAACTAGCCTTCTTCGTTGCTCTGATTGGTCGTAGCGCTATCCTATTGCGTGCAGAGGGATTTTGAGAGACAACCGTTTATCCTGCCCCTTGGATTGAGCCGTGCCAATGGTGAGTTGCCAGACCTAACATCTTGATGTAGGTCTGGCTTGCCAGGCTAGGCATTCTGTGTACTATTGAAGAATGAACAAAAAGGGTGGCTAACCGCACACTGATCCACTCAAGACTGGAAAATGCTCAGCACTGAAGATAGCAATGTGCTGAAACGTTTGCTTGCTGGTGTCTATTTGTTTATAACTCACATGCACTTTGCACTTTTTGCACGATGCAATTTATAAAATAAAAGAAAACATTTTGTAGACTTTTCCAGTCTTGAGTGGATCAGTGTGCGGTTAGCCACCCTTTTTGTTCATTCTTCAAAATACCATTGGCTCTACGCACCTGTAGTACAAGGACCTGCAGTACCAGGACTTTTTTCCTGTTTGGAGCACTACATATTTTTTCTAGTTTCTTTATATGTACTTTTTATTCTTCTGTGTACTATTTAAAAGGGTCCGATACGTTTTGCGGTCTGCTCAGACTTGCGCATATGATCCGCTCTGAGCTATTGTGTCTCTGGCTCGGAGCAGACTTTGTGTGCACTGCAGCGGTTCGCGTGACACTAACCCAAATCCAGACTTCCTTTACCCCAAAGAAAAGCATATTTACACTGTCTGAATCGTTCCCTATCCCCTATATAGTGCACTATGTGCCATTCACCATGTAGAAAATAGTAAATGTGTAAACAATTGAAAGATTTCAGCCAGAGCTTCAGTGTATATCTATAGTGTAGGGGGCGGGACGCTTCAGCTTCTAGAGAGCATTTGATTGGACAGAAAATCTGATGAGAAGCAAAAGTGCAGAGTGATGTCATTAAAATTGTTAATCCATATTGGTGGAAGTGAGAAACTGTAAGTTTTGAACCCTTATATCTTCTAAATGTGAATTGTGTCATTGTTTTGGAGCACACCAGCTTATAGATAACAGTAAGGCCAACATATTCATACTAAAAGCCAAACAACTTACATTTTGATTTCATGAGGACTCTAAAGTTTTCAATAAATGTATTACAAAATAGTATAACAAAAATACAGAATGCTGTTAAACATGATACACTATTGTGATGATGAAATAACTAAGTGGAAGGAATAAACAATGAGTGAATGTACTGTACGTGGTTTAACAAATTAAATCAAGTAGTCAGAGTATGCAGAATTTGAAGATTTTCCATAGGGTCATAGGCCATAGTTGAAGAAACACATTTAAGAGGAAAATTGGACTCTAAATTATAGTGGTCATTTGGCTGTCATGAATTCTTACCTTCATTCCATCATCCCCTGGATTTCCAGGGAAACCCTTCCTCCCAGGTCTGCCCTGAACAGAAAGCAGAAATGACCCATAGTACTGGACTCCCAATCCTCTAAATCTACTCCCTGACATCTCATTATCTCCTGTTCCTGGGACCAATCTCCTCCACTCACCAACATATCAGCTCTCCCAGTGAGAGCAGCTTCATGAAATAACTCAGAAACAGAAGCATCAGTCACACAAAGAAGTGTTTATGTTGGAGACGGGATGGATTTTCTCTGGTCATCTATTAGCTAATGTCTTACCCCTGTTGTCTTATTAGCTAAATTATCCATACTGCCCCAACTGTAGGCTCTTTGGCAAGGTCTGTACGTGAAAAACTGGGTTAAATGCAATGAACTGTTCATTTGGATTCATCTCTTGCTGCTAGGTACAGGCAGCTGTTTGTACATCAGGCTTTGGCATGAGGACTATTCTTCACTATAATTTATACTATCATTGCTGAATCTGGGTCAAGTCCGGATGCAGCGTTCAAAGCAGCGAACTCTTGTGAAATTGTTTTGGGAGAGAGGAAAATTGTTATATTTGGAGGGTATGAAACTCACACATTATAAAAGTCTTTGGAGAGTGACATAAACCAACAGGAGTGTGTGAAGCCTATTATTTATCACCAATGCTCAACTGTAACATAACAAAATTATATAATTACAAGAAAAAGAGCCAACCGATACTACAATCGCAATATGAACAGGCTGGAATAGACTGGTCACAAATACTGTAAGCACCATAAGCAATCATACCACATTTCAAATGTGAAGATGTACATACGGATATGTACATATGTACATCCGTTTGTACATACATATGTACAAACGGAGCTTATCATTATAACAAAACATGAACCAGCGTTTATAGCTTTAAAGGAAAGTCTCTGGTCATGAGCCATGGAGTACCTTACAGTGTCAGTAGGTTATAAGGCTAATGTGGTGATAGCTAAGATGTCTAATTCAAGTTTAACTTATCTAGTGGGTATCTCAAGAGAGCACTCACCTCTACTCCTGAAGCCCCTGCTGGTCCTACTGGGCCCTGATCCCCCTGTGGTTTAAAACAGGATCATTATTATTTTAGAAATAATAAGCATCTACAAAATTATATTGATGAGGATGTTAATCTTTTTATCTTTGTTTCGATATGTATATGCGCAAAAGTGTTCTGAAAACATCTTGGATTCTAATTAGCAGAGATATGTTTAATATACACTATATGGACAAAAGTATTGCGACACACCTCTTTATTCTTGAATTCAGGTGTTTCAATCAGACCCTTTACCACAGCTGTATAAAATCAAGCACCTAGCCATGCAGTCTGCATTTACAAACATTTGTGGGAGAAAAATAGGTCCTTCGGAAGAGCTCAGTGAATTCAAGCATGGTACTGTGATAGGATGCCACATTTGTAATAAGTCAGTTCATGAAATTTCATCCCTGCTAGATATTCCATGGTCAGCTGTAAGTAGTATTATTGTAAAGTTGAAGCATTTAGAAACAGCAGCAAGCAACTCAGCCACAAAGCGGAAGACCATGTAAAGTCACAGAGCGGGGTCACCGAGCGCTGGGTTGCAAGGTGTGAAAAGTTGACTATGCTCTGCTGATTCCACAGCTGAAGAGTTTCAAACTTCCACTTGCATTAATGTCAGCACAAAAACTGTATGGCGAGAGCTTCATGGAATGGGTTTCCATGGCCGAGCAGTTGCATGCAAGCCTCACATCACCAAGTACAATGCCAAACGTCGGATGGAGTGGGGTAAAGCACGCCGCCAATGGACTCTGGAGATGTGGAAATGTGTTCTGTGGAGTGATGAATCACGCTTCTTTGTTTGGCAGTCTGACAGGCGAGTCTGGGTTTGGCGGATGCCAGGAGAACGTTACCTGCCTGACTGCAATTTGCCAACTGTCAAGCTTGGTGGAGGAGGGATAGTGGTATGGGGCTGTTTTTCAGGGGTTGGAATCAGTGAAGGGAAAACTTATTGCTTCAGCATACCAAGACATTTTGTAAAATGCTATGCTTCCAACTCTGTAGGAACAGTTCGGAGGTAACACTTTATTTTACGGTGCCCTTGATACAGAGTAATTACTTAATTAATTACTTAGTAATAGACTTTGTAATAACGTGTAACAAAATGTACTTAACATGTAACTAAGTTATGGAACAGCCTGTACTTACAGATTGTAATTACGCACATGTAATAGGCAGCTACTGTTACACATGTGTAACAAGCCGAGTCTGTTACATACGTGTTACGGACTTGGTACACTGTAATTATGTAAGAAAGTACTTAGTATAACACAATGTAACAACAAGTACTTAAATATGTTAGACTATAAGGTCTGCAGTTACACATGGTAAATGTGTATGTTCTGTAGCATTACTTGTATGTAACATAAAATAAAGTGTATCAAGATTGTACTTAAGTGCACTTCCTGTGTATCTACATATGTTATCCATCTGAATTAACCCACTAGTTCATAGCTTAAATACATGCATTAGCTTCCTAATTACATTGCAATTACAAAATATTACACAGGTATAAGCTACGTAAAATAAAGTGTATCAAGAATGTACTTAAGTGTACTTTGTGTATACATACCTTATCCATCTCTGCCTTACTTTGATTTAACTCACTAGTTCACAGCTTAAATGCATGCAGTAGCTTCTTAATTACATTGCAATTACATTGCAATTACACAGGTATAAGCTACGTAAAATAAAGTGCATCAAGAATGTACTTAAGTGTGCTTTGTGTATACATACCTTATCCATCTCTGCCTTAGTTTGATTTAACTTACTAGTTCACAGCTTAAATGCATGCAGTAGTTTCCTAATTACATAATATTACACAGGTATAAGCTACGTAAAATAAAGTGTATCAAGAATGTACTTAAGTGTACTTTGTGTATACATACCTTATCCATCTCTGCCTTAGTTTGATTTTACTCACTAGTTCACAGCTTAAATGCATGCAGTAGTTTCCTAATTACATTGTAATTACATAATATTACACAGGGATGAGCTACGTAAAATAAAGTGTATCAAGAATGTACTTAAGTGTACTTTGTGTATACATACCTTATCCATCTCTGCCTTAGTTTGATTTAACTTACTAGTTCACAGCTTAAATGCATGCAGTAGTTTCCTAATTACATAATATTAAACAGGTATAAGCTACGTAAAATAAAGTGTATCAAGAATGTACTTAAATGTACTTTGTGTATACATACCTTATCCATCTCTGCCTTAGTTTGATTTAACTCACTAGTTCACAGCTTAAATGCATGCAGTAGTTTCCTAATTACATTGTAATTACATAATATTACATAGGTATAAGCTACGTAAAATAAAGTGTATCAAGAATGTACTTAAGTGTACTTCATGTGTATCTATAAACCTTATCCAACTCGGCTTGTTACACATGTGTAACAGTAGCTGCCTATTACATGTGTGTAATTACAATCTGTAAGTACAGGCTGTTCCATAACTTAGTTACATGTTAAGTACATTTTGTTACATGTTATTACAACATCTATTACTAAGTACCTAATTAAGTAATTACTCTGTATCAAGGGCACCGTAAAATAAAGTGTTACCGCCCTTTTCTATTCCAGCAATGACTGTGCCCCAGTGTACAAAGCAAGGTCCATAAAGACATGGTTGGAAAGTTTGGTGTGGAAGAACTTGACAGGCCCGCACAGAGCCTTGAACTCAACCCCATCGAACACCTTTGGGATGAACTGGAAGGCCGAGCCAGGCCCTCTTGTCCAAAATCAGAGCCTGACCTCACAAATGCTCTACTGGATTAATGGGCAACAATTCCCACAGAAACACTCCAAAATATTGGGGAAAGCCTTTCCAGAAGAGTAGAAGCTTTTAGTTGCAAAGGGGCGACCAACTCCATTTTAATGTCTTTGTATTTAGAATTACATTACAGTCCCTGTGGGTGCAATGGTCCCAATACCTTCGTCCATTTAGTGTACATTCATTTGAGTGTTAAAACAGAAAGGATCCATATAAAATGTGGTGTTGTTTCTGAGACATTTAAACATTATATTCTTGGCCATACACAGTAAAAAATTAACAAGTTTAAAGGTAAAAGCCTGTTAATTAGTTAAAGCTGCAGTCCGCAGTTTTTCTTCTTTGTTGCCATCTCTGTTCGAAATCTGCAATTGCAGTTATTCGCGGAATTATCAACTTTACGTGCGTTGTGCCTCGGCACGGCACTGCGTGGATGAATCCAATGTTTTGAGGAGAATGTACGGCTGTCAATCACCGCGCTGGTGGTGTGGATTAGGGCTGTCACTTTACGTTCGAAAATCGATTGCACAATCGATCGGACCAACCAACACAAGTTTCGAAAACGAAAATAGGGAATCGATTTTAACGGTCTTTTCTCGGAACGCGTCCAGCTCGTCACGATACGCCCGCAGCGAACGCGCATCACACAGCAACTCTGACAAACACACATTATACTTCTGCATAATGTTTCTATTTTTACTACAAAAATGTGAATTCTGCCGGTATTCAGACAGTCTCATGCATACAGATACAGATTCAGGCTACGGTCAACAATCGCCTACGTAGGCAACATTTGTTTGACTTTTCTAACCGTAAACACAGGCATGTTGAAGACTGCAGTAATGTTTTTCATTGATGTTATGGTAGTCCATTCTGCTTATTGCTTTTCGAGAATGTTGCACTCCTGTTTGTCATTGTGCACGAAACTTCACGCCAATAAATCAACAGGAATATTGCTGACTTGTGCGCGTCTCAAGCGCCCTCTTTACGTTCGTCCTAATGCCTGTTAGTTGTCCGTGGATTTGCCCATATTTGCCGTTTACAATGGAAACGTCTTTAGACATGGAAAATCGATTTTACAATCGATTCAATGAACACATATGTCTCAAAAATCGAACAGGATTTTTTCACAAAAGTGACAGCCCTAGTGTGGATACTGTCATTCGCATCACAGATTCTACTTTTTGGAAGTATGACCAACATGAGAATTTTCACCGGAAAATGTGGTCTGAACAAGTAACATCCACTTTTGTTCTGACCAACTAAGGGGAAAAAAGCATTGCAGTAAATCGCGCCGATTAAATCGAACGATCGCTTATCATATCACGTCAAACCATGCAAATTATACTTTGTTCTCAAATTGTTAATGTTAACAACATCAGCATTGCGTGACTACATTTAATGCCCTTCAGATATTTTTCCTTGTTTTGCATGGGCCCGGTTGCAGTCTCTTTTTTCTCCGAAGTCTTTCGCGTTTTACAACTGTTGAATCTCCATTTGTCACTGGTGATTGTCATTTGAACCTTTCTGGGTCCGCCATCAAATTGATAAGTTTAATCATATCAAGTGCTGTGAGAAAAGGCTGTAAATCTCCACCTCCAACACTCTCACACGCAACATAGCCTACTAGCCGAGACCCCTTATTTATGTGCACAGACGTAATGATGCAAAGACATGCTCGAATTTCTCGCGGAAATCCACCAGTACCACTGGAATTAAAAACATTATTACAAGCTTACCATTCTGAATCGAGCTAAAGTAAGCAGATAGTTTTGAACACTGGCTGGTTATGTACTTGCTCAAAAATTATTTTGGATCATTTTTTACCCAAAAAAGCTACAGACTGCAGCTTTAACGGTACGTTCTTTTACTCTATACGGTGAAAAACTGTAATATATCTAATGTTATATTTAATGTAATTTTACAGTAAAATACTACTAAATGTACAGTTTTTGGAAGAGAAAAAGAACAAGTAATCTTATAATTTACAGTGAAAAAACGTAAATTGACATTAACCAATGTTTGTCATAAGAAGAAAAACATTTTTTTAGATATCAATCTGCATATGCAACGGACATCGGTTGTGCTCATCTTTGCCTGCTCCTGAAGGTATCATGAGTAAAACGGCTTTATATTTAATGAAGCACATACAAAAGACCTGAACCGGAAGCGATGCAACTTTTTCTTTTTCTTTACTGTAAATTTAAGTTAATCTGTAAAGCGTATAATGTTACTACTATATTGTTCTGGCAACCAGAGTTGATGTTTTTTTTTTTTTTACCGTAAAAAAAATTACAGTGAAATGTCATTTTCCACACCAAGTAATGCATCATTTCTCTAAATTGGTCTCGTTCACTTGATTTAATTTTGTGAAAGCTGTGCTTCAGTGTTCTGTTAAAGTAGCAACAGGCACAGCTTGCAAACAGATGTTTCTTTTTAACAACAATCTAAACAGTTAATTTATTGATTGATGTCATATTTTTTCTTTAGAAAAATTATTTACCTAAAACATTATAGAGTCCAGAGCATGCTAATGCCATTTCAAGGATGTATATTGGTAAAAACTAGTTTACAACTAGGCTGCATAAAAATCCTGCTTTTTACAGAAAAGAATGTGTCTTGTTTTGATATGTCGCCAAACATGAATAAATTTGCCTTCACCCAAAAGCAAATATTTATTAATTCTACTTAATTATACAACTGGTCCTATTACATATTCTTATTTTAACTATAAATTGCTCCCTTGTACATGCTAATAGACTTACAAATGGGGATGTATTGAGCTTATTTTCATGAAATTACTTTTTATGTTTTTAAATGACACAAACAGTAATACTTCTAGGATAATTATTACTTTTTCCTTTTTACATTGTACAACAGTTGTACAATAAGATTTACAGCTATAAAGTCAGGATTTATATGCAGTTTTCCTTGTAAGGCCCTTCACTGGTTTAGGAATGAGCAGGTCCTACCTCAAGTCCATTAACTCCTCTAGGGCCTGGATTCCCTCTCCCTCCTGCATTTCCCTGGAAAGTATCTAAAAATTAGCATATCTGCCACAATTTTACAATATGGGACACAATTAAACATTTTGGGAACCTTTAAAGAAGAAGAGAGATGCACACCTTTGGGCCCTCAAAGCCATTATGTCCTGGTGGTCCAATATCCCCTGGAAAACCCTGAGAAAAAGTAGCAACATTAGACAATAAGAGAAAGTCTTCTCTATACTTGATCTAAAAAGACTCACTTGTCACAGCTACTCTATTCTCCCTCCCTCCCTCTCTCACAACTACTACTTCTCACTCTGAAAGTTATTGCAGGACTGTGTGAGCAAATTAATGGCTATTTCTTTGTAGTGACTTCAAATGAACACAAAATGAAGGAACTACTAAAGGCAAAGTGCTCAACAAGCACAGTTTTATGTAGTAAGTCTATGACTTTGCAGTTTTTGGTGCAGACTTAAAACATGAAAGCGCACTTGTTGAACAGCTGAAAGACATGTCTCCAAAGCCTTTCTCATCCATATATATATATATATATATATATATATATATATATATATATATATATATCATTTAGTGCATTAATTAGTGTGAGTTAGTGCATTAATTTGTGTGAGAAGTTAATTAAACTTGGGGAGGAATATGATCCAATAATAGACACAGATGGATACTGCAGTGTGCAGCTGCAGAGAAGGCGATGACCATAGAATACACTTGTCCTAAAGTGACAGCACAATTACCTCAGGGCCAGGTGGGCCTGGCAAACCATCTGGGCCTTGATCTCCAGGCTTACCCTAAAAGACAAAAGAGCTTGGTATAATTTGGCTTTTTGTCAAATCAACACTAAAGATTTTAGATAAATAAACATGGTAAAACACAATTAAATGTAAGCCTACGAATTAACCTGTGGTCCCGGCTTTCCTCGAATTCCTGGTAAACCTGGTGAGCCTTGAATACCCTGGAAAATCAGCACATAGTCATTCAAATAAAAAACTCTATTTGGGGTGTCTGAATGCACAAAAAATACAAATGCATGCACATACATATACACATACACTCTGTGTGGATAAATCAAAAGAAAAGCCGTTAGCTGAAATACCTTGTCACCTTGAAATCCGGGTTCCCCCGGTTCTCCGGTCAACCCGACATCACCCTGTCAACAGAGACAACGAAATGTCACTCTATGGCCTTTAAAGTCACCATGAAATCAAAATGGACTATTCTTGTTTTTTTTATAGAAAAAAAAATTGTGCCCTCATAATCAAAACAACTTAAAGCGGCAGATGACATAACAGCAGCACGTTCTTATAATAAACAGAACGCTAATATAGTGATCGCTATAGTTATCTTTTTTGGCATGAATGGGCCTTAACACAACTTCCATTTCACGTCCATTTTATGTCTGGATGTCCCAATAGTTCAATCACAGCATTAGTCAAGTTCAACTATATCTTTAGTCATGTTACAATGTGCCTGAAGTTCAGCACCTGGCCACAAAAATGAGGAGCAGCAGGACAGAGGCTAAACTGTTGACACCTTGACCAGCCTGCACTGAACCTCAAATAAATCCATGCCTCAATAACAATATCATTGCTTTATTGTTTATCAATATCGCTGAACTATTTATAGAGTAATTTAGTCATCAGGAATAGTGAGTAGGACCTACATCCAAAAAATCTGATATGTTAAATCTGTCTTTTTATTTTAAAGTAATGTTTTTTTTTTAATTCAGTAAGTATTTTAAATGAAAAGTCGCAAATATCTCCAAATCTATTTATTTATTTGTTTGTTTATTTACAAATCACAGACAGAGAGAGAACTCTACTGAGCATGTGCAGAGTAAGTATAATAGAAATTAATTAATATTACTCAGTACTTAAATGTATAATTACACTGTAACAAGGACACTTGTTTACTTTATTTTATAAGTTTTATAAGTTTTCTATTTTATAATATTTTAAAATGTAATTTCTTCCTGTGATAGCAAAGCTGAATTTTCAGCATCGTTGCTCCAGTCTTCAGTGTCACATGATCCTTCAGAAATCATTCTAATATGCTGATTTGCTGCTTAAGAAACAACTATTACTGTCATTATTAACCATGTTAAAAATGTTTTGCTGCTTCATTTTTTTGTAGTATTTTTTTTTCAAGATTCTTCAAAAGCACTTTTTTGAAATAGAAATCTTTTGTAACATTATAAATGTCCTTATAGTCACTTTTTATCAATTTAATGCATCCTTGCTAAATAAAAGTATTAATTATCTTTAAAAACATCTTACTGAACCCAAACTTTTTTTGAACTTTTTGTATCTGTGACTGATGACTTGTGGTATGTTACAGCTGACCTCAGTTTCCCTCAAAAGTGGCTCTGTGCAATCAAATACAGAAGAAGCAAAAGCTAATAAAGGGCATTCAGATCACCTTATCACCTTTCAGTCCAGACTCCCCTGGGTTTCCTGGCACACCCTGCAAGACACCCAAGAGACAAATGTTATTAAGAAGAACTTGTACAATAGGCCATTGTTTTATGAATTGATGCCCAGGGGAGGCAAATGGAATTTATACTTAAATCCATATTAATATCCTAGTTGGAAAAGAAAGTCACAGTATTATGTAACACTGTCCGTGCTGAAAAATCCAGCATTAATTCACTGTTGGTCCAGGCTGGTTTATACTATTAGAGCTGGTATAGTGCTAGTCTAGCTGGTGGACCGGCATATTCATGCTGTTCTCAAGCAAAACTGAGATGGTGTGGTTAGTCCACCACCAGCGACCTGCATCCCACGCTGGTCCCAGCATGCAAAACATACCTTATGCTGGTGATCAGTAAGGTATTTTTTTTAATGTATGACCTAGTATTTATTCTATCCTAATATTGATATCTGTTAACTTTCTTGAAAGTTAAAATTTTGAAAGTTAAAGAGTTAATATGTGTCATTTGTATGTTAAAATAATCATGTTAAAATTCTTTTTGTTATTCCAATGTAGTATGTGAAGATTTCCTTTGATTTCTCACAGCCTGGCCAAACTGGTTTGTTTTTCTGGGTACTTATCAGGCTGGGGGACTAGCCAAACCATCTTAAATCAGCTAAGATTAGCAAATCCCTTTAGGCTAGTTTGAAACAGACTTTTCAGCATGGATATTCATAATAATTTCAATGCAATCACCTTTGGCCCTATTAGTCCAGGAAGACCCAAAATTCCAAAAGGACCCATATCACCCTGCCAAAAAAACAAACAAACATAAAAAGCATAAACAAGCATAAAAATGTACACTGCATTATTTTTTACATGCCAACAGAAATCACTGTCAGCAAGGTAAGTACCATAGCAATGAGGTTAGATGTTAATAACTTAATGTTGGTTCACTTACAATAAAACCAGGGATGCCAACAGGACCTGAGGCACCCATCTCTCCCTGTGAGAAACAGAGAACAGATACTGAGCGTTACTGGCAGGACGCTGGGGAAGGGGGGGGTGAAACCTCTGTTCCCTGATAGCAAGCTAATCTGTGGCTTGCATCTACCCCTCAGTGAGCCAATGAAAGAGACACGCTGTGGAGTACAGAGAGGGGCTTGTTGTGTGGCGTGACTGGCCGGCTGCTACCTGCCATACCAACTTCCTCCCTCAGCAACAGGCCAAAAAAAATCCCCTGTGTATTTTCGCTCTCCTTGTTCTTTGAAACAGAGCAGATAGATGTTACGGGTCTGCTGCTCTTGCCGAGTGACTGCTGATGAAGGAAAAGGATTGAAGTGAAGGCGTGCATGTCTTGTCCGTTTTGTGATATGGTTAGGGTTACAGTGCAGCAGCGTTGACAGGGTCAGCCGCTCAGGTTAGCGATAAGCTAAGCTACTGTTTGCTCAGCTACAGACAGCTAAAGTGGGTTAGAGAGGACAATACAAAGTTAGTTCACACGAGTGTGTATTTGAAATGAGTAGTTTTTAGAATGTTTCCACATTGTTGCTAGGGAGATGTGAATAATTTCTAGGATGTTGCTAGGTGGCTTGTAATTAGTTCGAGTAAACTGACCTCACCAGAAAGTCTTAATGCTATTCTGCATTACAAAAACTTTAAAAGTCGCAATGTAACGGAGGTAGTGACAGATCTTTTATACCGTATTGTGACGTTCATCTGAGTGAAATGGATTATCGAAAAGAGAAATGTAGGACGGTGACTTGATTCTTGATTATATTATTTTAATGCTATTTAAAGAACATAATTATAAATACTTTGCTTGTTACATATACCTACAACATTTCAGCCATAAATAAATAATAAATGTTAGCTAGATTATGTTCATTACCTGTCTAGCGACGTATGTTTATGCTGACATATAATTAAATAATGGTTTGCATTTAAAAAAAAACATCTATTACGTGTCATTATGCCTATGTCAGCAGAGAGAAGTCTGATGTTTCAGCGAAAGCTATGACATTGTAACTACATTATGGTTAAAAAAGGGGTAAAAAAACATATGCATGCACAAATTATTCACAATAAGACCTATGACATTAATTTATAATTAATTATATGTCAGGATGACTTTAGATTAGGAACACTTACAATTATTACTCATAATAAGAATTTTCTTAACTTTGAGGGGACAGTTCATCCAAAAACTAAACTTCATTTACTCATTCCCATGACTTACTTTCTTTTGCAGAACACAAAAGGAAATCATTTAATACATATTCAGTGGAGTGAACTCAGTAAATCAAACCTCATACAAAAAAAGCTATGCAGCTTTGCTGATCTGACCAGATATTTAAGCAATTTTAAAAGGTAAAATGAAAGGTGAAATGCATCAATTATGTTGGTGGGCAGAAACAGCAGAAGCAGCAGGAGAACATTTTCACCACTTATTGGATTGGAGGCTACTATTTTACTGATACTTTGGGGGAGTAGTTACAACATGGCTCCCATCCCCATTTGGGGATCATCCGCCAGGTAAATGTTTGATCGCGCATATACTGAATCCTCAACAAGTCACAAGACTGAAATGGTGTGAGACGAATTATGTGCTGAAGTCTAATACTTGAGGTTAGAGGTAAGTAATTGTGATGATTGGCTTAGGAAATAACATTAACAATCTGGTGAAATGTGGTTTTGTGGTCTTTCCTGCAGAATCATTTTTGACAATACACAACTATACATTACTAAAATATTGCACTTACGTCTTAGAACAATTCATAATATGCAAATAAGTGACAGGAAAAAAAAAATACTTTTTATAATATTATGGTACATGGAAACATGAATAACAAGGATGAAATATTAGGTAAAGAATATGGTAAAACGATCAGAAGTGAAGCAACCCCTGTAATGACAAAAACAGATTTCTGCTGTAGACTCCAGTAGTGACAGCTGATTTCCTCATTACCAGTATTATTCAACGCTGAGTGGCACACACTGGACGCCCCACTGGCTTGTGTGTGTTATTGTGGTGGCATAAATCAAAGGTATTTATTAGAGTGTAGCGGTTGAAGTGGCCCGGTCATCTTGTATAATGGTATGTCCATAACAGTGTATGACCGGCAGAAAAAGGGCATGCAGAGGCTAGGAGACTATGGGATGACTTTTTTGGTGAACTTTTCACCAACTGTGTGGTAATATTCTGATACACTAAACTTGATAATACATATAACCTCAAACATCAATGGTTAAAACTCTCTGAGCATTAGAAAACTGGAGTTGCCCTACATGGCAGTCGACCAAATGGTTGATGTAGCACTACTTACTGGGTTTCCATCAGGTCCTGGTGGTCCTCGCTCCCCAAAATCTCCTGGAAAGCCCTGAGCACACAAATGTGAGAGACAGCAGAGTTTAGCAGAGCAAGACGTGGAAAAAAACGCTCTTAGACTCAGGGCAGATACCATTTGTGCATTGCTGTTTCCAGTTTCCCACATGGTAAACATTGTCCTTTCGCTTTAATCCTGCACAAACCTCTGTAACACCAGAACCATTCCATAATCATGGGATATTGAAAAACTGGATCTCAAAAAGCAGCCACAGGAAAGAAGCAATTGGATAGAATAAGTTCTAACCACCAACAATATTTCATATACGGCCTAGAAAAGGGATATGTCAGTGGCCAGAATTTTTTCTACCAATATTTGAGTATGTGACTAAAACAAATTAAAATGAATGTTTTTGTATTATTATTACTGTGGTTAGGTTGGTGAGTTAGGACAAATATCAGATTTTTCTTTTTCATTTGCACCAGTCATGCCACCCATATAGCAATGATTAATAATAAATACTGACCAGAAATTTAAATATCTCAATTGTTGTAATGCATAAATAAACTGCTCTATACCGAATATAGGTATAAAAAAATTCAACAAATCAAAAGTAAATAATTATATATATACAGTGTGTGTGTGTGTGTGTGTGTGTGTGTGTGTGTGTGTGTGTGTGTGTGTGTGTGTGTGTGTGTGTGTGTGTGTGTGTGTACATGTGCATGCGACACTTATTCAGTTGTGGTCAGAATTAATGGCACCCCTGGTAAATATGATCAAAAATGGCTGTAAAAAATAAATCTGCATTGTTTATCCTTTTGATCTTTCATTTTAAAAAAATTAGCAAAAATCTAACCTTTCATTGAAGTAAAAGAATTAAGAGTGGGGGGGAAATCACATTATGAAATAAATGTTTTTCTCCAAAATAATGTTGGCCACAATTATTGGCACCCCTGGAATTTTTTAAGAGTAAAATATCTCTGAAGTATATTCCCATTAATATATACATCTTTGTTTTTTAACACACCAGGGTGACGACAAGGAACATGAAATTGTCTAGCTATGACTTTCTGTTTCACAGGAGTTTAAATATGAGGAAACACAAAGGCCAAATTCCCTTAATCATCCATCACAATGAGTAAAACCAAAGAATATAGTTCTGATGTGCTGCATCAAAATATTGTTGAGCATCACAAAATAGAAAGTGGCAGTAAGAAAATTAAATAATTGAAAATCCCCATTTTGACCATCAGGGCAATAATTAAGAAGTTCCAATCAACTAAAGAAGTTACGAATCTGCCAGGAAGAGGACGTGTGTCTATATTGTCTTACTGCACGGTGAGGAGGAAAGTTTGAGTGGCCAAAGACTCTTCAAGGATCACAGATGGAGAATTGCAGAGATTAGTTGAGTCTTGGGGTCAGAAGCCTACCAAAAAAATCAAACAACCCCTACATCCCCACATGTTGTTTGGGAGGGTTTCAAGAAAAATCCTCCTCATTCATCCAAAAACAAACTCCAGCAAATTCAGTTGTCAGACACGACTGGAACTTCAAACGGCACAGGGTTCTGTGGTCAGGTGAAACTAAAAAAAGAGCTTTCTGGCAGCGAACACGCTAGATGGGTTTGGTGCACACAAGGATAAAAAGTACCCCATGTGTACAATTTAATATACAATTGGATCTTTAATGTTGTGGGCATATTTTCCTGCAGGAGGTCTTGGACATCTTATTCAGATACATGGCATTGTGGATTCTATCAAATATCAACAGATAAAAATCAAAACCTGACGGCTTCTGCTAGAAATCTTATAATGGGCCGTGGTTGGATTTTCCATCAGGGCAACGATCCAAAACAAACATCAAAATCAACACAAAAATGTGTCACTGAGCACAAAATGAAGCTTCTGCCATGGCCATCCCAGTTCCCTGACCTGATGAGTGGAGTGAACTGAAGAGAAGATTCACCAACATGGATCTGGGAATCAGAAGGATCTGGAGAGATTCTGTATGGAGGAATGGTCTCTGATCTCTCGTCAGGTGTTCTCCAAACTCATCAGGCATTATAGGAGAAAACTCAGAGCTGTTATCTTGGCAAAAGGAGATTGCAAAAAGTATTTATAAAAGTGTGCCAATTGTGGCCAACGTGTTTTGTAGAAAAACATTTATTTCATAATGTGATTTCCCCCCCACTTTCAATTGTTTTACTTCCAAGTTACATTTTTGCAAATTCTTTGAATGAAAGATCAAAAGGATAAACAATGCAGATTTATTTTGTACAGCCATTTTGATCATATTTTCCAGGGGTGCCATTAATTCTGACCACAACTGTAGTCATATTAGTTAAGACATTTATAATGTTACAATATATATATATATATATATATATATTTATTTATTTATTTATTTATTTTTTAAGGGGGGAAAACTATCACTGTTTCCACAAAAATATATTAACCAGTACATCTGTATCAAACTTCGATAATTATATGAAATGTAAAAAAAAAAAAAAATACAAAATTCCCAACAGCATATCAAAAAGTACTAATAAAAAACCATATGGCTGCTGCACTGAATTTTGGTTTTGTGAAAACAGAGCCTGATGTCGAGTCACAGAAACAAGCTCAGTTCTCGTCTTTGTCAGCCCTGCAGGAAATTCCATGGCTGAGTGTTTCCTTGCACTGGCAACAGCCAGAAGAAGCAAGAGGAGGACCGGCAGGGATTCGCTGACAGCGCTGTTTCCCCTCTATCTACCGTTACGTTATATAAGAGGACAAGAGCTATGACAGCGCACTCCACTGTGTGCTAAACGTGTGCTTGTACGAAAGCCAAAGTCAACACTTGCACTGTGTGGAGATCTTTTTTTGGTCCTCCAACAAGGCAAACAGTAAGTTAAAGCCGAGGGGCATGTGCTGCCTATCAAACAGAACTGCAGAGTTAGAGAACTGCTTATTAAGAACAGATGAATCTGTGCTTGGCACCACGTTTGTGCTTTGAACTGCGCATAATTGGTAGTTGTTTTGGAAAAAGATGAGCTTGAATTCTTAATGTCTAGTTCTTTTGAAAATAAAATATGCAGACCAACATAATTTTGGTAAATAGAGAATGATTATGGGTGTACAGATGGTAAAGACCTTTGCTAATAATTAGTGGTAATTCAGTAGTATTTATCCAGACAGAATAAGATCTATCTATCTATCTATCTATCTATCTATCTATCTATCTATCTATCTATCTATCTATCTATCTATCTATCTATCTATCTATCTATCTATCTATCTATCTATCTATCTATCTATCTATCTATCTATCTATCTATCTATCTATCTATCTATCTATCTATCTATCTATCTATCTGTCTGTCTGTCTGTCTGTCTGTCTTTCTATCAAATTCTCTCAAACATTGCCTTTTTAATGGGTCACAAATCAATGAACACAGAGGCAAGTCATTCAGAGGTTGTCTAGAGAGGATGGTGAGAGAAAACTTTACCGGCCTACCCATCTTGCCCTTCTTCCCAGGAACACCAGGTAAACCCTAAGAGGAGACAGCAGAGAGAGGGAAAGCAAGGAAAGACAGGTAAAAAGAGACAGAAATGGCACAAAAAAAGCAATTAATCAATTCCCAATCCCAGTGTATGCAACAGTCTGTGTAAATGCTGAAATGTCTTTAGTTTCTATTCTTCTGAACACAAAAGGGTCTCTCAGATCTCTATGAACTCTGTCCCTCTAGGCTTGAAAATAGGAGACATGATCTGGCTAATCTGCAGCAAGCCATATTCCAGCTTCCGGGGGCTTATATTGCCAATTCCACAAAGTCGGAATTTACCAGCTTGAGGTTACTGAGCAAATATTGTGAGAACTGAGACTAACTACTGTTTTGAAGAGGGATTGCTGTGTTTTTAGTGCCCCTTTCACCAGGCTTGTTATTCAAAGCAAGTGCTTTTGATTTACAAGCCACCATTAGAAAGGAATAATGATACATGAATGGCATGTGTAATAGTGCAGGGTTTGTTCCAGTAATATTTCCTCTTGGGGCAACTAAAACCAAGACTATACATCTCCATCATGCCATACAATTTTACTAAAGACATCAGGGAACATCAATGGACTTTTAATGAAAAAAGTATTTTTTGGAAAGCGCTATTTAAAGTAAACATTTTTGACATGGCTAATCTCAATATGGCGGCGCCCATGAGGGGTTGACCCGCTCCATGTAAAATAAAACAGATATAAGACTGTTATGTTCAATATTTCTATTCTATTCAAATTCAAAAACTATTTGCTGTTCAATTCTGAACAGTGTACAACTTTCATAATTAGAAAAAAAAAATACTTAAGCGCAGAAACAACAGCAAAACTCACTCTTTCTCCATCAGGTCCAGGGAGACCGAAGACGCCTGGGATTCCAATGAAGCCCTAAACCAGGGGAGTGTAAGAAGACAAGAAACAAACAGAGAGACTTTAGAGTTATATGGTCCAAATATCCCTTGCTAAACAGCAGATTGACTTGCGAAGGTCTTTTGAGGACAGTGGTCGCTCGGTGAAGATCTAGGCCTTGAGGCAAGTGTATATGCCCATGGACTGCATGGTGCTGGCTTCCACGATGTAGTCCAAGGGCACATACCCTCACACCAGGGATCACGCTTGCCTTCAGCAGGATGGCTAAGGATGGGTCACAAGGTTAATACAAATGAACATACAATGAAATCATGAAGAGAAAAAGACAAAAGAAACATGAGATGATGCACATTATTATATAATAATAAATAAATCAACATAAAAAATCATTACAAAAATATAACAATGTTAAAACATTAACATAAAATCATGTCAAATCTAAAAAAAAAAACTAACCAACTTACACACAAATAAAATCTTTCTGGCACCAAGGCAGAGAATAAAAAGAATAACATGAGAGAAAAGACTTCGGATGTACACTGCGGCCATATACTTTACAAGACCAAATTGGTTTTAAAATTTTAGAGGAATTATAATGTAAAACCCATCTGACAAATCCCTGAAAGCAGTATACTTTCAGAGCTGATGTTCTGAGGTTTTATAATGAAAACAACTTCCAATAACTGATCCTTAAATGTCTACAACCATTTCCTTTTCTGGTGCCTTTCACAGTTTCCAAACTGGAAAAAAAGCTTTCAATACCAAATATGCAGAAGCCCTTACAAAACTTTCCGAACATAAATGCTCGATCACTTTAAAGCAAATTTATAAGTAGGAGTAAACATGGAATGCAAAACATCTTAACTGTACTCAGTGAATACATGATGATCAATTTATAGCCAAGACAGTCAAAATTATTTCTGATAAAAAACAAAACAAAACCCATCCCTTACCCGTGTGCCTTTTGGTCCCATATTTCCTATAGGCCCTGGTAAACCCTACAAAAACACAAACAATGCAATATTTCATGCCTGCAAATTGGATCAATAATAATGATGTGCCTACAGAATTGGAATCACAAAATGAAGACTTCCATTTTATGGAGGCCCAAACAGATTCATGCTGTTGAAATTTTGCAAATATGATCTAGTGCTCTAGTCTAACTTGGCCAAGTGATTAAAGATCCACACTTTAGTTTAGGGTCCAATTCTCACTAATTAACTATAGTTGCTTATTAGCATGCATATTACTAGGATATTGGCTGTTTATTAGTACTTATAAAGCACATATTAATGCCTTATTCTACATGACCATCTCTTAATCCTACCTAAATTAACAACTACCTTACTAAATAAGCAGTAATTAGGAGTTTATTGAGGTAAAAGTCATAGTTAATTGTTAGTTAATTGTGGGAATTGGACCCTAATCTAAAGTGTGACCATTTTTTTCTCCTAGGCTATTTACACAGCCATGACTAACACTTATTATCTAGCAAATATTAACAAAATAGTTTGTTTAGTTGTTGATTTAAATCTTTAACAGTGTCTGTCAGAGATCGCTTACTTCACCTTTAAGGAAACATTAAAGAGTTATATCAGATGAAAAACTAAATTCCAGTAGGATTTTCTAGAACATGCCTAATGGTAAAGGTATATAAGACTAGAAGCTACCAGAAACATTTATTAGGTTGTTGTAGTTGTTGTTGCTTCCCAGAAGAAGTAAATCTGGTAGTTCACAAAGAAAAGCTGGGGACGATCTAATAATTTCCACCAATTACATTTAAGCTCAGCAGTGGGAGAAAATCTATCAAAAAGGGGAGGATTTTCTTTTGCAAATGACTTTTCAAAATATCAGGTATCATTCATGCCTTTGGAACCCCAAAAGTGATTATTTTACTGCTAGCACATTAAGCTCAAAATATAAAATCCATTTTCAGTGCCTCTTAATTCCAAAAACAATTCTAATTTCTCAAAAATGATGTCAAAACGAGGGTCATATTGGCAGAGCAAGCTCTTTTAGTCTCCAATACAATCCCTGACACTTTGCTACTAGTCTCATTATACTCATATCTGTGAGTATTGTGCAAGCCAGCAGCACAACAGAAGATTTACTGCACCTGCCTGCCAGGATAACCTTTGGCACCCGGGCTTCCATCCGGTCCTCTTTCTCCCTGTGGTGAGAGAGAATAAAAAGTATAAAGAGGAAAAAATCCATTACTATAAATATGTCATTAGCACTGGAAGCTCTTCTTGTAGAGAGCCATAACAAACAAAAAGAAAGATAAAAAGCATAATGGAGAGAAGAGAGAGGAGTGAAAAGCATTTCTATTAAAACAACATGTTATTCTTATGCATGTCTGTCAATAGTTTCAGTCTTTTTTCATGTGTTGCCATTTATGTCAATATGACAAATACTCTGGTGTGTGGCCCACCACAGAATTATGAGATTATGAAACAATAATGAAAGCGTTTTAAATATTATTATACTACTATAACTCAACAACTCTAAATTACAGAAATTCATTCAATGCTAAAAATCGGAGGAAAGTCCAGACCGTCAGATCACGTGTCAAACAGACTGATGGAGCCAAAACTCAACTTTTAAAAAAAAATCATATCTTCAGTGTCTTTCTAGTTTTCTGTGTCCACTGCTTAAGTGTGTAATTTATGTATCCTAGAGTGGATGCTTTGGAGTGCATCTCAATTGAGCAGCAAAGAAAGACTGTCCTGATTAGATGAAAGATTTGTTGTTACATGCCGATTTTAATAGGAATGCCAATTTAATGTGTTAATTTAGTGTCATTAATTGTGTGACAAAATAATGTGATTTCTGGGCGAAAGAAAGTGTGACCATCACTGGATGTGACAAAATTCTGTGAATGAAATAATGTCTACTCTGGAATAATGACAATGAAAAAAAATTCTATTCTGCCAGCTAGCAAACTTGCAAACTTGAACCAGATGCAAAATTTACGTAGGGAAGTTTCTTTGCCACCAAAATGCTATTCGACAAAATACTTTGTCATGTTGATTCCCCTTGAAATTAATGGATTTGGGCTGTGAAAGTTTGCAGAGTTATGGAAAATGTGACTGCACCTTTATGATTTTTCTGTAATATGGCCCGTGGATTGTACGGTACTTTGGTAATGGATGTAAAAGTTATAGTTGTTAATTCCTCTAATTCTCCTCTTGTGGAAAGTAAAAAAAAAAATGGTGTGAATGGGAACTCACTTGATCTCCGGGGTGGCCAGAGGGACCAGGATGGCCTTTCTGTCCCTAAGCAGAGAGAAAGAGAGACTGAGTGTTGCGAAAGGATATGATAATTTATAGTTGGAGGTCAAACAAGAGGAGGTAAATTACAGCAAGGATAATGTGCCTTTAAGGGAGTCACTTCTCAAACATGTGCTTAATCATATCCTGGGGGGTTTCCACATAAAGAGGCAGCAGAAAATATATCATGATCTCTGAACTTTAGTCATTCTAAAGGAAGTGAATAATTTTCCGTGAATTGCTATTAAATGACCATAGGCTAACAGTTTGTTCTCATTACACAAGCAATTTCATTCTTTTTGGACATGATGTGATGAAAATTTGCCTTTGCATTTGATTTGTTTGCCAATGAGCTCAATCACAAGAACAAAGTGAAACCATGTACAATCCCAGCGGTTAACCAATGTCCCCAGGATGGAAGGATGGAAAAGTAATAAATGTAGAGAAACTTAGCAGGTCTCAAAGCGCACATCAACAGATTCTACACCAACAGCAAACCACTTCCAAACCAATACCAACTCATTAACAGCTGAGCAGATGGTTAAACTGTCTGGGGACAGGCCAATTAACTCTCATATCAGCCCATAATGAGAGGAAGACAGCGTTTTATGCTTATTTGGTAGCAATACCTCTCCAGGTATTATTTTTATGAGAGTTTACCGCATTACTGAAATATGTACTGCAACTGCTTCATTACATCTGCAACTGCTTCATTACAAATTTCTCGTAAGCGAAAAAGAAAATGTTGTGCAATTGGTGTCACGAGGGACGTCATGCACTTACTTTTATTTATTTCAAATTTTGAGGGGGCACCACAGCCATTGCTAGTGTTGTGGTCAAAACCGTTGAAACCAAGACATTTCATAGAAAATGTACTTTGTATTTAGGTTTGTAATGACTGGTGAGTATGTGAAAACAGACTTTTCTATTGAACAATTACTTTCAGAAGAACAAGAACCAATGAACAAAAATCTCCAAAACAAATCAGAATCAACCTATGGAACTCTTCTAAAGGACCAGTGGTTTAATGCAAGAGAAACATTCATGAAACTCAATCTTCAATGTGCAGAGGTACCACTTTAAGAACTTCTTCTATGAAAATTTATAGGGACTGTAAAAGTAATGAAGACATCATCGACACCTTCACAGTGAGTGAAAAGTCATGTGGTGTTATGTGTCTTGGCTAGGCAATTTGGAATCACAATAACAGAGAGGAAACTTCCAGTGACTAGAATTCAAGAAGAGTAATGGAAATTCTATCGTAAGATTCAGCTCTCTGAAATAAGATGTATATTGTGAGTATTACTCACACACACACACATTATATACATAAGGGGTAATACACGATATTACACATGAGCTCCTGCCCCTTTAATCACTAATAGTAAAGTGCCCTTTCGGTCGTATTGCGGTGTCCCCAGGAAAGCAATTTCACCCCTGCAACCCAGCAGAGGTCTGTGCATGCTACTGGTCCTAGAACACAAAAACATACGACCGTGACACAAGAATGTATTGAACTGATTAAAAGTGTTACAAAATATTTTTATTTTAAATAAATGCTGTTCTTTTGAACTGTCTAATCATCAAAAAATCCTGAAAAAAAATGTATCACATACAAAATGTTCCTTGAGCTCCAAATAGAGTAATGGCTGCTGAAAATTCACCATTTTAAAATTACATTTTAAAGTATATGCAAATAGAAATTGTTACATATTTAACCCCAGTTCCCTGAGAAAGAGAAAGAGATGCTGCATCAGCTGATGACGCTATGGGGATGCAGCCTCGCGGAACCCGGTGTCTGAGGAACTGGTACAAACACACCATAAAATGGCAGATGCAGTGAGAAAATATTGCAAGGTGCGCCCCAGCGAATAAGAAAGGTGCCTGAGAACACGTAATCAGATTCATATTGTCATGAGCGAAGCATGGAAGCGCAATGCAGCGTAACCCTAGAGGTCATTTATCCTTTTGACGGAACTTCTATGCTGCATCAGCTGCTGATGCTATGGGGATGCCAAACCAACTACACCATGCTAACAAACTACAGTGGGTGAGAGGGCCTTGCAACCAAAACAGCCTTCTCTTTTCGGACACAGTAAGAATTATAGCTCACACTTTGGGTGAGGAGTGGGCCTAACCTCCGTTTAGACGCCCTAGCCCTACTAATAGCCACAAGAGAAAGAGGGGGAGGGGAGACACTCGAAGAAAGACCGCCTTTTCCCACCACTCCTCGGAGGGGGAGGCCGGGCAGCCACACTCGTCTTCTGCTCTTATTCCTAAGAACTCATTCCTGGAAAGGGCGTAGACAACTTAGTAGGGGCCTGAACCCGGTGAGGGATATACTTCCCAAAGGGAACCACCTGCATTCTCGCCTCTCTAAACCTGTCCACCACCGTCTTAGTGGCAGTGCCAAACAGCCCCGATGGCTGAATTTTTCACTTGAAAGATTCACTTGAATTTTCTGCTTGCCATTATTCTGCTTATCTTCTATAATTTCTTCACACACTGCTATCTTTACACAGCACTCAAAAAGACAAAGATACTTCTTCCTGAAGACAAAGAAGCGGTTCTTAGGCGACGTCAAGGCTGGACTTACCATTGGGCTTGACTGGGCTGCAGCCCATGGGCCCCGCCCTGTAGGAGGCCCCACCTATACCTGTTTATGTTTATTTGATTTGTACAGTTACCATATATGCCAGTCAGAAATTATTAGCCGCATTTCCACTGTCGAGCCAGTACGCGCGAGGGTTATAAACGGGCCAGCCGGAGCTAATAGTTTACGACTGCGATCGAGGCCATAATCAAACTGCATAAACTGGTATTTATAATTATTTCACATAGAAGAAGGATACACTTATTGAATCGCATCTGCTCTGATTAATTTGTGATCACGTGGCTACTTTAAACAGCTCTATTAAGGCTACAGTCCAAAAGAGTGCACATCTAGAAAGATAACGATAAATTCTCATATGTTCACACCTTATTTCTTTACAGAGGATGACAATTTATATTAATGTTCCACTAAATTATGCGATCTGAAGAGTTTTGAGCGCTATCTCCCATCTCATTGCCATCACATCTCATTGCCGTTTTTTCTCCATCAAAAGCCGCTTTTCCACAGTCTGGCCAAACCGCTCTTTGCTTAACCATTCTATTCGGTGCTGATCCGGCCCAGCCAGTATGGATATGGTTTAATTTTCCACTGTGGCGCTGATAACGGAGCTCTTTGGAATGTAATACAAATGTGTCAGTCGTTGCCCTGGTAATACAAGAGTTTACAGATGCTATGAAATGTAAAGAGTGACTGCGTTATGGAGGATGATCAGATATTTCTTTAAATTTTATTATTAATTTGTGTTTACGTCACTCAAATAGCGCCCTTAGCCAAGATCAAGTAAAAAATACAACTGAAACCGTAACATTCGGCCCTACGAAAAGCGGCTAAAAAAATAGAACAAACAGCAGAACCGCTGCGTCTCCGAGCATCATAGTGTTTTGTTCCTCAGATTAGTATCCTAAATGATTCAATTAGGCTATAAATAAAGTATGAATCTGTAAGGATTCAACTCACTCATTTGCCACCACCTGGCGGGTTTAATTTAATTTCATAGTAGCCTATTATCATTATTTCATTTTTCCAATCATTTAATATTTCTAGCCTACAATAAAACATTATATTTATTTAATCTCTTAATAAAATTAATAGAAAATCTATATGGATTTTGTTGATAGTGATTTCATTTGATTGTAGACATACAGTGTATTTTTATTCGGATTTAATTTATTCATTGAATTTAAGAATCTAACACAGATATGACCATGCATTTTTATAATACTATCTCTGGCTTTATTGCTCAGTGTTATTTCAGGGTTTCGATCTTCTCTCAACTGAGAGAGAGCAGATCCTGTATTTTATTGTCTTATATAACGACTATTTCATATTACATCTATACTTTGATTATGATAGGCAAGTTGCATATTAATTGTTCTATGAACCTCAAGCATATTTAAATTTTTGTGTATTTTGTGATACTCAATATGATGTTCTTGAGGTCATTTGTAGTGTAGGTATATATAGGGCCCAAATGTCTTATATGCTGAGTTGCACCTTGCAACATCATCGCACTGCGTCGGCCATTGTATGGCGTGTTTGTACATGTGCCTCAGACACCGGGTTCCACGAAGGCACGTCACCATAGCGTCAGCAGCTGACGCAACGTAGAAGTTACCTCGAAAGGGAACTGTTATTTAAAATTGTAATAATATTTCACAATATTACAGTTTTTACTTTATTTTGAAATATGCAACCTTGCTGAGCATAAGAGACTTCTTTCAAAACCATTTAAAAAATCTTACCGACCCCAAACCTTTGAATGGAAGTGTTAAAGGGGACCTATTATGCCCCTTTTCACAAGATGTAAAATAAGTCTCTGATGTCCCCAGAGTGTGTATGTGAAGTTTTAGCTCAAAATACCCAACAGAATTTTATTTACAGCACGTTTAAATCATCATTTTTTTGGGTCTGTGAAAAACGCACTGTTTTAGTGCTTCTCCTTTAATGCTAATGAGCTGCTGGTTCACGGCACAGGGGGCGGAGCCTAAGGAGACGCGATCAGAGCCAGAACAGGGAAGATGATAATAATAAAACAGACAGTCACAGTAATGGTGTTCCTTTCGACCATAAAAATGCCTACAGAGTCAGAGAATATATGCTGTATGGAGTTGGAACAGGTATAGTTTAGTTTAATTACGATTATAACCTATTTGGCATTGCTTGTATACACTATTAATTAAAACACTATTAAAATACACTTATTAATACACTATTAAAAGTTAAAAGTTAAAAGTAAATCCTTTTTTAATCAGATGGTATCACTCCTTTTTGTCGAACAGTCCACAGCAGGTGAAGTTTAATTCCTCTCTGTCTGATACAGTGATGTGTAGCACTGGTGCCCCCCAAGGGTGTGTCAGTTCTCCTCTCCTGTTTACACTGTACACCAATGATTGTATCAGCTCTGAGCCAAACCAATATATAATAAAATTCTCGGATGATACTGTCCTTCTCAGTTTGCTTACTAAAGAAAGCAACACAAACATTCACCAATTTGCTGTGGACAAGTTTGTCAATTCTGCCGTGCAAAGGCAAAAGACCGTAACTTCGTTTTTGGTCGAAAATGAGTTATTTATATTTTTGGCACATTTAAGACCTTCTTTATCATGTGGATAAGTATCTTGAATCAAGTCCGGGTTTTTTTTCGAGAAAATAATGATTTGTCTTAACAGTAACTTCCAAAAGCCCATGAGAAACCAAGGCAGAACACCGTAACATCAGTTACCGCTCTTTGGCTTTGTTTTGGAACGCTCAAATCGGTGCTCTGCCTTTGTTTAGCCGCGCGTCAATATGAAGTTACTGTGCCGGTGTTCAATCAAATAATGCTACCTACCAGATTGTACGGTTATCTGCCTTTGTTTTAATGTCCATTAAAATTTAAATTACGGTGTAGCCTGTGTACTTTGTACAGCTGCCATCAGTCGCTCTAACTTCTGATGTCCTCAGAGCGGTCAGAACATTTAGTATGGTCTGCTCCATCGACAAACGTGCGATATCGATCGCGAAGGATTATGCAGAGTTGACAGAAAAACGTTACACATTGCCGTATCAGATGAATACAACCAAGAATTAAAGCTCGGCAAACTAGCTGGCAGAGTGCCAAAACTTCGCCTTCAGCCCCGCCCTAAACGCGGTCGAGTCAACGCTGGACTAATAGGAGATATTTTGTCATGTCAAATGTATTAATAATGCCATCAGAATGCAACCAAAGCACAGGATAGCAATAAGTAGATGGCTATAAATAATTGTAAATCATACAAAATAAATGCCATGATCACTAGATTTTATACAGGTGTGTACTATAATGATTTTGTTAATGGTGATCAGCAACTAAATATTGATAATGTGGAAGTTACTGCCTTTTGCCTTGGCATGACTTCTCACTTTTTGCTGACAATACAAAGGCAGAGTACAGTAACTTTAAAATAGTGGTCAAAAGTCAAGTTTGAGCTCAAGATTTTTTTATGTATATAATTTCCTTGAATGAATTTATTAATGTACTGTATATCTGTGATTAAATGTTATGTATAGACATGACATGATATTACTTTTCCACAAGCAGTTTTTAGTAATGGTGATTTGCAATTTGCACAGCTTTTTGAGTAGCCTTAATGTTTTATTTATTTTTTGTACTCTATATCTGTGATGGAATGTTATGTATGGACATGATATGATACCTTACCTTTGCACAAGGCAGATTTTTTGGAAAATGGTGATTTGCAATTTGCACAGCTCTTTGAGTAGCCTTTAATGACTTTTTTGTCTTTTAACCGTTTTAAACCTGTATCTGTTTTTGTCTTTGTTGTAAAACTTTTTGTAGCAATTTTCCTATATCCAAAACGAATTTCTCCTTGGGGAGACAAATAAAGATACTTTGACTTTGACTTTTAATGCAAGCCTGAATTGTCTGAATGATGACACAAAATATACTGATGAGTTTAATAAAGTTTACTGTATGTCACACAAAAGATGAAGCATCAGTTTTTCTTCAGAAAATCACTGTTAGAGCTGAGTAAACAGTATAAGAAGTGCATAAGTAATTTACATAAATTTCTGTAGAGTTGAGGGAGCATTTTCTTTAAAAAAACAAAATGAATCCACCTCGTCTTCATTGGCTAGCAGATTTCAAGAGTAAATAGAGTGAGCTATGTGAATGAATACATCCAGCTACAACACGATCAACGCTTGGGAGATGCTTCGACGCTTCTCGTGAGTGCATTGCTGCAGCAATGGCTGATGTGTACAACTCGCAGTGAACTCGATCAGGGCGGGTCTAAGTTATAACGGTATGTCAGTCAACACTTGTGGGCGGGGCCTGTGGCTTTAGTGATGTCACTAAAGCCACATTCTGAAAACGGGTCGTTTGGAGAGACGGCTTATGATTTATGGGGATTAAAAAAAAAGGAGTGAGTGGATTTTTATCACTGTAGGGTGGTTGTGTACACACACTGCCAACACACATTTATGTCCAAACACCATACAAAAGTGAATTTTGCATAATAGGTCCCCTTTAATATATATGTTTATTACATGGCTTGGTTGAATTCTAATGTAGAATGCGGCCTGTTATTTCTTGATAACAGACCGCTGCTAAGTATAACACACCAGTGTTTCCCCTACCATTATATAAGGGGGGCGCCCCGCCCTCCTAACGGCTCCCCCCGCCCCCCTTGAAGGTCAATTAAATTTGATTTGATTTTCTTTATAGCGCCAGATTACAATTTGTTATTTTATTAAACAAACTAAATAGCCCTTAAGTAATATGTTATTTATCTTATTTCCACGATGGCATGTCTTTTCTGTCTGTGTTTGCGCATTTACAATTATCCCAACGAGTTCGCACGCGCGCACACTCACACACAAACACTTGCGTCACATACAGATGAGCACTAGCGGACAGAGAGCGCGCGGCAGGAAATATGTCGCGTCAACCAGATGAAAACCAGACAAAAATATTTGCGTTTTTTAAACGGTCACAGGGAACTGAGGCCCCGTCCACACTACTGCGTTTTTGTTTAGAAACGGAGAATTAAAACGAATACGATCTCCGTCCACACCAGCGTTTTTAGCTGCGTATTAGAATTGATCTCCGTCCACATTAAAACGACTGAAAACGCGGATCACGTGACCATTCACCAACACTGGGCATGCGCGTGCCGGTGTAAACAGGAAACGGATTGACTATTCCTCAGCTTTGATGAAGAAGAAAGCAGCTAACATTACCGCTGCACACGAGAATTGTCAAACATCGATCGAATTGGCCGTTATAGCATTGTAAAATGCAGAATTTAGGGAAGGAAGGGAAGGATACGCCATGACCAATGACACTCAATCATAGAGCCGAGCGTGAGCTTCTGCGTCATCGTTTCTAAAGTCCTCCGTTTTGACCCGTCCACACTAAAACGCCCTCCGGAGATTCAAAACGAAAAACGGGTCGGCAGCGTTTCTAAACTTCTCCGTTTTGGGTCTCCGTTTTTACCGTTTTAGTGTGGACGGGAGGTGCAAACGTAGCAAAAGTTCTCCGTTTTTAAACGAAAACGCAGTAGTGTGGACGGGGCCTGAAGATGGCAACACTCGCTCTACTGCGAGTAGCAGCCGAAGTAGCTTTTTCGGCGTGCATGTTAATCAATGAGTGCATTCACACCGCGAGCAGGAGCGTCGCGTGAGCAGCAGTGAAGGGTTTCGGCGCCGAGTCTATTTTTGCTGCTGCTCACGCTCAATTAAAGTGAAAGCACACTTTTGATGGACAAAATAATTATTATTTCACACAAAAAGTGCCCAAAATGCATGTCTAGTGTGTTTTAATAAGAACTGGAGTAGGCTATGTCAGAAAATAATATTTATAGAAAATGTACCCATTTAAACTTGTTTTTATTATTCAGTTTGGGTAAAAGTACTATATGGTGTTTTATAAAAAATGTAAAATAAAATTGTAAACTAGTCAGAATATACAGTATAAGCTTTCTTTTAGTTTAATTTTAGTTAACTTAATTTCCCACACCAGGAGTAATTTATATAGTTCCATTTTATAGCGATTATCTGTTAAAAAAAAAAAATTATGTTCTAAATGTCCTATTAAAGAAATAAATATTTGTGTGTGCTGTAAAGTGGCTAGAAAAAATGAAATCGGAATCGGCTAAAATCGGTATCGGCAGGTCAAACTCAATGAAAAATCGGAAATCGGAATGGCCAAGAAAATTGTAATCGGTGCATCTCTAATAAAAATAAATGTTCCAAATGTCATGTGGTTTCAGTATCCAAATACATTTTGAGGCTACTGTAAGTGATTAAGAGCAAACGTTCCATCCACAGCTTCTGTGACAGTGCCAAGTCTGCCAACTCTTCCATCAACAGTTTTCTGTGTTTATCTGTGCCTGCTGGGGCAAGTCTCTTTACAAAAAGCTGCTCACAGAAACCTAATTAGCAAGGACTCTTCAAAGTAAACAAAACAAATCATAGGCTGGCACAAGCGATCAAAGACAGGTTAAATGCATACACACGGGCTTGTGATCTCCACACTGGAACTGAGTGCTCTGCTGCGGCGGACAATGAACAATGCCCTTCCTCCCCCTAAACTATGGAAATAGATTACATAAGGATAGGGAAGTCCCTAGCGTAGAGCTAAAGAGCCAGAGAAGGAAGCAGGACCAGTCTCCATTGCCATGAATAAAGGAATGTGTCTTGCCATTGGTGCTTATGCTTGTGCCATGCATAAACAGAGAACAAATAAATCCCAGATGTGTGAGCTAAAGAGAAAGTAATAAAAGGAAGCAATTATTTCTAGCCAGAGCACATGTATGATGGTGTATGCATGCGGTAGACTTTTAGAAGGTAAAATCTCCCTTCTACTGTATGTTTGCACTTTTTTGTCCAATGTATTTCATGCCATCATGTTTACATTTTCATACGGTTAGAGGTTTGTGAAACACCATTACACCTATTACACTATCACCACTACACATTTACACTATCACCAATAGTTTTGTATGATCTGTTTCTGTTTACCTTATTTATTCACAATTTACAACATAATGAATGCCATGTACAGTAGTTCAGTGAGTGAGTAAACATGAGTGAATGTGGGCACAGCTGTATGGCACATTGTGCATGACATGCCAAATTCCAAACGGCCTGAAATCGAAAAATCAGAGATCAAGACATGCAAATTTGATTTGTAAAAATCCAATTTCATGCAGACAACAAAAAAATACAAAGCCCAAAAGATGGTGAAATTGAGCAGCAGACAGACTTAACACAATATCTCAGCAGCACTAAGAAGATTTCCCCACTGGGAAACTGATTCTATTAGTTAGAAATACAAAAATAGAATAGAAACAGGGTTGTTTGCCAGGGATGCATCAGGAACGATCCAGAGAGAAAAATGAAAAAAATGTGACCCAAATTGCCTTGGAACAGTATATGGAACTGTGATTTTGGAGTATACTTTGCAGTTTCATCACACAGAGGCCAAGCTGTGTTGTTCAAAGATCGCCGCCTCCATTTCTGCAATAACTTCAGGTGAGTTTGAACCGTGATTAAGATATGGCAGACAAATTTAGTAACTTGATCGGTAACCTGAACAGTCCTGAAACAAATAGTGAGACAGAAGAGAGAAAACGCTGTAAGCAGTTGTGCTCTGAAGCTCTGACTTTCAAAAAACAAATTTGGAGAAATTATTAAGAAAATGGGTAGTCAGGATTTTGATTACGATTGGCAAGATAAACAACAACTTGACTGGCTGCAAACAAAGAAAGAAACTGAAAAAGTAAAAAAACAAAAAAACAATTGCCTCGTATTACTTCCGATGATTACAAAAAGCAAGTAAATGAAATTATGGGTCGGGATCATTTACTTGGACAAGTGTGACTAAAGATAAACAGAAACTCTGTGAAAACCCCTTAGAATATTTTGAGCATTTCTGTGCAGCTTATGAAAATTAATAGCCTGACTTCGTCATACTCATATTCTAGTCAGAATGTGAGTCTGAGACTGCTCCATAGAGATTTGATTATGGGGCGTGTCTCAACCGAACCAGGAAAAAAAAAAAACTCTGCACTCAATTGGATAGACCTACAACCAGTCAGAGCAACGGAGTAAATGACGCATGTTCTTCATTCATATTTTCAACCAACAAAATGTCGCGGCTCTCTGTTCCTCTTTTAAAATGAATGCGCTGTGGATATCTTCTATAACAGACGCGATGGCGGAATCTACACATGATGTTTCATAAACAAAGTTCGGGAGAAGCACGTACAAATAATCAATCCAATCAACTTGTCATCAAACAATACCATGTCTAACGTTACCCTATATCAGCATGAGGAAGCATATTCACTCTGTCAACTTACCTAACACTCCTTGACAGTTTTTCAGCATCCCTCCACCACCCCGAATCCTCACTCTTGTCTTGTTCTCTCACAACCAGGAACACGGGGGAGTATGGCTACCGAGCCCACAGCCCTCGGACAGCACGTCATATACGCATTTAGTCTATCTGACTTATTTGTGTGAAATCTTATAGGCTATAAGCATTTATTCTATCTGACTTATTTGTAAATGTGAACTCGTGAAATCTCAATTCTCCAGCTGCACTCGTCTTTGTTGTAAACTAATTCAAATCAAGCACTCTTTGGTGACGTAGGTGATTACGTTACCGTTGCTCATCTGTCCATCATCGTATAAAGCCCGCCCTGACAATTTGATTGGTCCGAACAATTCAACTTCCCGACCAAAAAATATTGTGGGCGGGGTTCGGGCTGGCACCCAGGCTAGAAAATTAATGTTCTGCCAATGATAATGATGAAGATTATGATTAGGCTATTGTGATTGAATCCACCACTGTTGGACTGTAAAAAGAATACAGAGAACTTCTTATCAGTGTCTCTGTTTACATTCCTGATTGGGACACACTGCTTCAAGGGTGTGCAGTAAGTTGGAGCCGTTAGGAAGCTCACAATGATCAAAATGTAGGCAAGGTGTGTGTTGCTGTAGTTGAGGCTGACACACAGCCACCAGATGACAGAGAGTGTTTTACTGTAAATGGCCACTCAGAAGGTGAGAAAATGTGAAAGTGACAGAAATTTCTGGTGTTAATGTGGGTTTGAAAGTAGATCAGTGTTTAATATGACGATATTAAAGTTTTCGTCTGAGAAAGAACAAGAAATAAAAACCAGGTCAAAAGATTGAAATCTTAAGGGAATCCTTTTGAAGGAAATATCTATAATAATATTTTATTATAAGTGAATTGATGAATACAGGTTGATGTAAAATTAATGACTCCAACAAATGTGAGTTGCAAAAATAGATATAAATTATGTTTATTTGAAAACGCATGTCATTTCTGGCAAAGATGCCTTAAGCTGGGCTAGAGTTAAAAGATGGTAGATAAATTTTGATGTTAGAAGTTTATGAGAGTGCAGTGTACCAGTCCTGAATGCCTCAGAGTCTCTCTTATTCAATGTCAGCTAAAAGCTGTTATCTGAGCCTGTGTCATAAGTGATATAAGCTATTTATAGTAAAGCACAGTGTTTCAGTTGAAAATCATAAACATGGAGATGTTAAAAGAAATCATGTTACAGGCAGTTCAGATTTTATACATTTAGAGGGCAATTTGTAAATGTTTTAAAAGTAAAACTGAATGACTTTAAAGAAGTATTTAAAATAATAATACAGATCTTAAACGATAGAAGTGACGTGTTTTTTTTTTTTTTTTGACTACTTTATTTTAGGACCATTAACTTCTTTGTCTCATTTTAGTCTTCACCATACAGGGCCGATGGCTCCGGCCACAGATGTAACAGTACACTGAATAGACGGTTGTGATAACTAAATTCACTGAGTATATTCTCAGCATTGCAATTTGGCTGATTATGATCAAATTTGTGAGCAAGTTGTGAGTGCTCACCTTTTTCAATTGAGGTGAAAATTGATCTCTCAAGAAACGTCTAGAGTTATATAGGCGCGCCGAGGGAAAAAACACAGAAAAGACTGACCATCATGTGAAAATCTCAGAGTATCCACTGTACGTCCGACTGACAGCACTGTATTCTTCCTTTTGATTCTAAACTGAACTCAAATGGCACTGAGAATTGAGTAAGAGAGAAACATACTATAAACCACTTAAAGGTGCTTTAAGCGATGTTGGGTGACGTCTAGTCTCGATGTTGGGTGAGGCTAGCTCGACCCTCCCTCCTCCTCATTCCGTCCCCTCCCCCTCCCTTCCTGAAACAGTCATGTGTCGGCCATATAAAAAATTCAAGAGAATCTAATTCTAACGTTAGTCGTTGTCTAGGACATCTCTCCTCTAGCTAACTTCCCTCTTCATGCTTCTCTCTCCTCCACTCCCCACACCCCCCTTCATGTGCATGCACACTAACCCCCCAACCCCCACCCCCATTCTTGTCGGTTATTGGCTGAAACACTGTTTGTTATGTTTCGTGGTCCAGGTTGGCCCAGTTTGTTTTTGTTGCCATTTGTGGAGCCTGAGCTGTCTACAGAGACTGCGGTTTTTTACAGTGTGTTCAGGGGACAGGCAGCTAGTGGATAGAGAGGAGATGTTTGCTGTGTGTGACAAAAATTGGGGAAATTGAAAAATGTTAAATAAGATACACAGATGTTTTGCCAGATGAGAAGTTTATTCTATGTACCTCTAATTCATTCCTTTTCTAACTGTTTTAATTTCCCTTGCTTTTATTTTGTGTTTATTTTCTATGCAAAGCACTTTGAATTGCCATAGTGTAAAATTTGTATTCCTTTCTATGTAAAGCATTTTGAATAACTGTTTGAATTTTTCTCGCTTTTATTTTGTGATTATTTTTATTCCTTTCTATGTAAAGCACTTTGAATTGCCATAGTGTATGAAATGTGCTATATAAATAAACTTGCCTTGCCTTGATTAATAAATGTAATCACTAACTTCTTGTGATTGCTGTTGATATCGAGCGCTACTAAATTAGCCAAGATAGCTTAGCACTTACTCAATTTAGACTTGATATATTTCATCTCTAGAAACATCTGACAGTTCTAATTTTGGTCCAAAACAAACATAGTCTAAGATAGCCTGTGGTATCTGTCTCCTTTTGACTGTTTTGTACTATTTTTCTTATGTAAACCTTAGCTACAGAAAAAAAGATCATATTTTTTTCCCTCTCTTGACCCGAGAGTGTCTTTTTTTTAAACTATTGCAGACACAGATCCTCTTCCAGGTAACTATGAATGGATGCCTCCAATTCCAAAAAACGCAGCTTGTTCTAGTTCCATTTCACAGTCGATGCCAAAGGACAGTCTTGCTCCCAAATGGTCATTCACCTCTAGATGAGTAAAAGCAAAAGTTTTTTTTTTTTCCTGCAGAAGCTGGCCCTTTTTTCTCTCATTCAGTAAATCTGTAACAGGGATTAGCAAAGAATGAATCTTAGCAAAGAATTATGCTATTACAACCAAGGACATCTATGGGACTGATATTCACTAACAGATGTGGTTGAAAGTCTTGAGTTTGTTGATGTTGAACAAACATATTACTATTGCCCAGACAGGGGGCAGGGAATGGCGTGTTCAAAAACCCAGTTAAAAAGGAAAGAAAAATAACACATTTTTTTAGTTGAGAGAATGTGATGTTAACTGTTTTATAGCAGTCTTATCGCTGTCTGAGATTTATTTTCTGCCAATTCCTAAGGCTAAAAATTCCTAAGGCTAATTTCCTTTCAATTCTGCAAGGTTTTTAGCTTAAACCATGCCACATAATGACAGCACATGGTGAAGGAGTAGCAGTTCTTCTTGTCTCCAGTACTGTACTGGTTTAATTATGGTTTACCCATTTTCAGAAAAAGCACCAGGTGTTTTTAGTCCCAGACTTCTTATTGGCCTTAATGTCAATATTTTCATATTTCATAAACGCAAGTGGTGTTTGCCCATACAAAGTTTATTTTGCAAAACATAATGCTAGGATTTTGTGGATGGTTGCTAGGGTGTTGCCATGCAGTTGCTAAGGTGTTTAATGCTTAAAAGAGACACCTCAAACCAGCCTCAAAACCAGACTAAACTTGTCTTCAGTTGATATAGATGAAATTCCAGCCTGACCAGCTTCAAAGCCAGCAAACTAGACCAAAGAATATGGGATTTTTTGCCCATTTTATAGTCCAGCAAGCAAGATCGTTGAGTCTGATCACAAACAAAAGCATTTGCTCACCTCTACTCAAAAAGCCACACAATTTGAGGTCATTCACTTCTGTAGCACAAACGTTTAATGGTGACCCTTTGCATTCCATTTGTTAACATTAACTATATTAGTTAACATGAACTAACAATTAATAATACTTCTATAGCATGTATAAATCTTAATTAATGTTAATTTCAACATTTAATAATACATTACTAAAATAAAAAGTTGTGTTTGTTACTCATTTTGTTACTCATTTTGACCTGAGCTAACATGAAGTAACAATGAACTAACATTAACAAAGATCAGTTAATTGGGAAAAAATGTATTGTTCATTGTTAATTAATGTTAGCTGATGCATTAACTAACGTAACTACTGGGACCTTATTGTAAAGTGTTACCAGTTTAATACTTAGGGTAAGGAGTTTCCCGATTAATACCTGATTAGGAGCAAGAATCATGAGCCCCTTTCACACAGCGCGATGATCCCGGCAAATTGCCGGGAAATTGCCAGAAAGCCTTCTGTGTGAACACAAACACGACCCGGGATTGATGCCGGCATCGATGCCGGGTTGGGGACTTAGTAAAATTACCGTGTTCAGTCCTGGAACGCGTGCTGTGTGAACAAAAGCCGTAATAATGCCGTGTTGTAGTGATGACGCTGAAGCCGGGATCGTTTGCCAGCTAGTGAAACGGTACGTAATGCGCAAGTTTATGATCGAATCAGAGAAAAAAATGCACAAGCGTGGTTTCTCGAGAGAGAAATCGCAGCTCATAAGCAAACTTAAGACGCAGCTGAGACATTACAAGTCACATCGATGTCACGTGTCTTTACAGGATTTTTATGGGTTGTGTGTGAACAATTCTGATTGTGATTGAGATTGTGAAATTGTGAAAAAATTGTGCAATTGTGAAACTCTGATTCCGGAAAATCACTGGCAGTGTGAATGAATCAAAATCAAACGAACCCGGGTCAAATTCCGGGTCATTTTATCCGTGTATTTTTCGGACTCTCTGTGTGAAAGGGGCTATGGTGATGCTTGCCTTAGATGCTTTGCTTCGAAAACAAAAACTGGTTCAACAATGTCTGAGAACTTTGATAAGTAAGGGCAACTGAGCATAGAGCAGCTGAGTGTGGGAATATGAGTAATAAGAAAGGAATCTGGAGCTTGTAATGACGAATGAAGTGGAGTCAGCTCTACAGGAATCATTTCAGGACACATCACAGAAACAAATTTCTAACATATACACTGCGTGCAGCAGTTCACCATTCACAGCTTGGGTCTATGAAATAGTTACACACACCAAATGACAAATACGGTGTATAAACGACCATTGCCAACAGGGTCCCAGTGAACCTCAGTGAGAAATAGAAGGGGTGGAGCAGCACAATCTCCAAGCAGACGTTAGTAGCCTACGCTTGTCCTATTACAACACAATGTCCAAATGTGCCAGAGTCCACATCTGCTGATCCCTAGTTTGGAAGGACTGAAAGACTGTACATCGCTCACTACTTTGGAATTAAAAGCCTAACTCAATCCCGACCAATTGTTACCTGCTCATATGACCAAATGTGTCAGTGCTACTAACTGTACATGTGTTACTTTACAGTACATTTGAGTATTACTTTTTTTCATTTGTTTTATTGTTACAAGATTTTGTCTCTGGCCAAGACCCATGGATGGAATAACTTTCTGGTGTGCTGCCAGCAGTAATTCAGCACAAGTAGTGTCTGCAGCTATTTTCCACCAGCTTTTAATTTTTTTTCTGTGGCTGTGTGATTGGAAACACATGGAGGCAGAGAAAATGCCAGGTAATTCCATTATTTTACAATGTTTCAGAGAGCCGTTTGATCCAAACGTTTAAACAAACACTTTTAAACGCCATTGATTCTGAATATATGTAAAACTGCTGATGTAATATGATGTGCATGTGTGGGTCTCTTTGTGTGTGTTGTTTGACTGCACGTGCAACTCAACAGAACATTCAATTACTTCTTAGAATCATGCCAGTGTACTGTATGCCAAATTCTTAAACCCAATAGAAAATGTCACTCTGCCTCATCTGTGAAAGTTTCTTAAAAGCTTAATAGCACATTTTCCCATTTGGAGTAAGTGAGTATGGACGTCTTTGCAATTTGCCATTAGACAGATTGTAGCAGAATGGCTGTAAGTGTTAGTAAGGGGACCTGGCAGAGTCAACTTCATTTCAACGGTGTAGACTGAGCAGTTTAGACTGAGCGGTGTAGACTGTGTACATGTTCACTGGAAATATGACTGTTTTGAAGCAGGCCTTCTGCCCTGGCCAAAGTGCTGTCGGTTCATTTGATTTGCTATCCATTTACCTCTTTTGCTGCACTATAATTACACCTATTTGGTCCTGTTCAGTAAAGCACATTTTAAAATAAAATACACATACTACATGGAGGTAAACCACAGTATTTTACAAGGAATTTTCCACAGACTTCCCTTGGAATTGGAATACAATGAGGTCATGCGCTGGCTATCCCATTCACAGCAGTGTTTGAGGACATCAAGGTCAGCTGGACATGTCTGAAACAAATTGGGTTTCTCTCCAGAAAAGCAGGGGGAATTTTTTCTAACCTTTTCCAATGGGATTTCACACAACTGATTTTAGTTCACAGTTCGAGAACCTGTTTCACATTTACTGAGTTGGACTGATGTACTGCCATCCAGAATATGCCGTGATATGATTTCATGTGAGGGATTACTTTAAGCATCGGCTGATAAAGCAATAATGTTTCCTGGAAAACATAATGATTTGCTGTTGCAAATTAAGTGTGCTGAACAATTCCAAACATCTGGGTTGGGAACTACTCTTGGATCCGTTCTGTGACATGACCTTGGTGGAGTCTCCCTATAGTAGATGAATCAAAGAATGCCACTTACCTTCCGACCAGGTTGACCAGGTAGTCCGGGTAGCCCTAATATCCCAGGGTCCCCCTATAAAGGAAGACGCTGAAAATTACTTCTGGTATGATAAATTTGGCAATGTTAACATTTCACCACACAATTCATAATGCTTGTTTGCTCATTGATTCTTGAGTACTGGTACCCTGGTAATCCAGAGTTCTCGCAAGAGCACAAGTTGAATTTGCTCAGTGAGTTACTCTCTGCTGCACCAATCACATCGGGTTATCTGATATAGGCGGGCCAGAGGCGAGCTAAACAGATGACGACAGCGCTGTGACGTCCAAGTCATTAGTAAACATTGCAAGATGGTTATGGATGAATACCAGTTGTTTGAAACGGCTTTGGCCGCTACAATGAACAAGTTAGACTTGGCTTTTTATCTAAAACAGGAACAGAAGACGCCGCTCGAATCGTTCCTTTGCAAGAAGCACGTTTTTGCTGTTTTGCCGACTGGATACGGTAAGAGTCTAATCCATACCTGTCAACATTTGGTTTTCAAAATCCGGGAGATTTGTGCAGGGACCGTTCGGCGCAATAGTTGGCGAATAGCAAGAGGTAGGCCCATACTGTTAAGTGTACTGCGGGGACACCGCCTTCACCTGCCATGTCTATCGGCTCGCTTTCGGGGGGTTAAACTTTCCGCGACTGCGTAACTGGGTTATAGGTTGCCAGGTTGAGGTGACAAACGGGTTGAAATTGTATATGGTGTGTGGATTGTGTGAATATAAACCATTTAATACAAGATCTGGCAAATGGTCAGCATTAGACAAACATATTGGTCCGATTACTCATTAAGCAGTTTGGGTCATGCAAATTACGTGAGTTTCCTGGGAGAAATAACAAACCGGGAGGGGTCCGGGAGATAGGGCTAAAAAACGGGAGAAACCCGGGAAAAACGGGAGTGTTGACAGGTATGGTCTAATCTACCAGTTAGCTCCGCTGGTAGCTAAGCGTATGGGGTTTATTTTTGTGATTGGTCGTTGTGTTATCCAATTGCATGCAGTGAGATTTTCAAATGCATGCTTGGTGCCGCCCCTCGAGCTGGCCGATTTTCATTAGTCGATGCCAGACCATTAATCTTTTAGATTTAGGTCTGGATTTCCAGGCTAGAGTACTGGGACAGAACAGGCTACAAAACTTATAAGAGAGGAATATCGTTTTTATTAACATCTTCCACCTGTCAGGACATAAACACATTGATATACTGCACACTACTTTTCAAAAGTTTAGGGTCAGTAAGATTTCCTTTGGAAAGGATATAATGCTTTCATTCAGTAAAGGATGCATTAAATTGATCAAATGTGACAGTAAATAACATTTAGAATGTTACAAAGGGTACAAATAAATGCTGTTCTAATGAACTTTCTATTTATCAGAGAATAAAGGAAAAAAACATTTCAGAAAAAAATAACAAAAGGTAAGGTTCTGTCCCATTTCTCAAGAAATCAGTGTGCTGAAAAATGCATAAACATACATAATTTTATCTATACTGAAAAGTGTTTGCAAACAACACAATTTTTTTTTTTTTTTTTTTTTTGCAACCACTTAAACACGTACATAGGCTAAAGAACATTATGATGAACATTATTAACAATACTTGTAATAAATAAAATGTTTAAATAATGAATAATGGGGGATATGGTAACACATACCTTTATTCCATTTGGTGCTCTGCCAGGTGAGTTTCCAGGGTCTCCCTTTTTTCCCTGTAACGCACAGAAGACAAACAACTAATACAACAAACAACTACAACTAACATAGAATATGTATGAGGGATCCAAACTTATACTTGTGGAAAAAATGTAAAATATTACAAAGAGGTGTGTTTAGATTAACCAAAGCTTTCATAAATGTTAAACAGAGAGTGTTGTTTTAAAAGGCTTTTTCAATGAAAAGACTTTACAAACTGCCTACATTGACACACCACTCACCCTTGTTTTGCCAATTGTAAATAAAGTATACATCACAAAGGAAATGAGGAGGTTACTGGGGAGTTACTGTGACCCCTGTTTGGAACCCATTCCAAACAGAAGACTGTAACATGATTCCTCTCTGAATTTTTCTATATAGTCTACATGGATAAGAGTAATGAAGGCTTGCAAAGGAAAGGAGTGTTGTTTACACAAGAGAGTGACCCATGTACACTTGAAGAATAAGTTTACAGTAAGTCTCTCCAATGACACTGGGGTTCACACACCACATTCTTCTGCCTTTTCAGGCAATGGGATGAAGCCATGCTTTATGGCTGTGTTTTAAACACATCTATAACTGTTAATATATATTTTCTCCAATTAAAGGGGGGGTGAAATGCTATTTCATGCATACTGAGTTTTTTACACTGGTAAAGAGTTGGATTCCCATGCTAAACATGGACAAAGTTTCAAAAACTAAGTTGTACGTTTGAAGGAGTATTTTTGTTCCAAAAATACTCCTTCCGGTTTGTCACAAGTTTCGGAAAGTTTTTTTCGAGTATGGCTCTGTCTTACGTAAGATAGAGCGGAATTTCCTTATATGGGTCCTAAGGGCACTTCTCCGGTAAGATCGCGGGCGTGCGCGCACTCGCAGACCAGAGAAAGAGAGCGAAAGCAGTTCACCATCAAAGCGCCCTGCCCGGCTTTTGGGAAGTCAATGTCACCAAAGAAGTGTGTTTTTGGTTGCCAGGGCAAGACAACCCTGCACAGATTCCCAAAGAACCCAGCGTTAAGGAACCAGTGGATGGAGTTTGTTTTCCTGAGCATAAACGGAGTTGTGTAAGACTGTTGTTCCCTGCATTTCGACGATGATTGTTTTATAAACAAAGCCCAGATCGTCGGATTTGCAGATCGTCTAATGCTTAAGGATCGAGCAGTCACAATGATAACGCGGTCGTGCGTTGGAACGGTGAGTAAAACTGTTGAACAAATGTCTCTGTGTGTTGTTAGCTTGGCGGGTAAGCACAGCTAAGCTTCGCCCACACGGCCCGCCCCCAGCCGCTCGTTTTTTTCCGGAAAGACTCGGTACACCCTATCTTTCAATTAAAAATATAATAAAACAAAAGACTTTTTGGAGATATGAAGGATGCAATATTACTCTATAGGTACTCAAGATTAACAGGAGATTGAGTGAAAATGAGCATTTCACCCCCCCTTTAATCTAAGTAGGATAATTTTGCAATGAATACATTTTTTTTCAATGCTTCATACATTTTTTTGCAGCCGTTTTACAAAATTATGCAAACCAAGTAACAGTGTAAACATGCCCATGACATCGGTACCAGTAACTCTACCATCTACATTTGGCTGTTGTAAATTAAAAGAGAAACAATAATAGCATGAGTAGCTGAATTCTGATGAACAGTCTCAAGTCTCTCAATCACACTCTTATACATCATTTGATGAACTACTGCTCAATGAAGGGAATTTGCATGGCATAATCTTGCGAGTCAGTTTTCAATTTGGTTGTAGAAAACTCAGGAGACCAATACTTTGCAGAGACTGTACAATATCATTCCAACACTGCGATTCAGACACCTCGGCTCTTAAAAGCCAAAAGCGTGCTAGTCTACACCATGTGTCTGGATGTGCCAGTTATCACACCCTTATACATCAGTTGATGAATTACTGCTCAATGAATGACAAATTCATATTTCAGAGAGAAACGCCTGCTTGGAATCCCACAACAAATACACTGCAACTAAGTGTTAATTCTGTGGGTCTCATTCAGTCATTTTTGTCTCATCTTTGTCCCATTTGGCAGTAATAACAGTAAAAAGCAGTAAATAGTAAAAAGAGGGAAATTTTAACTTGGGCTCGCCTTCATATGGCTAAGAAAGATCTTTGTTCTCCTGGTCTATCGTAAGACTGCCACAAGAAGCCAGATGTGGTAAAATGAACAACTGTGAAAAACATGAATGAAAATAAACAGGTCCAATAATGTCGTCAAACTCATACATCATCCTATATTTCTTGCCAGTGTTCATCAGAATTCAGCTACTCATGATTTTATTGTTTCTCTTTTAATTTACAACTGCTAAATGTAGATGGAAGAGTGACTGGTTTTCTCTTGGGTCCCAAAGTAGCCATATTTTTATTGTAGTACTGTGGTAGTATGATTTTTTTTGTTTCGGTTTTTCTAGGTATTATAAAATAATACATAAACTATCTTGTGATATCACTGTTGTAAAATAAAATAAAAAAAAATAAAATAAATAAATGCACTTATTAAAGTGCTAATTAAAAAGCACATGTAGCTTATAAATTGAAGCCATTTGGTAGATCAAATCTCATGTATAGAGGTTGGACAAGGAAAGTGAAACACTGGCCAATTTACTGTTGGAGCTTTAACGCCTATATTTCACTGATTTTACATTCCATTAGTAAAAGCAGAGTGTGAAGGTTGAATTAGCAGAGCAATAGCACATCTGCACATATTGCAATCCACTACATAATGGGATATACAGGTGCTGGTCATATAATTAGAATATAATCAAAAAGTTTATTTATTTCAGTTATTCCATTCAAAAAGTGAAACTTGTATATTATATAGACTTATTACATGCAAAGTGAGATATTTCAAGCCTTTATTTGTTATAATTTTGATGATTATGGCTTACAGCTTGTGAAAACCACAAAATCAAAATCTCAGAAAATTTGAATATTACATGAAATCACACAGTAATTACACAGTGATACCATGGTCATTGAACCAGGTTTTGGTTATTTTGGCAGTGTGGGCCGGTGCAAATCCTGCTGGAAAATGAAGGAAGCATCTCCATAAAGCTTGTCTGCTGAAGGAAGCATGAAGTGCTCTGGAAATGTCCTGGTAGACGGCTGCGTTGAGTGGACAGCACAGTGGACCAACACCAGCCAATGACATGGCTCCCCAAACCAACACAGACTGTGGAAACTTCACACTGGACTTCAAGCATCTTGGATTGTGTGCCTCTCCATTCTTCCTCCAGACTCTGGGACATTGGTTTCCAAATGAGATGCAAAATTTGCTCTCATCAGAAAAGAGGACTTTGGTCCACTGTGCTTTATTAAATCCAGAGTCAACGCAGCCGTCTACCAGGACATTTTCTGAGCACTTCATGCTGACTTCATTTTCCAGCAGGATTTGCACCTGCCCACACTGCCAAAAGAACCAAAACCTGGTTCAATGACCATGGTATCACTGTGTAATTACTGTGTGATTTCATGTAATATTCTAATTTTCTGAGATTTTGATTTTGTGGTTTTCACAAGCTGTAATCCATAATCATCAAAATTATAACAAATAAAGGCTTGAGATATCTCACTTTGCATGTAATGAGTCTATATAATATACAAGTTTCACTTTTTTAACGGAATTACTGAAATAAATCAACTTTTTGATGATATTCTAATTATATGACCAGCACCTGTATATCAGAGTTCAAAAGAGGACAAATTGTTGCTACGTGTCTTGCTGGCTTACTGTGACCAGGACAAGGTGTATCAAGAGCCACGGTATTCAGGGTAATGCCAGCATACCACTATGTAGGACGAGGAGTAACTGTCAACGCAAGAGAAAGCTGTCTGAAAGGGATGTCCATGTACTAACCCAGATTGTATCCAAAAAACATAAAACCACAGCTGCCCAAATCACTGCAGAATTAAATGCGCACCTCGAACACCTCACTCATGCCAGTGCTAAATGTTGGTTTCACTGGGGACAGCAGTGTAAATCAGTGCAAAAATGTGAAGCATGCATTGTTCTCTGGTGAGTCCACCTTCACTGTCTTTCCACATCCGTGGGAGTTACAGTGCCTTAAAGAGGCTTAGCATGCCCAGAGTGAAGCACGGGGGTGGATCAGTAATGGTTTGGGCTGCAATATCATGGCATTCCCTACTGTGCTTGATGGGCGCAACACTGCCAAGGACTACCGAACCATTCTGGAGGACCATGTGCACGTACTGTAATGGTTCAAACGTACTCTTGACTTGTATCTGTCATTCCCAAGACGAACTGATACTGTATTGGCAGCAAAAGGAGGCCCTACACCTACTGATAAATTATTGTGGTCGAAAACCAGGTGTTTCAGATTCATTTTTCAAACCCTATATGCTTAATGATCTTCTTTAAGTTTGTGGAATTCACTAATACGTTTAATATTTGCATTTTACGAGGACAGCTTTTTTATGGTATGTCAAAACAAACTATGTAATTTTTTTTGCAAAGCAACAAATTGATCAAAGCAAAACAAAATGCAAAACTAAACTAAATAAAACAAGGAAATGGTCCCATAGATCCAAACACACAAGTCTAGGTTGATTGCATCTACAAAAGCCACACAGTACAGTATTCAGTGGTACATACCTTGGGCCCGGGGGACCCTGGACGGCCTGGGTTTCCATACGGACCAAGGGGACCCTACAAAACAACACATGTTCACTTGTATTTGTGTGCTTTCTTCTCTATAGTTACTGTGAAATCACTGCAAGACACTTAGGTTGGGTCACAGGCCTTGACCCATATTACTGTTTTTCCTTTTGCCAAAATAAATGGCCAGTAAAAAGACTAGAATCAAAAGGAGAGGGGCATACAAGAAAATTAGATTTACACAGAGAGAGAGAGAGAGAGAGAGAGAGAGAGAGAGAGAGAGAGAGAGAGAGAGAGAGAGAGAGAGAGAGAGAGAGAGAGAGAGAGAGAGAGAGAGAGAGAGAGAGAGAGAGAGAGAGAGAGAGAGAGAGAGAGAGAGAGAGAGAGAGAAAGAGTCAGTGAAATGAATACTCATGTAGTGGACTGTTTTATGTGGACATGACCATCACTTCTGTCAGTTCAATCACTGTTATCAGGGTCTCAAATTAACACTCATAAAGTGTCAATGTGAGTTGAAATTGACTTTGGCAGGTAAAATGAGTAACTGCCCAGTTAGGAATTGCAACATGATTTAAATGACATTGTAAAATCGTAATTTTACCCCCGCTGATGTAAGCGGCACAAGCTAATTAAATCAAAGACAACCGCCTATTAAAGAAAACATCTGTTACAACTCATCTGTATTCAAATTACTTTCTCCTTAGCGGAAATTATATTGTCAGACATTTAGTTTGGAAGCCTTAAAAGTTTTTTTTTCCCCTCTATGTGGTGACACATTATTTTCTCAAATTGTGTCTTCTCTAAAACTCCCGGTTTTCAATTGGAAAGATAAATAAATGTATTCTTTTTTAAGAGAATTACATCTCCGTGCCAGTGGCTGCATAAACAGGAGCAGAATCTGGTTTCATTTAGGTTAGCAATTTATTTCACTGATATAATCATGCAGTCCTAGGTGAAACTGAAAAACTGTTCAAGAAGAACATTATTTACTATAGATATAAAGTAGAATTTAATTGAAATATTTTTAAAATAACAATGCATTAAAAAATATGTTTTTTTTTAAATAATTGACTTCAGTACAGTAAAAATAAAAAGGTGACTCCAGAGCGGAAGTTCTGTAAATTCCTCAAAAAACTTGGGTGCCTTTATAAAATTTCAAACAGAAAGTCGTAAAGAATTAAATAAACATCAAATTATGTCAGGGCAATAAATCAGCAGACCATTCAGGAGATCAAGACCTCTCAGCCCTCCACCTTAAACTCAAACACTTGGGAAAAAAAAGGTTTTTAAACAAGAATCTGAACGTTTACTTCAGTCCCTTAACTAACCCTGTCGGAATCTAAAGGGGAGCAGCTTAGTCCAAGTTAGGGAATGGAGAATGTTTAAATATCTCATACATTTTTTTTAATTATTCTGGCCCTCATGATAAGTGCTGTACATAAGTAGCACAGTTTGCCCAAGGCATGCATTCAGAAAATTGCCCTCCACTTAACAAGAAAGTGTTGTGTTTTAAAAGGTACTTCTGGCATATGCTTTTGGCATATAACATATGGACATGATTTTCTTCATTAGCTGACTTTCCAGCAGCGAACAGGGGGCTTGAATAGAGAAAGAGTGCAAGAAAGCTTCCCAGACACTGATTTACACACTCTGCTAGCAAAGCAGGCAAAATGGAAGCGATCTTAAACAACAAACTGGAAAAGCCACAATACAAATGTCGTCACTTTGGAGGATAAGACGTGCTAACTGAAACTAAAGGCCATAATAATGCAAAAAAAAAAAGAAGAAGAAAAAAAAAAAAAAGATTACAACAAAAAACCAGTGGGGAAATTGATTTGTCCTTGCTGATATTGTCGTTTATTTGCTCAGGCTTTCTGCATTGTTTTAGCACACAATTCACTAAAGGCAAAAGCAAATCAGGTAAAAAAGCAAAAAATATGTGCTGAAAGCAATTTGCATGATGCAATTCCCTATCTTTAGGGTGTTGTGAAGGATGCAGCAGACTACAATCTGATAAATATCCACCACTGTGGTCTAGACACCTCAATCAGCTCTTTAAAATGCAGTAAGTGTGTTTGACTACATTTCATGTCTGTATATATACAGGTTATAACTTTTCTCTATCATTTAATTATCATTTGATAAATTACAAGCAATATTCAATTAGTTAAAAAGAAGGAAATGGGATTTATTGATGATAAATAAATAAATAAATAAATCAGGTTATTGTGTATCTGAAACACATTCAGGTCATTTGTACTTTTAAATATGACCTGTTTTATTGAAGTATGACAAATATGCTAAACTGTGCACTGTTAAAACTGTGTAATCCAAATGGATGGAACTTTTATATGCAATTCAAATACATAAATATTTATAAATATTTTTGATTGATAGCTGACAACCATCAGTGAAGTTATATTGTAGAGCAAATAACATGCAATGGTGAAATTCAAAGACTTAGCGAGTGCCGAGAGGTAATGCTAAGTCTACTTGTCAAGGCAGCGCTATTATTTATGTATGATCCACCTGGGGTTAGTCATGAGTGGGGCTCTTATTCTTTGCCTTTCCTGCTGAGTGCACACAAACTGGCCATATGGAGATACTTACAAGAAGCTCATGTACAGATTTCCACCTCGTTTTTTATGTTTGGTCAGGTTCTGAACATGTGGCCGTGGTCAGTGATCAGAGGAGACTGAGAGAGGAGTATCAAGAAAGCCTATCAAGTTACATATTGGTTAATCTCTCTTGCTCACTTTCAGCTCTCCAACAGGCACTCGTGTGGGAAGACGCGCATGGTGGTTGTCACTTTCCACCTCATATATTTGAGAATGGCTGACTTATGACAAAGCTCCCTGACCTGGCTCAAAGAAGGCCCCTGCTAATGTTTACCAGTGCACTTGAGAACATATATTTGTCTGATCTGGCCTCTTGACCAAGTTAAGCTATGTTTAAAGTGAACTTTGTAGTGTTGGCATTGTAAAGAGTTTAGCAGTGCCAACAATAGAGACAAACTGTATGCCAGAGAATTTTACTGTGTTGATACAGTATGTCCAACACTTATGTCTGTCATCTATGAGGCATTGATTCACACCAGACAACCCTTACAGATCACATGACCCAGCACATGGTGACACAGAAGGGAATGGTTTACAGTTCTGTGCAGTCGTGAGAGACCTGAGGGATGAATTACTACATAAACACTACCATACTTGGTGTAGTCACTAAAGTAGAATGGAAATTGTCGAAAATTGCTTTGTTTGTTTTCAAAAAAGTGCATGTGACAATGAGGAAGTGACAATGCACCAGACTAAATAAACTAGCCTGACTAAGTTTTGAAGAAAAGCTAACACAGAACAAAAAAATTCAGATGATAGAAGATTTTTTTTTTCTCAGAGGACTGTTTAATTTGCTAGTATAATGCTAGTATAATGAATGTGAAAGAATGAGCAAATTCACTAACATGGATTTGTTCATGACCTCTGACCCTCACATTTATAATTTTTTTTAGCCTGCCGATGTTCTTTGCCATTCAACATTTCTTGAGCAGTGTTGGGGAACTTTACTTTTAAAAGTTATATTATTATAAAAAGCAACTAATTATGTCACACTGTTGCTTTTTATGGGCAGCAAGTTAGTACTTTTGCATTACGTTTACATTCATATTTAGATATTTAGTAGAAGCATTTATTCAAAGTGACTTATAAGGAATACAAGAAGTGATTTATCCCAAAGGTGCAATCACATTTACTATTGTTAAGAATTTTTGAAGGCAAAATATGGTCATTCCAGTAGGAAACGTACTCGGTTACTAATGTAACCTCGGTTCTCTCTAGAAGAGGGAACGAGTATTGCGTAAGGTTAGCTTACGCATCGGGAAAGTCTTCTTTCTTCGAGATCTGAAGCCAAAAAATTATCCTTAATTTTGTATACATTGTCAACGCAGTGCAGCAGCCGACAGACCTAGGCAGGCTGTATAAGCGTGCTCATTGGCTGCTCGGCGGCAACTGCTTAAGCCTATCGGTGAGCGCTCTGAACGCGGCAACCAATGAGGGCGCTTCGCGCCCTCCGCACCCTTCTAACCGTCAGAATGGGTGTGGCCAGCGTGTATATATTCAGCGCTCATAGGCTAAAATTCTGGTTTTCGCAGTCTGAAGCGCAAAAGCTCGTGGCGCGACACGGCAGGTTACGCAATACTCGTTCCCTCTTCTAGAGAGAACCGAGGTTACATTAGTAACCGAGTACGTTCTCTTACGAGAGGTCTCTCGTATTGCGTAAGGTTAGCTTACGCATCGGGAACCCTTTGTCAACGCCGTGTGCGCCGAGCATCCAGCCCATGAATCCCAGGGAAACCGGGGAAAACACTCTGCTGGGAAATGTGGCCGGTCGGAGAGACGGGCCAGCGCAGTACAGGCACTTCATGCAGCATATGAAATAGAGCGGCGCGGCCGGTCTATAAACATATAACAGTACAAACAGTAGGGCCGGCAGAGCGAGCCCATACAGTACATAAGCACTCATAAGGGTAGGAGAAAAACGACATAGTCGGTCTCACATGAAGGGAAAAATTCCCGCGCGACAGAGAATAATACGGGCGGCCAGCAGCGCGGGCCAGCACCGACAACAGCGCGTAACGGGAAATAGGAAACAGAGCGGATCAGCCGGTCTGAGTCAAACACTTCACCCTGAGTATAGTACCAGAATAGCGCCAGCATATGAACGTAGTCTGCACACGAGAAATGGGCAGAGCATACATGTCACTTATGCTGACAGTCTTTTTGCCTGTAGGGCAGGAACTTCCAGGTTATAAAACCTCACGAATGTTGATGGGGAGGCCCAGCCCGCCGCCATACAAATACCGTGATTAGAAATTCCGCTGGACCAGGCCCACGACGAGGCCATGCCTCTAGTGGAGTGGGCTCTGATGCCCAGAGGGCACTGCAGGTGTCTGGAGGCATAAGCTGCTGCTATCGCGTCCACTATCCACCTGGACAAGCTCTGTTTCGAGGCGGCAAGACCCTTGGTGCGTCCGCCGAAGGAAACAAAGAGCTGCTCTGAACGCCTGAAAGCGGCGGAGCGCGTGATGTAAACTCTCAGCGCCCGGAGGGCATAGGAGGTTATCACTGTCCCCACTGTCGGATGCTGGCAGAGCCGAGAGGGACATAACTTGTGCCTTAAACGGGGTTCCAATCGCTTTGGGGATGTAACCGTGTCTCGGTCTGAGAATGACTTTCGAGTCATTCGGCCCGAACTCAAGACATGCAGGGCTAACAGATAGCGCGTGCAAATCACCCACTCGTTTGACTGAAGACAGAGCTATCAGAAAAACGGTTTTAAGCGACAGATACTTTAGATCCGCGGATTCAAGCGGTTCAAAGGGAAAAGCCTCTAGGGCCGCTAGGACCAAGGACAGATCCCACGAGGGAACCGAGGGGGGCCGCGGGGGATTCATCCGTCTAGCTCCTCTGAGGAAGCGGATAATGAGCTCATTCCTTCCCATTGCCCGGCCGCGCGTCGTCTCAGCGAACGCTGCAATAGCGGCCACATATACTTTGAGCGTGGAAGGGGATCTGCCCTTTTCCAACAGCTCTTGTAAGAAGGAGAGCACCCGCGGGACCCCGCATGCGCGCGGATCCAAGTTTTTAGTAGCGCACCATTTTAGAAAACACCGACCATTTAGACGCGTAGAGCCGTCTCGTGGAGGGGGCTCTCGACTGTGTGATCGTGTTCACGACCCCTTCTGACAGGTCAACGGGTATCCGTTGATCACCCATGCATGCAGCGACCAGCGCTCTGGATGGGGATGCCAGATCGATCCACCGGCTTGGGAGAGGAGATCCTTTCTCACCGGGATCGGCCATGGGGGTGAGTGCGACAGCCTCACTAGCTCTGGGTACCAAGTTTGGTTTTCCCATCGCGGGGCTATAAGCAGCACTGAGTGGTGCGTTTCTCTGATCCTCGAAATGACCTGTGGCAACAGGGAGATCGGAGGAAAAGCATACAGCGGGAGGCTGGGCCATGTCTGGGACAGCGCGTCCTCGCTCTTCGAATAAAACTTCGGGCATTGAGCATTGTCTTTCGACGCAAAGAGGTCGATTTACGCTCTGCCGAATAGGCGCCAGAGAAACTGGACTGTCTGGGGGTGCAGAGACCATTCTCCCGGGGGAATGTTGTCCCTGGACAGTCTGTCTGGACCGACATTCAGGTGGCCCGGCACGTGCGCGGCTCTCAGCGAGCGCAGCGAGCGGTAAGCCCACACGAGAAGGCGTTCTGTCAGCCTGCACAGATTCCTGGATCTGACACTGCCCTGTCGGTTCACATAGGATACCACGGACGTGTTGTCCGAGCGGACTAGCACATGGTGATCCCGTATGAATGGGAGGAAGCGCCTGAGCGCGTTCTCGACCGCTATCATCTCCAAACAGTTTATGTGGAGGCATTTTTCCCGGTCTGACCACAGGCCAAAAGCCGGTTTGCCCTCGAACAGAGCGCCCCAGCCTGAGGTGGAAGCGTCCGTCGAGATAACTTTGCGGTGTGAGATAGCTCCCATTGTCACTCCCCGCTGGTACCAGTCGGCCGCTAACCAGGGCTTCAGAGCTGAAACGCAGCTCTGAGTCACTCTGATGCGGATACCGCCGGAAGCCCATGCTCTGTGAGGCACTCGGGCATTCAGCCAGCGTTGTAGCGGGCGCATTCGTAAAAGACCCAGCCGAAGCACTGCTGCGGCTGAGGCCATACAACCTAGTAACCTCTGAAATGTTTTGAGAGGTACGGTGCTGCCCGGCCGGAGGGACGCGGCCAGGCGTCGAATGCAGCGCGCGCGCTGTGTCGACAGGCGGGCCGTGTACTGGTATACCTGACCGTCGAAGGCGAATCTCAAGAATGGCCTGTGACGGGGTATTATCAGGATCTGAAAAGCACGCGTCTTTTAGATCGAGAGATATAAACCAGTCCCTCAGGCGAATTTGCGCGAGAATTTGTCTGGTTGTGAGCATTTTGAACGGTCTTCTCATAAGAGCCTTGTTCAAACGTCTCAGATCCAAAATTGGTCTGAGAGCTCCGTCCTTCTTGGGAACGAGGAAATAACGGCTGTAAAAGCCCGACTCGCTCATGGAAGGGGAAACCGGTTCTATAGCCCTTCTGCACAGAAGTGTAGCTATTTCTGCTCGAAGTAGATGTGCTACTTCCCCATTCACTCTGGTCTCGATACGCGCTTTAAAGCGCGGAGGGCGGCGAGCGAACTGCAGAGTATAGCCCTGTTTTACTGTGCTTAGCACCCGTTCTGATGCGCCTGGAATAGTTTCCCACGCTTTTGCGTGTGCAGCCAGGGGCAGAATGGCCTCCGGGCTCCGATCGCCGCGCATCGCGGGCTCGAGAGCTCGAAACGGAGGGGCGGGCGCGGCGCGCGCGCTCTTGGTGCTTAGATACGGCGGATCGCACGCAGCGATAGCTGGCCGTTTTACACACAGTGTCCCGGTGGCTTTAGACGGGGAACATAAAGTGTGAGGCGCGACGCGCGATGGCGGCGTCGGGGGCGAAAATGTTCGTTAGTATGTGTGAGCGCTCGAGGGCGGGCACAGGACTTACATTCAGGGGCGGGCGCGGCGCGCGCGCTCTTGGTGGTTAGATACGGCGGATCGCACGTAGCGATAGCTGGCCGTTTTACACACAGTGTCCCGGTGGCTTTGGACGGGGAACATATAGTGTGAGGCGCGACGCGCGATGTCGGCGTCGGGGCGAAAATGTAGTTAGTATGTGTGAGCGCTCGAGGGCGGGCACAGGACTTACATTTAAAACATGACCGGTCGTGCGAGGCCGTGTGACAGAGCGGGCAGTGAGTAGGTGTGGGCACGGAGAAGTGGACACGTGACCTACTTTTAACACTAAAGCGGCTTTTGCCTGCTTCATGAGAGTGGGCTCTGTGAGAGACACGGGATGTATAGTGCTTGTGTACAGGGGTGAGCACAGAACGTGGGCACATTCACTGTACTAGAAACACATACGGCGTCAGCCGTGCAACCAGACATATGCTCTTTTGAAATTTTTCTGGGTTGCCGTGAGAACGGCGGATGCGCGCAGGCGAGCGGGTAGATACCGGCTCGTTGACTGCGGGGTAAACAACTGCAGTAGCCGTGGCAACGGGGACTGACAGCGTTAAGCTTCGACGGTGGTCCAGCCGCAGGGCTGCGGGATTTAACCGTCTTTTCTTCTCTCGTGTTTAGACGCTCAAAAATACTCGAGCACCCTGAGAAGGTGTGGTGCGAGAGGCGGGTTCGCTTTCTGTAAGTAAGAAAGACTGGCCGCGAGCTCGGAGAAGCAAGCAGCATAAATGTTTATCTTCCCCGCGAGCTGGGATCGAACGCGGATCTCTCGCATGAAAGCGTATGATTCTGCCACTGAGCCACAGGGGAAAACACATAAGCTTTCAGTTAGCGCGAGCATATAAAAAGCGACCTCATGTGTCGCGTCGGCGTTTGTTTGCAGGCGTGCGTGTGTTTAAAACAGGCTCGTTTACTGCAATAGTAATATTTCCAGTCGCCTGAACTTAAGAGGGGACTGAGAAATGTGTGAGGATTGGCGGTTGTCCAGCCGTAGCGAGACTAACACACTCTCTTCTCTTTTCGCCGGCGAGTGAGGCGCGCACGCTGAACGCTGCTCGTGACCGTCCGCTTTGTCATCCCTTGAACGGCGCAATCTGCGCGGCCCAACGAGGGAGAGAGCGGGCTTGTTTTCTGTATGTAAGAAAAACTGGCCGCGAGCTCGGAGAAGCGAACAGCATAAACTTTAACTGCCGCAAGAGCGGGGATCGAACCCCGGTCTCCAGCTTGACAGTCTAGGATTCCGCCACTGAGCCACAGGGGAGAATACATTAGTACTCGGTTAGCGTCATCATGTCTTGTGACGGCGTTTGCTTGCAGGCGAGCGTGTATTTATAACAGGCTCGTATACTGCAATAGTAACAATTCCAGTCGCCTGAACTTAAGAGGGGACTGAGAAATGTGTGAGAATGGAGGTTATAGTCCAGGCCACGGCGGGACGAAAACACTCTGTTCCCCTTTCACCGGTGAGTGACGCGCGAGGACGGAGTAGCTTTCTTGTAACGTAAAGAGAGCTCCAAGACCGTCCGCTCCTGCCATCCCTTGTGAGCGGCGCAGTTTGCGCGGCTCGAACAGAGGGAGAGGAAACTCGCTCCGAGACCGTCCGCTCCTGCCATCCCTCGTGAGCGGCTCAGTTTGCGCGGCTCGAACAGAGGGAGAGGAAACTCGCTCCGAGACCGTCCGCTTCTGCCATCCCTTGTGAGCGGCGTAGTTGCACGGCTCGAACAGAGGGAGAGTACGGGTATCTATCACATTCGCCTCATCTCCTGACGCGGCGGCGGCGCGGGCAGAGCCGGCGGTTGAGCGGCCGGGAGGGAGAGGGCGAGAGAGAGCTCGAGGGAGAGGTTCCGGCGAGCTCCTCAGTCACAACAGTCTCCGGTGGTCGCTGCGAGCGGCGCTTCTTATTGCGCGGCCCGGCAGGGACAGGCGGAGCGACAGCTTGGTCGAAAGCTTCAAGTCGAGCCCGCAGGGTCGACATTGAAAGCTCTTCGCACTCGGAGAGTGCGGTGGCGGCGTGCCCGCGGCCCAGGTGGAGAGCGCAGAGAGGTGGCGGTCTCCGTTGCTGAGCGGGGCGCGGCACGAGCCGCAAAAACGAGGCGTTTTTACAAAAACGCCTCGTGCTCTTTTAGAGTACACACAGAAACAGTAATAATGTAAAGGATATGTCGCCGGATAGCGTAGCAGGCACGGATGGCTGAAGGCGGCGAAGACGGCCGGCTTCTTCAGGCGCTGTCCTAAGCTTGCTGGTCGCTGGTTTCAACGGCGGCGGCTCTCAAGATCCAGCGATGCGAAGAGCGTCGCTGAAGACAAGAAAATCAGAATTTTAGCCTATGAGCGCTGAATATATACACGCTGGCCACACCCATTCTGACGGTTAGAAGGGTGCGGAGGGCGCGAAGCGCCCTCATTGGTTGCCGCGTTCAGAGCGCTCACCGATAGGCTTAAGCAGTTGCCGCCGAGCAGCCAATGAGCACGCTTATACAGCCTGCCTAGGTCTGTCGGCTGCTGCACTGCGTTGACAATGTATACAAAATTAAGGATAATTTTTTGGCTTCAGATCTCGAAGAAAGAAGACTTTCCCGATGCGTAAGCTAACCTTACGCAATACGAGAGACCTCTCGTAAGAGAACCCCATTATCAGAAATTTTGCGTGAGGGAAAAAGATTTCCACCCACAGATTTCACAACTGGTTCAAGTTGGTCACATTGTGCCATGTCGCTTGGTTTGAAAGTGACTTGTATGTAAGATGTCCTTCATACATTGCTACACTCTTAACAATTTTGACACAATTTCACAAATGTGGCCACACCTCTCTCCTCCAGACTGACATAGTATGCTTGACTTGGATTAATTTTTAAATTGAAAATGCATTTGTTACATTGAAAATGCAAGTTCAAACATATATTTTGTTCTCTTCATTTAAATTTGATCAAATAAATGAAGAATGAAAATGAAACCCTCTGTAATTAAAAACATCCTAAGGATATGCTCTATTACCATTGTGCCCTTCAGTAAGATTAGAGTAATGTTTAGAGATTGTCCCTGTATATGAATCTTAAGCTCTCTAGTGCCATTTTATACACTTTTCCTAGGTTCAGATTGTTAAATTGGGATTGATTTGTATACAGTATACAGTTTAACAAATTAAACTCAGATTACATTTACAAATGGCATATTTAGTATGTCAAAATAGAGACTTACTTTGGAAAAGCTATATAGCCTATTAACTATCACTATCACTGACACGGTCATGTTTAGTTACTGTCTTGTTTTGTTTTCAGTTTTCACAGTCACCATTTGCCAGAGTTCTAGTCATTGATTTGTTGTCATGGTTTCTGATTAGTTACACACCTGTTCCCTGTTTAAGCCCTCAATTGATTGTTGTCTATTTTTGTGTTCATTAAACGTATTAAAGTATCTTCTTTCATTCTGCATCTTCCTTGGATTTGCCACAAAGATTGAGCCAGAGCGATCGCCAGAGGCTGTTTTCGTCCTGGAGATCAAGCCAAATGTGGAATTGGTCCAGGTGTGTAAGCCGGCAACAGCGTCCATCGTCGAGGTATTATTGGAGGAGTTTGTTGTGATTGCAGCTCTGCACACACTCCTGCTGCTGAGGTACATAAACAATGCTGGGTGAAGTAAGTATTGTGTAATGAGCTTGAGGAGGAGATTTTTGCTATGCTACAATCACCGCTGGTCCCATTCAGTTCCAAATCGTCCAAGTCATCGTTAGATAAGCCCAGCTCCAAGTCATCGCTGGTTAACCCAACACTAAGTTCAGCACCAAGTCTCCTTCGTTGTAGATGGTCCTGCCCAGCCTCCCTCCTCCACTGTCAAAGCCATACAGTTCATCTGCCTCATCTCCACTGTCTCCCTTTAGCCCCTCAGCTCCTCCAGTGGTTCCACTCAGCTGCACGGATCCGCCTGGGGCATCCCAGTCATCAGCTCCGCCTTGGCTCATCCCTTGGCTCCACCTCAAGCCTCCAAGCCCCAGACTCCACATTTGCCCTCCTACCCATTGGCTCTACCTTGGCTCAACGCTCCCTCGGCTTCAACATGAAATGTCATCACTCAGGCTCCGTCAGGCTAACTCGTCACTCTGGCTCCACCTTGGTCCATTGTCAATCTGGCTCCACCTCAGACATCAAAGTCAGCAGCTGCGCCTCAACCATCCACACCACTGGCTCCGTCGGACTCCTCCTTCCCCCAGTTTCTCCACTGTCCTCACTCACAACGTCTCTGCCCTGGTCTGCCAAGCCTATGACTCCACCATCGGTCATGCCTATCTGCAGCTCCACTGTGGCTCTCCAGGTCTTTGCCGCCACCCTGGCTCTTCGGCTCTGCCTTGGTCTCAACCTCCACCAGCTCCACCTCAGTCAGTCGTCTCCCTGGTTCCACCCAGCCTCTCCTCCAAGGCTCCACCATGGCTCCTCCCTCCATCGGCTCCACTGTGGACCTTCATGTCTATGCTTGGGGTCATCATCCTGCTCCTCTCGTCTCTACTCTGGTTTCTTCTATCTCTGCATTGGCTCCACCCACCTTCATCTCCTCCCTGGTTGTCGTCCCTTGCCTGTTCCTCGTCCTCCTCCAGAGCCCCCACTCTCCCTCTCTCCTCAGTTTGGGCTATGTTTTGCAGAGCGAGGATGCGCTTTCAGGGGAGGGGGAGTTATGATATGGTCATGTTTAGTTTCTGTCTTGTTTTGTTTTCAGTCTTAGGGTACGTTTACATGACAACAATATGCTTTAAACTAAGACCAACCTCATGTCTGTATTCTAAAAGCATTCATGAATTACAATCGGATCTATGCTTAAAAAGGGGGATGACAGTTAGCAGGTTAAAGGTGTAGTATGCAATTTCTGCAAAACTAGTGGCACCTACCGGTAAAAATACCAAAAATAAAGCATATTTTCAAACAACCTTGCAAACACCCATTCGTGTGCCACAATTCCCCCAACTCAATCATCACAAATACATCTCTTACGGGTTTCTGTGAAGTCATGTCTCAAAAGGTACTTTTAATATAGGTCCAACATATTAGAAATACATTTTGATGTTGAAGACTAAAATTTCATCTTTTAATATAATTTCATTATTTATAATTATGTATCTATTATTATTCTTTATTAGTATTCATAATCAGTTGTATTATCTTATGAAGTTTAAAATGCATAAGTAAGACTATAGATTGCATGGACACGTGTTTAAGGATCATATTTTAGACACAAGGAGGGGAGCTGGGAGAGTTATATATTTTGCTCAGAGGTATGTGTGCAATGCAACGTTCACTGAGCAGAGATGTTCCAATGATGATGATACATTAAATGTGTACAATTGGCATGTTCTTTACAAGGAAAGGAATGCTTTTCAACTGATGCAAATGTACCACAAATGTATGCACCGAGGATAGTTTCTTAATTTGGATAGTGGATTGTACCATGTGTAAACATGAGGTATATGTTCCATTTTTAAACATAAGCAACATGTTTTTCTACCTTACAAGGAAGTTGAAAGTCTCTCAGTGGTGTATATAAGCTCAATCTTACTGTACTACGGCAGAGAAACATCGGGAACACATAGACCTGGCACAAATACAACATCTTCTCAAGTTTCTCTCCTATGCTGACGAATAAAGACTTTTCTTGGCAAGATAACTGGTGTCCGTTTCAGTGAATCAAATAATAACGGAGAAAAAGGCTTAATTCCAAGTCTACAATTTTCTCAAGAATCTCAAGAGTCTCAAGAATTCATGCCTCATGTTGAACACCAGAAAAACCGTGTGCATGTACTTCTCAAAACGTCACGTCGAAGTAAGCAGGTCAAATGTCTTTTTGAATGGAGAGGAACTTCACCTGGTCTCAGAATTCAAATACCTTGGGGTAGTCCTTGATTCAACACTTTGCTTCAAAAATCATGTAAAAAAGTAGCAAAGGTCATCAAATTTAATCTTCAAAATTTTTGTCACATTCAAAATAATTTAACTATGGGTGCTGCTAAAACATATTTTTATTCGATGATTATTTCTCATTTTGATTACTGTCTGACTACCTGGTCTCTTGCTTGTCCCACAACACTTAAAACCATAGAAAGTCTATATAAAAAGGCATTAAAAACATTAGATAAAAAACCGCTATCACACCACCACTGTCAAGTGCTAAAAAAACATAGATTACTAGATTTTCAAAATATGATTAATTTGAAAATGGCCTGTCTGATATATAAGGTCCTTCACTCCCTCGCTTCGCCACCTCTGAAGGACTTTATTAAATCCAAAGAAAATTCTCTGAGGACCACACGAGCCTCTACTAGAGGAGACTTGATAATACCTCACAGGCGTACCACCTTCGGTCAGACGGTCCTGTCTGTCCGGGGTGGGAACCTGTGGAATAGTCTTCCTCTAACACTAAGAGAATGTACTACATATAGCTCGTTTAAAGTCCAGCTGAAAAAATGGCTATGGGCAAATCAAAGCTGTACACATTAGTATGTATGTTTTATCCTTTTTTAAATTGTTTTACGTTGTAATGTGTATATGGATGAGTGTTTGTGAAGTTGAATGTAGTCTTGTTTGAATATTGTATATAGGACTTAGCTAATTTATGAATTGACTGTAGATGTAAATTTTATTTTACAATGTTTTTGTGAGCTGTGTGATCCTAGCACGTGGGACTACGGATGGAAATTAGCCTTTGGCTATAATCTGGCATTTTTACATGCATGTACTCCATGTTATGTTCATTAAAATGCACTGTCCCAATCAAATAAAATAAAAAAAAACAAAAAACAATTTAGCATCACGAACAAGGATTGCATCTTCGGGTAAGAATTTTTCTTTCTAAAATAATTCTAATTCTGCCTGATGATTAGAGACATTGACTGAAACTGCTTAAAATAACAGTGTTATTTAAAGTACCAGTTGTGTTGCCAATGAATATATGTGTCAGACATAGTAAAAAAAAAAAAAAAATTAAAGACAAAAATATATAGATTTAAATTAAGTCATTTGAATTTGATGTGGCTTGTTTAAGTTGCTCTGATCAGTAAACCTCTAAAAATATTTGAACGATGCTGGGGTAAAAGTGGATATTTTTTTAGAAAGAAGACCATTTAGACGACATGATCACAGTTGATAAGATCGGTCCTGAATTTTCTTCACCTGCGATTAAAGGGGAAGAATCTAAAATTATGACAGAAGAGAGACCATTCACACCAGGAGAACGTCAATTCATTCTCACAGCCTTGCCTCCTCTGAAGAGACAAGATCCAAACACAGAGTTTTAGCGAGAATTAGACTCATTAGTTGACGCACATCAAATGACATTAAGAGATATACACACCATTGTGAAAGCTAAAATCCCAAGAGACAGATGGGAAAGCTTGCCAGCTTCGATAACAACAGCCCAATGGATAAACTTGTGGGTTGATGGCCAGGGACGACCCCTGGGTCTTTGGCAAGCATTAGATGAGTTCCGAAAAGAAATACAAGAAATCTTGGGCAGCGGTAAAATTCCTTTCACATTAGTGACATTGATTAAGCAAAAGGATGATGAATCTCCAGATGAAGTGGAATGCTTATGAGAGATGGGCCCTCTGTGCTAAGAAACAACCTGACAGAGATGATGTATAGTTCACTGACACACTTGTGGATAGCTTCAGCACAAAATACCAACAAGCCTTTTCACTTGGAGTCAATCCAGGCGAGGCATTTGACCAAATTATGCAATGGGCTGGCCGCTTAGAGATGGCTATGAGATAAAACAAGGAAGAAGGAAACAAACCATATCGAAGAGGAGTGACAACAGCTCAATACAACATGGACATAAAGAAGAGGATGATTGTTTGCCTCAATTGTGGAAAGCCTGGCGACATTAGAAAAGATTGTTGAGCTAAAAGAGGTGGAGCAGAAGGTCAAGGTCCATTATTTAAACAGGTCAGTGTGAAAAACCATAATGAAATCTCTCAAGGGAAGACGTGGACCGAAAAACAAGTCTGTCAGCTCATTGGGGGAATTAGCCTATGCGTCCGCAATAGGAATCAGCGTCCCCCTGTATTAGTAAGAAAAGAGACAATCGCCTTTTCATCAATGCATTAATAGGGGGCCATCCATGTGACTTTTTGGTCGACTCAGGAGCAGTCATTTCAATAACGGATCTGAACCTACCTACAACAGATGAAACTCTGGAAGTTGAAGGAGTTGGAGGAGGCATCACAAAATTTTGCAAAAGTATACAAGTTCCTCTGCAAATATATGATGATGAAGTCTTATGGACATCTTTCTGGGTGGGGCCGAATTCACAAGGAAGCCTTATTGGCATGGACATTCTTCCATTGTTGAACATGATCATATTCACTGACAGTCATCAAATCACTACAACAGCTGGCATAATACCACACGAAGATCGCACATGTAATCTAAGGTCTGTTGGTACAGCAAAACCAATCATCAGAGACTGGGAAAAAGACAGTATGTGGGGTCTTCTGTGCAGTTTATATCCAGATGTTTGGGCTAAACACAAATTGGATTGTGGCAAAGCCAACATTGATCCCATTGTTATTGAGGGACCAATACATGCACCTCATAAACAATACCCCATCCGACCTGAAGCAAGACAAGCCGTGGAAGAGATAGTGGCAGACTTGGAAGCTGAAGGAATCATCAGACAAATTTCATCTACCACTAATAGTCCTGACTGGCCCCCGACTGAGCCTGGGTTCTCCCCAGATTTTTTTTTTCTCCATCAGGTCACCTGATGGAGTTTTTTCGGTTCCTTGCCACTGTTGCCTTTGGCTTGCTCAGTTGGGGATATTTAATTTAATTAATCAATCAACAATACTATTGATCAGCATTACCAAACGTGGACGTTTTCCACTAGAAACAAACATTGATGTATTATTTTAATTTAATACTGTGAAGCTGCTTTGATACAATCTGTATAGTGAAAAGCGCTATATAAATAAACTTGACTTGACTTGACTTGACTGTCTGGCCTGTCAAGAAATCAGATAACTCATGGCGATTAACCATCGATTACACAAGACTTAACAGTGTAAGGCCCCGATCACACCTGATGCGTTTTTTGCAGCGAGAGATGCCTTTTTTCAATTGGTTTCCTATGGCAGTGAGCGTTCTGTGCGCTGTTTATGTGCCTGCTGCGCCACACGTTTTACCGCCTGCTGCGCCTCGCGTTTTTGCAGTTGAAAAAAAAGCAACCCCGAGCGGAAAAAGCGCCCGACGTCATCGCGTTTTTTTCCACTGTCCAATCGAATGAATGGAGAGGCGGGCCTTTCGTTTTAGAGATGAAAGCTACAGTTGCTTTAAAGCCGGAGTGCGATGGAAGATAAACTTGTTGTGCTCTCGCGGGTTACCAGGAGCTTAACGACTTCACGAACCGTAACTACCACAATGTTAACAGAAAGTAAATAAAGGTAATAAAAGGCTGATTTGACGTTTACTTGACTGACAGGACAGCTGTTTCAGTGGTTGCCTAGCAACATAAAAAACGCAGCGCACTGCTCGTTCTGTGTGATGGTTAAGTGCTGTGCACCTCGCGTTTTCGAACCTGAAAAACGCGTTAGGTGTGATGGGGCCCTAACACCAAAATCGCATCCTATTGTGGCCAGTCCTGCCACCAATCTGAATGATATTCCAGGAAAAGCAAGAATTTTTACGGTACTAGATGTACTGTCTGCTTTCTGGTCTATACCTATTGATGAAAGATCTCAAGAGAAATTGGCCTTCACAGTGGGTGCAAAACAGTATATTTGGAACAGACTCCCACAAGGTATTAATCTTTCTCCTGTTTTGGACCAGTTCTTAGTGGAGCTAAAATCTGAAATTGAGAGTTCAGGAAGTGTTTGCCTCCAATATGTTGATGACTTGTTGATTACAAGCCCAGATGAAAACAGTCATGTATTTGCTCTGAATGTTGTCCTACAAGCCCTTAGGAAAGGGGGATTTCAAAGTCAACCCCGAAAAAAGCACAGCTGGCCAAAACCAAGGTCATCTATTTGGGCCAAGAATTATCTGTGGAAGAAAGGAGAATGACAACAGAGCGTGTAGAGGCATTACGGCAACTTCCAAAACCTCTAACAGTTACAGGAATGCGGCAGGTTATGGGACTTTTCAACTATTGTCATCAGTATATACCTGATTTTGCCAGCATCACTAGCCCTTTCATTGACCTGTACAAGGGAGGAAAGCCTGGAGTGGAACAGATAAACTGGACACCGGAAGCTGAGGAAGCGTTTACTTCTATGAAAGAGAAACTGACTTCAGCCCCAGCCTTGGGTATCCTGATGGACGATTGCCATTTAATTTGTAGACCAGAGTGCGAGATGAGACCTACTCAGCAGTACTGTGTTAAAAAACCAGGTGATCAGTACAGACCCGTTGGATACTTTTCTACAAAGATTCCTGTCACTATGATTGGTCAACCACAATGTATACAAGCCCTTGATGGTGCCACATGGGCAGTGGATGCTGTTGAAAATCTGATAGGAGCACAAACGATCATACTGCACACTCCACACAGTATAGTGACGCTGTTGAACAACACAAACATCAAGACCATAACTGATGCAAGGAGAGCAAGATGGGAAGCAACTTTGCTGAACAAGGATTTGAGAGTGGAAATCATCAAGGACACTTCTCATAACCCTGCAACAATGATGCTGGAACCACGTGAGGGAATACCACATGAGTGTGAAAAACAGGTAGAAGAAGAAAGTCTTGGTCCTGTTAATCCAATCCCTCTTGAAAAACCAGACAAAGAGTTATGGGTCGATGGATCCAGTTACTAAGTTGATGGAAAACGACATACTGGATGGGCTGTAGTGGAAGCTGATGGAACTGTTGTGAAGAAGAGAGCTCTTTCTAGGCAATTTTCAGCGCAAGTAGCTGAGCTCATAGCACTTACAAAAGCTTTTGAACTATCGGAAGGAGATTAAGTCAACATCTATACAGATAGTCGTTATGCTTTTGGGGTGGTCCATGACTACCTGGCTCTGTGGAAAAGACGTGGACTTATCACTAGCAGTGGGAGCAAAATACAACATGCTTCCATAATTCGTTGCTTGATTACAGCATGCCACTTACCCAGAGAAGCAGCTGTGATCAAAGTAAAATCACATCAATCTGACAAATCCAAACAAAGTCAAGGAAACACGGCAGCAGATGCAGCAGCTAGAGAAGCACATAAATGTATACATAAGATGTATAAAATACATCTATTTTTTTTTTTTTTGGACTTATACAGTTGTTCGTCGCATGGAACGAACGGTTGAAGTCCAAAGTAGTCGATTGCCGAGTTCACGCGCATAGGTTTAGTTAACTATGATCACGCGCGTGAACTCGGCAATCGACTACTTTGGACTTCAACCGAAAACAGGATGTAAATACAGGTATTTGCGCTGGCTTAAATAACATCATTTTTATCCATTTCTTTCACATCTACTGCAGTCAGATTCACTCGTGTTCACTCTGAAGGAATCACTCACATGACCTGTGCACTTGTAATGACACATCAAGGATGTTAAGAGGCTAAAAGCAGGTTTAAATATTGCCCCATTGAAGTCGACAGGGTGCAAATTTTAAAAAGAGGATAACACGGTGTAGGCAACACCGATTTTTGTCGTTGTTCTCTGTATTGACAGCACTCCAAATTGACAAAAAAATGAGCTCAATGTTAAAATTGACCGGAGTTCTCCTTTAAAGGGAAGGGTGTAGGAACAGATAGATGGTATCATTGGTCACAAGTTAAACCTTGCTTAGTGAATGAACAAAATGATAATGACGGCTTTTGGCCTGATAGAGCACTGTTCATCCATTAGCTTTAAAGATTGGGAAGAAAAAAGTGATGCTTAATTATTTCTCTGCTTCCATTTCAGGAATCAATTCCATTGACATTGATTAGAGATGGTTGCAAGTTATTCTCAAAACCCAACGACAATGGTATGTTTATTTTAAATTTTACTTGGCATTTACCAAGGAAGCCAAGCTTTATGGACTCCTCAAGTTCAAGGAATCACTTGGAATGCAACTCTGAAATCTGGCCAACATTTTACTCTACCCTTTATTTCCATATGGGGATTATGGGATTGGGTGCCACGTAATGATAAAGACCTTGATATATATCGTGAGGACATCTACGGTGGATGTAACTTTTACCATCAGTGTTACAAAAGCAGAGTAATTTGGCCTGTGAAAGATAGATCATCACATGCTTACAATATGGGACTCATTGGCCCAAGGGTGTATTTATCCCATACTGTTGCCATGTTAAGGGTTTCTGAGGGATACTTCCTCAGGGACAACAAGATTGAATGGAAATTACGTATGAGTATGGCATTCAGAAGATGAGAATAAATATTGTGAGACTGAACTAGAAACTGGGGATATTGGAAGGTGTTTTTATCTTTCTGCGGAAAAGACAAACAAAGCTAAAACATGCCCAAATATAACTATGCACCAGCTCATGGTATTTTGTTAGCAAAAGAAACCAAACCTTGATAAATGAAGCTCACATGGTGCAACAACGCATTAATTATAACCTGAAATCCCTTCTTACTGTTTTTGATCAGTCTTATTGTGGTATAAGGAGTTGGTTGGAAAAAGAAGTTAAATATTATACCTCTAGAGATCCTCTGAGTAGTCAAAATCATAAACCTTGAAGTTTATGGGGAGACATAGCGGGGGTATTTGGTTCTGTCAATTCAATTAGTAATACTGCTCAAATTAATCAACTAAGTGAGTACACTCAGTGGGTGGGAACAATGACTGGGAATTGGCAGATGCATAAACACAATCGTCAGATTTTGAGACGCATTGTGCGGCGTGTTTATTTTTAACTTAGTATTTAAAGGATCAAATGGTAGAGGATATTCAAGTTATTCGAATGGGTCAAGTTCCTGAGCGAATAGTGGAATCTTTGTTATTGGTTTTCGGTAATCAACTTAATTTGACTACTGCTAAATCGCAGAGCAGAGATGTTCCAATGATGATGATACATTAAATGTGTACAATTGGCATGTTCTTTACAAGGAAAGGAATGTTTTTCAACTGATGAAAATGTACCACAAATGTATACACCGTGGATAGTTTCTTAATATGGATAGTGGATTGTACCACGTGTAAACATGAGGTATACATTCCATTTTTAAACACAAGCAACATGTTTTTCTACCTTACAAGGAAGTTGAAAGTCTCTCAGTGGTGTATATAAGCTCAATCTTACTGTACTACAGCAGAGAAACATCGGGAACACATAGACCTGGCATGAATACAACATCTTCTCAAGTTTCTCTCCTATGCTGACGAATAAAGATTTTTCTTGGCAAGATAACTGGTGTCCGGTTCCGTGAATCAAATAATAAAGGGGAAAAAGGCTTAATTCCAAGTCTACAATGTGTTGCTAAGTGTTATGAATACTGTAAATCTTCAAATAATAGCCCGGGCTTTTATTTTCCCAAATCGCCGAACTGCATCGGCTTGTATTTGAGACAGATGTCTATATGAGACAGGCCTTTAATTTAGTGTTGAGATTAGCATGACAGTAGGAGGTTACCATATCTGTGTTTGTGTTTAACTAATCAGATGGTTTGCGTCTGGTTTGCGATACCTCGAGTTGTCATAGACGCGACGCGGCGCTGCGCTTCTCGTACGGTGTGCGAGTGCTACCCCCTTTAGATTATTGGCAGCATAAAAAAATTAAACGATGTGACAGCCATGGGCTGAACAATACAAGTTACCGGTAATATTCATCGAGCCTATGAACTAGTTGCCAGAAACACATCAACAAGAAAGAATGAAGGCTACCCTGTAAAACAACTGCAATCATGTGATACAAAAGGACCCTATATTCATCACTATCATCATCACCGCGATCCTAAACTACAAGTTCATTGGCAAATTCCTCCTCCTCGTCACTCTCCTCCACTTCACCCTCTCTGGCCTCCGCTAATTCTGCCTGCCTTGCTTGCGCTAACAGCTCCCGCCCAGATGCGCAGGGCTCTCTTGCGTGCGCTATCTGCTCCATAGAACTGGCTTAAACAGACGATCTGATGGGTTTTAGAAGATTAAATACAACCCGAAACTAAAAAACAGACCGGGCCTCTATTTGAGACCGGCCTTTATTTATCCAAACCTGTAGCCACACCAGGCGTGTAAAAGAGACTATTTGGGACTCGGCTATTATTTGAAGTTTTACGGTAAGCAACTGAGGCTAACACTATGTAGAGCGAATGCAAGCATTTTGCTAATAATAAGCCCATCTAACGTATGGCACCGGTCGCATTTTTTAAAAATGTTTGAGGCCTCTTACAACGGACACATGAAAGTAAATATTACAAATTGGTGCATGATGATGCTGTATGGTATTGAAGCGTCCATTGTAGCTCGCTGCATTGCAATGCCCAGTTTGCTCTGATGTGTCCATGACCCTTTAATTTTTGATGGTCTAAATGCAGCGAATTTTGGCTTGCACTTCTGTAACCAAAGCTGAATGTCTTTTCCCATGTAACAAATTGTATCATGCATATGAATTGCTATGAATGAAAACTGACAAATAACAAACATTACAGAAATTAAAAAAACTTTAATATTACAAAATAAATATCAGCAATTTATTTTATATATATCAAGAGTTACGTGAAATATTCTTAGTACCTTAAGGTACTGACTGGTGGTGTAGGATCCCAGTCACTCTGGAGAGCTTAAGAGCCGGTGAGCACCAGTGAGGCTTTAAATGCCTTTAATAAGACTGCTACAAAGAGCCCTTTATTTAGCTCAACAGATTGGTTTCCCACAGTCTAGCCCTCAGGGGCCTCTCTAAAGGGCAGTCTCATAGGCCAGGGCAGGTATCTCACACACAAAACATCTAGACTTCCACCAAGAGAAGTCTCTTTGAATCACTGACTAACTGATATCTCATTGTCTCACTCTTTCTTCCACTCTTGATTACAATCTTACTGAGCAAAAAGTAATTTCTACAAGGTACTTACTCACCCTGATGACAAACTCTCAGTTTGTAACAAAGAAAGACTTCAATGAGATTAAATAAATTGAGGAAAACTTTTCACAAAATAAAATCAAGCCTTAACAACAACAACAAAAATGTATTGTAATGTGAACTAATAATTTCATTAAAGATTTTAAATACATTTAAATATATGCAACAAGAAATATAGAAATAACTTTTTTTTTAATTTAGTGGTTCAATTTTTAATATGTCTGTGTTGGTCTGGATGTGAATTTGCATACATCTGATTATGGCCAGTGAAAATTATTCATATAGTCCCAATGCAAATGGACTAAGCAATTTAAAATAATAATCCAATTTAAACAAATTATTTCACAGAAACTGGAATTTACATGGAAATTGAACAAGCAGCAAAAATCTATTTTTGAGTGCAGGGCAGGCCATCGGAAATGCAAAGTTGATCTTGGTTTTATACAAACATATGGTGAATTGGGGTTTAATTGGAACTAGCCTTCCTCGACCATAAATAAAATAACGCACCTCAGTTCAAAGACCCCCCCCCCCCCCCGCCCCCACCCCACCTCAATAATGAATGGCATAGTTAGGCGTAATATGTTTGCAATATTTACATCAGATGCATTTCTAAAATGCTAATTTACTTTACAATGTTGTTACCCCTTCTAACACCTTTCAAAAAGAACATGTTGTTCCAGTGTCCTTGAGTAACAATTGGAGTGTGATTGAAACTGGAGCATGGTAGTGTGGCTGATGGTGAAACTGCCAGTGTGAGTCATGCCAAACGCCAATTTCATTACCTTTTAATGCAACTTTGGAAAACAAAATTACTTAATGTAACATGCAGGGAAATATTAGGTTGACTTGGATGAAGTAAAAACATATAGATCTCCTATGCTTGGGCTAGGCAATAGAGACATGAGAAAATAAGTGAAGTATTTTAACAGGCTTACCCTTGGCCCTCTCTTTCCTGGTAATCCTGGCTTGCCAGGAGGTCCTGGAGGTCCCTGAAAGAGGAGGGAGGGAAATCGTGACAAAAAGGGTCATTTAGTGTTAAATATCTACCTGCTGACATTGAATTAACTCACAAACAAGGCAGTAATCCCCCTATTGGATGGAGGCAGTGACAAGCAACTGAGAATTTTTAGTTGACGTAACACATTGCTGCAAAAATAAATGTAGCCTACTGTAAAAATGCAAATGTTCATTTTATTTTTGTGTTGACTTTTCCAAGTAAATTTTTACCTACTCTCTGAATCTGTATTTACACAGACAAAACTGATATTCTTGTACAGAATAGAAAGCAGTTAGAGTCAACAAAAAAGTAGAAAAGAAAAACATGAAATTGGTATAACAAATATTTTCATGGTGAAAAAGACTTTTTAATTTGGTGGCATTGGCCAATTTACTGACACAATAACTAGGTTTTGGAACATGAACGCCTGAATTTATAAAGCTGTATATAAAAAAAAAAAATCTGTGTGTTTTTGACTTTAAGTAGATGGTAAATAATGTTGAGATTATCAATTTCACTTTTGCACAACAAATAAATAGAAATTTTGGTATGTTGCAAATTTGCGACAACAGGCATTTAGGGTCATTTTGGTATGTTGCAAATTTGCGACAGTGGGCATTTAGGGTATTTTTTTACAAAATGGAAAAATTAATAAAATACATTTTCCCATCTCAGGAATGTAGATTTTATTCATGGCACAAAGTTGTTAGAACTTATAAACTTTATACTTATAAACTTTGACAAATTAATGAATCTTGACAACAGCAAGAAACAAAACACTCTCCTACTCCCTAACATTGACAGTAGTTTTTATACATTCCATGTTACACTCTGTTTAACTCTTTCCTTGTTTCTCCAGTGCATACATTATATATTCTTATAGTGTTATATCCTAACATGCTATTTTTTGTGGGGAAAAAAAAAATAATTTTTTTGGGCTGAAACCATCTAAATACAGCATTATTATAATATGTAGCCATTAGCCCAATCCAGCCGTTATGGACCAATGTCGCAAATTTGCTACAAACAGAAATCTACAAAGTACGTAAAAAATATTCGTCACATGAAGTCTATATGAATAACATAGCTATAGAAGCAATCAATAAGCTGGTACATATTTTTATCTTAGCACAACTTAACTCATTTTGGGAAATTTCTCCACATTTGCGCACTTGATATGCGGATTTTGCAAAACAAAATATTAGCTTCGGTGAACCGGATGTAGTTCCCACTCCGACCGCTCCTACGATAAACCAGTGCGTGCAAAATGTTCCTAGGTATGTATCGAATGTGCACAAACAGGCATTGGGGGAAAACACACGCTATCTCGCCTGCAGTCTGAATGGAAGGGGTTTGTTGCAAATTCGCGACAGTGGGCGTTAAGGGGTTAAATGTTTTGGGTGAGTTACAAAGTTTTGCAGAGATGCCATAGAGTTCTGATGTTCCAGCAGCAAACGGTTGTGACAACTGAGCTTACAGTTTAGAGAATGTTAAGGCTGCTTCGAAAAATGTGCCAAAGCGATTGAGAAAAACTGCAAAATGTTTTAGGTTGAAAACAGGCATAGAACAGAGAGGACTTTTTTAAAAACGTCTAAACTGAAGTTATTTGAAAAATAAATCAAAATTGGACTGCTGTTGTTTTCAATAAACTGTCCATAAAAACAGCTCGTTTTACTGGCAAATGACTGGTTTCAGTCATAGGCGCCCTTGTTAATTTTGCACATCATCTAGCTTTAAATCAATTACACACATGAATCAACTGAGCTTGCATTTAAGAGGTCAGTGTTTTCCTTTTACTTAGTCAAGGGAGATAAAAAAAGAGCACATACAGGTCTGATATTATGATCCAGCAATTCATGTACATCTGGCTCGTAGAGAATGCACTAACACGAAAGTAAACTTTATGAAAGTAGACTTTCATACTTAATTACATATAAGGAGTATTACACTAGTAAGAATTTGAGTAAATAATTAGTTTCTGTACTTAAGTATCTTTTTGGCTACTTTTTTTATTTTATTAGTATCAAAAATATTAGCAACTTTTACTCTCTACTTCACAACATTTTTAAATAAGTACTCCAAAACATTTGAGATGAGTAATGCAGTTACTCGTTACATTTAGCATGGCACCTAACTTTTTCTGCAGAAGTTTATTTCTGCTAAAAAGAAGTGATTTCGCCATCTACAGGGCATTGAAGGTACTATATCTTTACTCTTTACTCATCCAAATTAGTTAACAAGGCTATACATTACATGAATGTGAGTGCATCAGCAGGTAGTTGTGAAAAGCAGGTGCTTCATGAGAGGACATGAATGCAGCCAGTGATGAGGCCAAAACCTGCATATCAAGTGCAAGTAGGCTTTGACTATTTCATTTCTTAACAGTTAATTTGTTATATTGAGGAGACCTCTTTGAAGAATATTTGGAATTGGTGACCTGTAACTTGTAATGGAGTCATTTTTGCTGTAAGATATCTGTACTTTTACTCAAGTGCTTTACAGGTACTCCTTACACCTCTGCATATAAGCTTATTATGTTGACCTTCATTCTTTAACATACAGGTGCTGAATTACATAAAGTATTAAATGAAAAGTCTTTCTGTTCCTAGTAAATGCCTAAAACATCCTTTTATTTGACAAATGCTGACAAATACATCTAACCAACTTCATTTGCAATAAAGACAGCAAACACTGTATAAGAGTCACTATGGGAAGCAGAACTTTAGTGCTCCATTTTCATATTTTTCCTCAATTTCCTCAAAAGCGGCAAATCTCACCAAGTAGGCGGCTGCAGTCATCCTCTAACTGTATTTGTGGCAGTGGCAGATATACAAATATTGGGTGTAATCCATTCAAGTGCTGCTAGTATTCCACTTTCACTATACTGAGGCAAGTAAGAATACACAAAACAGACGTTGCGTGGCGTCATGTGAAAAGGGCCTATTAAGCCAAAAAACATTTAGTTGTTATATTATTATATATTCTCTTTCTATCAAGTTCACAAAAATCTGGCAATGTCAATGAAGAACATTATTCGAACGAATGTTATTTTTATATAATTTACCTGCAATCTGCTTTGGAATTTGCATTGTGTTAGTGACAAATGTGTCAGCAGCAATCCAAGTTGCATACACATCTGATGGCAACTTTGAACTAATGAAAATCACTGTTTGCAAATAAATTATACGAGACAATTTCTGGCAATGTTTCGTAACACCTGCAGACCTGGCAAGATCCCATATACTCATACTGAGCGATGCTGCCAGAACTCCACAATGTTTAATTGCAAGCTTCCTGTTTCTAATCATTTTGAAAGCAACACACTAATAAAAGATTATTCAAAGGTGTACGCTATTAATGTGTTCAGGAAATCTACATTAAAACTACTTTTAATAAACATGAACTGCATTTACTCTGCCTTTAGTTTTTATGCAATAAACTTCCTTGCTCAAGTAAAATGAGCTTCTATGGAGTAAGATCAAACATAATAGACCAAGAGACATTGTGCGCACAGTGTCTGCTTGATATGAATTACATTAATATGGTAATTCTGATTTCCAGAGAGAAAGAAAGACAGAAGAGCCCATTTGAGCCCCCTACTCTCTCTTCCACGTGGCAAATTTCCTGAATAAAAGCAATCTCTCTTTCTCTCTCTGCCTCCAAGAAGGAATGAAAAGATTAGAAAAGGAGGAAACAAGACATTTTATAGTAATTGCTAAAGGGGATATCTCCCGAAAATGCACAGTGCTATCTGTGTGACAGCCATACTGAACAGCACATCTGGTTGTTGTTTGTTGTTGGAAAAGAGTTCAGAACTTCACTGTGACTGTATATACAGCACCATAATACACTGCATAATAGTGCAGACTTTATAGCAAATATCAGCTCACTTTCAGTAGAGCACAGTTCCGCTCCCACACAAGCCTGTAGTAAAAATCTTATGCACAAGAAATGGAAACTTATCCAGGAAGACTTATAGTTGTAAGTCTGTTACAAGACTGATTGATTCATTCTCATGCAATCACAGTGCAACCTTTATTTAAAAAATAACTTTCCTTCAGGTTGTCAGCTAAAGGACATTATTCCTTAGTTTTTATAAGCATTTTTGTCTAGTTTTCCAGTACAAATATCTAAACATTTGTGAACCAAGATAAATTTACTTGACAAAAATATGCACATATGCTTTGTTTAAGCATAAAGGTACATTTAGTAAGGTTTAGTTTTAAAGTAATAATAAAAAGATATGACAATAGGTTAAAGAACAAGAAATAATTCAAGATATATATTCTCTGAAAACCAGTCCCATAATGTACACAATTTTGCTGCTCAAGTGAATTTTTCTTGCTTTTAAGTTTCAAGGATGTTTAGATATGTTTAGCGGAAAACAAGTCAAACTGCTGATTAAGTTTTTTTTTGTTTTGCAGTGTGTGTCCTCTCACCCGCTGGCTTGTGACCTCATTATTTAACTACAAGGAAAAAGTGTGTAAGCATTACACATTAGCGGCCTGTAATGCCCTTTCAAAGGATTTTAAAAACTAGGCTTAAGACCAAGACCACCAAAAACTCAAAGGCAACAATGATGACACCATTTTCCAGCCTTAAACCAGCATTTTGCACCCAGAGAAGTTGTTTAACTGGTAAAAGATGTAGTTTTGTAGTGTGTGGTATGTTATGTATTGAACTCCTCAAGAAGTTGGAAACCAGCTGACAAAGAATCCATACTACTATGCAATATGTATAGTATGCAATACTACTACAGTCAGCACTTAACTCTTTCCCAGCGATTGACGGAAATTCGATCATTTATGAAACAACGTTTCCTACCCATTGATTGAATTTTCCGGCTTTCCGTGTTTTCACTGTTATACAAGCAGATGCATCTGTAAAATAATGCGTTCGTCAACATTAAACAGCATAGAAATCAAATCTGCCTAACATTACCAAATGAAATGTCGACCCAGGACGATGAGTAGGACTGTGCAAGCTTTGTTGGTGTTGATGGACTCCATCTACTCCATCTATATTTTGATCATCGTACTGAATCTGATCCAGAGTCTTTGACAAAAAACATGATTTTCTCAGCTTTTTGCTGAAAATGTAGATTTTTTTTAAGAAACTTACTCACATTCAAGTGTTGATAAGTTGCATTAAGCAATAATAAAGCAGGTTGTTTTTGATTAAAAGCAGAGTCTCTTCTTTCTTTTGATATATTGCATTTACAACAAAATATTCTAGAGGTCATGAAACTTTTATGAAAATGATCAAAAATGCTGTCGCTGGCTGGCAACTTTTTTCTAAAAAGCTGGCGAGGAAAGAGTTAAAATATAACATATGGAGGCAGATGACAAGGCCAATGCACACACACAAAAAAAAAACATGGCCATAGCCAATAATTCACATTTCACCATTCTTCAAAATAAGCAAAGCAGCACTAGCCATCTGGCCACCATAAGACACTGTTTAAAAAAGAAAGAAAATGGTCTTCAGACTACAAAGTTCTAGTGTAGAATCTGTTGAAAGCTGAAGACCTTGTTGTTATGGTTCTGTATCCTGACTTAGCTTTGAGTATTTCAGCAAGCAAGTCCCCACCTTCAGTAAAAATCATCAGGGAAAATCCTGCAATAATAACATTTTACTGTAAAATAAATGGATAATTTTGCTAGCCTGACAGACAAATTACTTGAAGTTTTTTTTACAACCTGAACTAACCGTGCCAAAAAAAGATAAAAATTTCAGATATTTTAAGAGGCTTACTGACCTTGACTATTACACACAGTCATAAGGTGTGCAGGGGTCATCTCTATAGGTTTTATGTTTTTTGCATGTTTTCTTGCATGTTTCTGCAAGTTGATTTGACCACATGACTGAGTTAGTGACTACATGACTTTCATTAGATTTGGCAGACAAACGTTTTTTGAATATTAGTAAGTAGTCAAGAAGTTCAAATATTTATAATATGACTTTGATTTGGAATACAAAAGGTTTTTTTGTGTATAAGCAGTGAAGGAGTTAAAATATTTATAATGTTGTTAAAATATTTTTTTTTCTAGGATATAATAAAAAAACATTGTGAATCTACTAAATAAGGTTTTCTTGCTCTTATTGAGGAGAGCAAGAAAACTTTTTTTATTCATTATGATATCCGGACAGTTATATCAACCCAACCTTTTATACCTTACAATATGTTACAAACCCAGTTACAGGTTGAGACCACAATCGTTCATTATTTATATATATATATATATATATATATATATATATATATATTTTTTTTTTTTTTTTTTTTTTTTTTTAAACCCTCAACCGAATCTTAACTACTACTTAATTTTTCATGAACTCACTCATCATGTATTTCAAACAAATCTATGAACAAGTTGTCAATACCTCAGCACCAATGAGAAAATAATGATTAAGACCTTCTAGGTCATGTTAGCAGAACATTTTACCAATTTCAATCCATACAAATGTGAAAAATACAAAGAGCATGGTTACAAAAAATATTAAAGAACATCCTACCGGTGGTCCAGGTTCTCCTTTCAGTCCCGGTGACCCTGCCAAGAGGGAGTATTGGGTTGGTTCATAGTCAAAGGTTTGGAAACCATCTGTGGCCGCAGGGGTGACAGGCTCAAAAGAGGTGGATTTGGTTCTGAAAAAGGAGGTCTCCTTTTGTAGAGGTCTCCGTGATGCTAATGTTGTAATCTCAGACATCGTGAATGTGCTAGAAGTTTTAGGGTGTGTTGTGGCAGGGGTCTGGATATCCAATTTGTTCTTCTGTTGGCCTGTTGGTCCGGCAGTGTCAGCCATCCTGTCCTCTTTTAATATCTGCGGCCTTATAGTAGCCCTTACAAGGTTCTTCCTGGGGTTGCTTTGTTGAGTTGGCTTTGGAGATATTTGTGATGTCCTACTCCCAAAGGAGGCCATGGCAGTTTGTGCTGTGACCTGTAGGGGGGGTTGTAATGTGGGCTGGGCTATCGTTGGTGGCACTGTGCTTTGTACTGACTGAGATGTCATTAAAGTAGACATGTTCAGGCATTGTGAGGTTTCATGATTGTGTGTCTTGTCTTGTGTTAGTGAAGATTTAGAGCTAAAATGTCTGTCATTCATCTCTGTTACAATGTTTGGGGTCTGAATGGTGACAGACATATTGAGGTCCAGGGGTAATAGTGGTAAAAGAGGAGGGAGGTTAGGCCGATAAGTGTCAGCTTCCCTGCACTGTTTTTTAATGTACTTACAATAATTGTGAGCTGCCTTAGCAGAGGGATGAATATCAAACTGGCAGATGGCTCCTTCAAACTGCACAGAGCTCTGGCTCATTTTTCCCAAGCGAAAGGAGCCCTCTGGATCCAGCGTTTCTTCATTTTTAAAATGCAAATCTGCATGCATACTTGTCTTCCCACAAGAAGTATATAACGTAACCCTTTGGGCTTGGATGTCCAAAGCCAGGTTGTGCCACTGGCCATTGTGAACATCATAATCAAAATTTACAGTGTTCATTTGGCCCAAGTAAACTAAGATCTTCCCAGGGATGAACTGCACCCCTAGTTGCAGTCTTTTCCTCTTTGTCACAACGGTGAAGAGGAAAGCATTGTTTATGCGATGCGAACATACACTAAGGATGAGAGTGAACGCAGAGCCCAGTGATGGAGGGATGACAGAGCTCACTGGGATGTCAATTCTCGCCCTCTGGGTTAGGATGACTCCAGATTTGAATGGGATGACACCTTGAGGTGTGGAGCGTGTCCCAGGCAGTCTTTTCCCAACCAATCCCAGTCTTTGTAGCACGTCCACATCTACAAAAAGGAAAACCACAAATAATTGCAGGAATAATTAATATACATAATAAAAAAAAAAATTAAAAAAAACCCATTTAGATCAAAATGGATCTCGTCGCAGTCGACTGAAGGCTTGCAGCTGTTTCTCACACACTGAGACACTGAGCTCATTATAGGAACATATCATTAACAAAAGCATGTGTAGAACATATGCGGCAAAGGTAATGTTTCATCTGGGGCAATGCTTCAGTTTTCCATTAAATGCTCTACTGATATTGTTACAAGTAGAAAAATAGCACTGTGTGGGCTTATGTTTTACAGATTCATCAACTGTACTACAAATTCATTAGATCGTTAGAGGTCTGCAATAAATTAGGTCAAGTGAAGTGAGTGGGAGTGCATCTCAAACGTCCCTGTAAAATTTATATGTCGATTTGGGTATAAGATGGCAAAAAAAAAAAAAAAAAAATGTACATAGTATACTGTAGATCCATTCTTCTAAATCTGTATTTTTGTCTTGTTTCCCAATAAAGAAAAACAAGCATGAGCCTCACTATTTATTTTAATTTTTTCATCAAAGCAGTGGGGTAAGAAAAAATTACTTCTATTAAGTTTTATAACAATTTTGCTACTTTTGCAAAATTATAATTTTACTGGAAATCAAGACAATAATATTGACTATACATAAGATTTTTTTTCTTTGGCTGTAAAACAACTGCTATAACCAATATCAATAATGCCTTATGCGATCCCTTTGCTAGCAAGTAGATATGATGCATTAAGTGGTAAAAGAAACAGTCAATGCCATCTATCTTAGGGCTGTCACTTCTAAACAGTCAGTAATGAGTTTAGAATAAAAATAAATGAGTGTATGCATTACAAAACCAAATCTAACCCAAACACATCCCGACTAAACAAAATCCAGCTCAACATTTGCGGTTATAAAATATACCCAATGAGCACTAAATGAAAAGCACATGTAAATGGAATAATCCCCCCCCCCCCCCCCCCCCCCCCCCCCCCAGATGATGATCAGCAGATTGGACGGGATTGTTGAAAGAGAGCACTATGTCTGCAGTAGTATTGTAAGCAAATCTAAACAGATTTACTAACATAATGGCCACTTCATTATCAAGCATGTCAGAAAGAGGTGACAGATCATCTCCTGACAAACAGCAGGAAAACAACTGCTCTGAATTTAGAAAATTAATGATGTGAATAATTTCACATTAATCACATGAGATCCTGACATAAAACTCGAACAAAAACAAGACTCCTGCGATGCACCTCAAAAGAACACATGAAGAACAGCCGCTGGTTCTACTCACAAATCACAGTAAGGAGTCTGAAACAGCATGAAATAAACTTCTTTAAAGCAGGGCTCAGCGATAAGCATGACCCACTGACCTAGGGCCAGTGTGAGCGAGTTTAGGACCAGTTGACACAATTGATCTTGCCACATCAAACCATTGATGCATTGCCATTACATCTTACACTTTTTTTCAACATATACAATGAATAGGGACACTATAATCTTCCATTCTCGTTATATAAAGCCTCTTTGGCCTCGTTTACACTGTCAGTGAAATGTGACCCAATTCCGATTTTTTGCTCATATGTGACACAGATCCGATGTGTTCTATGACAGTGTAAACAGGAAAAAAAAATATTTCGAGATCGCTTTCAGGCCTCATTCATATGTGGAAATAAATCGGATATGTGCCAATGCGACTGTCATGTACACAGGCAGATCGGATTTTCTGAGGCATTAGGCAACGTCTCCGCGGTTTAATGGCGAGAGAAACCCCGACGTGCATCTGCAAAGATGGCCCGACGAAACGTTGTGTTGTGGTAGGAGAGGAATATGAAAAAACGTTGACACAACATATTGTTGTACACAACAAAATTTCGGACCCACTGCTCCTCGTTAAAGCCAATTTTTAAGCACAATATGCTCCCACCAGTCCTGAGATCTCTCTCACTCACAATAACTGAAGCATATGTGCCATATCACCCTGTAGCCCAAGACTGGTTGCCCACTGAAGCTAAGCAGGGCTGAGCCTGGTTAGTACCTGGATGGGAGACCTCCTGAGAAAAACCAGGTTGCTGCTGGAGGTGTTAGTGAGGCTAGCAGGGGGTGCTCACCCTGTGGTCTTTGTGGGTCCTAATGCCCCAGTGTAGTGACAGGGACACTATACTGTCAAAAGAGCACCGTCCTTCGGATGAGACGTAAAACCGAGGTCCTGACTCTCTGCGGTCATTAAAAATCCCAGGATGTCCTTCGAAAAAGAGTAGGGGTGTAACCCCGGCATCCTGGCCAAATTTGCCCCTTGGCCTTTGTCCATCATGGCGTCCTAATCATCCCCATATACTGATTGGCTTCATCACGGTCTCCTTTCCACCAGTAAGCTGGTGTGTGGTGGGCGTTCTGGCGCAATATGGCTGCCGTCGCATCATCCAGGTGGATGCTGCACATTGGTGGTGGTTGAGGAGATTCCCCCATCTATGTAAAGCGCTTTGAGGTCTCAGAAAAAGCGCTATATAAATGTAACGAATTATTATTATTATTATGTGCAACAATGGCACTTTTCGTCCTCCTTCGCCTCAAAATCAAGGTGATGTTTGGCAAACTTCGCATATATCGCAGAGCTAGCATCAAGCATATTTTGCGTCCGCCCATCTGTGCAAGAGAATTTAACCCTTTAAGCATGCGCGATGTTTCAGATAGTATGGCAAGTGTAAACACATGAATCAGATATGGGTCACAGTTGAAAGAACGTGTAAACGGACGGTCAAAATAATCGGATAATATTGTGGCATATCAAGATGCTGATTAGACAGCATGATTATTGCACAGGTGTGCTTTAGGCTGGCCACAATAAAAGGCCAATCTAAAATGTGCAGTTTTATCACATAGCACAATGCCACAGATGTCGAAAGTTTTGAGGGAGCATGCAATTGGCATGCTGACAGCAGTAATGTCCACCAGAGCTGTTGCCTGTGACTTGAATGTTAATTTCTCATTACATCCAACTGGCCTCACAACCACAGACCACGTGTGACCACACCAGCCCAGGACCTCCACATCCAGCATCTTCACCTCCAAGATCGTCTGAGACCAGCCACCCGGACAGCTGCTGCAACAATCGGTTTGCATAAGTAAAGAATTTCTGCACAAACCGTCTCAGGGAAGCTCATCTGCATGCTCGCCATCCTCATCTGGGTATCGACCTGACTGCAATTCATCATCGTAACCGACTTGAGTGGGCAAATGCTCACATTCAATGGCGTCTGGCACTTTGGAGAGGTGTTCTCTTCATGGATGAATCCCGGTTTTCACTGTACAGGGCAGATGGCAGACAGCATGTATAGCGTCATGTGGGTGAGCGGTTTGCTGATGTCAATGTTGTGGATCGAGTGGCCCATGGTGGGGTTATGGAATGGGCAGGCGTATGTTATGGACAACGAACACAGGTGCATTTTATTGATGACATTTTGAATGCACAGAGATACCGTGACGTGATCCTGAAGCCCATTGTTGTGCCATTCATCCACGACCATCACCTCATGTTGCAGCATGATAATGCATGGCCCCATGTTGCAAGGCTCTGTACACAATTCATGGAAGCTGAAAACATCCCTGTTCTTTCATGGCCAGCATACTCACCGGACATGTCACCCATTGAGCATGTTTGGGATGCCCTGGATCAGCGTATACGACAGCATGTTCCAGGTCCTGCCAATATCCAGCAACTTCGCACAGCCATTGAAGAGGAGTGGACCAACATTCCACAGGCCACAATCAACAACCTGATCAACTCTATGCGAAGGAAATGTGTTGCACTGCGTGATGCAAATGGTGGTCACACCAGATACTGATACTGCTTTATATATAAAGCTTGCCACAGCACACCGGCAAAAGTAATGATTATGAATGTGTTGGAAAAAACAGCAAGGAGACTACCTGAAAATGTTAACAATTTATTAATAAACTAGTGATTTCTGAGTCTGTGTCGGTTGAAAAGATGAACGATGTCAGAATGAAATGTCAGTGGAAATTGGAATGTCATACCCTGGAAATCATACTTACCACTAAAAGCAACAGCTAGAGAAGTATTCCAATAACTCTCAAAGGTAAAGTTGACCACACAAACTCGTCATCTCCACAGTATAGTGGATGCGCATTTAGAGAGAAATGCACCTTAAGTTTAGCATGCAATACTAATTTATCTTCCACACTCTGCATGAACACTTGGATATGCGGCTAATAATAGCACACATTAATCTAGGTTAACGTTTGAGTAAGCAGCTATGTAAAGTGACTAACTAAGGCTACTACTTACATGTTTCAAATAATAAATAATAAAATGTTTGAGGTCAATAAATAAAAGTCAAGTGTTTGGATTTCCAGCCCGACATAATTACCACATCCGGACTAGCATTGTTAACGATCTGTCCATTACGGACTGTGTAACTTCGCCATTAATAGTCAACTAAACTAATGTTTAGTTGACTATTAGGTGGCAGCCATAGTCAGGATGCAATGTAAAAGTCAAAGTAAGAGCCCTGTTACAGACTCTAATGTTCCATGGAGTTAAGTCAAGTCAAGTCAAGCCACCTTTATTTATTTAGTGCTTTATACAATACAGTTTATTTCAAAGCACCGTTACAGGGATCAACTGGAAAATAATGAATCAATGATGCAAACAGTTTAATTCTGCTGTAAAGTATCTCTAAAAAGAAAATAGTGTCATTGTTCAGCTGAGGTCAGTTCAATGTTGATCCAGTTTTGTTCAATAACTGTGTAAAGATAATCAAATATGAAATGAGTTCAATTCAGCTATAAAGCAGCTCTGTAGATATCAGTGATGTCATCGTCCAGCTCTGTTCAGTTCCCTTCTCATCTAATAATGTCAGTTTGTTTAAGTCAGTAGATGCATTTGAAATGGGACAGTAAAATGTGTAGATCACTAGACCAGAAGCAAGGTGAAATCTATCATAATTTCAAGGGCAACAGGACGTTACGTCAGAATGAAATGTCAGTGGAAAGTGGAATGTCATACCCAGGAAATCATACTTTAAGATAAGAGCAAAGGCTAGAGAAGAATTCCAGAAACTATCCAGCAACGGCTCACAAAGATGACTTGATCATAAGTCATGCAGCGGATACCTGGATAAATCTCAGCCAGCAGAGGGAAAATGTGCTATATGGGCTTTCACATATGGTAAAAACATCAAACATACACTCAAGAACAAAGGCACCTTTCATGACTTGTTTAAAACATGATGGCTGTTGCATTTCATTAATGTCTGACACAGAAGCACCACATGTTATGTGTACTTGAATGAGTTAGACTGAATGTGACAGATGTTATGAACCACCCACCACATTAAATCTGGTCAAAGCAGATGTGGGAAATCTAGACACACCTTGAATGAGAATCCGTAAGTTTAGACCACTTGATTGAAACAAACATGTACATCTTAACATCTTAAAAAGTGCACATGCTAGTCCTTTATGTCATGCTCAGTGCTGTAATTTCAATGAATCTTTACAAAGCACAATACCACATTTGAATTGACAGTTGTATATTGCAGGAATAGACCACCAGCATTATTTATGCTAGAAGTAAATACAGGATCTGTCCAATATTCAAAACTACTACAGTAAGCAGACTCAGTCAGTGACAGGCACAATGCCATTCAAATGAGGTTGGAATCAAACACAAAGCATATAGAATCACAGAAGCAATGGCTTCTGATTTACTATAGAAAAATAAACAGACTCAGGCCAGTCATATGTTGTTGATCAAAGGCTGCTCCATATATCATCTGAATATTGTTAACACTGGCAAATACAGAGCATACTGCTTCTTAAAAACTAAGTACCTATAGCCTCTTTCACCTCTGACTCATGGAAAACTCCAATGGGTTGTAACATTAGAGGTCTATTTATCCAAGTCCTGTCAAGTATCCTCAAACTTTATTGCAAGGCAGTGTGAGGTCTTTGGATTTCAATGAACCCATGTGCTCATGTAACGTACAGGGTTATGACACAGATGTCAAGACCATGGTGAAAGTGAACATAAGCATAGTTTGCATGCTGATCAGGCACTAAAATTGTGTTAGAAAATATAGAGGTTTTAAAAAATATATGAATGAAAATCACTTACCTGCAGACTGTGCTTGTGAAAACCTCAGACAGCATGTACAGTAAAGAACCATGCAGAAAAAGACAGCTCTCCTGTTAAAAAAACATGAATTACAGTTACAAACTGACCAAATCAACATTTAGTTGAAATTGATTTGTGATTTTACAATGCCTCCTGGCAACATCACAGCTCAAGCATTAATCAACAGTAGATACAACTTAGTAATATTAATTAATTTCCAGTCATTTTTCTGCCAATATTAATGTTATGCCTTATCCACAAATTTGAACCACAGAAGAACTACCCAAGACAATGAATTTAAAATAAAACTGGTTTACACAATACCATTCAAAAGTTTTTTATTAATATTACTTTTTAAAGAAGACTTACGATCAATCACCAAGTCTGCATTTATTTGATCAATTTACAATAAAAACAGCAATAACGTGAAAAATTAAAATAACTGTTTTCTGTTTTAATATATTTTCAAATGTAATGTATTCCTGTGATTGCAAAGCTGAATTTTCAGCATCATTATTGCAGTTTTAGTGCCAGATGATCCTTCAGAAATTATTCTAATATGCAGATTTGGAGCTCAAGAAACATATCTTATTATTATCAATGTTGAGAACAGTTGTGCTGCTTAATACTGTTTTGTGAAAATGTATGCATTTTAGGATTCTTTAATGGATAGAAAGAACATGCTGTTTACGTGGATGTATCTTTAAATGCAAATGAGCTGCTGCTCCCCACCCTGCTTTCCAGAAAAGGGCGAAGCCTGTACCGCTCATTGGATTACTCTGCCAAAAACGAAAACATCTGTTTGGTTTTGATTATCATCTCTATCGCGGTCACGCTCACGTGACATTGCAGTGATTCATCATCATGAAAGTTTATTATCGGCATGCTTTTTAAAGCCTTATCAGTCTAAACTTCTGATATATGGTTTTCTGAGTGCGCACACCCGAAGCACCCGCACAGAAAGCTGGATGTCAGACAGAGCGTCCCGTGAGTATTAAACTAAGTTCTCTTTCTCGTCTTATTGTGCTAAAACTGTCAATAACACACACAAGGTTATGTAAAAAACACAAAGTTCACATGAACACAGTCGGTTATGTCTGTGAATGTAAATAGCAAGTAAATAAATTGCATGTGTATATTAGATCTGTGTATTAAAGTGAAAGCAGTGTAATATACAGTACCTTCTGCTATATATGACGTTAATATGAATAAAATAACAAAAGAAAAACAGAAAATCACTCACTGCTCTTGATTGAATTAACTTTAGTAGCTGTAAAATGCTCTGGCGATGAGATAAACATGGCAGACTGTGTACAGCTCACACAGAGCGGAGTCTATTCTAATAGGGCAGAGTCCATCAGCAGTTGTGGGCGGGGCCTAAGCATATGTGACATCACATTGCATAGAAACTGAAAACGGCTTATTCTGAGACACTGCTTATGAATTATAGGGATTAATAAAAATGAGTGGGTGGATTTTTACCATTATGTGGTTGCGTACACACATTGTTTGTATGTGGTTGCGTACACACATGCTGACACACATTTATGTTCAAACACCAAGTAAAAGTGAATTTTGCATAATAGGTCCCCTTTAATGCACCATTGCTGAATAAATATTATATTTATAAATAAAATATTATTTTATTTTTTTACATTTAAAAAGAAAATCTCACTGACCCAAAACTTTTGAATGGTAGTGTATATCCTAAGAGTTTAATAAAGTTCAAACATTTATTTCCCACATGCATACTGACTAGAAATCTGTTTTCAAAGTTTATTTTATGTGTCCAATCTCTCAAATGACAATGAGTGACAAGCAGCTTAAAGGTCCAAGAGTAGTGTATTGCAACACTGAGAAAACAACAAGGCCTCTGAGAGAGTTATTTAAAACCCATGAAAGGTCAAACCAAAGAACCAAAAACTCTTTGCCACTGATCTATTTTTCTCTCCGTTACTGAAAGAAAACAAAGTATTGGGATCACATTGTTCCATTCTACACTAAAGCATCATCACATCCATCTAAATTATCAGTCTAGTCAGTGTCCAAAAGCAACGCTCCATCTGCCTGTAGACCCAGTAACACTTGGCAGCAGCAGCAGTATTTACTGTAAAGCCCTAACAGCTGTTTCTGCTCAGTAGGCAGTCAAAGCTTATCATCTGCCTGGATACCAAAAATTTGCGATGCTCCATATAGAAAGTGAGTGTTTCCTCTCGGTATGCCAAGGCGAGGAAATTCTGAGAGCTTCATTCTAAAAGCTCTTAAATCAATCAAAAACCGATACACTAAAATGAGTGCATTGAATTATGGTCAATGATTCAATGCACTCATTGACTATAATTCATAATTCAATATTTAGGTTGGTGCAGATCCAATATGAGTTGATTCTTCTTAAATTCTTAAATTTGATCTATCACCCAAGAAACATGAAAGAAAAAATTGTGAATTAGGGGTGGTCTAGTTGGTCCTGCTGTGTCACTGAAATTCTAATGGAGACTCCAAGAAATGGATTGACGAGTGCAGATATATTGAGGTATTTATAATGAGTGTTGATCAATTTGCACTATGCAGCAAAAATGGTTTAGTCTATGACAATAAGCAAATGTGGATTTACATGACATCTTAAGACTCCCCCGTCACTCTGGTGTTCAGTTATATATTCTTTTTCTGCCCCCATGTGCTGACACTGTGGATGTGGGAATGCCATTCGTGACCAAATTTTGTATTTTACTTTAGTCAGCATTTTCTGTCATAGCCACAAGAACTAAACACTTGCCATGGACAATGATACAGTTCAGAGAGTGCAAGAGAGAGACAGCACTAATCTAAACACAAGATTTCACCCCTAATAAAGTATATAAAATGGAAATTGTATACAAATGCAATCAAGATCTGTAACAACTGATTACTCTATGCCAGTTATACAAATGAGAAAACTTAGGCTAGAGAAACACCAAACATGGATCTGGAGAAAAACACAATCAATCTATCAATAAACTAACTATATAATTTATAGGTAATTATACTCATAATATTTTTTTTTCTTAAATTATAGGCTACCTCACAAAATTCTGTCAGATATCTTTGCTTAAAATAAAGAAAAAAAAAGTTTGCCAAACGAGGTAAAAAATGTATTACAATTATTTTATTTTTTTACAGTTCACTGAAAAAGTGTGTTACGCATTTTAGCTTCTCAAGCGAACCGATCTTGTTTGATTTTAGATATTTTACTGGAAAACAATTGAAATACTAAGTAGCCTAAATAGCCTCCTGACAAAACAGCTGAGCAGGACACTAAAAAAACAAGTAAATAACTCCTAAACTAACCACTGGTTACAAAACACAATTTAAAGCATTAAATTATTAAAATTAATCTAAAACAAATAGGCATATTTTGCTCAAAACAATTCTTTACTTCTGGTTCTGATAGAATGCTGTTCAAAAAAGTTAAACACGTTTTCTCTGTCCCATTCATTCATCAAGTTTCCATAAACTTCAGAATGGACATCATAACGGACCTCCCTTCGCGAACTCATTCTTCCTTATGTAACCGAGCTGACAGCCAACAGGCTAATTTATGACCCATTTAACATTTGTGTGAAATCTATCTATCTATTGTCATGACGTTACTCACCCCCCGACTCCAGCTGCTTTGAGTCTGGAGTTCGGGGCATTGTCCGGCTCCATCGCGCTTACTTCATTCTTCCTCGGGAGTGTTTGCTGCAGTCAAGACATGACAGAGTTGCTGATTTACTTCCATATCACAACGTCCCTTAATAACTGCTGAAGGTCTTAATGCACCACTGTATTACAACACTACATGCCGTAGTCTTTCCCAATTGACAAATGTAGTGCTTTCCAAAGAGAGAAACCTGCGAGGCGCAATGCAGACTTTTCCATCTGACAGTAATAGATCCGATGATGCTGAAAACTAGAAAGTTAAGTCCAAAGAGGCACAGACATCGTTTGCTGAAGTGAAGTACAAGCGTTTAGTCAAGTCGCCGAATCTCAAGTACTTAGTAGGCATGCTGAAGATTTGAGACACTGGACGCATATTTCCCTCTGTCGCCCTCAACTGTCTTATGAGGAAGAAACACTTCGCTCTGGAAACTAGAAGGGATTCAATGGAAGGTGTGTCCTTCCAAACCCACGCGTTTATTTTCGCTTTCGTCGCAAAAAAAATAAAATAATAATAATTCAGCCAATATATGTATATTTAATTTATCACAGATGTGGATCATTAGTTCCCTCATCGCACTTTCATGCTGATTTGGGCATTTGTTCTTGTGAAAGTCTATCTTGTAAAGGTTATTTAACTTTCAACAAGAAGAAATAAAACTTTTTATGTATTTAAAGCAATTACAAAGTCCTTTCTTTCAGTGCATTAATAAGGACGTCCACAGTTAAAGAAGTCCCAGAAAATATATTGGGCTTTGCTGAATATTCTTAAGAGAATGAAAAGTGCTTTTATTTAATTTATTTACTTTTGTTTTGACCCAATTTCACATTCAATGCTGCTACTACATATTCCAACTTTATGGTTTTGCGGACTGAAGTATAGGCTGCACACAGCCAGTATAATTAGACTCTTTAAAAAAGAAAGCAGTCAAATCTTTAAACGTTTGTGGGCTTTAAAGCCTTTAATATTTATTTTTTTATGTTTTATACCTGATTGTACACTTACTCTTATTTTTATATTATTACCCTCACACCCACAACAAATTGATTTCAAATGACATGCAAAAATTGTTGTCATTAACGTAATCCATTACATTACACATTTAAAGTATCTGACTACTTTTCGATTACTTTTCGATTGCTTGTGAACTAACTCGTTTATCACATTGATTTGAATAGGAAATTCTTGTGCCATATCCCATATTGATATAAGAATACAAAGAGTGAGACAATATATTCCATTCTTTGTTATCAACAACATGAAGTGCATTATATATTACATTACGTCAGGGTTTCCAAGATTGGTGTTAGAGATGGAACTGCAGGGGTTTGTGAGTTTAAAGGTGCTCTAAGCGATGCTGGGTGACGTCACTTCTTGTTGACGTTCGTAGTATTGTCAAACAAAACAGAGGTTAGCTCGACCCTCCCTCCTCCTCATCCCGTGTGTGGGCGTGGCCGCTGATCACCTCTGATTAGCAGCGCCAGCTGTTACCACTTGTTTGTCCCTTTATATGTTCAGTAACTGGTGTCTCATGTTGTCAGATCGTTGTGGCTTCCCCGGTGTGTGTTCCCTGTTCCGTGCTCATCTCCTGGCTTCCTTGTTGTGGATTCTTCTTGTTCCTCGTCGTCTTCCTGGATTCCTGCATTGCTTCACCGATCACCGATCACCGATCACCATTCAACACCACTGGGTTGCCTGTCGAAGTCCCTGCGTCACCTGTCTTCATCTGTGTTTGTGTTCGCCTGACCTGTTGTTGTCTACATCAGCTAATAAAGCCTTTTACTTGCATCTTGCATCCAGTCCTCATTGTTCGTCACATAACGATCTGACCACATCATGGATGCAGCGAGTTCAGTGAGTTGGGGCGATTTCATTTCTCGCAGTATCGCACGGATGGACCAACAAGAGGAGAGCATCTCCAACACAGGTTGGGCGGTCCAAGCTCTGGTGACGCAGGTGTCCGAGCTCACCCAACAGCTCCAACATCTGAGGAGTCCTGCTGCGCCACCCACACCGCCCATTCAGCCCACCCTGCCAGCGCCGCATTTCCAGCACGAGCCACGCCTACCCACACCAGAGGGATATTCAGGTGAGCCTGATTATTGCAGAGCTTTCCTTTCCAGATGCTCAATGCATTTTTCATTACAGCCACAAACATTCAGCCAGGAACAGACGAAGGTAGCGTTTGTGCTCACGTTATTGTCGGGCAAGGCGGCTCTTTGGGGAATGGCAGTGTGGGAGAACAAGGATCCATGCTGCACCTCGTTCTAGGCACTCTCGGAGGAGATGAGGAGAGTTTTCAATCGTGCAGTGGCGGGTAGGGAGGCGGCCAGACTACTCGCCGATCTCCGCCAGGGAGATCGCTCGGTGTCGGAATATTCCATCCAGTTCCGCACCCTGGCCGCAGAGTGCCAATGGAACGAGGAGGCGCAGTGGGACAGGTTCCTGCATGGGCTGGCTGACCGTGTCCAGAAGGAAATATATATGATGGATCTTCCTCCCAGTTTAAACGGACTGGTGGAGCTGGCGCTGAGAGTTGACGCTCGGTTAAGCAGAATGGGTCGTTTTCGTCAGAGTCGTCAGTATGACGGAGCGGAGGACTCACGCTTCAGCAGCGGGGACACGGTCAGCCCCGTCTTCGATCACGAGCCCATGCAGGTGGGCAGAGCTCGGCTTTCCGGGGAGGAGAGAGAAAGGTGGAGATCCCAAGGACTTTGCTTGTACTGTGGTAAAGCGGGCCACTTCATCCACTCCTGCCCGGTAAAAGATCAAGCCCGGTAGTAACTATGAGGCTACTATCGGGTGGGATCTCCGCCGAGAAGACCTCATCATCTACACTCCTCCTGGTAAGACTGAGATGGGCAACCCACACCCAAGGCTTTACTGGACTCTGGGGCTGAAGGTAATTTCATTGACTCAAGACTCGCTCACCAACTTCAGATCCCTGTCACATCACTTACGTACAAGATATCCGTCAACGCTCTCAACGGCCAAGAACTTCCCAACATTTCACACACCACTGAATCCATCACACTCATCACATCTGGTAACCACACTGAGACTATAACCTTTCTTCTCATGGACTCACCACTTGCACCAGTGGTGCTCGGTCACCCCTGGCTCATTCAACACAACCCCAAAATCGACTGGGGTCACAATTCAGTATCTGCCTGGAGCAATATGTGTCATGAGTCATGTCTAGTGTCTGCTTGTTCGTCCGTGTCTGCTTCTGTGTTCCAGGAGGAGGCAGTGAATTTGTCTAACGTGCCCGAGGAGTACCTGGACCTGAGGGAAATGTTCAGTAAGTCCCGTGCTACTTCTCTCCCTCCGCATCGTCCCTATGACTGTGCCATAGACTTATTGCCAGGTGAGTCTCCGCCTAAGGGCAAGTTATATTCGCTTTCTGTTCCAGAAAGGGAGGCTATGGAGAAGTATATTTCTGATTCTCTAGCATCCGGGTTCATTCGTCCTTCCTCATCTCCAGCGGGGGCAGGGTTCTTTTTTGTGGGGAAGAAGGATGGGTCTCTGCGACCATGTATTGATTACCGGGGGTTGAACAACATCACGGTAAAGAATACTTATCCTTTGCCGTTGATGTCTTCAGCCTTTGAGCGGTTACAGGGAGCATCCGTCTTCACAAAGTTGGATTTACGTAACGCTTATCATTTGGTCCGCATAAGGAAGGGTGATGAATGGAAGACCGCTTTCAATACCCCCAGGGGGCACTTTGAATACTTGGTCATGCCTTTTGGGCTGTCCAACTCCCCAGCGGTCTTCCAGGCACTCGTCAATGACGTGCTGAGAGATATGGTTGATAAGTTCATATGTCTACCTGGATGACATATTGATTTTTTCGTCTTCTCTCCAGGAACACGTTCAGCACGTCAGACGAGTGCTTCAGAGGTTGCTAGAGAATGGGCTTTTTGTCAAGGCAGAGAAATGCGTTTTTCATGCACAGTCTGTTACTTTCTTAGGTTACATCGTCTCGTCTGAGGGAGTGCGTATGGATCCTGACAAGTTTAAGGCTGTGATAGACTGGCCAAGTCCAGAATCCCGTAAGGCCCTACAGAGGTTTCTGGGGTTCGCCAATTTCTATCTGCGTTTTATTCGCAACTTCAGCCAACTAGCCGCACCTCTGACTGCCTTGACCTCCCCCAGAATGAAGTTCAGGTGGTCCGATACAGCTGAGGCTGTATTCGCCAAACTAAAGAGCTGCTTTGTTTCAGCCCCATCCTCGTAGCCCCTGATCCATCACATCAGTTTGTGGTGGAGGTCGACGCGTCAGAAGTGGGGGTAGGAGCAGTTCTTTCCCAACGTTCTTCCACAGACGACAGGATGCATCCTTGCGTGTTTTTGTCCCATCGTTTATCACCTGCTGAGCGTAACTATGACATTGGTAAAAGAGAGTTGTTGGCAGTCAAGTTAGCTCTGGAGGAATGGCGTCACTGGTTAGAAGGGTCAGGGGTACCTTAGAAGGGGTAACGCCTCCGCCCGATTGCCCACCGTATCGTTTGTTCGTGCCAGAGGAGTATCGGTCCGATGTTATTCAGTGGGGGGATTGTTCCAGCATGGCGTGTCATCCAGGAGTTAACCGCACCAGTTTTTTGGTAAAGCAACGATTCTGGTGGCCATTAATGGCTCGTGACATTCACAGTTTTGTCTTGGCTTGCTCAGTTTGTGCCACTGGTAAGACCTCCAATCGACCCCCAGATGGGTTACTCCAACCGCTGTCTGTCCCTTCGAGACCCTGGTCCCACATTGCGCTAGATTTTATTACCTCCCTCCCGCCCTCCCAGGGCAAGACGGTCGTTTTGACGGTCGTGGACCGGTTCTCGAAGGCGGCTCATTTTATTCCCTTGCCCAAATTACCCTCCGCCAAGGAGACAGCGGTAACTGTTGTAGATCACGTCTTTCGCTTACATGGCCTCCCGATGGACGTGGTTTCCGACAGGGGGCCCCAATTTGTGTCCAAATTTTGGCAAGAGTTTTGTAAGTTACTGGGGGCGAGTGTCAGTCTATCATCGGGGTTTCATCCCCAAAGCGAGAGAGGCAACCAAGATTTGGAGAGAGTGTTGCAATGTTTGGTTTCCAAGAATCCTTCCTCCTGGAGTCAACAACTCTCAATGGTGGAGTACGCCCACAACTCGTTACCAGTGTTATCCACGGGCCTTACTCCATTTGAATGTAGCTTAGGTTACCAACCACCAATTTTTTCCAGTACGGAATCCGAAGTCGCGGTCCCCTCCGCTCACGCTTTCGTCCAGAGGTGCCACCACACTTGGAGCAGAGCCCGTGAGACTCTTCTCCAAGTGGGGGCGCGCACCAAGGCTAAGGCCGATCGCCACCGGCCGAAGCCTCCCGTATACATCGTTGGTCAAAAAGTGTGGCTTTCAACCAAGAACATTCTTCTCCGATCCGTATCTAACAAACTTGCTCCCAAATTTATCGGCCCGTTCACTGTCACCAAGATCATTAGTCCAGTTGCAGTCTGACTCAAACTTCCTCCTGCGTACAGGAGAATTCACCCCGCCTTTCATGTATCTAAAATAAAACCTGTTTCATGCACCCATTAATCCGCCGGTCCCAGGTCCCACCCCGCCGCGACTCATAGACGGGGAACCAACGTATTCGGTTAATCGTATTCTGGACTCGAGAAGGAGGGGACGTGGATTTCAGTACCTGGTGGACTGGGAGGGTTACGGTCTGGAGGAGAGAAGTTGGGTACCTGCAAGGGACATTCTTGATCACTCCCCGATCGATGATTACAATCGACAGGTAAGTCCGTCAGGGAACGCCAGGAGGCGTTCCTAGGAGGGAGGGTACTGTCACGGTTCATGAATTCACTGTCTCTCTCTAGTCTTGTAAGTGTTTGTGTGTGGGCGTGGCCGCTGATCACCACTGATTAGCAGCGCCAGCTGTTACCACTTGTTTGTCCCTTTATATGTTCAGTAACTGGCGTCTCATGTTGTCAGATCGTTGTGGCTTCCCCGGTATGTGTTCCCTGTTCCGTTCTCGTCTCCTGGCTTCCTTGTTGTGGATTCTTCTTGTTCCTCGTCATCTTCCTGGATTCCTGCATTGCTTCACTGAGATCACCGATCACCATTCACCAACACTGGGTTGCCTGTCGAAGTCCCTGCGTCACCTGTCTTCATCTGTGTTTGTGTTCGCCTGACCTGTTGTTGTCTACATCAACTAATAAAGCCTTATACTTGCATCTTGCATCCAGTCCTCATTGTTCGTCACACCTTCTCCTTTTCCCTATTCTTTGTTATTTGTTCATCGGAACGTTGTCTCTTTGGTCGTGTGTCGGCCATATAAAAATTCAAGAGAATATACAATTTTAACGTTAGTCATTGTTAGGACATCTCTCCTCTAACTAACTTCCCTCTTCATGCTTCTCTCTCCTCCACTCCCCACACCCCCTTCATGTGCATGCACACTAACCCCCCAACCCCCACCGACAACCCCAACCCCACCCCCAAATCATTCATGTCGGTTATTGGCTGGAACACTGTTATGTTTTTCGTGGCCAAGGCTGGACCAGTTTGTTTTTCTTGCTGTTTGTGGAGCCTGGACTGTCTACAGAGACCGTGTTTTTTTACAGTGTGTTCATGGGACAGGCAGCTAGCGGATAGTGAGGAGATGTTTGCTGGATGTGACAAAAAATGTTTTGGCCTAAAAAACACGTGACATTGCTTAGAGCACCTTTAATGAAAATCTATTAAGTAGGCCTCATCTGCCAGTAAATATTCTGCCTCGATCTTAATAGTTCTGCCTCTGCCATGTTTCCAACACCTTGCTCTGCCTTGATGCAATAACTGAAAGGGCAGGGCGGGGACATTATTGGCTTGGATTGCATTTTCAATTCCACATTGAATTTTGCTACATTTATTGCGGTACATTTAATGAAAATGCAATCGCAAGTGTCTTAACTGTGAGTGTAAATGCAATTAAGAAATATAACATTTAAATGTTTAAATGATCATTTTGCCACAATTTTTGCTTCAACATGTTAAACATATCTGATAATTTACGTACATTTTCATTTTGCAACTTACAAAACGTTAAAATATATGTTTAAATTATATGTTAAAACTAGTGTAGGAAATAGCAAATGTAAATTATATTATTGAATTTCAATTATAATTTTTCTCCAAACGTTGCACATTATGGTATGGAAAATGTACATTTAAATACAGAAATGCATTGTCATTTTACATATTGCATTGCCATTTTGCATATTACATTTCAAATTGAATTGAATATTTTTCCAAAATCAAAATAAAACTAAAGACCTAAATATTTAAATCAAGGTCGACACAACAGCCTCCTAAACATCTGCTAACTCTCAAGTCTCAGTTAAGCTCAAGTGCTCAACAAGGGCATAAGAAAACCAATATCCTTCAAAAAAAGTATCTTCAGTATAATGGATAAATAAAATAATTTTAAGTAAAATAAAATAATTTGAAGTAAAATGAAATAGTCAAAGCCTACTTGCACTGGACGTGCTGGTTTCGGCCTCATCTCATATATGAAACACGTGCGATTGAGCAACTACCTGCTAATGCACTCGCATTCAGTAAAGTAGCCTTGTTGACAAGTTGACAATAAACTGCTGCAGAAAAAGTTAGGTTCCATGCAATATGTAATGATTAATTGCATTACTCTTCACAAATGTATTGGAGTAAAGAGTACTTTTACTTGTTCAAAAATGTAGTCAAGTAGAAAGTAAAAGTTGCTAATATCTTTGATACTCAGTAAAACTACAAAGTAGCCTAAAAGATACTTCTTCCTTCAAGCATCCTTCAAGCAGGTCGTGGCATAGCAGCAAAACATGGCCATAAAATCACACTGACACCATCTAATTTTACTGTAATGTAGATGAAATTCTTACATTGGAATACTCTACTTCTTTACTCCAGATATAAGAAGACCTACTGTATATTCTAAAAAAAAAAGTTACATTTTGACTAATCGGTCCTTAGAATATTATCCTAAAAGTCTTTGACATCATCCAGGTGTTTCTTAGCAAGTATGCGAAGAGATTTGTTGTTCCCTTTCAAAAGCTACACTTAATGCTGTGCTTGATTCAGCACTTTTTGTATGACCAGCTGTGAAATATGTGTGTAACACTTCAATGGAATTAATGGAAGCTCTCTCTGTCTCTTTTCTTGGAGTTAGTTTCTTACTAGGCAGTGCGCAGAAAATTATATTTATCCTCTCACTCTGTCAAACAAGTGAAAAGGGAAAGAAAAAAAAAGCAAACGGTGTGTGCCTCCATGTTTACGGTCCATGTCTGAATGCGACACACACAGTATTGCTTTGTTTGTTTGGGGGAGGAGCATGCTGCCCTTGCGTTGGATCAGGGCAAGTGTGAGCATTGTAAATTATTCAGGGTTAAGATGATTCATGCTCGCTTTGCTTACTTCCAAGGCCAGCATGGGGCTCCCGTATGGATCTTGCTGAGGGGCGAGAGACGGGTCCGGTGCCTCTTCGGCTCGAGATTCGACGAATCTCTTGAATCCGGTATGGATTTGTTGCCTACGAGTTGCCTACCTCTGAGCGTTCCTCACGTGATTATAAAGGAGGTGGTTACTCGCGCGGTGGCCAGGTTACAGCTGAACAAGAGACTCCCAAACACTCTAAACTGGAAGATAGACAGGAGCGGTCTCTCCCCTTCTTTGGAGACCTCCATGATAAATTATCTCTTTCATGGGGGAAACCATATACTTCTTGTGTCTTTGCGCCTTCGACGTCGGCATATTTGACAATCGTGGGTGCAAAGGCACAGGGGAATTCGATAATGCCAAAGGGCGAAGAGACCATCTCTCACCTGGTTCGGCATCATCATTAAAGAAACCAACTCTCTCCACTAAGCCATGAAGAACCACCTCAATGCTAGTGGGGAAAGCGTTTCAAGCGGCAGGTCAGGCTGGTGCTGCGCTGCGCACCATGGTCTCTTTGGGCTCAGGACAAGCTCCTGTCACTGAAAGCAGTCTTTATCCCAGGACATCTGAAGGTGGTAGCAGATTTACTGTCCAGACAGAGAATACCAATGGGAGAGTGTAAACTCCACCCGGTAGTGAAACAAATCTGGGAAAGATTTTACAATGCAGAGGTGGACATCTTCACCTCTGAATAGACAGTGCAATGTCCCCTCTACTTCTCTCTGAGTCACCCAGCCTCCCTGGGTCTGGACGCAATGGCGCATACATGGCCCAACATGCGCCTGTATGCGTTTCTCCTGGTTTCTCTGCTACCGGGGGTTCTAGCCAGAGCTCGCCAGTAAGGGTCTTGCCTCAACCATACATCCGGTCACTTTTGAGGCCTTCTTTCCTCCGCCGTTCATAATGCCGGATCAGGAGAAACTTCACAGACTGTGTCCAGTCCATGCTCTTCATGCCTACGTCCACCACACTAGCCAGTGGGGTAAGTCCTAGCCATGTCCAAGGACTGCTCTTCAGACAAATTTATATCTGTCGATGCACCTGTGGCACATCTAATTATAGCCTCTGATGAGCGTGCATTCCGATGATGTCACTGTCCGAAGCTATAAAAGTTCGAAGTCCATTGACCTGTTACACACATTTCACAGCTGGTCACACAAAAATGTTCCCAGAGCGCTGAATCAAGCGCAGCATCTCGTTCCCGCTTTTTCAGGGAACAGGTTTACAGTGAAGTAAGTAACCCAAGACGTTCCAATTAGTGAGCAGTGGTTTCTTAAGCTTAAGTTACTAATATGGACCTTAGCCAATGCCAGAGAAACCTACAGTTTTGTTCAGTACAGTTTTGCCTTTGTTTGGAATTACTGTTTAATTAATTACAAATAACTTTGTTTTCCTTTCGTGTCCGGATTTCTGTTTTTGCCTTCATCTCGTGTTCCTGGATTTACTTTTGATATTATTTGTTAACAAATGTCATCTAACTACATTTGGATCCTTCTCTCTATTGTTTCTGAACCACTCTGCATTACAACCAGGCAGGTTAGAGTTTGTAATTGGATTTAGGAGATTAACACAGCAAGACTTGATTTCAACCTGTCATGTTGAGTTAAAGTTGCAAATATAGTGAACCTTTTTATCTGAGATAAGTCATCAGCACAAAGCTTCAACACATTAAAGCAACAACATGGAACTTTTCCTCTGCGGTCGCCCTACAGGTTGGAAGCGGAATTGTCCATTACCGCTGTCGTAAAATGATTTACGGTTACTGTATATGAAGCATGCAGGTTTTTTTCATATGGGCAATGATAATATTATTAATCTTCCCCCTTTCATAATTTATACATGTTTAGTAGACTAAACATTTTAACTCAAACATTTGCGATTTGCATGTCGATTGCAATGCTCAAATCTGAACGAGAATGATAGCGATAGCATCCTAACCATCTAAAACTACCATGTTAGTGTTTACTAGCTACCAGATTGATAATTCGCTCATCTACTAGCTGATTCATGAAGATAAATAAATGGAGGACCAGATAGTTTCCGTAACGTAGCCAGGCAGACAACAGATTAGAAAAACTAAAGATAGTATGCAAGCAATTTACAGTTACTTACTAGTTCAACAGCATGACGGCCAAGTCAGCATCGGTCTGGTAACTCTCCTCCTCCATAAGCTAACGCCAGCGAGCAAACGCTCGACCAATATTGATCCTCGTCCTGCCTTTCAGTTTATCACTCTCCCTTTTCCTCTTCTGACTCTACTCCGACAAAACCTTGGACTTCTTACGTTTCGCTGCTGCTTCAGCCATGACGAAAACAGACGTACGAATACAAACGCGCTGGTTGGCCACATTTGAGGAAGTGGTGGGCAAAGTGACGTATGCCGTAAAGCAGTCGAATTTTGTAGTTCTTTTTGAGCGCTGGTTACTACCCGCACCCCGAAGTTACATAGTGCCAGTAAAAGCGATACAGACCCCGTCAGGCTCTGGCAGACGTCTCATTCAACCTATTGTAAGTCGATGTACTATCACAAGGGTCTTGGAAATATATTATGAAGGTTGAAAAGTTACATGTTGTTACTTTAACACAATCAAAGAACATTCCAAAACAGATGAGGGAAAAAAGTTGTTCAGAAATATATACAACGCATTAAGGTTCTTTGACTCCTCTGGACTGCAGTGTGAGCCATTACTTCTAAATGGACAAGAATATTCCCAGAATAGGCAAATCTTTCAAATTTCTCCAAAGCCTTTCAAACGATATGGAAAAGAACGCACATAATACAACCATAACAGACAACACCAGATCAGGGGCCCGTTCTTTGTACGTCGCTAACTCAGTTAGCTGGATTTGATCGTTGGCGATTTGGCATGATCTTGGATTGTTTGGTTCTTCTACGCTCATCCTGGACTTGCTGTCATAGCAACAGGTGCGCAAGCTTAAACCTGCTCGGGAGCAGGCTTATTTCATGTTAACAGGATTAGATCCCGGCTTTATAAGCAGAGCTGATGCGTGAAGTCCAGCGCAGCGCGATAGTGCACTTTCTGAGATATATTTTTTCTCGTGACTCGTGAAATTGTCGTTTACATTATTAATTTGTTGGAAATGCACATTTATTTTCGACTTGTCGGAGTCGGGCTTTAACTACAGCACAAACTGTTTGCATTGCCCTAAGATTATTTGCGAGTGGCTCTTTCCTTTACACTATTGGAGATGTGGAGAACTTGATGGAATGTGCTGTCTGTCGTGTCATTCGGAGTTTACCTGGCGCTTTTAGGTTTAAAAAACAGTTTAAGGTTTTTTGTGGCATTTCCAAGCCACTTAAGACCCAATGTTGTAAAGCAGTTTTTTTAAAGCAGTTTTTTTTTTTTTTTTAGCCTATCATAATTTTTTATGAAGATCATGCTATCATGACCATGCCGATTACAGTAGCCTATATGTCACTCAGGCTTCACTAACGTGTTTGGTACCATAGACTATAGGCTACAAGGCCTCAATGAAGGGGATTATGTGACCAGAAAGGGGGTTCACAATGTAAATGTGCAGCCCAGTTACTATTGTGATTCTTAATATTCCAGATTATATCAAATTAAAAAAAGGCAGTTGACTAAAATCTTCCATATCACAAATGTGAAAGCAAAATAGCCAGGATCTGTGCATGACTTAAGAATTTTCAGAGATTCACATTTATGCACATTATTTGAAAGTGGTAAGGAAAGTTCCACAATTAAATATCAAGCTCACTGTACTATATAAATTTATGCTGATCCTAACAAAACTGCATAACTGCATTTTTTCATAGGTGATTATGACATGTTCCTGCCTGCAGACAGGTGTTTTATGACCCCATTCCCTGACCCAAACCAGTTACCAGCTCTAGCCAGGACAAGGGCACACAATGAAATGAACTTTGGCTAACTAAAGGGAAGATTTCAGTGTCTGAAAAGTCTGAGGGTTGCACACCTGACAGGGCCTGTGACATTGTTGCATGTGCCATATTACACAACATTGCCAAAAAAAAAAAAAAACACTTTTCATTAAATGTTTAATACTGTAAAAGACAAATATGCTTAGTTCATTGAGTATTATTTCAATTGTTCTTTGTAAAGAAAAGCCAGTGGTCAAGTGCCTGCAACAACAGATATTAGACACATGCCTCATGCAACAAATAAAAAGGAAAAGTTGGCTATACACTGCCCACCGTAGGCCTATGTCTCCTCTGTCTGTGCAGACTCTTCTGTAGGCCTTTCTGTAGATGTGGAATCCTGCAACTTATATTGCAGCCATAAAGCATACAAGTATAAATTAAGTAAAGTTATTTATGCACTTGCAGGTTATGTACTTCCTCCATATGACAGTTATCTGAGAGGGTTTATTCACTGTCCAGTGCAATGGAAACAAATGGACATTACAAAGTCTTATACTTTCTTTCCTTTGGAAAGTTAGAAAATGTCCACTTACTGCACTTATTTCAGCCACCACTTTCTTGGGAACAGATACAAGTGTTGGTGTATTATGTAAAAGTGCACAAAAGAGGAAAACACAATGTCATTATAATGAACTACACTCGGGAAAAATGTGATCAATAACGCATGGCAAAATATTTTTACTTTAACATAAGTTGATCAGTTTTCACTTTAACAAGTCAAAGCAATTCATCATTACTCAAGATTTAACAGCTGAAAGGACTATACGGCCTTAATTTAATGCAGCAAAAATTATTTTACAGTGTAGGCTACTAAGATCTTTTCTTCTTTTTTTCTCAGCCTTTTTCTTGGTTGCTTTTATAAACAGACAACCATTTATTTAACAGTGCCTTTTATAAAAGAGACTATAATATAACTAAAAATGACCATTATGTAGAATATTTTTGCACTTCACTTTTGTTCCCATGTTCTAGTATGGTGACTGACATTACAATGAACAAAGTAATTATGCAATTATTAAAATACAAAAATATAGGCTATTAAGTGATAAAAACATATAACATGGCCACTTCTAACGGATTTAAATTGTCTGCTACTTTTTGCCAGCCCTCTCTCCTGGCTTTTGCAGACTTTGAGGTGTTCCCTGGCGTTTTGATTAAACATTAAAATTCCGAATAAACTTCGACTATTAGTTCTTGCTCTGCTGAGGAGAAAAACTGAGCGTGCTCTTTGGCCACGCTGAACAGCCAATAGCAGCGTTGCTGATCAATGTTTCTACTATCGATACATATCCCCATTTAAAGGTCCCGTTTTTTTCATGTGTTTTTGAAGCTTTGATTGTGTTTACAGTGTGCAATATAACATGTGTTCATGTTTCGCGTGTAAAAAAACAGTATTTTTCACACAATTTACTTATCTGTATACCGCTGTTTTCACTGTCCTAAGAACGGGCTGATGACTTCCTTGTTCTATGAAGTCCCTCCTTTAGAAATACGTAACGAGTTCTGATTGTGCCAGCGGTTCCTGTGTTGTGATTCGACAGCAGCTTAGCGCACGTTGCCCGGAAAGGTCACGCCTCTTACCATAACGTGGAGATGCATGTGCTCAGGGAAGGCCAAACAAAGGTGATTGGACTCCGGGATGAAAATAACAGCGTCTCGACGACATGGCGACAAACACACTCTACAAACGCAACTCTTCCTCTTCTCCGTGGGAGCGCAACAAGACCACGCCCCCTTTTTTGTGTATTCCTGTGGGCGGAGGTTAGTCAAAAAACTGTACTACTGACATCATTAAAGAAGGAAGTAGAGGGATGTAGTCCAAACCGGCCGTTCACTGTAGGCGACTTCTGTTAAATAAAATATCTCGCTTGGCATTGAACTTTTAGCTTTATCATTTTACAGATATTATTTATACTCTAACAACAACATTACACAATAATTAAAGTTTGAAACATGGGATCACGAAGAACGGGATATCTCAGATAACTCAATCCACCGATACTAATCATATCCGGCAAGTGTGTTCGAAGAACCCAATTAGCCGGATCATGATTAGCACGATGATATCATCTTGGATGTCTCATTTGATCTCGGATGTTTTAAGCAACGTACGAAGAACGTTGAACGTCGAACGAAGAACGTCCACATTCTTCCTATGTGGATTACTCGGTTATCTGGATTTTACTGTTGACAATTTTATATGATCCAGGATTGTTAGGTTCTTCGAAGATCATGGACCTGTTGCTGTCATAGCAACAGGTCCATAAGCTCAAACCTGCTCGAACCTGCTTAAATACACACAGGTTAACGAGGGGCTGAGTAACCAGGAACATGTGTAAGTGATTAGTTATTATTGGAACTAACTAGGTTTGCTATGGGGACACACAAGGGTAACTATAGAAACTAACAAGGCAGGCAATGAGAAAAACACTTCAACATAAAACTTCTTAAACACAAGACAGGGGAACACAAGACCATAATCATTACACTGGTAAATCTTTTCAATTAAGTGGATTATAAAATGAGGTAACTGTATAAATAATTCAGGTATCAGCTGCTTTGGCATACTTGTGATTTTTAAACGTGATACAAATTTTAGACTTTCACTAGCTGTTATAGCAACATACAGATCTATGCGCAGGTGCCAAATAAGTTTTATTTTTTATTCTTTGCTGGAGGATAATAATGGAAGCCTGCTAGTTTTATGTCTTATCATATTGGATTTCATAAGGTTAACTTGTGCAAAAATCCAGTATGATTTTTGTAGACAGATATGATAGAGCCAAGAAACAAATGTTGTGCGTCAGTGATGTAAAATTTGCATTCATTTGCATTAATGTCTAGACAGCACATGAACATATTTATAGTTTGCACATTTATAGTTTGCACAAATAAATCTAGAAATTTGATTTACTAGTAAATTTTAATGTAATCACATCCCTGTAAGCAGATGAGTAAAATGGCATATAACAGTGATTATGATTAAGTAAACACTGTGAGACAAAATGAGTGTTACAAATGTTGCTATCAAACTCCACAAACCCTCTCTAATAGCAGTAATCACCTTTTAAGGAGACTAAGACTTGAACTGCTGCCTCTATAAAGATTTGATAAACCCCATGCACAGTACAGTACCACACAGCTAAAACATCTGTCTGTGGTATAGCTGTACTCAAGTCCACTTCTATTGGAGTATTTATCCTTTCCACATACGTAAACAGGACATTTGGGGGGAAGATTGTCTGCCTTCCTACTGAGGTAGATCTACAAAGGGCAGAATCCTAGCCCAGCAGTGTTGTTACTGTCTGAATTGTGAACGTACCAGCAGTGACTATTGACCTACTTCCATAACTTCAAGATTTTTAGACTACAAGTTGAGAATATTGAAATTCCTAATTATAAGGATAGGCATTTTGATCTTTAATACACAATATATTTTCACTCAAGGTTTGTGATTTTGAACTTTCGTCCTACACAAACCCTTACTGCCTTTCAAATATGTATCTTTTCCCGTTTACAGATTTACTTAACCTGATTAACGGACACTGGAAGCTTATGATGTCAGCTGGATCAGAAGGGTCTATGAAGGGTCTATTTGTCAAAGAGGCATTTCAGGCATCTAGGCCTGTAAGGTATTTGCATAGATCCTACTTGTGAGAAGGTGTAATGTTGGGCCAAAGTCAAAGAAAATGGGGTTAGTGTGAGGTCATTCCTCCTTTTGAGTCTTCAGAAATGTGTGCTGTTACTGACAGAAGCATAAATGGTACTCATTTTTACACATCTCTGTCTCAGAATTGATGAGAAGGTCAGTTTAAAATGCTCTTGAGAGCTTCTACAGCTATGGGAATTCTTTAAAAGCAGAATGAAAGTAAAAAATAAAATCCAAGCAGCTTAGTCCACCCAGTCAAAAATGGTCCTTTTCGCAATCTTTTTGTTATACTTGGGTCCTAGTTGTCTTATGATTAACTTATGATTAATTTAAAGAACAAGTTTGATATTTTACACTTAAAGCCCTGTTTACAGATCTTTTCTGATGAAATAGAACGGTTAACATAAAAATTTGGACACATGCTGCTGTCCCTAGAATTTTAGGTTTCTTTCACTTTCCCCCCCACCAGTAGACTGGGTGTATAGGTGCACTGGAACAATCCTTCCTAAAACGCATTAAACTTTCGTTTACAAAGACGTGAAACTCACCGAGTGGTCAGGGGTGTTCACTGATATGCTCACACAAAAATCGCTGCAAAAGCAGCATGTGTCCAAATTTTAATCTTAACCGTTCTATTTCATCAGAAACGATCTGTAAACAGGGCTTTAAGTGTAAAATACCGAACTTGTCCTTTAAGGTAACTAAACAAACTTGATGTTGATGATTTCTTTTTATTGAGGGCACTCTGATGTATTTAAGAGTTACAGTAAGTTGTACATGTAATGTATTAAGTACTTTGGCAATATGTTATTATGATCAGAGAAATTATAAAGTCATTTTAATTAATTTTTTATGGTTCATAATTTCTGACTACATTTTACAACAGTCCTCCTAGTACAATCATTAATGCGTACATGCATGTTCCTCTCATTACTGTAAATTTGAATTAAAATGATCCATTACAGTGGTCTGTCAAAAATGCCAGAACATTTCACAGAGAGATCAAGCAGCAACAGCAGGAGCAAATTAATAAAATGTAAAGTAGAATTTTTAGAAAATGGCTAACAACAGTTAAGACCGATGATGATACTTTGTTGCAGAATGAAACGTTCATCTTTCCATGGGTGCATCAAAGCAAAGTCTGTCAGTATTTTAACATTTGGGGGGGAGTTCTGATTCGGGAGTAGGCTATAGATAAAAGCCCGCCCGCACTTACAATTGATTGGTTGGGTCCTTACCATAGCACACTAGCACACACACGCAAGGTCTCTCGTTCCCTCTCTCTACACGTTCTTCCCCCGGTAGACGTAGAATCCACGGCTAGATCAATGAGAAGTCCTATTACAACGACCATCATTTGAAGTGTCACACAGTTCTGATTAACTTCTGAAATTATCGTACATTATAGGATTTTTTCCATTATTGATCGTACAACGTACAGAGGTCAAAATTATCGTACAAATACGATAATTATCGTACATCTGGCAACACTGACTTGAACTCATGCCAGTAACACCATGCTGATAAATCTCACTCTCTTATCTTAACCCAAACCCATGTTGAATCGGATTTGAATTCCACTCTTCAATAGGTGCCTGTCTATTGCTATACAGAAATATTTGATATAAAAACTTTCTCATTAATGAGTCTACAGAAAAGACAGCAATAAGTTCCTCAGTAAATATACAGGATAACATTGATCCCACTTGGGTTTATGAAAGTGAATATTCACTTGTTTTGTTACTTTTGTTATTCACTCAGTTAAGATTTGCCATTGACCATGCCCCAAACAACAAGTGTCTTGTTTGGATTTGGCTGCAGTGACATGCAGTTAACCACATACCTTGAAAATGTTCACAGAAACTCTTGTGAAACCACTTACTGTAGTCAGTAGATTGGCCTGTGCATTTTATTGACATACCAAAAGTGGAAGTGATAAAATGGAGCATTTAGAGGAAATATATGCTGCTTCATACAGTCCACAGAGGATTTTGACAGATGTTTGTGGTCAAATATTGCATAATTTTGTGCATTTATGAGACCAAATACTGTGAAATAAATTACTTATGAGCCTATGGAAAAAGTTTGCATGCAGTGCTGTAGACTCTTTAATTTGAAAAGGTTTAATTGAATCCTTTTTTATTTTCTCACCATCATTTCATTAATTTCTGACTGACTTTTGGCTGTGAAACACAAAATGAGAATTTTTGAAGAATTTTCGAAACAAAGAAAGGAAATGAGGACTGGAGCTGTAAAATTCTAAAATGTCAAAAAGCTCCATAAAAGTGGTCCATGACTTGTGCTTGATATTCTCGGTCAGTGATAGGTTAGGAAAGTTCTGTGTGAGGAACAAAACAATATTTAAGTAATCAATTATTCACTAAAAATCTTAAAATCTGCCCTAGCTATTCTTAGGTGTACAGTATACATGGATTCATGATAGAAGTACTGGTGTCTGATTCATAAATTAATCATTCTTTTATGTCAGATCTTTTCAATAGGAGGAGGGACGGAAGGAGGGACATAACGTCATTAGTAACCAAGACGTTACCATTGAGTCAGTCACGTTCAACGTTAAGTCGATACTGACGTATTGGGGTCCCTATGGAAAGCGCCACAGCCACTGAACTGTGTTACGAGTATCGGTGACACAGATGCTGGCAAGCTGTAGTGTGCCCTCTTGGCAACTGCCCTCACACAGTTGTTACCTTTCCAGTGCCCCATGTAAGCCTAAGGAGAGTTGTCCTCCATACCAAAGGGATGGAAGGTACGGGGCTTACTCTGGTGACTGTTGTAGCTGCTGTTCCTCTTATCATGACATTTCACGGTGAAGAGTGCTGCGGATCTTAATTCACATGTTTTTCAGCCATGAACAGTAACGCTGGGGAAGCGTGCCTAGTCCAATGGAGAGGGATGCTACGGAGGCCACACCCTGGCGAAAGGGAGCCGTGGGGCAGTACTACAGTACATATGAAAGATCTCTGAGGTATGGCTGGGACAATAAATCGATGCATTGCGATTCTTCAAATGATTCTGGATCAATTTTGAGATTTTCAGTATGCATCACAATTCTCTCCAATTGATTCTGAGCTTAGTTTATAACAGCAGATGATGCTGTTGATTTATCCGCATTTTAATATGCTCTCGTTCATAGAGATTTTTAGATTGTTACGAGACTTTTTAGGTTGTGTGGAATCTGCAATCTCTGACCAGTTTGTTTGCTCGTTTCCAAGGCTGCGATACGCTGTGTTTCCTGCCAACTGGCATCCCGGGGGGTCGAAATACTATTGGGTGAACAGGCAGATCACACAGACCAAAACAAAACCCGACTGACAAAACAGAACGTGTAAAATAATAAGTAAAATAACTGGCTGTAGAAGTGTTTTTCAGAGAAACGAGTATGTGAACTAAGCATGTTTCCTAAATATCTGCAAACATATTATGGTATTTTTATGCTTTAGTAGAGTAAAAAAGTTACATACAGCACCTTTAAGCCTTAGTAGCCAGGGCTGCTGTTGTCTTACAGGACTTGAATGAGAGGAGTGGACAATTCCGCCATGTGGCAGCACTTTGTGGGCATAAATGCACCGCAACTGTACGTTGCATGGTGGAATGTCCACGTAACCCTTGGCGGCTCTGCCATCAAGTGTAGTGAGACTAGAGGAGAGAACATAGTGGCTTCGGGCAGTAAAAGGTGACTTCCACGGCTTTTGAAACTTCTCATGCACTTCCGGGAAGATAGGCACTGGGGTGGATCGTGGCTGTGAACCTCGCACCACACCCAGGAACCAATCATCCAACCGCGAGTGCTCGGGGCAAGATGGAGGGTTCCACTCGAGCCTGATGCCCACAGCAGCCCAGGCAAGAATGACCATCAACTCTGAATCCAATTCAGCTTAAGCGGCCATCCTGGAGGGGGGCGGCTCAGCTTCATCATCCTCTCTAGGGGAAAATAGTCCTCTCTCCGATCCAGCGATTGACATCTGGTCCTCATCCAGAGCACCGAATGAGACACAAGCTGCACCATGAGAGGGTCCCGCACCATCACTCGGCACCCGACGGTACATGGCATGCTAGAGGAATGGGAAGTCAGTGGGAGCTGGCACAGCTCTGCTATGAGAAGCAGCGGAGGCCTGGGTAACAGCAGAGGGGACTTGTGCCTCTGTGAAGGAGAGTCAGGATGGGCAAACAAACTGAATTATTAATGCAGGACTGAATTTTGACTAATTATTAAATAACCATTTAACAGTGATAATAATGTATCATTACTGCTTAGCTAAAAATGGAAACTTCAGCATTATACAAAACATCTGTATTTTTGGGCTAAATGGCGATGTATAGTATAATCTCAGTATTTAAATTTTTTTCTATTTGAATTTTAAAAAATCTGTACTTAATTTAATTTTTTTTTTATTTCATATACTGATTAATATTGTCCTTCAAACAATGTTCATATTGAAGGCTATGAAAACAAACATATATGCAATATGAACATTGTTTGTAAGACATGCGAATGTGATTGAAAAAGTCCCTTTCGCACTTTGGTAGTCTGTCGCCCTAATAAAGAAACCACCCCTGCTTATAACCAACCTTAATCTACTATTTGGGAAATCATGTAAAAATGTAGTAGAATATTATTGATGTAAAATTGTAAATGTCTTTGTAATTTCTTGTAGAAAACTAATTTCTTTTTTCACTTATTGTGAGAATAACATCTTTCAGACAGACAGGTCTAAAGCATTGAGTAAACTCAGAGGAAGCAAACAGAGACTCTGCTGTCTGACCCACAATTTAGCAAACAAAAACACTTGCCAGCCGAATCTGCACAAACACCCTCCACACCAAGTCTCTGCTGTCTGCTACTGTCAAAAAAGTGCATTTATACTTGCCTTTCAGACAACTGTCCATTGAAAAGGGGTGGATCCACTTCCATGTACATCACTACAATGGAGAGGAATGATTCAAACAAACAGTTGCCAACATATTTTCTGTATCCTATACGGTACTCCTAAGGCTTTTTCTATATACAGTATATAGATCCATGAGGGAAAAACAATATCTCGGTGCTGCTCTTCACCTTTTTGGTTTCTAGGATTTCGTTTAACAAATGCGCATTTTGTTCTCTCATTTTGTTTTTGAGTCTCATGCCTAAACTAGTAGCAAAACCTTTTCGTAAGCTGCATACCCATGAAGGCCATGGATGAGCAGAGTGTACTGTCTCTTGGCACAGAAGTAGAAAAGGCTTTTCTCTTCAAAGCAGATTAATTGTTTAAGGCATTAGGATCAGAATCCAGGAATGCCTCAGAAGCTGGGATCTTATTTCATTTCTTTTAAAAGTGTTTTTTAAAAACAATTTCTGTAGTTGGTGATAATACAACATTTTTGACTGCCCCTCCCCTCGAACGCAGATGAGCCAATGGCAGTTGAGTATCAGTTTCACGGGGACCGGAACTCAGACTACTTTAGGTTTCAGCGCCATAGAGAAACATTGTAAGATCTGATGCTCTCATCGTTTTGATGGTGTTTGTGCTACAAAAATGGTAATACGATATACTTTACCTGGGGTACTTGTAACACTGATGTCATGCACAGTGTAGGTCAAAACACATACTGTAAATGAACATCTACATTCCAGTGCCTCCTCATATTAAACTGGTTAAGTGTAAATTAATTTAATCTTATCATGTGTTACATGAACAGTGGTGATGCTCGATGTTGTCACCTGCAATCATAACGACCGTAACATGAGGCTTCTCCCGCTTGCATTGTGATCTGTAAACCCTCGCTTCCAAATTAATCTTGTTACCCACCATATTTATTTTAGAATCTTTTATGTATCCCTCCATGGCATTTAAGTCCCACTTGAATGCTCCTTGAAGAGAGGTGGTTGTCCTGTGTCCAAAATGTATCAAAAACATCTTGGGACAAGGTTTTCACACTGACAGCTGTCACTGTAAGACGGTTAGCAATTATGTTTGTTTGTCTGATATAGCAACATTAACTAAGGGGGGTGGGGCTTACCAATAGGTCAATTGGATTATTTATACTTTAGCAGTACATTGGATTTTATTTCCGGATCACTGCACAAACGTTCCTTTTGCAAATCATTAGCTGTCACTTGATATGACTAAACATTCACACCTTGACCACAATTTCTATTAATCCTTTCTTTGCACAAATCAAGGGACAGGGCGGCAATGACAAAAACCATGAGTCTTATTATGGGAATGTTCAGACATACATGGATGTGCTTTTTCTTTTTCTATCATGTTTTAGAGGGAAATGCCTTTTATCAGTGATTCGAGCTTCTCCATCTCTCAGCTGAAGCTTTGAAGGAGATCTGACATGATACTCATCAGCAGATAAAGAGAAAATGAACTACCAGACAGAACACAAAGGGCACGCTAATGTTTCTTGCTGGCACAGCTACAACCTCCAGCAGAAATTTCTATTGTGAAATGCTTTGATCTAGGTTTATCCAAACGTCCTTGTTGATGGAACAATGTCATTCCACTGTAACGTGAATGTCTGAGACTCATTTAGTTGTCTATGAATCAAGGCATTGTACTCTAGTTTTCACCAAAAGACCCCAGCTTGCCTTGCTCATGAATTATATACTCAAGAACAATTTTCATTCCCATGAATATTGTTTCAGTTAACGGTGAAATCTCACTAGCGATAATCGGAAAAAAGGTTCCAAATTGTTCCGCCATGAATTCTCAGTATTTACATTGTGAATATTTGTCCCAAATAATAACACTTTTATACTGTTTTACTATTAGTTTTGGTGGATGTGGGTCAGGAGGTGAAACGTTCATAGATGAAAAAAAAAAAAAAAAAAACTCTTTTAAGTATTACAAGCAAGTTATTTTTTTACGTCCAAAGGAGGTAATCAACTTTAATTGTTTGTTTTTCTTTGTTCATAATATCATCATGCATAAATACAGTACAACATTTACAATCAGGTCTATATAATGAGAAAAGTTTTTGACATTGTGCATGGTCAGGCACTAAATTCCCAAAGTTTACTTTTATTATTTCCTTTGGTAGGATGGAAGCACAGAATGTGTGAAAATAACATCTGATATAGAGGTCTGCTCTTATCTTTTGAACCAGAGGCAACAGAAAAGTCAGCTTTTTATGATGTTAACCTAATAGATATAACAGACTTGAAGTCCACTGCAACAAGTTTCAATAATGTCTCGATTATTAAGGCAAATTCTTATCAAGAACTATATTTCTGCTTTCCAGGTACAGATGATTTTACTTGTCATCCAATAAATTGTGTATCTTATATTACCCAGAACCAAATTGAACGTCTCACCTTCCATTAGATGCACGGACAATTCACAAACTTCAAAGAAGTGAGTGGGAGAATCTGTTGGCTTGTGGTGTAAAGACCGGGTCAAGAGCCCAAGCAAATATTTCTTTGAAGTTTTGCCTTCACTGTTTAAACTCCCAAGTAGATGAATCACTGAATAAAGCATTTTTTTTTTATTTATTTTTTATTATTGGAAGCCACCCACATACTGGCCACAAAGTTCCTCTCCTCTGTCCTGTGCTAAAGATGTCAGTCTTATTTACATCCCACTTGCGGTTTGAGTAGTAAAGCAGAAATTAATTGATGATGCATCTCCATTTACAGAGCAGCTGGTCTGTTAGATTTGAGTTCCTGCTGTATGTTGGCCATAAGAGCAGTGCTGATGTAGTTCCCCTCCAGGGTGAGGTGCTCGAGGGAACATTTTCCCCCAGAGCGCAGAGCCTCCAGGAGGTAATGTCCTCCAACCTCACCAAAACCATTAGTATCTAAGTCCACCTTCCTTAGAGTCTCATTTGATCTCAGCACCTCAGAAAACAGCTTGATACCATTGTCCCCAAGGCTGCTTTCATCTAAGATGATGTGTGTCAGTGAAGTGTTCACTTTTAGGCTTTCAAACAAGACTGTCCAAGCCTCCATGTCTGAACATGATGTCTGTGCCAGGCCCAGATACTGAAGGTGGGAATGATACCTCATGAACGTGGCCAGCACCCTCAGGCCATGACTGCCAAAGCCATTTCCACCTATGTCTAACTCTTTGATCACAATGCTAACTGGAGAGAAGTAGATCTGGTCAGAGTTTCCATGCAGCGCTGCTGTTTTATTTTGAAGTTCAGCCAATCCACTAAGCAGGGTCTGCACTCCAAGATCGCCAAGTTGGTTTCCAAACAATCTAAAGAAGAAAGAAAAAGACCTTCATCATTCATAATGATTTATAACAACCTTCAAGAGTTTCTTTATCAGAGCTGTCCTGTAAAGTCAGCTTATTTTTAGACATATTTAGAATGTCTGCATGAAACGTACAGTAGTTCTTTGATCTGTGGTTTGGCTTGCAGAAGGTCTAGTAAAACAGTGATTCCAGGGGGTCCGATTTGGTTCAGATTAAGGTTAATCACCGTGACTTCAGATGGGCTTCTCTTGAGCGCTGTTGCCAAACTCTTGAGCAGTTCATCAGTCAGACCTGTGTTTCTCAGGATTAGCTGCTCCACTTCATCAGAATTGTTCAGCACTTCTGTCATGGCATCCATCTGAAGCAAAGAGCAGATTTTTCTAATAATATATTCTCAGTTTACAGAATATCTAAAATGTTCTCTTGCTCATAAAAGTAATGCCAGCCTTCTATTATTTCATGAAGTGTGTCAAGAATTAAATGTAAAAAAATTATTCAATAATGTGGTTTTCTGCTCAATAAATTTCAAATTAATATTTATTGTTAGTTAGATATAGTTATTGGAATATTAACATTGTAACAAGATTTAGTACATTATCTTGGAATTTACTGACTGTGAAGATATGTTTTATTGGAAGGCTATAAGATAATGTTCAGATACACTGTAGGAATGTTTGTGTGAAGCCAGATTGGTGTAGTGTAGACGTTTTCTCTCTTGGTAGGAAATCATGGGTTCCCTATCTGTCAGTCACTTCGACCTTGTGTCGATTTGATGACACTGCTGCAGTCTGGGCCATGCCCTAGCTGGAGCAGCTTTTGTGGATGGTACATGCACTCACTGGGAGAGCCTGGCCATGGGAATTTATCCGGCCATTTACAGTATCTGCTTTTCTACACAGAAAGTCACCTCAGTTGCTCCCCATCCTGGACCTTCTGCTACTATGCACAAGGCCTCGGCGACAAGCGCTGTGGACAACCTGAGGGTGCCAATGGAAGCATTTCCGCCTGGTGAGTTCCCATGGACCTTTCATTCCTCAGCATGCTTGTCTCTCCCGGTTGACTTCATGGATGAGTTGGGTCTCTTTTCGGAGGTGCACGAGGAGCTCAACTGTCGGTTTTACTGCGAGAACATACTTAGCAGGATCTTCCACCTTCACTACCCTCGACAGTGGGTCAGCCAGGGTTTACTCTGACATTCCTAGTTTGAGCGGGCGATTGCGGTGCTCCTGTGCCCATGAGACGCCGCCACCTGGAGAAAATGTCTGAGATTCCCATCCAAAGCAGGTAAGTTCACATCATCCATGACGTCAAGAGCTTACAGCGCTGCTGGACAGGCCACCTCCGCACTGCCTTCTGCAGAAAATGCTCTCGTGACCAATTTTGCAACCCTGTTGTGCCAGCTTATCAGAACAATCCGACTCGACTACACGATTCAGTTCACCAGGTGCCTACTCAGGTTCGACGGCGTCCTTTTTCCATCGATGTGAAGGTTGCAAATCTTAGGCCTATATTGAATCGGGCCCTACATTAGCTCCCGTTCAAGGTTAATGCAGAAACACATTTTCACATGTGTTCACCTTCAAGTTTGGTTCACTGTGATAGAACAGAAAAGACTCATACTCTCATGTCTCATTTCTCCCTCGATACAGACCGTCCCTATGGCTTGGCCTCGGGGGACGAGCATATCAGTACAAGATCCTCCCCTATGGGCTATCCCTGTTAACTTGCTTCTTCACAAAAGGCTCAGAGGCACAACACTGAACTACCCACTGAAGCTACACTATCTCAGCTCCTCAGCAAAAACCTGAATCCTTTTACCCATATATCTGGGGGAGTGGCATGCAAATTCCACTCGCCAATTCTCATTGGCCTTTTCTGAAGTATCAGAGGTGTTTGGGGCTCCCCATCAAATCGACACATCTTGTTCCCTCCATCAGGGAAAGGAGGTAACAATAGTAAACAAGGCAACTTCCTTTGCTAAACTGTTCATAACAAAAGCAGGGCCTAGTAAATCAGGGTTAATATTATAGCTGTATTTGGTTATCTGTAGAATAGGGCTGGGCGATATATCGGATGACATTGTTATGGCCATCTCGTCAGTAAAGCCGGTTCCTTGATTAGTAGTAAACCATCACCTGCCTTCAGATGGAGCGGCATTTACTACACAGAGCTGTAGTTCACTGACAAGCTGAGCCATATCGCATTAATTATCGCAGGCGATACATCCGTGATAATAAAGTGGAAATTGCCCCGGTTGTCAGTGAACTACGGCTCTGTGTAGTAAATGCCGCTCCATCTGAAGGCAGGTGATGGCGATTTACTACTAATCAAGGAACCGGCTTTACTGACGAGATGCCCATAACAATGTCATCCGATATATCGCCCAGCCCTACTGTAGAAATATCTGATGTATTATTTGGTTTGTAGACAAATTATTTTAGAAATTCATTTTTATAGTTAGGATTACCTGTTTTTGTAAGTCTTGCTGCTTCTCATCCTCTGGACCTTCAAAAGAATTTGAGAATGTCATAACGGTCATACATACTAGCCTTTACACACTGTGTATACTATGTGGCATGCAGTGATGTTCCCTTTCAAGGGAACTCGCGCTGCGTCAAAACGCTGTGGGAGCGCCCCTGTGTGATTGCGTTGTGAAGCACGTATGAAATCAGTCCAATGGCATGACAGACCATCATAGGCGAGTGACGTCATCGACTAGGAAACTATAAAGCGTACCCAAACCAAAGGTTAGCTTCTGTGCCTTCAGCAAGTACTCTCTGAGAAACTGTATGTTCCTGGTGTTTTTGTCTGTCTTAGTATTCTGTTAGGCAGAAGTTTTCGCCATATGGAAAAAAAACATATGGGGTTTGAAAATGGATCTGGCAGAGGGGTTAGAGACGGGCTTCACCCTTTCTCTGCCCTCAACTGCCAGGTCCAGTGTTTCATCTCAGGGTCAGGAAGCACGCTTTGCAGTTACTTCTACCCTGATTGAAGCTCTGGTACAACAACTATTCAGTTCTGAGAAGCTGGATGTTGTTAGTATCGAGACAGGAGATACTGAGTGCTCGTCACTTCAGTCTCCTGCGTGTGAGGAGCTAGTGGTTATTACTCGTGCCATGGCTAAACTAATAATTTACTGGCCGGCCGAGAAACAGGAGCTTTATCATAAAAGCAAGTTAGACGAATGCTTTCTGCCATCACAAAATAAACAACTTCCACATCTGGACTTGCCGTTCTTTCCTGACCTCCACCCTGAGGTGTCGACGTCATGGAAAAGACCGGTTTCTTATCATGTGTACTGTTTAGCCCACCAACATCTACATACTCTAACATCTTAGGGCCAAAACAACACGGTTATGGGGCGATGCCCAGGGCTGAAATGACGCTTGCGAGCCATCTCTCCCCTGACTTTACATCGTCCCTCAAAGCCCCGACACAGTCTCGAGAGACTGGTTCCCTTAGTAGATTTTATGGCAGAGTGGCTACGTCTGCCAAATATATCTCAATTGGTTCCTGCAGACAGTCGTAAAGGACTACACTATTCAGTTCAGGTCTCGCCCACCCTGGTTCAGCGGGGTCCTACAGTGGTGGGCCCTGAGCAGGCTCTGGTTATTGAACAGGAAGTAAAATCTTTTCTACGAAAGGAGGTTATAGAACAGGTTCCTCCTTCCAGCAGGGAGTCCGGGTTTTACAGCTGGTACTTTATTGTTCCGAAAAAGGATGCAGGGTTGCGTCCGATTCTAGATCTGCACCAACTAAATCGCTCCATGTGTAAGCTCAAATTTAAGATGCTTACTCTGAAGCAAATTGTGTCACAAATCAGGTCCGAGGACTGGTTTGTCACGCTAGATCTCAAGGACTCATACTTCCACGTATCCATCCTCTTACAACACAGGAAGTTTCTGAGGTTCACTTTCGGTGGCAAAGCGTACCAATACAGAGTTCTTACTTTTCCCCTAGCTTTGTCACCTCGCACTTTCACATAGTGTGTGGATGCAACTCTAGCTCCTCTGCGACTCCAGGGCATCTGCATACTAAATTACATCGACGATTGGTTGATTCTAGCTCAATCGGAGCAGCTGGCGGTTCGACGTGAGATGTCGTTCTCGCCCACATGAAGAAAGTTGGGGTTGAGGCTGAACACCAAGAAGAGTGTGCTTTCCCCAGCCCCTGTGGGAGAATTTCGGCCTAGCAAAAGTATATGTATTTGCATCTCTAGAGATGACACGTTGTCCACTGTGGTTCTCCCTCACTCATACAGCTCCTCTTGGACTGGACGCTATGGTACATGGCCAAGGCTACATCTGTATGCCTTTCCCCTGATCGTTCTGCTCCTAGGAGTTCTGGAGAGAGTTCGGCGAGGCCGGGGTCCATATTCTATTAGTAGCCCCGTTCTGGCCGGCCTGATTGTGTTTCTCGGACCAGGTGTCTCTCCTTGACGGCTCTCCGCTGGAGATTCTGCCTAGAAGGGACCTTCTTTCTCAGGCGAATGGGTTGATACTTCACCCCAGTCCAGAGTTGTGGAAGCTGTGGGCTTGGCCTCTGAGGGGTCCCAGCTCATCAGTTCAGGTAGCTCAACCAAGGTTGTTGAGACAAGAGCTCCGTCCATGAGGAAATGATATGCCTTGAAGTGGAGATTATTCACTTCATGGTGTAGAAGTCACCAGTTAGACCCAGTTAACTGCCCAGTGGATGCAGCGCTGGAGTTCCTGCTGGAGCGATTCTCCGCAGGGTTATCCCCCTCCACAATAAAGGTGTGTGTGGCAGCCTTAGCTGCTTACCACAATCCTTTGGGTGATGTGTCTTTGGGGAGACACCCTCTAGTCACCCATTTCCTTTGTGGCACCTTGAGGCTTAGACCTGCAGTCCGTACGAGGGTGCCAGCCTGGGACCTGGCCATAGTATTTAAGGCTTTTCTTTTGCTCCCTTCAAGCCTATTGAGGAAGTTTCTGAGAAGTTACGATTTCACATGGACGAGCACTTGCTCATATGGCGGCATGGGTGTAGCGTTCCCATAGCGTTTCGACGCAGCACGTTTTCCCTTGAAAGGGAATGTCTCGGTTACGAGCGAAACGCTATGTCACCCTGCCATACTCCCTGGAATGGCCATGAACAACTTGCTGCAGGTCTAACAGAAGCTAACACTCTTTGGTTTGGGTATGTTTTATAGTTTCCTGGTCGATGATGTCATATTCCTATAATGTTCCGTCATGCCATTGGACTGATTTCATACATGCTTCATGACGCAATCACGCAAAGGTGTTCCCACAGTGTCTCATTCCCTCTTCAGGGAACTAAGGTTACTTACATAACTGAGACGTTTTGAAATAGGGATAAAAAAAAATAAAAAAAATAACATTCATGTCCCATGCAGTTACACTTAATGTTGTAACATTTTCCTGTTTAAAAAAAACATTACATCAAAAAAGCGAGAAACCACATACAATTCTATTTTGTATTTTTACATTAACTATGCAATTAATGATCTATTTATTAAAACCAAGTACTTAAATCTCATCAATTTAGTTTAAGCATTTTTACATCTATTTCAAAATAATAACTAAAGGCAGTAACAATTTAAACAATATATTTTATTTGTGAAATAATGTTCAGCTGTGATGATGTTCAGCTGTTTTTCTTAATAGTCTTATTTTCATCATTCATCAAGCTCGGTAAACACTGGTCACAGACACGAAGATGTACCTTTAATTTCACCAAGCTGATTGCTCACAAAAAACCCCACAGTCATCATATGTCATGCCATTTCAAGTTTGATTTTGATGTGACATAAAGCGGTGATATCTAAGTGGCCGAGTTGTTTGTTTACTTTTTTAATTATTCTTCCCATTAATGCCATAATATCCAACAATAACCAATTATATCCAATCATAGCGCAATGGAGGCATTGCCTCCTCTCACATGACTTTCCCCCATTAATTCTGATGAAATCAAAGAACCAATTGATGTGACATCATTTCAATCGAAATCAGGCCAAAATGAAGTTCGTTTGCAGTTTGTTTTGAGAGTTCGAAAAGGGAACTTGCCAAAGGGAACTTTCCATAAAAGTTTGCTACAGCTGGTAAACACATTTGTACTAGTCCGTGGCGATTACATAATAGGTGGGTGTGCGCGTAGACTCCGCCTTCTTTGACGTGAAAATCTTTTCCGGTTAATTTCTCCTGTTCAGTCCTTCGAGGTCAGATGTCCGCGAGTGAAAATGTACACACTGGAGAGCTGCTTTATAGTAGAAAATGAAGTTGTTCTGATTAAAAGAAACACTGACACTGTTTTTCATGTTAAAGGCACCTATTATGCAAAATTCACTTTTACATTACGTTTGAACATAAATGTGTGTTGACAGTGTGTGTACAAAACCACCCTATAATGATAAAAATCCACCCAGTGCTTTTTTTAAAATCCCCATAAATCATAAGCACTGTCTCAGAACAAGCTGTTCTCAGATTCGGGGCAATGTAATGTACTTTTGCACAAGCCCCGCCCACGACTGTTGACTGACGACACTGCAGTTTTAGCGTAGACCCGCCCTGAGTGAGCTGTACACAGTCCGCCATTGTTTCGACGCCGGAGCAGCTTTAGACAAGAATGTCTCCTAAAGCGATTGAGGTGTTTCATTGTTGGATGTAAGAATGAACATAGCAGTCTTCATTTACTCTCGTTGTTATTCGAGGATGGATCAGTACCAACTGTTTATGATCCAGTTTACACTCTCCGGAGATAGGTCTAACGTTACTGACAGCTCATCGAGTCGTTTTACGGATATTAAGTTTACCAGTTTATTAAGCACCCACTGAAAAGGTGTTTATATATTTGTTTACTGTTAGTTGTAACAAGTAGCTTGTGTACTTCGCTGTGTATGATATGAAAGGGAGATTTATGGATAAGACTTTAATGCGCACTTCTTATACTGTGTTTATTCAGCTCTTACTGCGATTCTCTGGAGTAAAACTAACACTTCATTTTTTTGTGATGTACAATAAACTTAATCGAACTCATCAGTATATTTTTGGCCATCATTCAGACGCGGTCCGCTACAACAGGCTTGTACTAATAGTGGATAAAAGCAAGATGAAAAAAAAGTTATAACCGTAATTAAACTATACCTGTTATATTTCCATACAGCATTCTCTGACTCTGTGGGCATTATTGTCTGACTCGGAGTCGAAATGAACTCCGCTACTGAGAGTTTCTGTTCTGATATTATCATATGAGATGAGATTGTCCTCCTGACACTGAGCGCAAGCTCGCGAGGCTCCGCCCTCAGTGCCGGCAGCAACAGCTCATTTGCATTTAAACTAAAATGGTGGGTTTTTCTGAGCCCCAAAAAGTGACAATTTAAACATGCTGTAAAAAATTATCTGTTTCGTATTTTGAGCTAAAACTTAACATACACACTCTGGGGACATCAGAGACTTATTTTACATCTTGTGAAAAGGGGCATAATTTTTCTAATGCTTTATCATAAAAATGCTTGCTATTTGTTATTAAGATGAAAGTTCGCCGCACATATTTACATATTCATGTAAACGGCGCCCTCAGCAGAGTGGGTGGCGTTGGATGTTCGCTAACAGTAAGTATATCGCTGGTCATGTATTTCGAACTTTGTTTTACCCCTAAGCGAAGAACGTAAAAAAAAGAACTTTGCCGTGCGTTTATCGGGGCCTTAATTTTACCTGCTGTTGTCGCTGTTAAACAGTGTTACTTTAGAAAAAAGTAGAAAGTGATTTATACACAATTTTAATGTCACGTTTTGTAATGTTTGCATTGTTTTATTTTTTGTAATATGGATTATTAATTACAATGGAGGCACTGCCAAGGCTTCATTTATTTGATATGACACTGAAGACTGGAGTAATGGCTGCTGAAAATTCTGCTTTGCCATCACAGAAATAAATTACATTTTAAAATATATTAAAATAGAAAGCAGTTATTATAAATTGTAATCCTATTTTACAATATTACTGTTTTACTGTGTTTTTAATCAAATAAATGCAGCGTTTTTGAGCATAAGAGAATTCTTTCAGAAACATTTAAAATTCTGCAAACTTTTGAAGATAATGTATTAGATATTAGTCATAAAACAATGCCATATTGTAAAGTCTGATCTTCTTAGTTGTACCAACCTTGTTTGCTATAGATTTTAGGTTTCCTTGCTTCCGTGACACTGCTGTCACTTTCCTCACTAAGCTCCACCTCTGATGCCGAGCCATTGGCAGGGAGTCCTGAAGTGAGCTGCTCTTTGATTTTATTCCTCGCAAACTCTAGCAGATAATACAAACACAACTATTTCACTTTTCATCATACATTTCATCATGACAGGTTTTGAGAATTGTTTAGCCTATCCTTTCTTGACCGTGTCCGATTGGAAAAAGAAGTGTGTCTATATATTTTTGCCAATATGTCATCTATGTTATCTGGTACTCAATGAATAAAAATGGTGTGGGTCTTTTTAATGTGAAGCAGTTGTTTTTGCACTGATACCAGACTTATTCGGTTGTTATGAACGTATTTGTTATGATCTTATCTTTTGGTTTGTGTCCATCAAGTTCCAAATAAAAAAATAAGAAAATAGCGAAATAAGATAAATCATCTTTTAGTTGTTAAGTATGAGATTCACTGGATTATTAAGAAAATGTGCATTACTATATGCTTTTGTAATAGTATCTAAAAAAATTTAGGGCAATAATCTAATACTCTTCTCCTTTTTTTTTTTTTTACCTTAACCATAAATGAATTTATTCATTACCCTAATATAAGATTTTAGCCATACTGCTTAGTGCACATACAATACTCAACTCATTAATATAAGTAATCACTATACAAAATGAAGAGATCAGATCTTAAGTCTAAAGTGGTCTTTCTTTTTGGTCCTTGTCCCAAATTGAGTAGCCTGTCAGTAGAGTAATGGGACCAGTGCTCGTGGCCTTAAAACTTTACACTATCCTTAGTATATGTTTGAATTAGAAATCACTTTAGTCATAACCTTTATGGTAAAATGATTGACTCTCTCTAAATCAGGCTAAAAGTCTCAGGGGAAACCCTGTCTGTGAGCAGAGAGCCACAGTTCTTGACTCACTGTTTACTTTGAACCACCTCTGTTGGTCTAGGCCTGATTCCAGACCAGTGCTCATTTCAACACATTCTTCATAGAAGTCCCTCAGTCTTCCCCTGTTCCTGCTTTTTCCATTCGACTTCGAAGGATCCATAGTTTTCTCCTCATCACGCTTAGTCAGAGTTTTTCCTTCCTGCAATGAATCTTGAGAAATGCAACTGTCCTGAATCTTGATAGTGCTGTCTTTAAAATAAAATACAACCTAGTGATTTACAGCAAAGGCCTTTCGTGAGACAACTTCAAAGTATTACATTGTGCTGGCAAGCAACTCTATCCAACGGCCTTGTCCTCTCACAGGCACAATAAAGAGTAGAGAACCAAATTGCTGGAAAAAATTTGCACTCACCTGGCACTTTAATTTTATTTTTGGTCACTTTCACATTTTCTTTTGCTGATGTTTGCATTTGTTCTTTGGTGTTGGAAGGAGGTTTGTCTTCGAGTTCATTTCCATTTTTATGTGGTTGCGATTCCTCCAAACCTTGGCCCTCTCCCCACTGACTACTTGGTTTTTTAGGGCGTTTGTGATGTCTTCTTTCTTTCACGCTGCCATTCTTGTCTTCACTATCAGTTGACAAAGCACCTCCATCTTTTGAGAGCTTTCTGGTCTTCTGCACAGATCTTTCCATTCCAAGAGGGATGAACAAGGGGGAAGAAGGGCACAAATCCATAACACCTGCACAGAAGGCATGATTACAGCGAGGCATTCGGTAAATAATGCGCCCTGGATCATTACTTTGAAGAATGCCAGTGGGAAAATGTAACAGTAGCAGCATTAAGACCAACCTTCATTAGAATTGATGGCTCTTGTTAAGGTTGGAGCTGGACTATCGATCGCTGGGGTGCCAATACCGTGCCTTGAATTCACACATCTGTAAATGGAGAAAATGTTTACAATGGCAACCTATTTGGTCTTGCCAAAAAGTCCTGCATTAAATCGTTTCTTGATCTCACTTGTAGCAGGGTTTCCCTCCATTTAGACGGGTCAGTCTGAAGCAGCTCCTGCGGCCTTGCTGAAAGCCAGGGGCGTATCTGTATTCACAGCAGGAACTGATCCTGGCTGCCATGATTCCATTCACAAAGATAGTAGCACTGAAGGGGAAGCCCAGATGTCTCTGGGATGTGAACTGAATCTGCTCTAGTGGTAAAAAGTAATTCACATTACTTTTTTTAACTTTGTTAATATTAATTTGTTTAAACATTTCATTTAATATTTATTTAAATGTGTAATTTATTTCAGTAGTATAATAAATATTTCAGATCTATCCGGTAAAGTAAAAAAAAATATGAATACTTATGTTGTTTTTAGCTTACAGTACAAGTAATTGTACATAATTTGTGCTTTTTGTTACTCTATTATGATAGGTTTACTATATTTTATTACATAATTACATTATTCATATTTTGTATTTCAGTTACTTAGTTCAGCAAAATACAGTTTTTGATTATACATAGGGCTGAAATGCATAATGCTTTCTTTTTTTTTTTTTTTTTTAGTTGGGTAGAACAAGTAAAACAATTGCTTACTGTGTATGTGGTCAGAATTTAGATTTGAGAAAAAAATAGCTTCTTAGATTATAAATGTTTTTTTTTTTCTTTTTTTCTTGGCATAAGATCTCAAGCAGTGTATTCAGTGTGGTAACAGGATAATGAGCTTTACCTCCCGGTTGGACAAATCCTTTAAACACACAGATGTTCTCCCCTCCACAGATCTGCTGAAGCACTTTCATCTCATCCTGAGCGTTTCCAGGAAGCCCCTGCCCCAAGTACATCATCGTCACAATCACATTTGACTTCTTGGACTCCTTCTGTGCTTTGAGGTAACTCTGGAAGACAGAATTCAAATATTCTACACATCAAGTAACTCTTCCTGAAGTCAGTAAGGTGACAGGCATGTTTAACAAATACTGTGGTGAAGATGCCCTGAAAGTTTTTAGGAACTATTTTTTCCAAAGCAAAGAGACTGTCATACAGACTGGCCAACTGTAACTTATAACTCATCACTTATAACTGGTTCAAAGCTGCTGTGTCAAATCTCTCAACAAAGTCAGAGCCGGCTCACCTGCTTGAAGTCAGGAGCTCTTTGTGAGTTGATGGAGGAGGTGGAGCCGCGGCGTCTGCTAGTGCTGAGATAAGGACATGAGTGACTGAGTTTGGCCCTTGCTGCCAGCAGGTTTGACATCGTTCCTGTGATAGCAGGAAGGTACAAGTCACTCAACCGTCCTCTGATTCCTGGCTGGCTTGACTTGTTGGACTGCACAGATTAAAGCAAAGAATTTCAGCATGGGAGACAAAAAAGATTTCTTTTGTTCACTTGGTACTGTGAATCAACATGAAGGTGCTTTATCTGTTGAGTTACTTTGTAAATTTCCACAGCATTGTTTCCATCCAACAGAATGAGGCTGCCTTTACGTGTGAAAACGCTATCCAGAGAATTACGCCATGTGGGAGTCAGAGGTCTCTCGCCCCTACGACCTCGAGATCGAGTCTGCTGTCAAATACAAGAACAGTTTTAAAAGGATAGTTATGCCCAAGTTTGGTTTTTATTTGTAAGGATAAACAGAATAAAGACCATTTTGGTTTCTGGCCAAAATATATTTCAATTATATGCTAAATACTGTATGTTGTGAATAGTGCTGCCTAAGGGAACATATTTTTCAAATTTAAAATGCATTTAGTTTAAACCTTCAAATGCCCCCCAAAAAAAAAAAAAAAAAAATTTAAATGTACTTCAAGAACTAAAAATACAATGTACATAAAAGTACAATTAAAAGCATTGCAAAAAACATTTAGCATTGCTAAAGTGTCAGCAACAGGTGTTGTTTAGCACTATTCCATTTTTTCCCCACATTTAAAAATGTGGCAAAAGCTTCAACAAAGGCCTGTGGCAGCAACTAATCTTTTTATTTTTTTTATTTTTTTTTTACTTTATTTCAGCCAAAAGCCTGGTGTATCAGGGGCCCTTTTAATCCCTTTAATCAAACCCAGAGGAAAGTTTTATTTCTCATATGTTGTAGGGTTTTTTTCTTTCTTGAAGCTAAGGAATATATACATCTTACACAACAGCCCATTTATAGGCTAAATTATCATATTCTACAATACTTACAACTTTGACTTCGTCTTTGAACCCTTTGAGGTGCAGGTCTTGAAGGACACTCTGACTATGTCTGCGGATACGTTTCATGGACTCTTTCTGATATGTTTCCATCCTTGCTCTCTCTTAAATGCAAATACATTTATTTTAAATGATAATTTAGTTTATCCACACTTGGTAATAAAGTAAACATTTCATTAAAAAAAAAAAAAATCAGGTTCAACTCCTGTTCTACAGTAAAATGCATGCTTGAGCAATTTCATCAGGTGCTCAGTGTCAGTAGCAGATGGCAGGAAAACAGCCAAGGTGCAGACACATGCTTAAATCATGCATGAACAACTTGAATATCCTGATGAAAACTATACATGTATTTTAGAGAGATAACAGTCATCTGCTTTGAAAGACACTGAAATCTAGTTCGTTACTGTTGATTCACATCTGAAATTGAACACAAATATTATATTGATACATGTTTTTGTTGATTAATTTAAATTCTTGATTATTTGAAAAATACCTTCACTGTACAGTATGAAGATTACTTTGATAAGTAATTTGCATTAGATTTGAAGGTTATTTTGGAAAATAGGAAGCAGTCATCCATCTCAAACTAATTTAAAGGTTGGATGGAAATTTTTCAGACTAAAAAACACAACCAAGTACATATATTTTCAACTAGAATCACATCTATGGTACGATGACATGTTTAGTTTTAAATAAAGTTAGTCTAGTA